>NC_046225.1:36954784-37554784 GCF_009819885.2 Catharus ustulatus
ACATAGCTATTAGATATTTGATTTTGTACAAGTGTGTGCAACTCAGTCTTCCTCAGACAAGAATATGCCCTTATTTACTCTCATTTTTCACAGAAGTCTTTTCTTTATTCAATATTTTTGATTACACTGCTCTGGCCATTAAATTAGGATCCTATCTTGTGAACTATCAGATAACTGCTTTTTTTATGCTATCCCTTTTCCCTCTCATTTTAAGATGTTAATTAATGCAAGTCTTTGTGAAGACATTTAAATACCATTTTACCACTTTTATTCACACCAAAATATTTAATGGGTTTAATTAATTTCACCATAAGTAATATGTCACAATGAGCTACCATTTCTAAGATGCGATGCAGGATATCCTCTGCTATTCCTGATATTTTGAAGAAGTTTCACAGCTCTTGTGAATTAGTGGAGTGCTATATAATCAGTAAAACTGTAATAATTTACATCTACTAATATATAAGATATTAATTATTGGGGGGGAACCCAAAAAACCCTTTTTTAAAAATTTCAATTTAGGTAGCAGAGCCCATTGTATCTAAAGCATACCAAGAAATCTTAGCTTTCCACAGTCTTAGTATGATATGTTTCTGGCTGTACAAAATTCTTAAAACATAGAAATATTCTGTGAGAACAGTGAAATTACAGTTGTTTTCAATTGGAAGAGAAGGATCCAGGAGCTTTCAGAAGCAATATATTCAGTAGTGTAAAAAATGATAGATGAGGGTGGTCAGACTGAGGGGAGACAAATTGCTTAATATGCTTTCAGAATCCTCTGCTATGTGGTCAGGGCACAGTATCACTACCAAGTCCTTCAAGTACAGTTATTTCATTGTGGAAAAATCTGACTACTGTCTTGAAAATGGAAAAATAGGAGGCAGATAAAGCTCAAATGCTTCCACTCAGTCCAAAATTTTGTTGAAAAACCTAATTAAGCCTGTCCTACTTGACTGCAATTATTTTGAGTAGCCAATCTCCTGTCTGGATCATTTCCAGCACAATATATATATAACATTGGTTTAAGGGTTTAAGTAAAAAGCTTGCATTTCTCCAGGGAAAGTATTGCTGCTTCAAGTTATAAGATTTTTTATTATTATTTTAAATAGAATACCATCAGCTTTTTTTAAAAAAAACTGTAATAATACACACAGACTGTTAAATGAAAATGGAAGGGAAAACCTATCCTGCAAAGATCATTCATCCTAGTAAAATAGCAGAAGATAAAATATCCTTCCAAGAATATTCTCTGGGGATTTTCCAACTTCTCCTTCAGCTCTGAGCTGTGAATAAGCACAGGCAAAACTGCCTTGGGACAAGACGTACATTCTCTCTTTCTAGAAAACAGGCTGACCTCCTGCTGTAACTCTGAAAATTCACCATATTTATCAAACAGTGATAGCAAAAAGAGAATTTCAAATTTACATTTATATATGTAACACCATTTCTATTTCCAAAAATCTGTTCAGATCCAATAAGGGAAAAAAGATACACAACTGGATGCATTTATCAGATTTTATCTAAAGGATACATAGGAAAAACTGCTCACAGACAAATTACAACTGATAATTTTTTTAAAAAGCCCTGTAAATTAATTTTTGTGAGTTACAAGCAAATGCTATATTGCTCAAGCTGATGGTTACCACATAAAAATCCTTAGGCCCAGAAGGGCAGAGAAGGCATTTATTCGGGAACTAGGTGACTTTCAAGCATGCACGTCAGAGAATTTGCTGTGGAGAAGAAATAGCAGCACTGAACAGTTCTCCATTGGTGAAGAACTGTCAACAAAGCAGGAAACAGCTGGTGATCAAGGAAAATGTGCTTGTTACTTTAAAGGAAGCAGATACTAGTGACCTGGCATAGCTGAAACTATCCTCTTCCTTTCTCACTACATTTCTCTTGCTTAATTTATTTTCAGGAGATTAATGAACATTAAGGTGAATATTGCCAAATGACTCATGAACATACAAGGAGAAAATAGAGTACATGAAATTACAGAAGAGCATACAAAGGAAGGTGTTTAGTGTAAATACTACCATTTTCCCTCATCCCTAAAGTCACTGTGCTCAGTTGGGTCGAGAGATGAGAGGGAAGTCTCTGTGTCATGCACCTCATCTGCCTGTGGGTCCTGTCCTAGCGCAGACAGGGCATGATTCCAATAGTCTCTTTCTCTCACTATCTTTCCTATTTCCTAGTCTAGTCACCTCCTCCTGGAGCTCTGCCACTAAGTGGAGGAGTTCATCTACCTGGGGGCAACTCCCACAACTCTAATTATTGCTGCAACCCTACTGGTATTGGAGCAAGGGCTGCCCTACAGCCTGGAACCTGGTTGTCAGCTTGTTCCCACCAAAGCTTTCTGCTGGCATCTGTGTCAGCCAGGGTGGGTGCAGAACTTAGAGGTCATGACTTTCTGCTGGATCAAGGCCACTCTTTCCTGGTCAGGCTGGCTGGTAGAGCTCCAGGTCGTCCCTGAACACCCTGCTGAGCAAACTGCTGCACAAACAACCCTACCATCTGTTTGCCTACCCTGTTTGTGATGCTCCTGGCTGCTAATGCTTCCTAAGGGCTTCTGTCAGATGTGGAGGTGGGGGTTCAGTCAGCACTGCTCTCTTCATCCTCAGCACTGGTGAGGCTGCCCCTCAAATAGTCTGGGTTTGGGCACTTCTCTACAAGTCAGACATTGAAGTGCTGGAGTGTTTGGAAAAGTTTGGAAAAGACCTTCCAAAACACATTCAAAGAGCAATGAAGCTGGTGAAGGGTCTAGAGAAGAAGGAACTCCAGCGCATGAAACACTGCAAGAGAAATATCAGTCTACCTTGCTTGAAAGCAACATTAAAATCAATTTGAGTCAGAGCAATCAATATACCTTCTGATGACGGAATTTGCTTCACTTTCATTCCCCATTGGTTTTCAAATGCATATGGTAAAGTGTTGAACACTGGAAGGTCAAATCTGGGAATATAAAGTAGCTCTGTACATTTTACTGGAGTTGAGAACTTAAAAATTTTATTCTCCTTTACAATTTCATGGGGAAAAGATAGACCACAGTTTGAAAAGCAGAAAATCAATAAGGGAGCTATCTAAATAATTAATTTTTTCTTTATCTCATAGGTGCTATTTTGAGGACCATGATGGCATTCAGATTCTCCATAAAATATTTATCAAATGTATTAGGATTTTTTTACTTTGTTAAGACCAAGTTCCCCAAAGCCTGTGGATGCAATTAGTCATCATTATAATAATTTCACAAGACAATTTAGTAAAAATTACAGAATCTGGCCCTTGTTTTTTTAGTGATCAGCACAATTTTTATCTCAAGCTAATTTACATGAGAACAGTTTGCAAACATATATATGTATTATCAAGTATTCAAGAGATTTGCATGCAAATGATCCCACTTAAGGGCTACAGGCACTGTGAGCTGAGGCTACCCCACTGCAAAAATACTTTGCCAGTGTCCAGAGAACATAGTAAACACCTGGTGGCTTATCTTCCTTATTACAAAGAGAATAACTAATGGAGATACCAAAAGCTACCATGAAAAGAAAAGGAACACATTTGAAGACAGTAACAAGAAAAAAGACTGCTGAAGAACGAATACAGTAATTTCATGATTGTAAGCCGCACTGAGTATAAGCCACACTTTCAGGTACCAGCAACTTTTTGTTCTTTGTCCATACATAAGCTGCACCTGATTATAAGCCGAACCTTAAAATAGAGAGTGTGATAAAAGGTGTCTATTCCATCACCATCTGTTGAGGGTGGGGGCAGTGATCCTTATCTCAACGGCAGATATTCTGCTAATGGGGCATCCACTGAAACAAAATAGGGCATTGTTCTTTATCTTTTCACAACCCATCCCTCCTCCAGAGAGGCATTTTCTTCTAATGGCCCATTGAGTCCCACAGTGTGACTGATAAAATTACTGCATCCCATTGGGAGATGCTGCAGCCAGGGGGAAGAGTCCAACATTTCTGACCAAGAAAAAAACAGAGGTTTTGGGACACTAAGGGAGCCCCTTTCTCCACTGGACTCCAGAGGAAAATCAGATTTCTCCACATCATCACTGGACCTCTGGAGGGAAACTGCACCTTCTGCAGGAGCACTGCTTCAACTGAATCACATCTGTCACTGCAAGAGGATGCAGCCACCATTTAATGGGACTGCTAACAACACCCTGCCTGATGGGGTGTCAGGTTGTACTCTGTCAGTGCTTGGAGTTTGTTTCTTTGTAGTACTGTATTTCTATTTTAATTTCCCTAGTAAAGAACTGTTATTCCTAATTCCCATATTTTTGCCTGAAAGCCCCTTGATTTCAAAATTATAATAATTTGGAAGGAGGGGGTTTACATTCTCCATTTCAAAGAGAGGCTCCTGCCTTTCTCAGCAGACACCTGTCCTCCAAACTAAACCAGCAACTTTTAGTTCTTTGTCCGTATATAAGTTGCACCTGATTAGAAGCCGCACTTCGGGTTCGAACCAAAGTTTTAGTCAAAATGGTGCGGCTTATAATCGTGAAATTACATTATCATGTGACCAACACAAAAATGATTACTTTCAATTGCACTGACAGGAAGCACCAGATCCTAGTGTTTCACAGCTAATTCCCAAACACTGGAGATATGTGTGACCATCATTTTAGTTCTTTATACTCCATATAAATGAAATTCAATAATATAAACAAACAAGGACTTTCAAAGCTGTTGCCAAGCAGTACATTCTAAATAGCATAATGTATAGGCATGGGCTTCTCAAGCTGAAGTTCACTTAGAAAAATTCCTTTAGAACATTGCTTTACTCTTACCTTCACAGAGGTAAAATCAAAGAGAAATTTTCTCTGTAAATTTTAATTTATCACAAGCTGTCTGGAATCTTTAGTCTCATGTTAACCTAGATCTTTCCTAGGCCCTCATCTTACATTGACCTCATCAGCCTTTATCAGCATTTCAAATATCTTAACTTTCACAAATGCTGAGACAAGATTTGGATAAGAATCTTCCAATAAAGTGTTTCAAGTCGTGTTATCAGATGTTCCTGATGAGTAAAAATATTAAGGCCACTGTACCTGCTCGAGCCGGCTCGCACTTCCGGATTGGTAAATTTCTGAACCTCATCAATATATTGGCCGCACCTGATTATAAGTCGCACTTCCAGGATTGGACCAAAATTTTAGTCAAAAATGGTGTGGCTTATAATCGTGAAATTACTGTAATTTTATTTTTATGAAAGGTACTTCCTTTTTATGAAATGTACCTTTCACTGTGTGCAGAGTTCCCCTCCACTGTCTCACTAATGATATTTACCTTTTGCAGTGTTCAAGAACTGTCAGAAAACGTCATTTTCTTCCCTACAGGATTTTTGTCAATTTCAGTGAAATGTGCTTAAGTAGCTTTGCATGGGGAGAAAAGAAGGAGAAAAGGTTCTGTCCTCAAAAAATATGTATTGGAATGGTATGACAGAAAATTGTGAAATACAACTTCAGTATTAGAATAGGAAGTGAAAGTGTTTGGGCTTTTTGTTTATTTTCCGTGAACATTCTGGATGAGAGGTTTTGATACTGTCAAATATTATGGACAACTTCTGCATTTGCAGGAAGATTTTTCTTTTTTGTTTCTATTTTTTTTGTATAATATCTTTTATTAAAACACAGAATCAGTTAGTTTGAAAATGACCTTTAAGATCATCAAGCCCAACTATTTTCCTGACCTCCTTTACCGCAGAACCAATATCCCATAATCTCCAGGAGCTTTTCTGCATTGATTGTAGAATACTTACTAAAACAGTGATATAAGTTTATGCTGCCAAATTGGTCGTCTATACATTTGGGTTGGTATTGGATATTTTCTCTCCCCTCCCCACATATCTCTGATTCCAGGGCATGGAGCACATTATTGCCCATGGTTTTCTGCCATGTCTGAAGGAACTTCATTTTCTATTTCTGTATTTTCTTCCAGTTCCTCCTAAGAGTTGACTATTTCATTCTCTGTAGTTTTAAGCACCTATCCAGAGCATGTCAAATAGGCAGCTTTGCTACCCTGAGGTACTGCCATTTGGATGCTGAAGTTCCTCCTCTCTGAATTATTTATGTAAAATAGAACAAGGTATCCTTTTTTTCCCCTATACTTATAACCAATCTTAGGTTCTCCATGGAAAAGCTAACACAACACCAAAGAGCAACTCTTACACTGAATAGTTTTCCGATCTTCTAACATTGCCATGCCCATGGCCTGGGCATTAAATAGTATTTCCAATCTTATAATAAAACATGTTCTAAAGCATGCTATTAATACTTATGGAATCAAAAGATTTGAACAGTGAATATGTGCTGTGAATGCTTTAAATTTTGAAAGCAGGGATGGTTACGTGGATTTTCTGCTTCCAGACTGTAATTTTTAGAACAGTTTATATTCAAAGGATATCATACATAGTCTCTAAGGACTTGGCTTATGGCTGAGCTTTCAGGAAACAAACCTCAAAAAATAAGAACATAAGATCAACAGTTTCGACTCAGAAAAATCATTATCTAGCCTGTATCCTTCGGCTAATAGCAGATACTATTATGGAACCAAAGGTAATTTCTTCCTCTTTAACAGACTGTGCTTTGTCTGTCTATCCAGTTGTTTTTGAACCACTCTAGTTCTCCTCGGTACTATCCTTTGGTTGAGGCTGCAAATACAAACAGTGAGTGTTAGGCTAGTCTAAGCACAGGCTCAAGCATATGTGCAATCATATGACAAACTTCAATTTTTTGTGAAACTCCTGCCTTTTTGCGTGGTAGGAAATCCATCTGTCACTGAAACCCATCAGTTATGCATTTTTTTCTGTTTTACTGTAAATGAACTTAATGATTATATTCTGCCTTAGATTAGAATCTTAGGTCTTACACATTTCACGGGCCTGAACACTTTTGATCACAGCTACACAAACATTTTTGGTAACACATTTAACAGGCAAAAAAGTATGTTATTTGGGCTGATGTGTTAGCATATTGGCTTTAATACAGATTTTCATCAAGTAGGCTTTTGAGGCCCTCAGTGAGCAGTGAAAAGAGATGGTGGGGGTGATTTACCAAAAATTTTTGAGACAATTAATGATTTACTTATTTTTTATTTTAAAGGTGAACAAATCAGTATAGTCCCATTCTCCTGTGAAAGGAAAACAGATTCTGAGTATCTCACAGCTGCTGTAGGAGTGATTACAGTAATTTCACGAATACAAGCCGCACCAATTTGACTAAGATTTTGCTCCTAAACCGGAAATGCGGCTAATAATCAGGAGTGGCTAATACAACCTCAGAAGTGCCTGCCAGAGTGCTGAGCCGAGCAGCTGCAAAGTCGGCATTTTGCGATTGTTACAAATCGCTACTTTGTTGCACCGCGGGTGGAGCCTGGCTCCCTGTAGGCAGCACGGGGGGCGGGGAGAGAGGCGGGAGAGCTCTCTTTCCTCCTCTGCCACAGCCCAGGGGAGAGACGGGGGGGGCCCGGCGCCGCCATTGCCGCAGCCCGGGGAGGAGAGGGGGGACCCGGGCCGCCATTGCTGTGGCCCGGGGAGGGGGGGGGAAGCCGGCGCCGCCATTGCTGCGGCCCGGGGAGGGGGGGGAAAGCCGGCGCCGCCATTGCTGCGGCCCGGGGAGGGGGGGGGGAAGCTGGCGCCGCCATTGCTGCGGCCCGGGGAGGGGGGGGGAAGCCGGCGCCGCCATTGCTGCGGCCCGGGGAGGGGGGGGAAAGCCGGCGCCGCCATTGCTGCAGCTCAGGGAGCCGACGGGAGCCCCGCGCAGCCATTGCCGTGGCCCGGGGAGGGGGGGGAAGCGCGCGCCGCCATTGCTGCGGCTCGGGGAGCCGACAGGAGCCCCGCGCAAGCCATTGCTGTGGCCCGGGGAGCCGACGGGAGCCCCGCGCAGCCATTGCCGCGGCTCGGGGAGCCGACGGGGTGCTTTGTCCCCGCCCGCCGCCGCCGCGGCAGGAGCGGGGAAACTCCGTCCCTGCCCGCCGCCGGCGCCACGGGTGCGGGAAAGCTCCGTCCCCACCCGCCGCCGCTGCCGTAGGAGCGGGGGAAGCTCCGTCCCTGCCTGCCACCGCGGGGCAGCGCCGACCCGGGGTGACCGAGCCCAGGGGCAGCGGCGGCCGGCCCCGAGCGGCAGCGCCGGGCTGGGCCATCTGGCCCTGTCAGCGGCCCCTAGCGGGCCGAGCCTGCACAGCCTTAGCTCAGCCAGTAAACCCCGCCCTCCCGCGGTTCTGTTACTAATTGCACGCAGGTCCTCGCTGCGAACGACAAAGCGGCTTATATTCGTGTGCGGCTTATCTATGGACAAAAACCGAAATATTTGCCAACACCCAGAGATGCGGCTTATAGTCAGTGCGGCTTGTATTCGTGAATTTACTGTATTTTTATTTAGCTGCAAGATTGCAACCCTTTTGAGTTATGTCTCCTTCACTATATACTTCAAACAAGGTATATTTGAAATGCTTACTTCATTGTCAAAGTCATGCTCCTCCTCTCTGTGCTTTGCAGTGCAAGCACAAATGAGAAACATCCTTGTGCATCTTTCATCTTCGCTTTTGATCCAAAAAGAGATTATATTATAAGATTAAAACACAGTACATGAAGAATTTTTATCCTTCTTTGTTCAATATATGCATCATACATGTTATTAATTTTTATATATTTCAGAGGATTGCTTAGTGTGTTCTGGGCTTCTTTCAGTAATGATACATTTAGGGGTACAGAGGAATCTTCTATCTGTGGGAAAGGAGCTATCCAGTAATAAAGAAACAGTATTTTTTGCCTTTGTGAAATAGGAAAGCTGAAGAGTAAAAGGGTAGCAAAATATTAATCAGGCCCCGAAACCTAGGGGAAAAGGTCAATTTTGGGTTGCATCTAGTAGACAGAAAGTGGTTATGATCAATTTAATACTGCAGAGAAGAACCATATTTTTATACAAAAAAATAAAATCAGCAAAAGAAGCATAACCAATGAAGAAGGAGAATGCTTTGATTTAGAATGCCAACAAGAAACTACATTTATGAGTCAAAGATAAAGCAAGAAGTCTACATGCTGAGCCCCAAAAACATGAACATTGAAGTTAGGTGTCTGGAATGCTTCTGAAAGTGGCTAATGTTTTTATAGTAGCTGTTATAAATTAGAACAAGAGGAGAAAGAGTCATTTACTTGTGTTTGGTCTGATTCTGAGACACTCTTGAATCGCGGATCAAAAGAATGGAGGAAAATTTCAAGAAACCCCTATTTATGATAGCAATGTGTACTTGGCACTAGAAGGCTAACAGTAATTTCACGATTATAAGTCACACCATTTTGACTAAAATTTTGATCCCAACCCAGAAATGCGGCTTACACTCAGGAACGACTAATATGTGAAAAAGTTCTGAAATTTCCCTACCCAGGAAGTGCAAGCTGAGGTGCCGAGCCGAGCACGTGCCAATAAAACCCGGATTGTGCGATTGTTACAAATTGGTTACTCGGTTGCACGGTGGATGCAGGCGGGCTCCATGCCAGCAGTGCAGGGGGCTCCCTCCTGCCGTCCCCACGGCCTGGGGGAGAGGCAGGGGCTCCGTGCCTGCCTGCTGCTGGCGCCACGGGAGCAGGCAGGCTCCATCCCTGCCTGCCAAAGCGGAGAAGCACCGGGTCGGGGTGTATGAGCCCAGCAGCAGCAGCGGCTGGCCCTGAGCGGCCCCGCCAAGCGGCAGCACCGAGCCGGGCCACCTGGCCCGGTCGGCTGCCCCGAGCGGGCTGAGCCCGCCCAGCCCCAAGCTGAGCCAGTAAACTCCGCGATCCTGCGATTCTGTTACTAATTGGCAACTTTGTTGCACGGGGGTCCTCACTGCAAACGACAGAGTGGCTTATAATCAGGTGTGGCTCATATATGGGCAAAGACCTAAAGGTTGCCGACACCCAGAGGTGTGGCTTGTAATCAGGTGTGGCTTGTAATCATGAAATTACTGTACTTACAGTCCTGAGAGAGTTGGTACCATTGTGCCTTGGGCATCAAGCAGAGACCCAGGTTGGTCACACCACCACACAGATGGTCTCTTTGTTCAGAGCCCCTCCTTGGAGGTAACAGCCCAAACTATTATTCTATTAGTATTTTGACCAAGGGTAAAGTTTCTTAAGGATCTGGACATCTGAGACTGCTGTGGAAAACCTAGGATGGAGCCAGTAAAGACACTGGTGTGACTCTGTGGGTGTGGAATGTGTTGCTATGGAGTGACTTCCATCCCATCTCATGTGATATTTCAGGAGAGTGACTACGAGAGTAGATCCTGGATGGTTGGACAGGGAAGTTACCTTAGCATGGCAAAGAAATATCAGTCAAGGCCCTGAAAGTCATACTAGCCCATTTTTAAAAATAAGTTTGTAATGCATTTCAAGGCTACAGTCATGCAAGAGTAATCTGCGATTCTCTTGAACATGCTGTTTCAAGACCAGCTGTGCGTTCATAACTTGGGCTGATATAACAATAATTACTGGCCTCAAACTCCTGTAAAAGTGTTTAAGATATCGACAGATGATAAAAAACTCTCAGTATGGACTGCCTTTCTATCTTTCAGTTGGTTTAATGGCATAACTTTTGCTGAAACAGTGTGGTTTCTATAACTCTCATGTTACACTGGAGAAGGTGCTTTGGTATGGCATTTTAAAATCAATGGCACAATTTCAGATTGTGCTTGATAGATACAACATACTCCTATATTTATACTTGATGTGAGAAGGAAATTGAAGCTGATATCAAGGGGCTTCACAGCAAGAAAGATCACTGAAACAATAACAATTTCTGAAGGATTTGCATTAACTTACACTTCTATACACCTTGTTCTACTTTGCTGTATGGAAAAATATGTAAAAACTGAAAATTTTGTAACAAAAAACAACCCTAGAATGTCTAACTTAGTAAATACAAGTTCAAAGGTAATTCTTTGTGTATGTCAGGTTTGTAATTGTCTTCAATTCTGTGCTGACTTGAAGTAACATTTGCAAATTTCTTCTGTGAAGAGAGTCTGTTTCAAGAGTATCTGAGGAAAAGTGAGTAATTTCATTAGTTTTTTTCTCAGATTTCAGATCTGCAGGTTGTTTTCTCACTTATCAAATTCAGCAAGGATCTGAGGCTGATGCTGCCTCACAGTTCCATCTATCAACATTGCTAGTGATAACAGATTCTACCGTTGCAACTTGGTTGAGGATTCTATCTGTGAGATGATAGGAAGAATAGAGTCCTTGCCAGCTATAGTTATAGCTATTTTATTGTCGGTAAGGAAATCAACTACATCTCCAAATTTCATGGAATACCGGTGTTGTATATAAAATGTTCATAGAGTAGCATAGTTTTTGAAAATTGTTAGAAACCATCTCAAACACATTTGATTAAATGCTTAACCATAAAGGCATCATTTTGGTATAGTGGAAATTCACAGTGGGCATAGAATTTCAGTGGTTTTCTATGGGAACATTTCTGAAATGCATTGTGGAGTCTGGCTGTATCAAGAGAAAGAAGCAAAATAAATGTTAAGCACAAATCTGAAGTTTTTTATATAGGCTGCATTTTTTTTGTCACAGTTCCATTTTTTCAAAACAGTCTTAGAATTTAGGGTTTTTTGTCTTGGAGTCAAATGAGAACAGATTATGAAAAGTGCCTATATTTTAAATATTTGTTTAATGTTTTAAAAGCTCAAATTTGATGACTCCAGTCATGTTGGGGTTTTGGGTTGATTTTTTTTGGTCCTTTTTTCACAACCAAAACTCTGGTTCTGTAATGTAGTCTTCATAGTTATGTTAAAAAGATGTTTTAGCAGATTCAAATTAATTTTAAAATTAGTTTCTTTTATATCTATGCAAAATATATTATACCATATAAACTATTCTATATTATTTTATACTCTTATTCTTGCCTTCAGGTTGGATTTTTTTGTTTCTTTTTCCCATTTATTAAGAAGCACAAAGTAGACACTAAATGCAATGCAAACAGATGTCTCCTAGAAGAAGTTTGTGTTTGGTTAAGCTGTGATCTTGACTTTGTCACAGAGACATTGCATTTGCAGACATGTTGGCATAGGAACATCTGCAGGTTTTTAAACTTACTTTGGGATTCAGAGTGGAGGGCTTCATCTTTCCCACTTATGTAGTGTACTTTTCCATACCAAAGAAAGTAAACATGCTCAGGTCTAGAATGTGCTCTTTACGTATAGCCTGGTGGTTAATGTTGTTTGTATCAAAGAACTGTACGGCATTATGTGGTTTATTCTAAAAAAGCAGAATGTTGTCTGGTTGAGACTTGTGTTTCAGGAAAATGAATTCACAAATATCAGTTTAAACATGTAAGTAGTCTGTACAAGCCAAGCAAACCTCTGATATGGTTTATGCCTTGCAATGTACATAACACAAAGGAAAATCTATAATATTATTTCTAAAGTTTAAGAAATACAAGAAGATGCAGATATAAGACTCCCCAGCAAATCTTTAATCAGTGACAAGACTGGTTAAGCCAAGGAGATTGATACAGACTTTGCCGAAATCTTGAAAAATACATATTATCCTGCTTTGCACACTGGATGAACTTAATTTATTTCAGTTAAGAATTGTTCCACGGCTTGCGTGAGAATGAACAGATTTTGCACCTAAGGAGATGAATATCAATTTCCTAGGAAAAAAAGTGTTTGTAAGGTGAATTTGTATTGGGGTTAACCAATATCAGTAGCAATAAAGATATAAAAAGTTGCACATTTGGGGAATGTGATGAGACTAACTACTGTTATAATTGTCTTAGTGGAATATACTGTTTCAAATTAGAATATGTTCCTATATAATTACCTAGAAAATTTGAGTAATATTTTATGTATGATATGGCTTTCTCACTAGAGTATTAGTATTTATGAGAGATACAAGTTGCATATTTGTAAGCCCAGTGAACTTCTTATTCTTCTGCAGTTTTATGTTCATGGATTCAGTCATCTATTTAATTTTTTTCACTCTTGGATTATGTATAAAGTAACATATATCTTTTCTCAAATCTTTATTTATATTTTACTACTGTATTGATATATGGCATTTGATAGATTAACAATATTCATAGCTTAGAATCTGAGAGGTTTTGATAAATTGGGGGGGATTATTAAAAATATAAAATACTGAAATCAATTTTTTACTTTAGATCTTGACTATCTTCCCATTTGGAAAATGAATCTTTATTTTTTCAGAATAAAATTATGTTGTGTATATTGTACATTAAAATACTTTGACATTGCAGCTTTCTAAAACCCACAACATTATTTTTATATGGAATAGATGATCATTAGTATCTATAGTTTCTTTCATTTTCATAACCACAGTGGAGGGAACATATATACTATCAGTCTTCCTTTTTTCTATTGAATGGGAAATAAGTTTGTCAGTTATCCAAAGGTCTAACTGAAGTCCTGCATAACTTTCAACTTTTGCTACCATTTTGATGTTCCAACTTTCTAAAGCTAGTACACCAGCACACAGTAGGAAAGTTAGATTTAATAATTATATTTTTCATTTGCTAAATTTTCTCTACTGAATTACAAAAATTGCATTGGCAGATGGCAGTATAGTTGTTAGTCTTGAAATTACTCAGTAAATTTACAGTAATTTCACGAATACAAGCCGCACCATTTTGACTAATATTTTGCTCCCAAACCGGAAATGCGGCTAATACTCAGGAGCAGCTAATATATTAATAATTTTCTGACATTTACAACCTCAGAAATTCCAGCCAGAGTGCCGAGACGAGCAGCTGCAGAGCCAACATTTCGTGATTGTTACAAATTGTTACTCTGCTGCGCCGCGGGTGGAGCCTGGCTGCCTGCAGACAGCACGGGGGGCGGGGAGAGAGGCAGGAGAGCTCTCTCCTTCCCTCCTCTGCTGCAACCCGGGGGAGAGACGGGGGGCCCCGTGTTGCCATTGCCATGGCTCGGGGAGGCGGTGGGGGCCCCATGCAGCCATTGCCGCGGCCCGGGGAGGCGGCAAGGGCCCCGTGCCTCTATGGCCGTGGCTCCCGGAGGAGGCGGGGTGCTCCGTCCCCACCCACCGCCGCCACCGCGGGAGCAGGGGGGGGCTCCATCCCTGCCTACCACCGCAGGGCAGTGCCGTGCCGTGGTGACGGAGCCCAGTGGCAGCGGCGGCCGGCCCCGAGCGGCCCTGCCGAGTGACAGTGCCAGGCTCGGCCACCTGGCCCCGTCGGCAGCCCCGAGCGGGCCGAGCCTCCACAGCCCGAGCCGAGCCAGTAAACCCCGCCCTGCTGCGGTTCTGTTACTAATTGACAACTTTGTTGCACGCGGGTCCTCGCTGCAAATGACAGAGCGGCTTATACTCAGGTGCGGCTTATTTATGGCCAAAAACCGAAATATTTACTAACACCCAGGGATGCGATTTATACTCAGTGCAGTTTGTATTCGTGATATTACAGTAGTAAAACAGTGTATTCAGGAGTCTATCAATAGGCCATCAGTAGGATAAAGCCTATGGTGGAGAGCCCCAGTAAAAGAAATTATTTCTCATGAAATTATAGAGCATAAGTCTAAGGCAATATGAGAAAATGAAAGGGCAACATGAAAGATTTCCCCTTTGTATATTGATTTTTACTTACAGTAATTTCACGACTATAAGGTGCACCCTTTTGACTAAAATTTTGGTCCGAACCCGGAAGTGCACCTTATAAGCGGAGCACCTTATAGATGGAAAAAGTTCGGAAATTTGCCAACCCGGAAGTGTGAGCTGTGAGCCGGAACACAGCCGAAACAAACCCCAAACACTGACAAAGTGTCTTGGGTTACAATACAAGATGTGATCAAAGTTTCTATCCTATCACTGTCTGTTGTGACCAAGTGTGGCAGTGATCCTTATCTCTGTGGGAGATACTCTGCTAATGGGCCATCCATGAAACCAGTAGGGCATTGCTCTTAATCTTTGCACCCCCCCATCCTTCCTCCAGGGAGTTATCTTCTGCTCATGGCCCATTGAGTCCCACTGTGTGACTGATAAAATTACTTTATCCCATTGAGAGTTGTTCCAGCCAGGGGGGAGAGCCAAGGCTTTCTTACCTAGATAAAAACTGAAATTCTAGGACACCAAGTAGCCCTTTCTCTACTGGACTCTAGAAAAAAAACAGATTTCTCCACATCACTACTAGACCTCTGGAAGGAAACTGCACTTTCTACATGACCACTGCTTCAACTAAACCACATCTGTCATTGCAAGAAGACTGCAGCCACTGTTTAATCAAACTGCTACCAACAGCCTGCCTGACAGGGTGTCAGGTTGTACTCTGACTTTGTCAGGGTTTGGAGTTTGTTTCTTTGTAGTCCTGTATTTCTATTTTAATTTCCCTAGTAAAGAGCTGTTATTCCTAATTCCCCTATCTTTACCTGAGAGGCCCTTGATTTCAAAATTATAATAATTTGGAGGGATGGGATTTACATTCTCCATTTCAAAGAGAGGCTCCTGTCTTTCTTAGCAGACACCTGTCCTCTAAACTAAATCACAAAGTCAGAACACAATTTGACACCCCATCACGGAGACACTCGTCAGTCAGGGTGTTGGTAACAGTCCCATTAAATGGTGGCTACAATCCTTCTGCAGTGACAGATGTGGTTCAATTGAAGCAGTGGTCTTGTAGAAGGGTGCAGTCTCCCTCCGAAGGTCCAGCGATGATATAGAAAAAAAGTCCGATTTTCCTCTAGAGTCCAGGGAAAAGAGGGTGACTTGGTGTCCCAGAATTTTTTGTTTTTATCTAGGTAAGAAAGGCTTGGCTGTCCCCCCTGTCTGGAGCAACTCTCAATGGGATAAAGCAATTTTATCAGTCACACAGTGGGATTCAATGGGCCATGAGCAGAAGATAAGTCCCTGGAGGAAGGCTGGGGGTGCAAAGATAAAGAACAATGCCCTACTGGTTTCAGTGGATGGACCATTAGCAGAATATTTCCCACAGAGATAAGGATCACTGCCACATCTTGTCACAACAGATAGTGATAGAATAGATACTTTGATCACATCCTGTATTGTACCCAAAACAGCACGGCTGGTGTGATTGTTACTAATTCACTACTTTGTTGCACACAGATCCTCGCTGCAAAAAAAAAAGTGCGCCTTATAGTCTGGTGTGCCTTATATATGGATAACGTTCCGAAATTTGCTGATTACCAGAGGTGCGCCTTATAATCTGGTGCGCCTTATATATGGATAACGTTCCGAAATTTGCTGATTACCAGAGGTGCGCCTTATAATCTGGTGCACCTTATAGTAGTGAAATGACTGCAATTTCCTCCCCATTACCTGCTGCCAGACATGAGGCTGCTTTGGAGCACTGGAGAGGCTGCTCTTGCAGCAGGGTAACCCTGGGCAGGTGCAAAGGCAGACCTCCACACGGATGTCCTGTCTCTGCCCTCACAGGGACCAGCAGCAGAGCATTTTTAGGAGCAGAGCAGGGCCGTGACTCTGCCCCTACAAAGCCTCCAAGCACCTGGGTGCATTTGCCAGCCCCATGGGCATCTCTGTCAGAATGATGTCTTAGGAAATGACAAAAATACCTCTGAGGGTTGAAACCGATACTTGCTCAGCCCTAAGGAGAAACAGGACTTTAATCAAATCAAGTAGTTCAGAATTCCACAGCATTCCCAGCTAGAACTCAAATCCAGCACTCAACCAGTTCCTGAGAAAAAAGCAGTTCTCTCCCAGTCAAATGCAGAAAATCAGAAACACTCAGACAGTTCTTTCAAGGAATGCTAATTTAGTTAACGCCTATCGTAACTTATTTAACACCTGTCCTAATTTATGTCCACCTGTCACAGAAGGGCTCTCCATGACAGTGAACACCAGCTTGGAGCCTGGGGGCTGTCTTGGGCCAGCCTCCTGGAGACCATGCAGCTTCCATGGTTTCCTGGACACCGTCTGTGCCACCAAGCTGGGGCTGTCCCCAACTGGCTCTGGCACGGCATCCTGGGAGCCCTGTGGTGGACACTTGTGGCTGCAGGACACTTGTGGCTCTGTCACCTGCTCCTGGGAATGCTTTTCTGGTTCCAGCTTGGCTCTTGTTTCTGCTTCCCGGTTTTCCCTGGTCATGTCAACATTCTGGGTTGTGTCGGTGCTGTCAATGTCCATGGGATATTGTTGATCTCGAAGGGAGCAGGAAAATCTGTCCAAGCATTCCTCATGTCCATAAACTGGAAGGGCTTCCCAAGAGGCTGAGGGGGATCAAGGCCTCCAGGAGTGAAACTTTGGAAGGGAGGCGGGAACTTGGAGTGAAGGACAGGTCTTGCCACGCAGAGAATCTTGAAGGACTGGGGCCTCTCAGCAGGAATGGGGGCTGTGTGAAACTGCTCACAGGGACGTGGGGTCTCAGTGATGGGGGGGTTCTCCGATGGAGGGAGGCAGTCGACATCAGGGAGGGTCTTGCATCCTTGGCGGTTGTCAGAGGCAGGGGAGGATCCTGGAGTGCTGGATCTCTGACAGCCTGAGCTTCTTGGAGCGATGGTTGGTCCATGATGGAAACTCCTCAGAGGGCTGGAGGCTGTCCAAAGGATGGCCAGTCTGAGTGGGAGCAGGCTCTTGGAGGGATGGAGGCACCCACAGCAGTAGGCTGAGGCACAGCAGGGCAGGTGGCCTCACTTCCACAGCTGCTGTAGCTGTACCCAGAGCGCCTGCCTCATCCCGGAATAAAGTGAAGCTGATGTCCCACACGGAACTCAGAGCAGCAGCAGCAGCCTCTGCAGCTCCTTGGCTGTACTCAGGCAGGGGCACAGCTGCAACGGACGCTCAGGGAATTTGCGGGAACATCTGGATATTTCCAAGGGGTCACACGAGGCCTGGAGGCCCTGGGAGCCACAGGGGCTCCTGGGCTCCTCCGTGGGCCCCTTACTGGGACTCTGGGGTGCTTGAGCAGCTTCTAAGTCCTGGCCTGCTGCCCGCCCAGAGCCCGGTGGCCAATGGCCCACCAGAGAGCCACGGTGGCCAGCAACAGGACAAGTGCAGCCAGCAGGACACTGACGTCGCTCATGGCTCCGGCATGTGCCATTGCAACTGCACTGGCAGCTGTGGGGCTGGCCCAGTATTTATAGGGATGGCCCTGTGATGTCACAGTGCTGGGACCACGACACTGGCTACACCACAACTCAGCCTCATGCCAGTGTCACCCCCTCTGTGCTATCACAGCCCCGCCCGCCTCAGGGCAGCAGGACCGGCTCAGCCCTGAGGGTGCTCATGGCCAGGAAAGGCCTGGAAGTGGGAAGGGGAGCCCAGCCCATGGCAGTGAAGCATTCCTAGGAGCAAGCGGCACGTCTGGAAGAGGTCTGGTGCCACCACTGCCCAGCCCATGGCTCCCAGGACACTGTGGCATTGCCAGCTGGGAACAGCCTTTACCCTGTGCCTGAGAAGTTCCTGAAGACACCTTACATACTGGATTAAAGATTTGGGCCACCAACCAGCCCTGCCAGAGTTTGTCATATTGAATAGAAACCTGATTTACTGATAAAGTGAGGACCAGGCAGTCCCTGCCTGCAGCATGATACAGGCATGGTGACACAGACATGGTTACGTGGGCATGCTGACTGGCATGGCCCTGTGGCAACCCAAGTACATAAAATGGATTTATGACACTTCTACTGTCATCAAGTTTATTTATTTAGTGCATTTCTCAAGGCATTTGTTTAACTGTTAAACATAACAATTTAGGAAAAAAGTTGTCTTTTTAAAAGAATGTGGACCTGAGCCTGGCTGTTTAAAATTTAGGCTACGTAAACAAGGGGAAATTAAATACTGAAATGTTTTAGGCACTGGAACTTTACTGTCATGTTGATAAATTGTTGGAACAGTCTTACCACAGTTTTGACCCACAGGCTTGCAGATGGTTCTCAGGTGCCATAGGAGGGTGTGCATTGGCAGTGGCTGCTTCCAAAAAGCAGTTGGGAAATAGTCACACCCCCTTAAAATATCAGAGAGCTTACAGAGAAAGTAGTTTAGTGCCAGGATAGGAACAGTGCCTAAGGATGCTCCCAAACACATTAAATATAGTGGAGAAGTAGCTTTGCAAGCTGTGGCAAGGGTACAGGGGAAAACAAGGGAAAGCAATGCCTGCAAAGTTTATTATTTTCAAAGAGTATGTTGCAGGGATTTTTTTTTATATAACATGTGAGTTATGGTTATTGCTGGAGACCTTAAGATTAATTTTGTTTCTATCAGGAAATGTCTTTTGTTCTCTCATATTTGTCTGATGAAAGTCAGCTCTATTAAGTATCCATTTTTAAGGACAAGTAATGACTGCATTTTGATTCTGGACTACAACCATTGTGGCACAGATGGGAGGGATTACCATAAAATGGCAGTTTTTAGGGTTAGATGCTGGGAGCTTCTGTCCCTTGACAAGCATAAGAAAAGCTTACTTCCAGTCCTGTATGACTGGGTATGGGTAAAGAATGTCAACCCTGAAGAAAATCAGATGTGGACAATAACCAATTTGGGGTTTATGCTTTTTCAGAATCAGTTACATTTATGGTAGATTTTAGAGGAAACCAATATTTCTCCTATTTTCTGTTAAATATATAAAATCTTCTATGTTGAAGTGAACTGGAAAAATTTCAAAGGGAAGCTGGTGTGGATACTGTATTAGTGTCATTAGCCCGTGCAGTATTCTGTTTAAACAGTGTTTTAGATACTCTGTGTCTATTTGTCTACTGCAGCGAACAACTGTCTCTCACAAACCTCTCCTCCCATAACGTTACCTTTCCAGATAATTTCAGCTTTAACCCTGTTATCATACTCTCATGCATTTCTCTTGGTCCTTGAGTACTGCCATGGTAAGTGGCAGTGAATGTCATGGCTAGCCCCACAATACATGTAGTATAATTAGCAGTGCATTTTATGACTGGCTAACTGGAAGGTCAAGAGAATATAAAAATATTGAACCTAAATCAAATGCCTTCTGGGGAAAAAACAAACCCCTTCTGGGAAAAAATGAGCCTAAATCCTCTCTACTCCATTATGAAATGCGTTGCAATAGCTTGTGTCTTCCTGCTACCTCCTTTTGAAATTGATTGAAATGAACCAAATATCAGAATTTATGGGATGGGAGTTAAGAAATGGATGAACAGACAGAAATATTTCCATGAACACTCTAAGGTAGATTGAGTTTGAAAGCTAAGGGTGGTGCTTGATTTTAGTAGGAAATAAATTGGTAAATACACAGTTGTCATTTTTATGTTGCCAGCACAGTACACTCAGTAAAGTCAATATGCCCTGAAGTGGGTCTTTTCACTGGTCTCAGGTTACTAAAGTTTTTTAGTTATGAGTCCTCTTTTCACCTCTCTTCTTTTTTCCTTTCTCCCTCCTTATAAAAATCAACTTTCACTTTCGGGTGGCTGAACTATTCAATTTGCAGCAGCTATCTACTTCTTAACTCAAAATATATACTATGTAAAAAAAAATAAAAAATAAAAACCAAAACAAAGTAAGCGTTCAATAAGGTTTCAAATCTGTAAGTAGAGCATGATGAGTTGTATTTAATTGTTCATCCAGTTTACAATAGACTCTGCAGGGACATGATTTTGATGAGAGAGTGATTAGGGTTCTGATCTCTTTTTTCCTCTGGCTTATTATGTTAAACCATGTTTATTTACTTTGCTGTATCTGCTACACGTGATCTAGGTCAACGCGACACTTTTGTTCTTTTTCTCCTTCCAAAAGTGGAAAGTTTCCAGCGGCTTCATCTTCTGCTGATCTAGGCCTACTATTGGCAAAGTAGTAGCATTAAAGTAGACCTGATAAGTGTAAAATGGATCGATATCTGCAACAAATGGAGTTTTTTACTGCCTAGCTGTTGGTTCTTTGATTTCACAGTCTAGTGGTACTTCTGATTATTATGGAGTTTCTTTCTGAGTTACACAACTTTATCTTGAAAGAACTAGATGTACTGTTCTATGACTTGATATACTCATTAAGACATTTATTATAAATCTTGGAGATGTCCTACTTCATTCATGTTGTAACAAGACAGTGCTCCAACCAATTCTTAGGGCATAGCTATGCATCTAAGAAATACAATAAAACATTTATAGATAATTATTAAAATATAATCAGAACAAAATTTTCCAACTTTCTTAAGTTGTTTTTTTTTAAATTTTCTTTAACAGTAACATGCTTTAAATTTTCATATTTTAACACTTTCATTGAATCAGGCAGGATTTCCTGCTCTCCTCTTATAAAAGACAATGTTTTAAATAGTGATCCAGGTTTTGAACAAATTTTATCACAATCCAAATGGAAGGTTAGCATCTGTAAAGCTAATGCCTACTGTCCTTAAGATAGTGAAGTTTAGCAGCCAAACTTTTAGCGCTGGATCTCCTCTTGGCTCTTCCACTGTGATCTACCTGTCTTCCTTCTTCAGGCAAGGCCTGAGACAAGTAACAGGAAAGACAAAAAAGCCCATCCTCATGTTCTTTCTGAAGGAAAAAGAGCATTCAGTGAAATTAATAGACAGAAACACAAAATAGAATTTTTCATTAATTTTGGATTTTCAGCGATCAAAATTTACTACTCCATGCTGAAAACACAGATTTTTCAAATTTATCTAATCCGACACAATTTATTTCTTTTTTTTTTTCACAGTTCTTGTATATGTCATTACCTATATATATCTTCTATATAAAATTAGGAAACATTCAATGTAAAACGTATTTAACATTCATTTTTAATAACTAAGGTTAAATAGATCACTGTTCATTTTGAACAAAAAGATATTAAATATTCCTAAAATGTCTAAAAAGAAGAGAGCTTGATAATATTATCATGCTGTTTCATAACATTGAAAAATCTCTCAAAAAGGTTGGCTGTAAATGCATTATCATGTCCTAATACAGTAAATTCACGAATACAAGCCGCACTGACTATAAGCCGCATCTCTGGGTGTTGGCAAATATTTCGGTTTTTTGTCCATAGATAAGCCGCACCCGAATATAAGCCGCTTTGTCGTTCGCAGCGAGGACCCGCGTGCAATTAGTAACAGAACCGCGGGAGGGCGGGGTTTACTGGCTGAGCTAAGGCTGTGCAGGCTCGGCCCGCTAGGGGCCGCTGACGGGGCCAGGTGGGCCAGCACGGTGCTGCAGCTCGGGGCCGGCTGCCGCTGCCACTGGGCTCGGTCACTCCGGGTCGGCGCTGCCCCGCGGTGGCAGGCAGGGACGGAGCTTCCCCTGCTCCTACGGCAGCGGCGGCGGGCGGGGACGGAGCTTTCCCACGCCCGTGGCGCCGGCGGCGGGCAGGGACGGAGTTTCCCCGCTCCTGCCGCGGCGACGGCGGGCGGGGACAAAGCACCCCGTCGGCTCCCCGAGCCGCGGCAATGGCTGCGCGGGGCTCCCATCGACTCCCCGGGCCACAGCAATGGCGGCGCGGGCTTCCCCCCCCCTCCCCGGACCACGGTAGGGGCGGCCCGGGTCCCCCCTCTCCTCCCCGGGCCGCGGCAATGGCGGCGCCGGGCCCCCCTCGTCTCTCCCCTGGGCTGTGGCAGAGGAGGAAAGAGAGCTCTCCCGCCTCTCTCCCCGCCCCCCGTGCTGCCTACAGGGAGCCAGGCTCCACCCGCAGTGCAACAAAGTAGCGATTTGTAACAATCGCAAAATGCCGACTTTGCAGCTGCTCAGCTCAGCACTCTGGCAGGCACTTCTGAGGTTGTATTTGCCGCTCCTGATTATTAGCCGCATTTCCGGTTTAGGAGCAAAATCTTAGTCAAATTGGTGCGGCTTGTATTCGTGAAATTACTGTACTTTATTGCTTTTTTAGTGCATCATGATTCACAATAATGTTTATCCATGGCTTCCATTAAATATTTCCAAGGTCTATTAGAATAATAGATTAATTCCTGCTCATTTTCTGTTCTATTTTCAAGGTAGACCATTTCTGCATAGAATTTTAAAACTTGATTTCAGGTTTTGCGTAGTTATGTGTCCTGTCTGTTTTCCAGGTGCACTCTTTTCACCCTCCTATGGTCTCAGTTCTCTTTAATCAGATTCACTGCTGCCATTCTGTGCCTTAAACATTAATATAAATTATGAAAGAGGCTTTTGCATGTGGAATATTCTAAGAAACACCACCACAGAGCCCAGAACTTCCGCCAAAATTTACACAGTGTAGCAGGAGCTCAGTTATAGCTGGCTGGATGCTGCTTCTGGTACTTGAGTCCAGATCTGTGACTTGAAACTGCCCAGGTCTGCAATTACTATGTTACCCCCCAGGCCATCATGGCACTGCAGCCAGGACTCCAATGGGATCTGGAATACAGTAATTTCACGAATACAAGCCGCACCAATTTGACCAAAATTTTGGTGGAAACCCGGAAGTGCGGCCAATATTCCGGGGCGGCTAATACATTAACAAAATTCTAAAAGCTGCCAACACGGAAGTGAGAGCCCGCGGCAGCCCCAAGCCAAGCTGGAGCCCGGCCGGCCCCGGCAGAGGTAGGAAAGCCTGGCAGAGGCGGGGCCAGCAGTGTGGGGGGCGGGCGGCTGAGCCTGAGCCAGCAGGGCGGGGCAGGGAGGGCGGCAGAGCCTGGGCCAGCATGGCGGGGGAGTCGGCAGAAGCGGGGCTGGCAGTGCACGGGAGCCCGACTGCATAGGGGAAGATAGCAGAAGCAGGAAGCCCGGCGGCGCGGGGCTGCCCGGCGGCGGGGAAAAGCCCCGTAGAAGCAGGGCTGGCAGTGCACGGGAGCCCAGGGGAACCGGGGCTAGCAGCGTGGGGGAGCCCAGCGGTGCGGCGGCCAGCAGTGCCGGCCAGGGCGAGCCAACATGGCAGCGGCGGTGCAGACGGGAGCGGGGAGCCAGGGAGTCTGGCAGCGGCGGCGGCAGCAGCACCGCCCGCAGGGCAAGCAAACGCAGCAGTGGCAGTGCAGACAGGAGCAGGGAGCCTGGCGGCGGCGGCGGCAGCAACACTGCCCGGCCGGCCCAGCCAAACCGTAGCGCCGAGCCGGGCCATCCACCCCTATCGGCAACCATGAGCGGGCCGAGCCTGCCTGGCCCCGCCCCGAGCCAGTAAACCCCGCTATGCCGCGATCCTGTTACTAATTGGCCAATTTGTGAAAGCTGCGCACGGATTCTCGCTACGAACGAAAGTGCGGCTAATATTCGGGGTGCGGCTTATCTATTGACAAAGACAGCAACATTGTCGAGGCACCGGGGGTGCGGCTTATAATCCGTGCGGCTTGTATTCGTGAAACTACTGTACTTTCTACATGGTTTAGAAAACAGGTATAGATCCACTTTGGTGAGATAACGTAACAGATTTCAGCAATATTAATGATTTTAAAAATTAATGTTTTCCAGGTGCTGAAATGTTGTTGTACGAAAATCCTTGGCATTCAGTTATGTAATAAAAGAAATCTCAGCCTTAACATATTGCACATAAAAGTTTAAAAGTATGAAGTAATACTGTACTAAAGGCATTGAGGACATTGTTTGGTGTTCACAAACAGACTAATCTGTAACAAAAATGGAGCTGTCGGGAAGGGACATGATCTGAGTTTGAATTTGCTTTTTTTTCTGTTTACTCCTCTGATTTTGTACAAACAGGGTCATGATTTTTAGTCCTTGGGAGTGACAATTTCAAGCTAGCTTCAGATCACCAAGTGTTTCACCTGTTTACAGGAAAAGTACCTGTGAAACCCAGCTTGATCTTCTTTACAGTACTTGTAAACAGCTTTTACTAAAACTTGCACAAAGGCCATGAGCACACTTATTTTAACTTTCTGATGTCTTAAGTTTTATCTTTTATATTTTTCAGATTCTGTACTGTGTTGCTGTGTGACTCTGAACTTTATATAAAGTGTTAGAAAGTTTTCTTCACAGTTTAGTTAGACAAAACAATCCTTTTCCAGCCTGAGAACCAAGGACACCATTGCAGATTCAGGCCCAAAATGTTTAAACAACAGCAAATTGAAGAAAGCAATCTGGGAGGATGGGACTTCCTAACCTGAAACTGTAATTGGACAATTAGCACCAATATGTAAATGGACCAAAACTTACAAAAGGGTGAAAACTCATGACTCACCATGCATCTTGGGTACAGCCATGGCTGGGCTCTTGTACTGCCCAAGGTGTACCCTTTGAAGGCCTTTTAATAAATACCTACTTTATTCCTTTAACACTGCGCAGCCTCTGTTCCAGGTAATGTCTGCAGGCATCATTTTGATCACTGATTGGTGCGTTTCCTTTTCTATACAATAAAAAATCGATTCAAGCACTTGGAGAGGATGTCTAATTACAGCCTTTCTGTGGTAAACAACACGAGCAACTCCAGCACCACTTTTGATATGGATAAGGTGGGGGCAACAATTAAAGGATTTGTTGGAGGCTCGTGAATGAAGGACTGAGCTTATAGACAAGGTTAGAATTTACTACTCTCTGTGACTCACTTTTGCTGCTGGAAGAATTGTGAAAAGAACACTGAGGTGGAGTAAAGGACTGGTTACACATTAAAAGGTATTTGAAAACGAAATGAAAGTATAAACAGTTTTAATCAAAAGAGAACTGCCATGCAAATGTGATTGTTCTGTTTTAACAAGGGATAATAAATTAGTAGATATTGTATAATGTGATGATTAAATTTTAAGAAATCTCAGAAAGCCAGTTTTAAGAAACTGGATTCCTAAAATCCAGTTAAGTTTTCTATCCTGTCTTCTGAACTCTGGCGATTTTTGTGTGTTTGCATGTCTGTATATTTGCATACCCATAGCTGCATTAACAAAGGCTTAATTGTATGGAAGTGCATTATAGAAATCAGACCTCCTCTGCTCTACAAAGGCAGCAAAGGGATTGATTGCAAAAACAGTTTCCTAGGAATTGCTGAGTCCAGGATCCTTCCACCAGATTTTAATGCAGCAAATCAGTTTTACTGCCAGACAATGAGACTGATATGATGGTATTTTACCTGTGCCAGTCTCCACCATGCGAAGTGGAGATGCTGTTGTCTTAGAACTGGTTTACATTAGCAGGACACCACAGCACCCAGAAAAAAGAGAGAAATCCTATTCACTACTCCAGATTATCACCTCTGATGCAGGCTGGTGAGGATAAAGGACCAACCAATAGTTTAATGGGTGCAAATTTCACTCCTAGGTAAAAGTTTATCTCAAGGGGGTGAGGCCTTGCTGACTATGCTTGATAAACTTTTTTTTTGGGATATAACAGTTTTTATTGCTATTGTCTATTACTGCATAGTAATACCTATATTAAACATGGAAAAAATATTTAGCTTCTAGCTCTTTGAATTCTTCCTGAGTCCCTGCCAAGGCAACAGACCATGTATTAAAGTTCAGTGATACTGATGTGGTAGAGAGAGTCAGATTGAGTAATAGAATGGTCTCCGCTGTGGGGAAAGTTGCTGAAGTTGTTACAGACTAAGCAGTGCTACAATATCTCCAACAATAAAAAAGCTGAAATCTGTCTCTATTTGAATATTCACTGTGGTCTCAGAAGAATTGTAAATCATGTAACTTTTAAACTCTTTTATTTATGCTTCCCCATAGCAATAGCAACACTTACCTGCTGCAAAAATTAAGTTTGCACCACAGAGCTGAACACCAAGCCTGCTTTTCCCACAACAAATCCAGGTCCTGTCAACTTCCTAAAGCTTCAATATTATTGAGTTACATCTACAGTAACTTCCTCATTCTATAACAATGAGATAAAATTAAACAAAATTAATTTTTACGTTTAAAGAAGACAATTTTAAATTACTGGTGCTCCAACTGTGTTTATTAAAATTCTGAATTAGTATTTTCATTGAGCACAATAACCTTTAGGAATTCATGAGGGAAACCTGATGCATGTCTTTTAATAAGTCAATCAGTTAAACTTGCCAAAATGTCATGATTTATTTAATATGTGGTGAAGTGCAGAAAAGTATCTATGCAGTCTTGTTCTTGGCACAGCTAATCCAGAAAGTTTACTAAGAATTTGTCCAATAAAAATATTAATTTTTTTGATATGACTTTCATGTTCTAAGTCATACCTCTGTGAATTTGAGGTTTACCTCCTTAGCCAGTAATAAAATATTACCTCTTTTCACCTCTTTTAACTAATTTGTATTAATTAGTGACAATGCAATTTTTGTCAGTTTTGAGGATCCTCATAGTATATAAAATTTACCTCTCTGTATGCAGACCCACAGAAAAAAGGGATGGTTGCTAGTCAGTGTAATATAGACTTTTATTTTAATATATGCAGTTCTCAGAGCTGTTCTTCTTGAAATGAAAGCCCAGGAAATAATAATCACTCTAATAAATTTTCTAGTGCCAAAAATTGAGTATTGATTTCTGCCATCTCATCCTAAGCAGGCAGTGGCTACTCTTTCTTTCATTTTCAAATCTTTAAAATAACAGTTAGTTCAGTGGGAGACACTATTTTCTCTACTGTGTCTGTAAAGTCTAAATGAAGGAAAAAGGGGGAAAAAGCAGTGGAGGAATACCATTCTTTCAGAACTTAATATTGATCTGGTTTTATGTCTGCAGCAGTGGGTCAATGCTGTAACGGAAATCCACACGGGGATTGTAACTGGAAATAACAATGGTAACTGCTAATCCTTGTAATTGCTGAAGTTATCAGTCTGTAAGCTGCTTTCTGGAAATCAGGGACCAAGTCTGAGTAAATATAATTTTAAGTGTAAATCCAGATATGTGCAATCTACAAAGAGGAGCAGTTTTGGAAAGAAAATAGGTTAACTTAGGTCGGATTTATCTGATTATTCTTTGCTTGCTATTGTAGCCCCAGACCAGTAACAAAGTGAAAATTGCAGAAAAAATGGGCAGCCCTACATTCTAGTAATGACAAGAGGTCACAGGCTAGCATTTAGAATGAACTTGTACTTATTCAAACAGGTGTAGCTGCAAAGGTTGCTTTTAATCTGCCTTTGCGCTTCTTTCAGCTTTAGGTCTCCTTTTGTTTTGGCATTTTTAGTAATGTTTGTTATAATCTTTGTTTAGGCCCAGAGCTTACAACACTTTCTTTGCTTCCTTTCTGGTAGAAAGTTCTTTTTCAGATTGAATTGCAGTTGCCTTGTCCTGGGAAATTGTGTACACACCAGTAATCTGTCACCTGCTTGTTTTTAATTTTTTTTTAATTTTTTTTTTAATTCTAGACTGTAACCCCAGTATCAGCTCCTGTAGTCTTTCATGTTAATCTTCCCCAATTGTCTCTAATAATTTTAAGATTGATTTCCTATTCTTAATTAATGAAAAGTTCAAAACCCACTGAGAGCACCCAAATGTTCTATGGGAGGTGTAGGTGCTTTCTGATTGTCATCTTTCTTTTGACGTCTGCTGCTTACAGATACACAGTGTTGAGCTGATTATCTTATTTTCTTTCTCTTTTATAGTTTTGACCTTTGTGGGAGTTTACTTGCGCTAGTCTCATCAGCTTATTTTATTTTTAACTCTTGAGAATCAGGCAGGGTGTTTGGTGAGCTCTTCGTTGTTGAATTGCTGAATATCCCTGTCCCTAGGAAGAAACATGTTTCTCTCATACCCTCTCTTCGTTGTTCCCATAAACATAAAGAGTTCATAAAGATAAAGGAATACTTCTCAAGAATGCACACAAAGTACATGACATAGACTCATGCAGCCAAGGACACTTTTCTATAGGCAGAACTACATAGTTCATTGAAAAGGGTGAATTTGCAAGCTGTACCAGAGTTTTAAATTGATTTCTGGAATAAAGGCAAAAGAAAAATAAATTAAAAGTAAATAAAAAATAATAATTGTCTCTTGCCTGTTATTATCTTAGTAAGCAGCTGATGTTCTGAAACTTGAACAAATTCTTGAACAAATGAAGCTGGTTTTCATCCTTCTGAAAAAGGATCTACTGTTCATCTAAAAACTCTTTTCTTGGTACAAGATTCATAAGGTCTGAAGTTAAACCCAGGTAATTTATAGATTCAAAGTGGAGCAGATGAAAGGGAGTACTTTTTAGAAAGTGAAATGTCTTCTCTTTCAGTATAATCTTGCTTCCTACTTTTTGAATGTACTTCTACATAAACGGAGAAGTAATGTTTCAAAATAATTTTAAAATTACAGTTTTACCAGAATCTTTAGGATAGATTAAATTCTGTTCCTTATTCTTTGAAGGATTCATCAATAATTTCATTTAAATTAGGAATACGTATTTGGGAAAGGCCCTTGAAAATATACAATATGTATATATCAATGAGGAAAGAAAGGACTTTGCAATGTAGCTATTTGAAGGAGTTAAGCAATGGGTAAGAAACTACTTATGTTTGCTTTCATTAATTTTTGCGTTTCTTTGTTTCCTTTCTTTATGTTTTTAGCAGGACTAAGCTGTAGTTATACATTTATTTTGATATATATTCCCTCTGGGAACCATGCAACTACGCTAAGAATCTTAGTCTTAAGTAGTATTTTATCTCACAGACAGTACCTTGATTAAGACAATCTTTAATTAAGATAAATGGTGGCTGCTTAGTCATCTGTTTGCCATGGTGAGACTTGTATTCTCAGATTAATGTTAGAAGTAATGAAAAATTTTCATTTTCTTAGTGAAAGCACAAATTAGATTTTCGCAGGGTTGTTGCCCACCTGTCCTGATAACATGTACACCTGTTAGAAAACAATAGTAAGCAATTTCACGATACAGATTTTTCTCTATAATGAAGCTGTATTATCTTCCCAGCTATCGTAGAAGGATGCAAGCAGTATCTGTTCATGGCTGCCGGATGAATGCTGCCCAGGGGGCCTGCGGCACCCCCGCTCCTGGGTCCAGGCAGTCCTGGGGGCCCATGGCTCCCGGATGAAGGCGGGCCGGGGGGGTCTGTGGCACCCGCCTTCCCAGGTCCAGGCAGTCCTGGGAGCCTATGGCTGCCGGGTCCAGGGGGGCCCAATGGCTCGCGGCACCGCCCCTGCTGGGTGGAGGCGGTGCTGGGGGCCAATGGCTGCTGGGTTGAGGCAGGGCCTTGGCCAGCAACCACGCGGGGTGAGCTGGGGGCGGAGCCTCGCTGCAAAAACAAAGTGTGCCTTATAGTCCGGTGCGCCTTATCTGATCTACAAAGTTGTGAATTTTGCTGGCTCTGGGGGAGTGCACCTTATAGTCCGACTTGCCTTATGGTCGTGAAATTACTGTATTTGGAAAGATGGTCCATTCAGAAATCAAGATAAATTGTCCTGTTAAAAAAGCCTCAAAATGTATACATTGTTTAACTTTGATATTTCTTCTTTCTTTGCAGTACATCAGCTGGAAGAATGATCCATAAAGGTACCATTTTGTCTGTACATCCACAGATAGGTTTGGATCTTGTGTGCTCAGACACACTGGAAAATAGCCAGTTCCTTAATGTCAGCTTTAAACTGTTACTTCTGGGAGTAATTTAAAATAGCACACTATTATTGGTTTTTAAACCAAGCATTATCTAGATTGAATTTAAAAAAGACAAAGAGGATCTTTATGACCCAAATCTTGGCAGATTTTTATACATGCATCAATTTTTTAGCCAAATGGGACTTTTTTTGAGCTTCCACAGTAACAGAGAAAATCCTGTCCTTTTTCTGGTCTGTGGGTGGTTCACCTGAGTTCCATCTTCCCACTTGCTTGGTGCCTCAGATTTTCCAAGCATATGCTCATGAATGATTTGACAGCATATGAAAATATGGAGCAGCTCCCTGGTAGACAATAGAAAATATGGAGCAGCTCCCTGGTATGGATAGGACTGTTGCCTAACTTTTTTACATTTCTATGGGAATGATGTTTGAATTACTTGTGTATGGCTGATGCCATGAATTTGTTCCTATCCACAGAGTGATGAGAAATTACCCTGGAATACAGCCAGATCAATGAACACATTTTCTGCTACTGCTGACTTACTTGCGATCTTTACAAAGGAGGTTCATTTCTCCTCTTATGAGCAATTATCTTGTATTTCAAATATATGGTTAGACAAACTACTTATGTATGTAATAAAATTTGTATACAGGCCCTTTGATATCTCACAGTCTTCAAGGCTGCTTTTTAATAAAACAATAAAAAGGTAAGTAGTCTGCAAAACACAGATCCAATCTAATCTTGGGCTTGATTTAGTAAAGTGTCTTTGTTCAAAAGTAGATTATGACATCACTTACCATATGTATATATGTTTCCTTAGCAAACTATCGAATTTGGAAAAAAAAACTCTTCAGAAAAAGGTATTTTCTTTTGCTATGAAGCAAAAGGGGGGGTGTAAGGAGTTCTTGTAGTTAAATTTCTATAACAGCGGCTTTTCAGGCCGCAGATCCTGGAGAAAGCCCGGGCGGGAATTTATGATGCAGTTTGTCTTATTTTTGGGGTTATGCTTTGTTTTGGGGGGGTTGGCAGTTGCTTCTAACCCGTCGCCTTATTATGGGGTTGTGGGGTTGGTTTTGGCTTCTGTTGCTGGGTGCGGTTGACTGGTTAGTTTGGGGGTTTCTTTTGTGTCTTTGGTGCTGGTGATGGTTTATCTTGGAGGTATGTTGGTGGTGTTTGTTTATTCGGTTTCGCTGGCGGCGGATCCTTATCCTGAGGCGTGGGCAGATTGGGGGGTTGTTGGTTATGGTTTGGGTATGTGTTTGGTTGTTCTGGTGGGGGTTGTTTTGGGGGTGGGGCCTGAGTTGTTGGTGGGTGGGGGTACAGTGGATTCTGGCGGTTTGTCTTCGGTTCGGTTGGATTTTAGTGGGGTGGCTGAGTTCTATTCGTGGGGGGCGGGGCTGTTTTTAATTGGTGGGTGAGGGTTGTTGTTGACGTTGTTCGTGGTACTGGAGCTTGTGCGGGGGTTATCTCGGGGGGCTATTCGGGCTGTTTAGGGGTCAGAAAGTAGTTTAGTTGAAAATACCAGCTTTGGGAGTTGGTGAGGAAGGTTTGATTCCTTTCTTTCTGAGTGTTTGTGGGGAAACTCTAAGAAGAGGTTGAGTCTTCAATCTTTGGCTTACAAGACCAATGTTTTTATAAACTATTAGAGTTATAATTTTAGCATTTTATTTTCTAGTACAGCTGCGAGTGGGAATAGGACTAGAATGATTGTGAAGTAGGAGATTGAAGCTAGTTGGCCGATGATGATGAATGGATGTTCGACTGGTTGGCTTCCTACTCAAGTGAGGATTAGGAGGTTTGCAACTAGGGTTCAGAAGAGAATTTGGGACAGGGGCCGAAAGGTTATTGAGCGTTGTTTGGATTTGTGGAGTAATGGGACTAAAAATAGGACTAAGACGGAGGCGGCTAGGGCTAGGACTCCTCCTAGTTTGTTTGGGATGGATCGTAGGATGGCATATGCGAATAGGAAGTATCATTCGGGTTTGATGTGTGGGGGTGTAGCTAGGGGATTGGCCGGGGTGAAGTTTTCTGGGTCTCCTAGTATGTTAGGGGAGAATAGGGCTATGGAGGCGAGGAGGATAAGTATTAGTGCGAATCCTAGGATGTCTTTTGTGGAGTAGTATGGGTGGAAGGGAATTTTATCGCAGTCTGCAGGGATTCCTAATGGGTTGTTTGATCCTGTTTCGTGTAGGAAGGTGAGGTGAACTAGTGTTAGGCCTGCGATGACGAATGGGAGGAGGAAGTGGAGGGCGAAGAATCGTGTTAGCGTGGGATTGTCAACTGAGAACCCGCCTCAAGCTCATTCAACTAGTGTTTGGCCAATATAGGGGATTGCTGAGAATAGGTTGGTAATTACTGTAGCTCCTCAGAATGATATTTGTCCTCAGGGAAGTACGTAGCCTACGAAGGCGGTTGCTATAAGGGCTAGGAGGAGGATAACTCCGATGTTTCAGGTTTCTTTGTTTAGGTACGAGCCGTAGTAGAATCCTCGGCCGATGTGGAGGTAGATGCAGATGAAGAAGAATGAGGCTCCGTTTGCGTGTAGGTTTCGGATTAATCAGCCGAATTGGACATTTCGACACATGTGGGCGACTGAGTTGAAGGCTAGGGAAGTATCTGCTGTGTAGTGTGTGGCTAGAAGCAGGCCGGTGACGATTTGTGTGACAAGGCAGATGCCCAATAGAGATCCAAAATTTCATCAAGTAGAAATGTTTGATGGTGTGGGGAGGTCGATTAGGGCATCGTTGATGGTTTTGAGTAGTGGGTGGTTTTTACGAAGATTGAGGGCCATTTGGGGGTTCTGTATGTGGATATGAGGATGATCAGGATGGAGAGTGCAAAGGACCCTAGGTAGGCTTTGATTAGGCCGGAATGGAAGGTGGTGGCAGTTTTGGCTGCTGTTGCTTGTAGGGAGGCTAAGCCCTCTGGGCCTAATATTTTGTATCAGGATAGGTCGATTAGGTGGGAGGCAATGTTTTGGCTCCCGGCTAGGATGGTTGTTACGTTGAATCGGTGGATTAGGGGGTTAAAGTATCCTAGTGATGTGGAGAAGTTTGAGAAGGGGCCTTGTTTTGTAAGGATTAGGGTTTGGGTTATTTTTGAGATTTCTAGGGCTAGGATGACGCCTAGGGCTGTGACAATTAGGGCTGTGATTTTGATGTGTAAGGGTATGGTTATGGGCGGGGTTTTTGTTGGAAGGATAAAGGAGGTGATGATGAACCCGGCTGTGATGCTTCCTAGTGCTAGGCGGGTGATGGGGGAGATTACTGCTGGGTTGTTTTCGTTGATTGGGGCTAGAGGGGGGATTCGTACAAAGCCAGCTTGTACCAGTATGGTCATGCGGATTGTGTATACTGCGGTGAAGGATGTAGCTAGGAGGGTTAGTAGTAGGGCTCAGGAGTTTAGGTAGGATGTGTTGAGGCATTCAATGATTTGGTCTTTTGAGTAGAAGCCGGCTAGGAAAGGTGTTCCTATTAGGGCCAGGTTGCCGATAGTTAAACATGAGGTGGTTGTGGGTAGTAGTTTTTGGAGGCCTCCCATTTTTCGAATGTCTTGTTCGCCATTTAGGCTGTGGATGATGGATCCGGAACATAGGAATAGTATAGCTTTGAAGAATGCGTGGGTTGAGATGTGGAGGAAGGCTAGTTGGGGGAGGTTTAGTCCGATTGTAACTATTATGAGGCCTAGTTGACTTGAAGTGGAGAAGGCAATGATTTTTTTAATGTCATTTTGTGTGAGGGCACATGTGGCAGCAAATAGTGTAGATAGGGCGCCGAGGCATAGGCATAGGGTCAGGGCAGTTTGGTTGTTGCTGAGTAGTGGGTGGGTTCGGATGAGTAGGAAAATTCCGGCGACCACTATTGTGCTGGAGTGGAGTAGGGCGGATACGGGGGTTGGGCCTTCTATGGCTGCTGGGAGTCATGGGTGTAGGCCGAATTGGGCGGATTTGCCTGTTGCGGCTAGGATGAGGCCTAGGAGTGGTAGGGTTGGGGTTTGGTGGGGTATGGTGGCTTGTTGGATTTCTCAGGTGTTTATGGTGGATGCAAGTCATGCTATGCAGAGGATAAGGCCAATGTCCCCGACTCGGTTGAACAGCACGGCTTGGAGGGCGGCGGTGTTGGCTTCTGCTCGTCCGTGTCATCAGCTGATTAGTAGGAAGGATATGATTCCTACTCCTTCTCAGCCGATGAATAGGACAAATAGGTTATTAGCGACGATTAGAATGAGTATTGCGATTAGGAAGAGTAGGAGGTAGGTGAAGAATTTTGTGATGTGAGGGTCTGATGCTATGTATCATGTTGCGAACTGTAAGATGGATCAAGAGACGAATAGGGCGATTGGGAAGAATGTAAGGGAGTATAGGTCTAGCTTCAGGCTAATTGGGATTTTAAAGTTTATGATGAATTTTCATTCTCAGAGGGATGTTAGGCTTTCTGTCCCTGAGTGTAGGTGGATTGTTATGGGGACTAGGCTGGTTATGAAGGCGGTCTTAACTGTGTTTGTGATGATGGTGGGGGTGTTTTTGAGGTTGTCTGAGAGTAAAGGGAAGATGATAGGGGTGGATAAGGTTGCTAGGGTAAGTAGTATAAATGTGTTTAGGACTAATGATAGGTCCATTACTTCCACTTGGATTTGCACCAAGATGAGTGGTTCCTAAGACCATTGGATTACTGTTATCCTTTGGAAGTAAGGGGACTGAGGGCTTAGTCTCAGATACAAGAATTAGCAGTTCTCGTTGGTTTGACCTCCCCTCGGCAAGTAAGAAGGGTCTAACTTCTATTTTTAGAATCACAGTCTAATGTTTGGGTTGAAACTATACTTGCATATGGGGGTGCCTGAAATTAGTTCTGGTTTTAGGATTAGGAGGAGTATGGGAATTATGTGGAGGGCTATGAGGAGGTGTTCTCGTGTAGAGGAGTTTTGAATGGATGTGATGTGGGATGGTAGTGTGCCTCGTTGTGTTATTGTAAGTATGTACAGGGTGTATGAGGCGGTTAGTAGGATTGCGGCCCCTGTGAGGATGAGTGTTAGATTGGATCAGTTGAAGAGGGCGATGATAATGGTTAGTTCAGCTATTAGGTTGATGGTTGGGGGGAGGGCTATGTTTGCTAGGTTAGCTAGGAGTCATCAGGTGGCCATGAGAGGCAGTAGTGGTTGGAGGCCTCGGGCTAGGATGAGGATTCGGCTGTGAGTACGTTCGTAGTTGGTGTTGGCTAGGCAGAATAGCATTGAGGAGGTAAGGCCATGTGAGATTATTAGAATTATTGCTCCTGAGAAGGCCCATTGAGTTTGAATCATGGTTGCGGCTACAACCAGTCCTATGTGGCTGACAGAGGAGTATGCGATCAGTGATTTTAGGTCTGTTTGGCGTAAGCAGATGGCACTGGTTATTAGCGCTCCTCATAGGGCTAGGGTGATAAAGGGGTAGTGTAGGTTGTTTGTTGCGGGGTTTACCAGGAGGGTGATTCGTATAATGCCGTAGCCTCCTAGTTTTAGGAGTAGGGCTGCTAGTAGTATTGAGCCTGCGATTGGGGCTTCTACATGGGCTTTGGGCAGTCATAGGTGTAACCCATATAATGGGGCTTTGACTATGAAGGCTATGAGCAGGGCCAGGCTTGACATTAGGCCGGATCAGGAGGATAGGATTGTGGGGTGAGATAGTTTGAGTATGGGGAAGAATAGGGTGCCGATTTGGTTGTGGAGGTGAATGATGGCAATGAGTAGGGGGAGGGAGCTGGCGAGTGTGTAGAAGAGGAGGTAGATGCCAGCATTTAGTCGCTCTGGTTGGCTCCCTCATCGTGTAATGAGGATCAGGGTGGGGATTAGGGTGGCTTCGAATGCGATGTAGAATAATATGAGTTCTGAGGCAGAGAAGGCGAGGAGGATGAATGGTTGGGCTAGGATTATTGTTGAGGCAAAGATTCGTTTGCGGATGGTGGGTTCCTGTTCCAGGTGATTTTGACTCGCTAGGATTATGAGGGGTAGGAGTCAGCACGATAGAACTAGTAGGGGGGAGGAGATTTGATCGATAGAGGATCATAAGGTGGAGGTTTTGTTTGGGTAGTATGTTGGGACTAGTCATTGGAGGCTGATGGTAGCGATTAGTAGGCTGTGGGTTGTAATGTTAGTTCACAGGTGTTTGCATGGGGATAAGAAGGTTAGGGGGAGGAGCATGACTGTTGGTACGATGATTTTTAGCATTGTAGGAGGTTGAAGTTGTGGAGGTGGTCGGATCCGTGGGTCCGGGTGGAGGCGACTAGTAGTGCTAGGCCTGTGCCTGCTTCGCAGGCGGAGAATGTTAATATGAGGATGGGAATAATGGTGTGGGATGGTGTTTGTATTTGAATGGGTCATATGGCTAGGGCGACATACATGGATAGTATCATGCTTTCTAAACATAATAGGGCTGAAATTAGATGGGTTCGGTGAAAGGCTAGGCCAAGGCTGCTGAGTGTAAAGGCTGCATAGAAGCTTAGGTGTAAGTAAGACATGAAGAAAGCTATAGGGTGTGTACTATAATTTGTTGAGCCGAAATCAACTGTCTTGGTTAGACTAGCTTTCTGTTACTCTGCTCACTCTAGGCCCCCTTGGGTTCATTCGTAGATTAGGCCTAGTGTGAGGAGGAGGATTAGGGTTGAGGCTCAGGCTAGCGTAGTGGTGGGGGATTGGAGTTGGGTTGCTCATGGCAGGGGGAGTAGGAGGGCAATTTCAAGGTCGAAGAGTAAGAATAGGATGGCCACTAGGAAGAATCGAATAGAGAAGGGAAGGCGGGCGGATCCTAGTGGGTCAAATCCGCATTCGTATGGGGATAGTTTTTCTGAGTCTGGGTTTATTTGGGCGAGTCAGAAGTTTAGGGTGGTTAGGGCCATGCTTAGTGTTAAAGATAGGATAATTATGAATAGGATTATATTCATTGCTCTTCTCTGGGGTTTAACCAGATTCTAAGGATTGGAAGTCGATTGTAATGGATATACTAGAAGAGCAGGATCCTCATCAGTAGATAGAGATGTAGAGGAATAGTCATACAACATCTACGAAGTGTCAGTATCATGCTGCTGCCTCGAAGCCGAAATGGTGGTTTGAGGTAAAGTGGTATTTAATGAGGCGTAGGAGGCATACTAGGAGGAATGTGGAGCCGATGATTACATGTAGTCCGTGGAATCCTGTGGCGACAAAGAAGGTTGAGCCATAGACGCCGTCTGCAATGGAGAATGGGGCTTCGTAGTATTCTATAGCTTGGAGGGCGGTGAAGTAGAATCCTAGGAGGACGGTTAGGGCGAGGGCTTGGATTGCTTGCTTTCGGTTTGCCTCTGTGATGCTGTGGTGGGCTCATGTAACGGTGACACCCGAGGCTAGGAGGATGGCAGTGTTTAGAAGGGGTACGTCTATTGGGTCTAGGGGCTTGATTCCGACAGGAGGTCATTGTCCTCCTAGTTCTGGGGTGGGGGCTAGGCTTGAGTGGAAGAATGCCCAGAAAAAGCCTAGGAAGAAGAAGGCCTCTGATGTGATGAATAAGACCATGCCATATCGTAGTCCTTTTTGAACGAGGGGGGTGTGGTGTCCTTGGAAGGTGCTTTCTCGTACAATATCTCGTCATCATTGGAATATTACTAGGAGGGTTGAGATGAGGCCGATGATTAGGAGTTGGGGGGCATGGTAGTGGAATCACATTGTTAGGCCTGAAGTGGTGAGGAGGGCGGCGGCGGCCCCAAAAATAGGTCATGGGCTTGGGTCTACTATGTGGTAAGAATGTGCTTGGTGTGCCATTAGTGTTAGATGTTTTCTTGTAGGTAGAGGCTTAGGAGAAGTACGAAGACGTAGGCTTGGATCATGGCTACTGCCACTTCCAGGATGGTTAGTAGGAGGAGGACTAGCAGTGTGAGCATGGAGACTACGGGTATTGTTGAGAATAGTGCCGTTGTAGCGGTAGAGATAAGTTGGATTAGGAGGTGGCCTGCTGTTAGGTTAGCTGTTAGGCGTACTCCTAGTGCTAGGGGGCGGATGAGGAGACTGGTAGTTTCGATTAGGATGAGGGCGGGGATTAGTGGTGTAGGGGTCCCTTCTGGTAGTAGGTGGCCTAGTGTAGCAGAGGGCTGGTTACGTAATCCTGTGAGGAGGGTGGCCAGTCATAGGGGGAAGGCTAGGGCTAGGTTCATGGATAGTTGGGTGGTTGGTGTGAATGTGTAGGGTAGGAGGCCTAGTAGGTTAATTAGTAAGAGGAAGATTATGAGTGATGTTAGGATTAGGGCTCATTTGTGGCCTTTCTTATGCAGGGGTATTATTAATTGTTTTGTGATTAAGTTGATAAATCATAGCTGGAGAGTTGAGAGTCGGTTAGTGACTCATCGGTTTCCTAGGGAGGGGAGCAAGAGGGCTGGGAATGTCAGTGAGATGAGGATTAGGGGGATGCCTAGGAGGGATGGGCTGGAGAATTGGTCGAAAAAGCTTAGGTTCATGGTCAGGATCAGGGGGTTGTTTTAGGGGTGGCAGGTTTTTTGTTGGATGGGGGGTTTATGGTGATGAAGGAGAGAAGTTTTGGTTGAATGATTAGGGCTAGCGTGAGTCATGAAGTAAGCATGATAAAAAATCAGGGGTTTGGGTTTAGCTGGGGCATATCATTAAGGAGGTGTTAGTCCTCTGTCTCTAGCTTAAAAGGCTAGTGCTGTTTCATAGCTTCTTAATGATTAGGAGGATAATAGGGAGGATCAGTTCTCGAAATTGGCTAGGGGTGTTGATTCAACTACGATTGGTATGAAGCTGTGGTTGGCTCCACAGATTTCTGAGCACTGTCCGTAGTAGATTCCGGGCCGGGAGGCTAGGAAAGAGGTTTGATTGAGGCGTCCTGGGATTGCATCAGTTTTCACACCTAGGCTGGGGACGGCTCACGAGTGTAGGACGTCGTCGGCGGTAACAATGACGCGTACTTTGGAGCTTGTGGGTACGATAACACGATGGTCGACTTCTAGGAGTCGGAAGTGGCCTAGGGGGAGGTCTGATGTGGGGATTATGTACGAATCGAATGTCAGGTCTTTGAAGTCAGTGTATTCGTAAGTCCAGTATCATTGGTGGCCGATGGCTTTTAGGGTTAGGTCTGGCTCGTTAATTTCGTCTATCATATATAGGATTCGTAGTGAGGGGAGAGCGAGTATGATTAGGACTGCGGCTGGTAGGATGGTTCAGACGAGCTCGATTTCTTGGGCGTCAACAGTGCTTGATGAGAGTTTTTCTGAAAGTATGAGAGCTAGAAGGTATAGCACTAGGCTGCAGATGGCTAGGGCGACTATTAGGGCATGGTCGTGGAATTGTATGAGTTCTTCTATAATAGGTGATGAAGCATCTTGGAAACCGAATTGTGAGTGGTTGGCCATGTTTGTGGGGTGAGGTGTACTGGGGTTTCACCTGTAATTTAGTCTTGACAAGACTATGTAATGTATTTTACTAACACCTCAATGAGAAAGAAGCATAAGTGGTTTATATGCGGTTGGCTTGAAACCAACATATGGGGGTTCGACTCCTTCCTTTCTTGGACTTGGACGAAGGCTGGTTCTTCGAAGGTGTGGAACGGGGGTGGGCAGCCGTGGATTCATTCAATGTTTGTGCTTGTTAGCTCTGGTTGTAGTGCTTTACGTTTTGATGCGAAGGCTTCTCAGATGAGGAAGACTAACATAATTACGGCTGTTAGTGAGATTAGAGAGCCTACTGAGGAGATGGTGTTTCATAGTGTGTAGGCATCTGGGTAGTCTGAGTATCGTCGAGGCATGCCAGCTAGGCCTAGGAAGTGTTGGGGGAAGAAAGTTAAGTTGACTCCAACAAATATTACACCGAAATGGGCTTTGGCTCATGTGGAGTGGAGGGTGTATCCGGTGAATAGAGGGAATCAGTGGGTGAATCCTGCTAAGATTGCGAACACTGCGCCTATGGATAGTACATAGTGGAAGTGGGCAACTACGTAGTAGGTATCGTGAAGGGCGATGTCTAGTGAAGAGTTTGCTAGGACGATCCCTGTCAGTCCTCCGATGGTGAATAAGAAGATAAACCCTAGGGCCCATAGTATAGGGGGGTCTCATTTAATTGTGCCTCCGTGCAGTGTTGCTAGTCAGCTGAAGACTTTAATTCCCGTTGGGATGGCAATGATTATGGTGGCGGAAGTGAAGTATGCTCGAGTGTCTACATCTATGCCTACTGTGAATATGTGGTGGGCTCATACGATGAATCCTAGGAAGCCGATGGATAGTATTGCTCATACTATTCCTATATAGCCGAAAGGTTCTTTTTTTCCTGCATAGTAGGCTACGACATGGGAGATAATGCCGAATCCTGGTAGGATGAGGATGTATACTTCGGGGTGGCCGAAAAATCAGAAGAGGTGTTGGTAAAGTACTGGGTCTCCTCCTCCTGCTGGGTCGAAGAAGGTAGTGTTTAGGTTGCGGTCGGTGAGAAGTATGGTGATGCCAGCAGCAAGGACAGGGAGGGAGAGGAGGAGTAGCACTGCAGTGATTAGTACTGATCACACGAATAGGGGGGTTTGGTATTGTGAGAGGGCGGGAGGTTTTATGTTGATTGCTGTAGTAATGAAATTGATGGCCCCTAGGATTGAGGAGATTCCTGCTAAGTGTAGGGAGAAAATAGCTAGGTCGACTGAAGCTCCTGCGTGTGCTAGGTTGCCAGCGAGGGGTGGATAGACGGTTCATCCTGTTCCTGCTCCTGCTTCTACTGTGGAGGAGGCTAGGAGAAGGAGGAATGATGGTGGGAGAAGTCAGAAGCTTATGTTGTTTATTCGGGGGAATGCTATGTCTGGGGCTCCGATTATTAATGGGACTAGCCAGTTTCCGAATCCCCCAATCATGATTGGCATAACTATAAAGAAAATCATTACGAAGGCATGGGCGGTGACAACTACATTGTAGATTTGGTCGTCACCTAGTAGTGCGCCTGGTTGGCCTAGTTCTGCTCGGATGAGAAGGCTTAGGGCAGTACCCACCATTCCGGCTCATGCGCCGAAAATTAGGTAGAGGGTACCGATGTCTTTGTGGTTGGTTGAGAATAATCATCGATTGATGAATGTCACAGGTAAGATGGCTGAGTGTTTAAGCGTTAGGCTGTAGTCCTTTTTACAGAGGTTTGATTCCTCTTCTTATCGGCTCTGTAGTGAAGTTCATGGTGGGTTGCAAACTCATCGATGTGTATTGACATACACCGGAGTCTTAGGCAGAAGCCCGTTGGTTTGGGCATATGGCTGTTAACCATATATTTCGTGGGATCAAAGCCCATCTGTCTAGTGTGACAAGGTTCTAGCTTAATTAAAGCATCTGGGTTGCATTCAGGAGATGCAGGGTAGTATCCTGCGAATCTTAACAGAAACTAAGAGGGTTTAACTCTTGTTTAAGGCTTTGAAGGCCTTCGGTTTAAAGTAATCCTAAAGTAATCCAGTTGCTTTTTTCACTGTGACAACATGATTGAAATTGTTCAATGTTTCTGTAAATCTAAAGCCTTGTTACTACAGTAAAAGTATTAAATTTTAATGTTGATCTTTTTTTGATATGAGTAGTCCTACAAACAAGTTATTAGGAGTAAACAAACAATATGGTTGCACACCTTACTCCAGATTTTATTCAGAAATAACACAGTTCTCCCAACTTCTTGTTAATGTGCCCTGAAAAGACAAAAGGCAGCAAGGCTTTGGTTTTACATTTCCTCATACATATAATCTTGGCTAGACAGGATTTTATAAAGGCTATATTTTTACCATAATCTTGAAGGAATTAAACAATTGTCTGTGACACCTAACTCTTGTAAAATACTCTCAATACAGTTTTTGAAATGACCTGAAGAAGAAATAGTCAAAGAGTGTTTTGTTATAGAGTAATGAAATATTTTCACTTGATTGTGAAAGCATGTTATGGGCTAAACAAAAAGTTGCATGGACATTAGGATGGTAAGAAAATGTATATTTTATTAAAATCTACAGCTGGGTATTTTATGATTTGCGTTTAACTATATACCATTTACTAGGAATTGTTGTCCTGTTAAAAGCAAGTTTCATGTCCAAAGAAAACAGTAAGAAAAAGAAATCATATCATTTGAAAAATAAGAAACATTATTATCTTGAAGTATTAGTAGAGAAGTAGAGATCATTTTTGCAAGTTGTACACAGAAGAAGGACAAAATTCCAACAATTTATATTTTACCACTTTTTCTTGTGAAATGCAATATTTTTATAGACTATCTTAATTTGGAATACTTTTAAATATTTACACTACACGATTCAGCTACCAAATGGGATTGTACTTCAGAAAACCTAAAAAACCCTAATAGCTTTCAATTCTGTATGAATCTTTATTTGACTTAGTTTATAAGGGCATCATTTTATAATTTTGTAGGTCTTGGGATATTTTCTCTGTTAAACTACAGTTTTGAGTAGTGTAAGGCATATATGGATAAAAGTACTGGTCCAGTTAGCTGTTCTATCATTTCTAGGCTTATGTATAAAAATTTTCATAAGAAATACAACATAATGGAGGCAGAACATTTTGGGCAGGTGCGTCAGATTCCAACAGAGCTTCCAGGCAAGCTATCCTGTACTTTAAAAAAAGTATTTAAAGTAAAAAAAAGTATTTAAAACCTCTTTTTGCTTCTTGACCTCTAGTAAATACCAACATCCTTCATCTTTCTTGCAGTGACTTTCTTATCTTTAGTGCAGAGTAGCATTTGATATTTGATTGTAGCCTTGAGCACCAGTTTCACTATTTCAGTGAGGTAAAGCTTAATCTCTTAATCTTAAAGGGTCTATTTCTACAAGGGATGTGGTTTAGGCAGAAATTTCAAAACAGCTGCATTTTCTAGTTCTGTCAAGGACTCAGAAAAGCACACAAAATAAAATTACTTCCAATGCCCTTTCTCTGACCTCTGGTATCTGGACTGTGTAATTAAATTTTTTTTATGTTCTCTCTCTTTTTTCTACCCTGAAAAGTTGTCTTGAATTCCTTGAAAGATTTACATTTATCTGGGGTTTCTGTGTATCTAGTAGTGTTAATAAACTTCATGGGGTTTATCTGGAAGTTCTATATATTATGGCCATGTCTAGCAAAGCCACGTCTGTCTAACAAGACAGATAACTATAAAGCATCAGATGAATTACCTGTACATGTATTTATATTATGTATGCAAGGCTTAAATCCGTCAAATCTGTTATTCCAGTAGTTCTAGGTACACTTCATATGCATAACAGTCAGCAGGTACAAAGCAGCCCATGCCTCCTTGCAGCACTGCACAAACTCTATGGATCATGAGGCCATAATTTCCAGACAAAACTTGGTGGAAGACAGTATTTATAGCTCCAGAAACATTTTCATGGGACTGGAATAAATGATGATCCAATTATGGGTCACCCACAATTTCATGGAATAGATGGAGAAAGTAGGCAGGATACCCTTTAACACCTAAGGCTGGGTTTGTGTATCACCCTCTTAACTGAGCTCTGCTATAAGCTCACCTGGTGCTAACGCAAGAATGATTCCAGAAATTCTGCTGGGACTTCCTATGTTTTACCTTAGAAGGTTGTACAAAAGACTGCAGCTATATCTGGATATGAAATGTGTGTTTTTTACCTGCAGTTGCACTGATGTGCTGTGGTTTCTGTTGTGGGGGTTTTGTTTCTTTGTTTATTTAATGCTGTAGTCTGCTACCTTGCATTAGCTGAGGCATATGAAAATGCAAATAGTTAAGTCATTCAATTTGGGAACATATAATGAAAAATCACTTCATAAACTTCAAGTATTCTTATGAGGTAATGAAAATTTATTGTTCTTACTGAGAAGAGCAAATGATTATACAGGTAATACTGAAAAAACCCCCACCTGATTTATTGGTTCTGTTTTAATAAAACAGAAATAATACAATGAATTATTACTAAAAGTTTTAAGGTTTCAAGCAATATCTGCACTTTGCTTGTTTTCTAGGACCAGAGCTTGGTTTTAGTTTTATTTTATATATATATTTATTTATTTTTATTTATTTATTTTATTGCTTTAAACTCATATTTTGTTAGTGCTTCCCTCCCATTCTCGGCAGTGGGAGAACATGATATGCAGAGACTGAAACATCTTCAGTTAAAGAAATCTTCCCAAGGTAAAGAGCATGTTTTTGCATTGTTACACAAAGTGTATTAAACCTCAATACAATCTCTTTTATAAAAGGGCTGAGCAAGGTGATTCTAGTCTTCCTTGACAGTCTGTGTGGTAAAGCACAAAATTAAAAAGCAAAGAGATCATGAAGAAATGCAAGCAAGAAATATCGGAACAATTTTCCTGAAAGAAAACACTTTTGATAGAAGGGTGAAAGTTTAAAGATAGTTTTGACTACTTTGAGACTGTTGACTAAAAAAGAAAAAAAAATAGGGTTGATTTTGTTTTTCAAATTCCACCATGTCATAGGATTTGATGGGTTTAGTGGGGGGTGGAGAGGGGAAGAAGTGAGAGACGGACAAAAAAAACCCCAAGTATTTTGGAAAAAAATTCTAATATTTTAGACATCTTGTTTGAGTTTTTTTCATGGCAAATTTTTTTATCTTTTACTCCTCTGGCACATGTTTGATCTGCTACCTTTTCATGACGTTTAGCAATCAAGTTCATCTGAGTCCTCCGTGATGATCCCCTAATTGTCTGCTCACCTAGGTATTTGCAAGCTGTTTGTGCATAAGATTTTCTCCCCTTTTCCAGCGCACATCAGTTTACAGATCATCATTTCAGAGATGCACAGTATGTGAACATTCAGTATGTTAAAGATTTTAAAATAAGTACCTGCAATTTGGATAACAGATGTACAGTGGCCTAGACAAAGCCATGGCCCCTGGAAGGTATCTTTTGGATTCAGGTCAATTGCCTTTCATTTACATCTTTTGCTAGAAATGTGTCCTCCTATTTTCTCTCTGAAAAGAAAATCATCAACAGGCAATTCCTTGCAGATTTTTCTTGTTCACAGTTATGTAAAAAATCTCCATGATTCCGTCTTCAGCATTTTAATCTCCTTTATGCACTTGCATTCTCCACTGTTCATAGATTTTAAAGCAATGTAGTAATCATTCAATCCATATACCTCTTCTATTTCTTTTTTAAAGTCTCTTTTTTGCAGATTCACAGTGAACACTAAAGTTTTATTCTTCTCTATCAGGACACTTTTATGTTATCCAGTGCTCATGTTTGCCTTCATGGCATGTCGTACTAATGTTACTGTGATAATTTTTTACAAGGCAGCATCCGTTAGTAGAGGATTAACTATAAAATAATTTTAAAAGCTATACCTTTACATTATATAACAAATGAAAAGGACTCTAAAATTCTTTGTGCTTGGTGTAGGGGAAAACATAACAAAATATTATTGCTCTTGCTTTTCACTTCTGTAATGCAAATGACATTTGAGAGCAAATTCCATGAGAAATCACCTGTATCTTCATCAGTGTCTCTGCACAGTTAAGTGCTGGAAGTTACGTCTGGCTAATACTTTTGTCAGCTGTCATGAGCTCTGAGGGGTGATCATCAAACCAAGGGCAGCTTTCATTCTTTCACACTGCAGCAGTTTTACTAGGGTTCAGTTTTTGATACAAACAGTCATTTAATTTACAAAAGCTGAGACTATGACAGACAAAATGAGAGTATTCATGTGTCTTTGACTGGTGATGTGATTGTGTTGCTGCTGTGATAAAATATCGTGTTCATGTTGAAGAGTTTTGTGGTATTTCTAGCCTTGTTCTAAATGTATTCATGGTTTAGCTTTCACTGTCTATTCCAAATTTATCTGATTGTCTCAGGAAGTCTGATAGAACAACAGCTGACATCTGTGGATGCTTTGCCTCTCACAAACAATCAGCTAAAATCAACTCAAAAAGAAGCATCTGTCACTGTCACAGCACAGATGAAGAGTTGTGGAAAGGATGGGAAGACATAAGTAAAGTATACTTTGTGGCTGGGGAGTGGAACAGATGTGTTATTTAAACCTGATGACACCATTACTTCACAATTTTATGTGGTTTTTGGTTTGTTGGTTTGTTGAAAAGTGGCAGCTTGATATTTCAAGGAACCCACAATGTTTTGGGTATTTTGATTAGGTGGGGATTTTGGGGGAGGGTGGGGGGAGGGAGGCAACTAAATCAGCTTCTTCCAGGATGAGAACATTTTTGGGGTATTAATTGGACCCATAGCCAGAAGAAAATATGACTGAATTAAGGGAGACCTTTTTGTGCTTTACAGTTACCTGAAAGGAGATTGCAGCAAGATGGGGGTCAGTCTCTCCATCCAAATAACAAATCAAGAGAAAATTACTTCAAGATGCACCAGAGGAAGGTTAGGTTGGATATAAGGAAAAAATTTCCTCACCAAAAGAGTTGTCCAACACTGGAACGGGCTGCCCGGGAAAGTGGTTGAGTTACCATCCCTGGAGGTATCTAAAACTTTTATAAATGTGACACTTAGTGACGTGGTTTAGTGATGAACGTAGTGGTGGGTTAACTGCTGGACTCGATCTTGGAGGTATTGTCCAACGTAAATGACTCTATGACACTGTAAGTTAATACCTGAAATTAAAACTAGTGGTAGCTCCCTTGCTTTATGAAGACTTGAGGTTAACCAAGGTACATTAGGTCTTGATCCTGAGAGTTGTGCTTATCTAAACATCCCCTTTTGGCAGCTGAATTATTCAAATGTGAAAGGACTGGGAGAGGTACTTTTTCCTCTAGAAATCCACGAGTGAAAATCCTCAATTTTTATCAACATGCATTCCTCTCCTCAGTGACCAGCAACTCTATGAAGAGTCTGGTGAAGTTGTAGCTACAAGAGATACATGCAGCTAATCTGTAATAGCACAATCTATGCTATTATATTCTGATTTTTCATTATGTCTTGAATTAATGATTTGCTTTCAAATTGATCAATGCATTCAGTTTCTTATATTAAAATGGTTTGGCTTCTGAGATGTCCTGTGGAAAGGATCAGCTGACCTACTAAAGATTTTGGTTATAAATTTTGGGGAACACAATGGAATCCTTTTCTGGTTGTAGTAGGTGATAAAACCGTATAATGTTCTTCAGTAAGAACATAGGTGATGCAATAGTGTAATAGCTGTTCGTAAATATTGATTTTCCATTAATTCTTGCAAATTAATGGGTGACTATTCATGTAAGCAATATTTGAAAACAGGAAGTTAGAAAAATTTTGTGGGACAAACTTTTATCAAAGAATATTTAAGTTTGGAAAAACTTAGCAGAAGAATTCACGTATTGTTTTCAAGATAAAAAAGATAAAATCAGAATGTAGTATGAAAAGCTTTTAACCCTTTCAGTTCAACAGTATCTGCCTCCTTTTTGTTGCAGTGGCTATGAATGTGTTTATTTTTTTCACTAAATTTAGACTGGCAGCAATTATTTATGTGAATTACTGAGTCTGACATCTAATTAACACAGTCTTTACAGGTTTAATGAGCAGTGATAAATTTCTGTCCTTTCTTTGGCACATTTTAATTAGTTCTAATTATAAGTGAAGTGACCTGAAAAGCTTGTTTTCTCATGGACTCATCATAAATTTCGTAATTTATATATGTATAGATAGAATGATTTTTTATGGAATTGAATAACCAAAGGTTATATAAAACATTACATCAGTCGTATGGTATCCTTATAAAACTCAGGTAAGCAAAACATTCCACATAAATATTTGACCACGCAGCAGATGATACTTATTAAAATAAATTTATTGTATTTTTGTCTGAAGAAAAAGTAAGCATGGAAATACACTTCATCTGTTGCTCACAACTGAAACATTGACTGCTGACATCAAACTTTAGCGACAGTATTAGTTTCCAAAAGACAGTATATGTGTTTAAAATATTTATTTACAAAGGTTTTTCAGACTGGATAGTTACTGAATTAAAATAAAACCAAATGAAAATATAATCCTAATTAAAATGACAGCACAATTGCAAATTATTTTTCTTAACATAAGTATTAAAAAACACTCTCAGTCAAGACTATTCTTCCTTCACAGGGAATTTTGTAGTCTCCAGAGAGAGACATGAAAGAACTGTCAAAGAGACTAATACAATTTACATCACCTAAGACAGCATATGAAAGTACCCAAAAGATTCATCCATTTAAAGAAAGATGTATTTCATAAAAGCTATATAAATGAAACATGTTGACATCTTATATAAATCTCAGTCAAGAACTGTACCTTGTTTTAAAAAATATAATTTCATAAAATGGACTATATATAGCACTTATCTTCTGTAAACTTGATCTTTCACTTCTTGTATGAGCAAGAAGTAAAATCTTTTGAGGCTCAAACTTGTAAAGTGCTACCCTTGGGAGCTGATGGGATCCTGAAGCATATGGCGTCCTGCAGGATTCAGCACTCTTTGTGCTGTGAAGCACAGTGTCCTGGTTTTTTGGCATCTTTCATCCTAACTCCTAAAGTCTGACACCTACTACACAACCATGCAGAATCTCTGAAGATATGAAAGAGAGAAGAAACCAGGTAGGGATTTTTGTCTGAATTTAAAAGAAAAGGAGCAAAAGAAATCTCACTTGTTAATACCATGAGAAAAACTTGAATAGTCTTGATTAAGGGTAGCTAAAAGATTTATGTTCAGAAACCAGAACAATATGTGAGTATGCTTATTTACACAACTTGGGTTCAAATGGTGTTTCCTGCAATTGCCAAAGCACTGAACAAATTCCTAGCTTCTGCATTAGCATCAATGTGATGATTCCTTTGGTGTCTCTTGTTGCTTTCATGTATGACAACACAAGCTGGGACAGCCCCTGCTGAAGAATATATGGTAAAATTACTGGATAAAAACTTTTGTTGAACTTAGAACCCATATGTAGCAGCTTGTGAATTGTAAGGGTGGAGAGGGAGCAGTTGAGAATACCTTCACCTTTCCTTCCTAATCTGTATCCCTTTGATTATGGCTGCTTGAAATTTTTCTGTGATCTCAAGTGTAGTCTCAGCCAGTCCAGAGATTATAACTGTACAAACCTGAAGTGAAATATATAAAAGCAGAGTTCTAAAATGAAGAATAGCCACATTAAAAAGAATAAGGGACTAGAAGTTGAGATGATGCATGGATTGGAAACTTTAGATACTTTGTGAAGTTGGGGTTTTTTTCCCTCAGAAAATCTCTTAAAGATTGAGATTAAAGAGATTAAGATTAATATTAAATTGTGTCCCTGTCAAGTTCAGGTCTCAGTTTTTTGTAATACCTTATTTTAATGAACTTCCTTCTTTATTCTGTCCTTTCACAGTGTTTACTAGCTTGGTTTTCCACCTTCATTTTCACTGATTTTTTTTCCTGTTCTCTTTATGAAAGATAAGTAAATTGCTCTTAATTACTTTACATAATGATTGATGACAGCACCTTTTTAAATTTTTTTTTAATGTTTTTGTCTTGGGCTACGCAAGGATGTCTAGCATTTGTTAATACAGAAAACAATTGCAGGTACAAACCACTTTAGTGATGAGAAAGTTGCATCGGGTCACATGTGCAGCTACGAGTTTATTTCCTAAAGAACTCTTACTTTTGCTTTACTGGGCTGGTGTTAAACAGCAAAAAAAAATATGGAATTTTTGTCAGCTTCCTTAGGACTCCAGACCAGATCTTATCAGGAGAATGTCTTTCTCACAATAATTCTGAATTTTAGTCTTTGGACATGGTTTGTGCAGTTTTAGAAAATTACTTAAGAGTTAATATTTCACTCCAAAAGGCACAGAAAAAATTTCAGAATATGTTACTCTGGAAGAAATTTATGAATAGTAGAGAAATTCTTTGCTAAGGATCATTAGATGGTCCTTAGAAGGTAAGAAAAGTTGGACCCCATATTTTGACTATTAGTTCCTTTGTGGTTTTCCAGCACTTTTTTCAGGATCTTGTCCCTTTTAGTAATCAATATACAGTAATTTCATGATTATAAGCCACACCATTTTGACTAAAATTTTGGTCCGAACCCGAAGTGTGGCTTATAATCAGGTGCAACTTATATATGGACAAAGAACGAAAAGTTGCTGTTTTACTTTGGAGGACAGGTGTCTGCTGAGAAAGGTAGAAACTTCTCTTTGAAATGGAGAATGTAAACCCCCTCCTTCCAAATTATTATAATTTGAAATCAAGGGGCTCTCAGGCAAAGACATGGGAATTAGGAATAACAGTTCTTTACTAGGGAAATTAAAATAGAAATACAGTACTACAAAGAAACAAACTCCAAACCCTGACAAAGTCGGAGTACAACCTGACACCCCATCAGGCAGGGTGTTGGTAGCAGTCCCATTAAATGGTGGCTGCATCCTCCTGCAGTGACAGATGTGATTCAGTTGGAGCAGTGCTCCTGTAGAAGGTGCAGTTTCCCCCGGTGATGTGGAGAAATCCAGTTTTCCTCTGGAGTCCAGTGGAGAAAGGGGCTCCCTTAGTGTCCCAAAACCTCTGTTTTTATCTTGGTTAAGAAATGTCGGGCTCTTCTCCCTGGCTGGAGCATCTCCCAATGGGATGCAGCAATTTTATCAGTCCCACAGTGGGACTCAATGGGCCATTAGAATAAAATGCCTCTCTGGAGGAAGGATGGGTTGTGAAAAGATAAAGAACAATGGCCTACCTGGTTTCAGTGGATGGCTCATTAGCAGAATATCTGCCGTTGAGATAAGGATCACTGCCCCCACCCTCAACAGATGGTGATAGAATAGATACCTTTTATCACACTCTGTACTGTAAAGTGGGGCTTATAATCAGGTGCGGCTTATATATGGACAAAGAATGAAAAGTTGCTGGCACCTGGAAGTGCGGCTTATAGTCAGTGCAGCTTATAATCATGAAATTACTGTAATCTCATTCCAAGGACTGTATTCTCAGTCCTTGATAAATCTCAGATGCAGAGTTTGTTTTATCTGTGGCCTTCCTTTGCAAACCATTTATTCTGTTTAGTTAACTGAAGTAGCTTCAACTTTCACTTAATTTAAATTTAGTTTTCCTTCTTCAGATGTAGTATTCTACAAAATGAGTAAATTGAGTATTTTTGGTGTGGCATTTTGAAATTGGGCTATGAAGATGCAAATGAGAGCCTCGGCATGTGAATACTATTTCTGAGATGGAATGTTAACTTGTCCCTCTAGAATATAAAGGAACCAGACTTTAGTGCCTCAGTTTGTTGAGCTGACTTTATTTTATTTCCTGCTAAATGCATTAGGAGCAAAACAATGAAATAAAATATTGCAAGAATCAGCATTAAAATTATTCAGCCTGTGAATCTGAGGCAGATCCTGAAATAATTGACTTTCCTTTAGTAATGCTGTTCATGTCTTTTCCATTGTTCTTGGTACTTATACTGTCATCAAGGAAAACAGTAGTTAAATGCTAAATATTCTCCACTGTATATGAACAGAGGTAACTCCTTGGACTCTGTTCAAGGACATAATTTGACCTTTATTGAATGTTCTGTCAAGATTGGGAAGGAATAATGACAGGGAATACACGTCATTGTCCTTATTAATTCTGTGGACATTAATGATGACACACATTAACATTGGACAGGTATCACTTTCAAACGGCAGAATTTAGGATATTTCTAGTACATTTCTAGCTCAATGTACTGTGTTAAGGGCCACGTCGTTCTGGTTTGGAATGTGTATGCACACATATTTACAGTGCAAGTAAACATTTTCCATTTACAAAAGGAAGATGTGATCTAAATGGCACAAGATCTGAAGTAAATTGGTGTGTGAAACAGTGATCTCAAACATGTTTGTTTGCAGTGTTGGAAAGAAGTTCATAGAAACAACATTTGTTGCATACACTGATTTTTCTGGTTTTGATTGTTTACAAATCAAACCTGTGTTGATGAAAGGAGGAATGAATGAAATAAAGCTTTCCACTTAAAAATGGACCCACCAGACCAGTGAAGACAGTCAAATGGTGAAGAGGATATCAAAATATTTTGTATTAGGAAAGGAACATCATACATATGATCTACTGCATTTTTATGGTCCATTAAAAAGTTGTATAGTTCCTTGTTCTTAAAGGTGTTTATTCAGGCCTTCAGAGTTTGACTTAATCTAAATTTCACTGGCAACAGGTGAGACAAAGCTAGTAAAGAATTTAGGTGATTTAAGTTGGATTGAGACTTTCAAATCCAAAATTGTTATTCAGAAATATTAAATGTATTGATACTGTGGCTCAGGGCTATTTTAAGGTTTCTTGATCAGTTTTAATATTTTTCTTTGGCTATAGAGACAGTAGTTTCAACATTTCTTAAACCCTAACAGAATACAATAACTAGATGACACTCCAATTTTTGAAGGCCAAATTATTACACCTCTTTGGCATAGACAAGGTCTTACTTCTCAGGAAATACAGCAGTGGTGATTTTGTTACAGGGGAAGGTATGGGATAACATTTTCATGAATCAAACTATTGTGTGGACTATTTGTCTGGAAAATAAGAAAGCCAGTGATTGTTTGGAAGATAAATAGACCTGAATGCCTTAGCTGCTAGAAGAGAGACTCTCTTCTTCCTCTTTTGCTTTTCACATTTTTTTCATGTCACTTTTATTTCATTCTCTTTTCTTAGAAATATTTTAGAACTTATTTCAAATAATAATTACAGTATATCATTCATAAGGATGTTACCTGGCCTAAGGGGAATTTCTACTTTCTCAACTGCATCCTTTTCATCTGTTATAGGTCTGAAAATTAAATAGAAGATAGCCTGGCGAACAGCAAACTTATGCGCTGGTTGTTCTTATTTGTATTAATGTTTAGAAGATTCTTGTTTGGGAAATGGAAATCCTGACTGGCCTGAATTTTTAGAGTTCTCTCTCTTTTGAGAACTGTTTTAGTCCTTAATTTTTTTCACAAAGGTTGATCCAAATGAAACAAACAAAATGTTACTTGTGGACTGTATTAAATGAGCACTGTCCCATGATACAGAAAAACTCACACAAAAATTCTAATCTGCTGCTGAACTTTATTGATTAAAAAAAACTTCCATAGTAGCAAAACTCTATACTGATCTGTGTAGAAATCTAAAAAGTATCTATTGATTGTTTTCAAACTAAAGGATTATTTTATTCTGATAAATTGCTTTTGTGGTGTGGACTCCAACAAAATTTATACTTTTGTAAATAAAACAGTATGTACAGTCTTCTTGGTTACTGTAAATGAGAGGAAAGAAGTTTTTTTTATTTCTAGTATTTAAAACTATTCTATGTATTTTGGCTGGATTTTTTCTATAACTGCACGTTTGAAGACAATCCTCTGCTCCCTCTGAGTCCAAGGAAACAAAACTGAGAGAACTAGATATTGGCCTGGACAATGTACATAAAGTACTTATCTGGATTTATTAGTATAATTATTTACCAGTTATTAGTAATTTTTTGTTTACTTTTCCAATCATAAGTGTTGTAAAATAAAAATACATTAAAAACCACTCATCAACTGAAGTGCCATCACTAGTACCATCACTAAATTTAAATACACTTGAGCTTTGTAATCCTTTCTCTTTTATACTTAGAAGTCATAATTACAGTGGTACTAGACTGGACCAGCTTCTACTTTAAGTTCTTTATGGTGCTACTGCTGTAAGAAGCAGGATTAATTCCATGATTGACATAACTTATAGACACTCTAGTCTGTATGTAAAGCAATACTGATTTTTTCACTTATTTCCTGCTCCAAGTGGCTTCACTGAGTAGCTTTTTTTAGCCTGTTTGCAAAAAGACAAAGATATGGTTGTTTTATGATTGAGATTGCACTTAGGAGAAGCAGTGGTTCCCGTCTCTTTAAATGAAAAAGAAGAGTTTTTTTGTTTCCAACTATCTGAATGTATTGGGCAGCTGAGCTGCTAACAGTAGTGTAATATACTTACAGTAGTAAGTAATCGCAATAGTAAGTAAGTAATATGCATTTACTGTTAAGCATAGACTAGATAAAGTTATTAAGTTCTACTCCAAAATAGACACTAACATGAAATAAATTAAGGGAGCTGATGATATTGAAAACATACAGGGTAAAATTCTTAGTTCTGAGAAGTTCTTTTGCTGCAATACTTGGAGAGCATTTTTCTTTACATTACCTTCAAGCATGTTTTTGTGGGAAATGTTTCCTCGTGTTGGACCTCTGCTTTATTAAACCCAAAAAATAAAAGTCTACTTTATTAACCCCATTCTCTATTCGCATTGTGAACATCTCATTGTCAAGGTGCAGATTTATGATTAACAGAGTTGTTAAGATTGCTGTATTGGCCTTCCTACCTGTTTGTACCGGGAACTCTCTTTCGCTGGCTTTTCTGTTGCTGGAGATGGGAGAGGACACAGATGGGATAGCTGAAAACAATTGACCAAAGGATATTCCAGACTATGTGGAATTATGGCTAGTGCAATAAACTAAGGTGCAAGAAGTAGGAAGGAAGGATGTTTGAAGCCATGGTGTTTGTCTTCCTAAACTGCTGTTACACAAGATGGGACTCTGCTTTCCTGGGGATGGCTGAACACCTGCCTGTCCATGGGAAGGGATGAATTCAACCCACAAGTTTTAATCTTCCAGTTCTCTCCCCAGTCCCACCAGGGGGGAGTGAGCAAGCATTATGTGGTTCTTAGCTGCCAACTGCAGTTAAACCAGAACAACCTGCATTTAGACACGAGAAGTAATTTGGTGAGACATTTTAGTGTCATTGCAGGTGTAAGGCTGAATTCACTGTGCTAGCATTCTTCATCTGCAGTAGATGAAAAACAAAATGTCACTCATAACAAATGAAGAGCAAAATTGTGATCTGCATTAAGATGATTGAGATACTAGCTCTGTCAAAAATAGCCAAAAATTAAACCAACTCAGGACTGGAGGGATGGCTGAAAGAAGGCTATATTAAGGAAAAGAGTTACTGTCATTACTCACAGTCTTTTGGCTGTAGTCAAAACTGGGCTTACATATTATTCACATAGGAAAATTTGACTATAGAATGCTGAATAAGAAGTTTTCAGCTGGATTTGGAACAATCAGAGTGAATATTTTTCTTGATATAAGATGTTTTTCCTCATACAAACCCCCAAGATTTCTCTTATACCCAGTCTTTAATGGTGCTTAAATTAGATTTTATTTATGCTTAAATCAGTACATTAGAGAGTTGCCTGAAATCTGTTCAGAGTGAATTTCAATGGTACCAAGGGTACTAGAATTTATGAGTATTAAGGAGTAGACTTTTTTTTTTTTTAATTCTGCCGTTTTTATAATTGGGCCTGGCACTTGTCCTACTGTACTTTTGCAGATAATAAAAGTAGGAGGAGTTAATATATTTAGTAACCAAATGCCTCATCATTCTAGAGGTTTGCCATCAGGGAAGAGAAGATTAGAAATGCATGGGTTTTCCATGCACCACTTATCACTGCCTGTGCTTTCCAAAATGCAGAAAAGTAGAAGACTTTTCTAGAGAGAAAAAAATTGGCATTAATCTCCATGGGCAGTAGGTGAAGAGAGAATGTGTATGCATTTTGTGCCACTAACATTTAAAAGAGGTTTGGTTGCACTTGAATACTACTGAAAGATGGCCACTAATCCTAAAATTCTTCACTGATTTTTATACAGCAGCTGAATGTAGACAATGGTTCTCTAGCTACCTGAACAGTTTTAAATAATGTAGCAGTCTTGATGCTTAAATGCAGTCTAAGGAATGGAAACAGTCATTGGTTTTACAGCGTTATTTAACCAATGGGATTTTGCACTTCACAAGTGTGTAAAAGTTGCTTGTTTATAGTGAAGACTCGGACGGGGAGGAACTGGCACAAGTGTCCTAATCTCAGTTTTTCCAGACTTTTTATGCTACAGCTCCCACAGGCAGTTGTGCTGCATAACAGACACTGCAGCAAGTGGGGGTTTGAATTAATGGTATTCCACAGAGGCAGAAGGGAAGGGAAGATGATGGAAGAATATGATATCTGTGGGGACTTGTGTATTTGATGGGAATTCCATAAGAGTGGCAGAGCCAGGTAAAGGAGTTGAGATGTCATCTCAGGATCTAATGAACAATAGTTAATTTACCCTTCAGAATCCTGTGAAGAAAATCATAATAGATAACATCAGTAAGGTTTCAGCTACAAACTGTATGCATGCAGAGGGCACTCTGGATTCTACCTCCTAGTGTTTGAAATTGCTGTAAAATAAAGCTTAAAAAACCCCCCAATTGCTAGTATTGAGTTTTATTAAAGTGGTAATATGTTAAAAAACCTGCTTTTCTATCAATGCACAGTAGATATCTGAGGACATAATCTGAACGCTATATTTTAATAATTTCTTTTAAAATCATTCCCACAGTGATACAGAGCCAAAAAATCTTTCACATATCAGGCTTATGCTGTATACCACAGAGGAAGTAATAAAATACATATGCAAAATGACACACTACAATAAATGAAGTTTGAGCTGTTAAAATGGATGATTTATATAGGACCTTTTAGTCAGCTTTCCAAATTATGAAGAATAAGCATCTTTCAGTGATTATATTTTCAGACAGGGCAGCTTTTTAGACATCTCAGAATTGCATCTGCCAAAACAAAATAGAATCAAATTATTAATGAAAATATGTACCTTTACTGTCCAAAAAGAAAAGAAAAAAAAAACCAAAAACACTCCCTATCCATAAAGGGGGGGAATCTTCATTCTCTATCTGTGTAAAATGAAAAATGTCTTGAAAACTAATCCCCACATGCTGAGACATGACATGCTATGGAATGATGTTTGATGACTAAATGACATCCTGTGGAATCTTGCCAGTTTTTTTGCAAAAATCAGCATTTTTCCTCAAATAATAATGAGATGTAACTGTCAGGTAAGACAAGCTAAATGTGTTATCAGAGAAAATGACAATTGTGGTTATGTATCTCACATACTGTTTGCTTGGAAGTCTTTTCACTTATCAGCAAGGAGAGTGGAGCACTACAAGCACTGCAAAACTGAGTTTCTTACCAGCTTTAGAAAGATTTTCCATCCTTTGTATTTTCTTCTAATTAGAGGTTTTTCTCTTTGCAGAAATTGGGTGTGCCACATAAAGTATGACCCAGTAATGAATAAGCTGCCAGACAAATTGGCACAAAGGTGAACCACTTATTTTTCTGAGCTGTTGAATTTAATTTGAATTCCTATTCAGGTTGCTTAAATGCAGAAGCTCATAACCACTTCCCTCTGCTAAACACTTCACTTATATTTTGGAGATATAAACCTAAAATCTGTACACATGATTGAAAGTTATTTTCCCAAGTACTTTATAAATAAATTCTTTAGAAAGCAAGCCAGGCAAAACAGCTGGATCATATTCAGTTTTCACTCACAGGTGCAAAATCTACTTCCTAATCTCTCTTTTTATCATCAAAGAACTTATCCCTAGTGTATACTTTATTTTTGTGCCTCGTTTTTATCTATCCCAAGTAATTCAAGGACTGCAGGATAGTTTTTCAATCTAATAAGTCTTACTAGTTGAAAACTTTTGAGATAATACCATTTCATTCCAGGTGGAATCTCCTCTCCAAGTAAACAGAGAGGATAAGTTTACTTCTAAGTTTCATATGGCAATTTTTTTTCTTCTTAAAACAAGCTGTTCTTATGCTCTTGTGACAACTGCTTCCTACATGCTGTCATTTATTTTTTGGTAAGAAGAAATTAAAATGGAAAATACGCTTTTAATGTCACCAGTGTTGTTTGGTACAGACTTGTTCAATGACATGGTAGTTCTGCTTTGTAAGTCACTCTTTGTTTCCATACCCGTTCATTTGAATCTGATTTTCTCTTCATTTCTAGCATATAAAAGACTACTGTCCTAGTCTTTTATAAAATTTATTTCAGAATTCTTTGGTATCTTTATCAATATACATTTTATGGCTTAATTTGCTTTATCCATATTCCTAATGAATCCTATCCTTTTGTAGACTTCTGTATTCTAACCTCCTAATATCACCATGAATTTTAATAGTACTTATACAAGTGGTTAATACATTGAATAAGTGTAACTCAGACTAGATCCAAAACCCAGATTCTTATCTATATCTAAACTTAATCTGCAGCATTTTATCAGATGCCCCTTAAGAGACAGTGCTGAAAGATTATTTAATATTGTTTAAAAAGCATGTCTCTGCCCCTCTGGTCTCCTTCACATTCTCACATTAAATAGAAACATTCTGGGTTGTATTTGACCTGGAATTTAATAATGTTGTGGATATCTTAAGATTCTGACTCATCAGGGGAAATAAGTGCAATCCTTCAGTGTTTTCATTAGATTTAAATTTGAAATTTGAGGTAACTGCCAAACATTGCCTCTCTGTCAGAAATATCAAAGTGTCTGATTCAAGTCCCTACTCTTCCTGCTACATGGCAGGTTTGAAACTGGAGTTTCCCTTTGCTTCACTTTTTTTTCTACTTTTCCTTCAGAAATGACCTTAGAACCCAGGGGCCTGATGCACAGCTGGCAAGACAGCTCCAGTTATCCAGTGCAGACTGATTCATCTTCAGTAGGCACATGGGAAACTGTAGCTTTATCTGATCTGGAATATAACACCTTAAGGAGACAAAGTGGTATTTCTACGACTTTTCCAGCGTGTGGTACATGTATCAAACCATATATCAACTTTATGGGTTCATCTTTATTAATATTTTGCCTCAAATCAGAAATGAACTTTTAGAGTTAATATTCTGATCATCCTGGATTTCCAGCCTGGTATTGAATGGTGATCCTATAGGATACAATGTGGGGGTTTGTTTATATGACAGCAAAAGATTCTAAAACACTATAGCAACATGCATGAGATGACCTAATACTTAATGGCTGCTTAATCTGTTGAAATGGAGGCTAGAGCTATGTCAAAATAAAACATGCTGAAATATTTGCAACATAGATCTCAGGACCCTGGCCTGAGGTAGTTTTTTTTTTCTTTAGATTCATTCCCTGCTATCTTCTAATGTCCATATTACTATCTTATCACCATACAGCTAGTTGAACTTGAGTTCACTTTGGAGATGACTGAGAAGACGGTACATTTTAGGACAAATTCTCAAGTACACACTCTCCAGTATACTGGTTAAATATCCTTAGAATTGCGGAAGTATTGCTGAAGATTAGGAATGAGTAATTGATGTACTTAATGTTAGGCAGAGACAACAATTGAAAGCTTTGCTCTTTGGAGCGAATTGAATGAAATAGCTAACTGACACTAATGTCTGATATTTGAGGCCATGTCTGAGGAGGGACCTTTATACAAATAAATAATTTTTTGCTGAAAATATAACTGAAATTTCAGTCTAATATTAGCATTGTTGTGACAGTGTTTACAGAACAGTGTAGCAATCTAATAGTAAGCCTTGATGCATGGTAATTCTTTCCACAGCACTGATTCCTGTTGATCACCTCAAAGAGTACTCTGCACACTTCTTGGGTTCTCTGGGTGTGTTTCTGTAGAAATGTAAGCTCTAATCATAGTCTCAGATTTGAATTTTTGCCTTTGGAACCAAGATGCAATCTGCCTGGTGTTGGGGCAGAAACTGTGCAAGCAACATCACACAATGTAAGTCCCATAAGCAGAACGAAACTGGAACAGCTCCAGTGATTTTAATTGCTCTTATCTTTTCAGGCTGCTCTTACTGTTGTTTTCTTTCCAGTCTTCTCATAGAGGAACATGTTTAAAAGTTCTCAGCTTCAGTAAGAGCAACCTGCCACTTCAAAAAATTGTCAGGTGCATGTGTGAGAACTAATAACATGCACTGTAACAGTGAATTTAGTCCAAGCAGATGTATCCAGTGAGGGATATCTGCTCACAGGGTTGTCAGTACATAAAGAGTTTCCCAAGTCTCATTTCTTAATTCCTAAAAATTAAGTAATGTTTATGCAGGAAATATTACCAAATCAATAGTTGGCAGTTTTGTCCTGTATTTGTACTTGAATGTGCATGCATAGGAAAGAAGAGGAAACCGGAAAGTGACTTAATATTGTAATTATTTTGAGCAATGAAATAATTCTGTGACCTGCTGTAATTTCTTTATTAATATTGACCCATAAAATACAGTTCTGGTGTCATGAACATTTTGAGACACAGTCTTGGTCATTCACTAATGACAAAATGTTTAAATTGGATCAAAAGAATTCCAAGTATTCAAAGATACAATAATTAGTGGGAAGACAACTTACACATTTTTGAATTTAAGGATGATTTTAAGAAGGTCATAAGAAGGACAAACACAATAGCAGAATGTCAATCCACCAAACATTTTAATTGTTTCTGCACTAATTTGTGAAGGGAAATAAACAGGAAGAGCTGAAATCTTAATTAATGATCACAACAGTGTCTCAAATGGCATATGAGACACTCAGTGGGATAATTCACATGATTAGAATATTAGTGGATTTAATTTGCTCCAGAAATATCTGCAAGGTGGGGAAAATGAGAGAATGTATTGCTTTGCATGGCAAATAAGTCCATAAAGAGACGATGCACATGTTCTGGGTAAGGATAAAATGGTCAAATCAGTAGTGAATCACCAGATAAGGTTTGTCTCTTGGGAGAGGGAAAGACCTTTTATTAAGGAAAGAAAGGAAAGACAAAACTTCCGGTAGTAGAGATGAAGATAGTAAAAAAATCTTTTAGACAATAGAGAAAAGTAATATACAGTAATTTCAGTAGTATAAGGCACACCAGCATATAAGGTGCAATTTTTTTTTTTTTTGCGGTGAGGATCTATGTGCAACAAAGTAACAAATTAGTAACGGAATTGCGTGATCATGGGGTTTATTGGCTCAGCTTGGGGCCGGGCTGGCTTGACCTGCTCGGGGCTGCTGCAGGCCCGGCTCCGCTCGGGGCTCTGGTGGGGAGCGGCCTCACTTGGGGCCGGGCAGACTCAGCTTGGCTCGGGGCTGCTGTGGGCTCGCACTTCCAGGTTGGCAAATTTCTGAACTTTGTCCATATATAAGGAGCTCCAGAGTATAAGGCGCACTCCCAGGTTTGGATCAAAATTTTAGTCAAAACGGTACGCCTTATACGCGGGAAATTACTGTAATTTACAGCACATTTTTCTATATAAAATGGGGAAGAAGAAAAGGAAAACTACAGTAATTTCATGACTATAAGCCTCACTTCTGGGTGTCATCAACTTTCGTTCTTTGTCCATATATAAACCGCACCTGATTATAAGCTGTACATTATAATACAGAGTGTGATAAAAGGTATCTATTCTATCACCATCTGTTGAAGGCGGGAGATATTCTGCTAATGGGCCATCCACTGAAACCAGGTAGGGCATTATTCTTTATCTTTTCACAACCCATCCTTCCTCCAGAGAGACATTTTTGGCTAATGGCCCATTGAGTCCCATTGTAGGACTGATAAAATTACTTCATCCCATTGGAAGTTGCTCCATCCAGGGGGAAGAGCCCAACATTTCTGACCAAGATAAAAAATTAGGTTTTGGGACACTAAGGGAGCCCCTTTCTCCACTGGACTCCAGAGGAAAACTGGATTTCTCCACATCACCTCTGGACCTCCAGAAGGAAACTGCACCTTCTACAGGAGCACTGCTTCAGCTGAATCACATCTGTCATTGCAAGAGGACTGCAACCACCATTTAATGGGACTGCTACCAACACCCTGCCTGTCAGGGTGTCAGGTTGTACTCTGACTTTGTCAGGGTTTGGAGTTTTTGGAGGAGATAAACCTTAATGGTGGTTATTTACTTTAACAGATACATCTGGTTCAGGAAATCCTTCTACTGGCTGCTGCCTGGAAGGTAATCAAAAAGTGCTGCCAGTTACACATCCCTATTCTTTCTTTCATGGAGGCTTACAGACCTTGTTGAAAATCCTGCCCTGGCTTGGAGGGGTATTTGGTGCAAGCTGCCATTCCTGTGTGCCTGGAGCCCCAGGAACCTGACGACTCACCTTTTTTTTTAAAAAAAAGAGTGTAAAAACATGTCTCTTGTGTAGTGTATTTGAAGGAGGTAATAATTTAGTCTTAGCTCCATCAAAGATGGACTTTTTATTCCCATTCAGTATTTTCAGTTCATAAATTCAGGTGTAAATAAATAGGTAGATAATGACAATTTTAAGCTAAGCAAGCATATTTGTGGCTAAATTGGTATTTAATTAAGTTCTTTAAATTTTAGTTTCAGCTTTTTATTTCTTCCTCAGCCTACTGAGATTACTGTTTGTACAGCAGGTTGTTAACAATTGGACTGGGAACATTTGGAAAATGTTAGATATTGTGGGGCAGATATCAACTTAACAGCATTAAATTACGTCCATAAATTTGGATTTAATGAGTTCTCACCCTTCAGATTTTATGTTATGGTGTTACTATTCTTAGTTTATCCTTTGTTGTATTGTTTAATTTTGTGCATAATTTCTAAATATGTGACACTAAGAAATTAACTTCAAATCCATGTTACAAATTGAGGAGTAGATCTTGTATATTCATTATATTATTGTCACCCCTTTTCCTGTTGTGTTCTGCTACTTCAACAAAGTGAAGCTTCAGTTGCCTGATCAAGCAGTGACTTTTATGTCACTGATAATCCATCAGTGATGCAGAAAGAAAAGAGAATAAAGGGCACCATTTTTACTGCAAAAAATTACAAAGAAACTGTTCTAATACTGCCATGAAAATCTCAGGTCCATTGTGTATGGGTGTGTGTGTGGTCCCATGCATAATGTGAGATTAATATGTTGTGTTCCTATGAATCTAGGGTCAGAACAAACAGGAACGGTAAGCCATGTCCTTTAAGCCTCTTGTAATATATTATTTCCACCTGTGGTAAATATCCCAATTGCATAGAATATTCCACTTTTCACTCTTATTCTTTTGTGGGTGAATTTGGTTTTTGATTAGTTGCTGAGACAGCTGTGCAGACTCTCTGCCTGTCTGTTCCTCAGTCTTACAATCTCTCAGGTGTCTCTCATTCTCTCCTCACCAGGGGTGTAATCCTTCCAATGGCCTAGAAGAATATCCACATGATGTTCTGAGGTGTTTTCATGGAAGAGTGTCACGGCCTATTTGTCATGAAGTAAGCAAGGGAGAGTTGGCCATTGGCAATTTCTTGTAGCAGCTTCTGTTTAAAGCAAACAGGCAGGCAAAGACAGTGCAAGGAACAGGGCATCAGACAGAAAGAAATGCAGAGAATCTTACAGCTCAGGTTCATAGTTTGGCACTAGAGATAACACTCAGAAATGGGCAATAACTGTTTATTTGACCTCTATTGAGTTCATGCTTTGTGTCTGATTGTTTTGTGTCTCTTTCTTCATTGCCGGTCCAGTGACAGAGGCAAGGATAAGACACAGCCCAGAGATCTCTCATCATGGCTGCAGTGTCAGCTCTGGATCAGAAAGGTATGTGGGCAGAAAAAGGCAAAGCACAGAAGCAGGGGTCAATGGCATGGCCTGAAGAAGCTCCTGAATGAAGCAGGGGCAGGTCTCTCCCCACAAGACTCTTAAGGTTCTTTCTTTAATAGCTCTTCCTTCAGAGTAGTGTGAATTTGGTGTAGCACCATGTCAGAGACCTGTCCTTGAGCACAGGCCATGGTACTCCTGGGAGGCAAGAGTGTAAACTTCAGGCCCTGAGAGTAAACAGAAATAGTGTAGCTGTTCCAGATATTATGGAAAAGCAGATTGATACATATATATTTACAGACAAAATCAATTACTTAAAGACCTGTAATTGGAGGGAGAAAAGATACTTTGTGAATGATTCAAAATAATTCAACTTCTTTTTGAAGTAGTGTTAATGCATGCGAGTCAACATATTTAATTCTCCTGCATGAAATTAACTGATGGAAAGAATGAACAAGATTTTACTATCTTTTTAAAAGTGTTTAAACAATAAAATGGTTTTCAACCAGAAACAAGTATAATTCCCCTTGAATGTGGAGAGTTGATTTACACTCTTTGGTGTATCATCGTATTACTTTGCTTAACGCAGTTGTTATAATGCGGTAAGTTTGGTAGGTCTCACCAAAGCTGGTTTGCTTTGATTTTCTGGGTAATTTCTCACCACAGCTCTTTGTTTTGATAAATTCTTTTGCAAAGAGTGCCATGACATGCAATATATTATTTTCAGTTTGAAATATGTGTCACAAAAAGGAGTCTCTGAATATGATAATGACACATTTTGATGTTTAGAACCTTTTTTTTTTCCCTTTTCCTGGGTTTGTTTCTAGGTATTTCTCCTTTGATGGATGGTGAAAGAAAATTCCAATCTATTTAGCCTTCATAAAGATAATCCTTTAACTCCTCAGAATTCAGACCACTAATTTTACACACAGTGTGAAATAGGATATGGACAAGACATTTCTGTGAAATGCCCTCACCTCTTACAGGCTATTTTAGGTTCACTTAAAGACAATGTTAAGACAAAGTGTAGCTTGAGATTTAAGATATATACAGTGGCAGTTACTGTCTTAATTATCTATAGAGAGAACTTAAAACCATGTACTTGCAATACAAGTATTCATCGAGTAAATTTATAGGTACACAGAAAAATGTTCCAAGGATTTATTATGTGTATATTTTCAAAGTAACTGCCAATATGTATTTTGAAATACCATTTCCCTTTACTATTAACAGTGTGAAGGGAACTATGTATTTGCCTTTTAATATCTGTTTTAGTCCCATCACTCAACAGTCCTTCAGAGCACATGCTGCTTATGAGAATTTTCTTTCGTCCTCCCTTTCCATCCCTTTGCATTTTACTTTTACCAGCCTATTGGTTTTGTAATATTAAACCTCATCTTCAAAGTAATTAATTTATCTCCTAATAAACAGTTTCTTTGATTTTTCCATCTTCTGTTTCTTACTGTGTTCCTTTATACTTCCAAACCCTCTGTTTTACAACTCTGTTTTCTTGCTCTCCCTTCATCATCTCTTAATTTCTCTCCACAAGGATGTGTTGGGAAGAGAGTAAGGGGAAGGGATTGCATGCTTGAAATTATCTCCCATTTTTGTTCAACCACATCTTGAGGTTTCTTGTATGATGGTTGCAAATAATATGTGACATAATTCATTGTCTTACATATCATATGTGTTGCTTAAAAAATCAGCACTTTTAAAATGTTATTGCTCACGTAATATATAGATGTGAAATCAAGTTTAAAATTGAGTTTAAAATCAGTTTGAAATCAAGTAGAGATTATGCTTTGTGGGTGGGCTGTATTTTTATTGTGTCTAATTCTTCTTAATTCAATGCACTTCTTCCATCTTATCCTTCAAATAACATCTCTAGAAAAATATACAGTAATTTCACGAATACAAGCCGCACTGAGTATAAACTGCATCTCTGGATGTTGGCAAATATTTCGGTTTTTGTCCATAAATAAGCCGCACCTGAGTATAAGCCGCTCTGTTTGCAGCGAGGACCCGCGTGCAACAAAGTTGCCAATTAGTAACAGAACTGCTGTACGGCGGGGGGTTACTGGCTCAACTAAGGCTGTGCAGGCTTGACCCCCCCCCGCTCCAGCGACAATGGTGGCACGGGGCCACCGTCGCCTCCCCGGGCTGCAGCAATGGCAGGACGGGGCCCCCCCGTCTCTCCCCCGGACTGTGGCAGAGGAGGAAAGGAGAGAGCTGTCCCTCCTCTCTCCCCGTCCCCCATGCTGCCTGCAGGGAACCAGGCTCCACCTGCGGCGCAACAGAGTAACAATTTGTAACAATCACAAAATGCCGGCTTTGCAGCTGCTCGGCTCGGCACTCTGGCTGGCACTTCTGAGGTTGTAAATGTCAGAAAATTATTCACATATTAGCCACTCCTGAGTATTAGCCGCATTTCCAGTTTGGGAGCCAAATCTTAGTCAAAATGGTGCGGCTTGTATTCATGAAATTACTGTAATTTAATATAAAGTAAAAATTTTATAAAATTAGAAATTATGAAGTAGTAAATTTTTCAACAACTATTTAAATTAGTTTCAGATATTTTTATATACAACTCATGAGAACAAGGGCCCTTTTATAGCTAGCAGCTTCTCACTATGACAGGTGAAATCATAGTTACAAATATGAACTCTATGTGATCTTTTGCCACTTACTGATGAGCAGCAACCAAGATGACAGAAATTCATGCATAATTGTTTCCCAAACCTTTAAAGTAAATTAGGAATGATAACAAGGAATAAAAACTGTGTTACTGGAAGGGTGGGCTCTGTGATTCTCCATTAACATTAATTTCTTGTTAAAGCACTCTGAGGCTTTTCTCTCTTGTAACTTGGCCAAATGCTAAACATTAAGGTTGATGGCTTTCATGTCATGCACCCACCCTATAGTTTAACTATTTTATAAAAATGTAACCCAACATGGGTCACCTTTGCAAGGCCAGGTTGCAGATATCTTATTTTGCAAGAAAAATCCTGACGCTGTCTCTATTCGTTCATATTTAATATGCAAAATAGACTTTATTCTTGCTAGATTATTTCCTATTGTTCTATGCAGCAAATTTCATCATCTTTGGATTTGAAGTGAGAATTTCAAACTTCAAAGTGAAATGGTTTCTGTGAATATAAGTCTTTTGGCTTGTGTGGAATCTACTCAAAAGTGTCTAAGCCTAAAAATTCTGTATGCTTTGCCTAGAAACTACAAACATTAAGGTGTTCTATTACTGGTAGGGAGTGACTGCTCTTAGTTCTCTTGCAGCTCCCACTTCAGACATGCTCTGTTACCACTGAGGAACTGGACAGGAGTGTAGATGGAAGGAGGACAGAAGTCTTTGTTTCCTCTGCTGATAACTGAGGCAACAGAAAAATCAAACACCTTGAATGAACTTTCGGTATGAGAAAGAGCAGCAGGCGGTGGCTTTGGAAGCCTGGAGTGACAAAAGCTTCGGTCAAAAGGGGATAAAAGTTGGAGAAGGAAAAATGGAATGGAGAACGGGAAAATGGAGGAGAAAAAAGAGAAAATGGGGACAGAGGAGTGGAAACAGGTGAATTTGCTGGAGTGAGAAATTATGTCTGTTTGATTTGGATACTCTGCTTATCATTCATCTTTAATGTATATCTTTATATGCGGGGATGTAATTTGTAGTGTTCTTGTATTTTTCAGACAGGCAGGCAGATGTATATGTAGACCTGAGGTTAGAATTTTTACCAGAATTAGATTTGGCTTCTCCAAGAACATAATAAAACTTCCAAAAGATCTCACTGACCCTGTCATCTATCAATTCCAGGAGCTCAGGGAGAAACTGCTCCAGGATATGCAACGTTTAAATACAGAATGCATAAACAATACTTTAAGAATGTAAAACACAGACATGTACATAGTGGCTACTATTTTTGAAGTGTTTAAATCATACATGGTAATCTAAGTGTAAGTTAGAAGTGTTGCTGCATGATTTAAAGATGTATAGAATATTTAGTGCCTTATTATTCCTTCACCGTATATACATTTTCTGCTACTATGTTTAGAAACACTCTGAGAAATACCCTCTGTTGGAAATGAAAACTGATAGAAGCAGCTGTTCTTGCAAAGTGCATTGCTACATTTCATCCATGTGCATCTCACATGAGAACCTGTAGACGGTGTGTGGGTGGATAGTTAATGGTGAGATTATGGTTAAAATAGATTTAATAGTCTAGCTGAGATGGGCACTTCGGGAAGGCAGTGAAAATTCAGGAGTCCCCTGCTGTTCTCCTGAGTGGCATAGGGTGCATCACGCTGACCAAACTGGCATGTCTGAACTGTCTGCACAGTAGTCAGCCTATTTTTATTCTACAGGTACAAACTTCTTTGTCAGACAGCAAAATCTCTTATTCTGTTGTTTTCTCTCCCTCTAGTCTGATTCTAATGAAAATTAAGCCTTTATGGTTTGGGGTTTTTTTGAGGATGTTTTTCTTAGAGAATATTGCCTACTAAAAAGTTCAGATAAGTCAGGAACTCCAACTTTTGCTGTTACTGTGTTTATGCCCGAGTATAATTAGAATGGAGTTTGTGACGCAGAAGAAAAATATATACATGTTCTTGCTTGAAACAGAATGTTCTGCCTTGCATTCAGCCTCCATTATGACTCTCAGAGAACCATGTTTGTCCCAAATGTTTAATATGAACATCTATTTCCTTAATAAACCAGACATGTTGCCTGTGTTAAGGTAGGAGAGAGTAACTGGAACCTGGGAACTAGCAGAGTGGAATCCTGTGTTTTTAATTGAAGGGGAACTGAACAGAATCTTTCATGTGGATGAATATTGGTCAACATCTGAAATAATTTGAAGGCAGTCTTAAAATCCACTATACAAATTCTTACCTGTCTCCTTAATAAACGTGAGGAAAGGTGAAGAGGGCTACAAAATCTCTGCTATTGAAACCATTGCAAATACTATTTGATATGATGGTTTCATCTACAGAAGGATTGAAAAAAAACATGGAAAATATTCCCCTCTTCACAGAAAGCTTTTAGCAGTTGGTAACCTTTAGAGCCCAAGGCAAGATGATCAGGTAACAGAATACCTTATTTTCATGTCAGTTACCCTTCAAACAGCAACTTCAATTGATCTGAGACGTCCTCAAAACCGCCTTAATCCACTCTGCAAGTGATGAGCCTTAAGTTCTTCCAGAGATCTTGTTTTCACATCTATCATTTCTTTCCTCTGCTAGACAACAAATGTTTATTGGACAGAACATAAAATAACAAAAATAAAACAATTAAAATCTTCAGTGACTCTTCCAGGAGTACTTAATTTAGAAATCTGCAAATGAATAATGAATTAACAAGATTGACTAAATGGCAAAACAGTTTCCTCTCAGGCTCAAAACAGCAACCTAACCAATTGTAATGAGACACCTCGACTTGTTTTTATTTCATCAGTTCCTTGGGTCTCAAAGGAGAAATCCTGTTTCTGATGGGTGCATAAGGTTGTCTAAGTACATATAAATAAAAACAAATCAATATTCTTATGCAAGAAGCAGTAATTCTGGTCAGCCAAGAAATGCATTGGCAGCTGTGCATATATCTTATCATATCTATTGTGCTCATATACTGTTCCAATTCTCAGATTGACATGGAAGATACCATCCTGGGTTAAGCTAACTTAATTCTCATAGACTTTTGATGTCACAGGCATTAGCCTAGTGAGATGTTACACAGCCTGTATTGCTGGGCTGACCTCTTCACTCAAGGAACTGCATTAGGAAAATCCCTAAAGCTCTCTTTATGGACACAGTTTTAGACATCTGCTTCCATAAAAATAAAACCTTACCAAAGAAGGACTCTTCACAGGTTTCTTTCATATTATTTTCACTCCCATAACCTTAAACTGAAGACACTTTTTTTCAACTTTAAATCCATATCAGTTTCTGCTGTCATACAAATTAACATATGAAAATGCAAATCAAGCTTCTTGAAATGTTTGCAATGATATTGCCAGTGTGAGTGTCATTGTGTCAGGGTATTGAGTGTGTTACTAGATCTTAACCATCTTGACTAGCTTCAAGTGAGGTATCCACCTCTACATCCTGTAGGAGGTTCATTTATTTCCTGGGCATGGAGATATTTTCTGAGCTGTGTTAAATCTGGCTCAGTTTGCTGACTGATTTTCCTGAAAGAGCCATACATTACATTGTAGAATGCTTTGCCTTCAATCCTGTTTTTGTCTTATGCTATTTGTGGCTGAACTCCCTGAATAGATGCCCCATTTCAGCCTGTTTGGATATATTGGGACAGTGACCTCGTTCATGACATGTCTGTTCTATGGCAGCTCTTGATTTCTGGCTTATCATTGCTGTTGGAGGATGCACACTCCTGCTTCTCCTCCAAGCACACATCAAAATGTCTAATGTCTAAGTTTTTCTGCATTTAGGCACAGGTGGATATTCAGAAGTTGGAATATGATGAGGGCACCAAACACGACCCTTGTAATTACCTAAAAGTTTATTCTTATCAGACAGCTACCTAGTCTTAGTGATTATATGAGAACTCTGTCTCCTTTAAAACTTTGCTTAAAGTCTGCTTAAAAAAAAAAAAAAAGAAATAATTGAAATAATGAACTGCATTTTTTTTTGTTCTCAAAGTACACAGAAAGTATGCAGTCATATTGTAAATAGTAAGCACGACATAAAGAAAGAGATGGAGAATGTCAGCATTCTTAGAAAACTGTCAGAAAGTTCAGCATCTTTGTTCAGTCTATTTGACTCTTTCATTTTATCCTCACCAAAAGAGAATTACACTGATATAAAGGGCAAACCATCCTAGATTATTGCTACTGGAGTATATTGCAGTACCATAACCACTATATATGTTATAGCAAAACTTAGTGGCCTCACTATGTTGTATTAAAAAAAAAAAAACCTAAAAAATCTCTGAATCAAACTCTCATGTCTCATCTGTACTGAAAATAAATCATAAGAAACTACCCACAAAAGATCTGATGCCACGTAGGAAAGAGATCCATATATATGTCTTAGTCCTTCCTTTTCCCCTAAAGGAAAGCTTTTGTCAAGGATGGAAGATTTGGTGCTGCACTTTGACAAAAAGAAAAAGAACTGTACTGTACACAATGAGAGGAATGAATGTCTGGCTGATTAAAAGCCTAAAATTTCCTTTTCATTTGAAGGGAGAAACACAAAGTTAGGAGTAAAAGATGGCCAAAATTACTGTCCTCGCCTGCTATTTTTTTTTCTAATTGATTCAACATTGTCAACTTATTTATTAGTTGTACAAAACTGCTCTTTAGGGCATAGATCAAATGTTCAGTAAAGACTAAAGGAGATATCCAACCACATGCTTAATATTGGTTGCATTAGATGTTTTGTGTAGTTCAATAATCAATGTTATGGTTATCTACATTAATTACTCTTATCAGATTAATCCTTGCTAGATAATTAATAATATCAATAAATAAAAATCATAATACAAAATGCTGTTATCTGACTCAAACTGGAATTTATTAAAACAATTTTTTTTAATACAAAGAACAAGGGAAAGAAAACACAATAAAAACTTTTTCAGGAACTCTTTTAATCCAAAGCAGAGGATGTCAGATAAAGCTGATGCCATGATAAAGCCATAGGAATGAATTAATATTGGATAGAATACCTGAGAGAAGTGAATGATTGTTGTTACATATGAGAGAAGATACTTTTGGGAAAACAGGATATGAAAGAGGGATAACACAAGCAAGGTATTTCATATCATATAAATGAAACTCATTTAATGTAACCTGAAACTTTAAAAATGAATTTTGTAAAAGTAAAAAGAATCCAATCTTTATTTTTGAATTAATAAATATATCAAAAGGTTGTTTATATTTTCAAATGCCATTCTTCAAGTTCTCCATCTTTATTGCATCTTTGTGTTTGTGATGTCTTTTAATGCTGCTTGAACTTCTAGTACAGCTAGAATACAGAGGGCACAGGGAAAACCTTTTGACTTGTAGGTTATCTTAGATTTTACCATATTACAGGAGTTTTTCTGTAATAGAGGAGGAAATACTTGAAATAGAAGTACAATCTCTTTTCTTCTCCATATCAATTTTTTGTCTACAACTCCACTAGGTATTCCACTTGCCCCGTGAAGGATGGTGTCTTTGTATGAAGGTCTCTATTGCTAGATGGAAAATCAAAGTGCTTTTTCTTTTCAGGGGGAGATGGATGTATCTCAGACTAAAATTCAGAGGAAATAGATCTGCAAAGAAAAATGTAGGTGCAAGTTATAAGATTCCTTGGGGAGCTCAGATTCATTCCTACAATGTGTAAAATTATTCTTCAGGAATCTGTGAATCTTTCAGATAACTTCAGGTTTCTAAATGTCTTCCTAGACCTGAGATTCCAGGATACAGTCTGAGATGCATATGTAGTTTTCTTACTCTTTAACGTTTTTTAAATGTTACTCTTTAACATTTTTTATTCCTACCATATGATTCAAAATTTTTAGAGCTTTATTGCTACAAAGTTGTCTGTGCAATAGCACTAATTGCATGGTTAAGGGAAGAAGAAAGAGTAGTTACTACATAAGGCAACACCACTTAATTGCTATAGCCAAAATTCATCTTACTGTCTCTGCTTACTGAAAATCAGCTGCAACTTTTTCTCCCAAACTGACCTTTTTAAGCTGAAATAGCAGTATTAAATACTTCCTGAAATCATCAGGAAATATTTAAAATTTTATTTATATATTCCTGATTTTATATTAATTCTAGTTATGCATTCCTGATTTCATACTACTAAGAATATTTCAGCAAGGTTGTATTGGAGCTTCCTTTCTTGAAATGATACAAAAAAACCCCCAAACTATCATGTTTCTATCAAGGGCATATCGGAAACTCCTTACAATGCAACATTAGTCAATGATAAGGTACTTCAATTTCCTAGGCAAAGCAAACCAAGTTATCCCAAGAGTAATGACTCTTAGAAACTGGGAAATAAAAATAATTTAAAAATTTAATAGTTCTACTCTCTCTACTACAGCTGGAATAATCTATTTAATTATAATTAGAATGAATGTTCTACTATATTTACCTGACCTTAAATCAGTAAAGCTTTCTTTGTGTTGACTACAAACTATGACTTAATCATCTTTTATAGTCAGTCTATAAAAGAAAAAAATGATGGAGGTGACCAAATTTTTATTTTAATTGAAAACTCAGGCTAAAATAGTGAACTCTTGGTATTCAGAATAGTTTATAAAATTATTCATTAGGCCATGTTGCTGTGAGAACTGAATCCAGACAGGAATTCAGTTAGGAATGACCCTAAACTATTTAAAAATGATAATATTATATTTAATTATGTGATGTGGACAAACCTTTGTTCAAAATACTTGGCTTTATGCTCACTTTACATGCATAGGTGTCCCTGTGGCTGAAAAACTATGTTGAGGCATTGATAACAAATCCTGAGCTCTAGGCTGCTATGGCAACAATGGTAGCATACAGGAGTCAGCTAATTTTAGAGTAACTTGGGTATGTCTACAAAGATTGTAGTTATGGTATTGCCTACAGTAAAAACATAACCTTAGTTCACTTGAGCATTTTAAAATGTAAAGTAAATCCCAAACACCCAAAAGTTATATGTATATGATGTGTTACCGGATGTTTGCGTAACTTCAGACTTATATTTTTTTTTTCCTTTTTGGTGTATATTCTAAGATATATTGCAGTAATCAAACGCAAGGCATAAAAAAAAATGACCTTCATGACAAGAATACATACCTGAGGCAAAACCAATCTGCTTGAGGTTTCTTTCTGTATTTAGTAGATTGAAAATCCAATAATCTCTTTGACAGGAATGTTAATGTCCATGTTTGTCCCCTGGGAATCGATGAAATTTTTCAAGTAAGTATAATATTCATAGGCAATAGTTATGACATGAAGATGAGAATGGAACATCTAATTTTTACATGAGTGGGGGATAACACAGTGCAGGGATGGAGGTCACCTTGAATTACAACTGATACATGTCTCAGACTTCTCTGGTCTGGGCGAAATGACAAAATGCCTTGTGCAGGTAGACCCACAGATAATTTACGACCTTCAGCAGTCTGCTTTCATTTTCTCTGTATTGCTGATGGTATGTCAAAATTAGAATTTGGTTAAAGACTAATGTCAGTAAACTATTACAGCAAGAATGGATTCTATCAGGGCGCTTGAGGAAATGAATTAGAGAATTGAGCTGAAAAATATCATTAGCAGTAGGTTCTAGAATACAGTACCAGATACTCTGACACAAGCAAGAAAAAATATTGTGTTGATTTTATTTTTTAAAATTATATATTGATTTAAAAAATGTGCTTGCAAATCTGTATCATAATAAAGGTTTTGATGAACTATATATGCTACCTTTTTTTGAAGCTGCATAAGAAACTTTTAGATTTGGAGACCTAAATTAAATATGTTTAGTCTGTTTTTTTCTGGTTGCGTCTCCACACATGAGTTCTGAACCTGGGGATGGTCCACTCTGATATGTCCTAAATGGCACAAATACTTGAAGACTTTACTGCATTTTGGAAATATGGGAGTTACTCTCCCTTACAATGACAGTAGTTCTGTTGGTTGGTTTTTTATCCTTTGTATAAGAGAGTTGTTCCAATATGTTGGAATGTGTTTTACAGGCTCTGAGATAGACCTTGACTAAACATGCTTAGGACTGTAACATTCATTCAATTCTGGAGTGATACATCTGGTGGTGCCCTCTTTCAGATTTGTCTGTTCCTGGTTTGCCTGCTGTGACAAGGTGATAGTGGAAATGGGGAAGTGATTTTGTATGCAAGAAAGGAGGAGAGGAAAGTTTCAGAGAGACACTTTCTGAAACGAACATCACCTTGATGTTCAGAGCATTAAGCATCATTTTCTCTCTCTCTTTCTCTCTAATTGTTTTTTCTCTTCACCTCACTTCACCAAGTGGTTTTCTTGTGGATTTGAGGGGAGTCCTGATGTATTTTTGGTGATTATTTTCCTTATGCTACCTGAAAAAATTTGATTTAATCATAGAAACAAAGAGGAAAACAGAGTTTCTGAAAAAAGATCATTTGGCCCTAGACCTGATAGAAGAATTTCCCAAACTGGATAACAGAATGCTCATGAATGCATCTTTATGACTACTGTACCTGAAATATATGTCACAATTTGATGGAATTTTTGTAGGAATAATGTTTTCATTATTTGTGCTATTAGCACATTATTTGATCTGTTTTTCAGAAATTGACATGTGAAAATATGGAGACAGAGAGCAAGGTGGGTGACTGTCACTACACAGAATATAATTTTGAAGAATGTATTGACTGCTAAAACAGTAAATGCCCAGCAGACCACTATAATAGAGGAGGAAATATGTTCTTCTCTCAAAACTAGCTCAAAATCTACTGACTTGCTTATGATGCTTTCACTGTTGAATTAGAAAATCTAAACTTACCTGATGTCAGCGAGTTAACACATTAGGTATGTTGGATAAATTCCTGAACCCAATTGTTTAGAAAGCAACATTGCAACAACAGGTTGCATGGACAAATCCAGCACAGAAAAATGGCTTCATCAGTTAGCAGAAACTACAATCTGATATTTTCCCTTTATGCACAAGCTCAGAGGATCCAAAGAAATGATTAAGAAAATAAATATTTACATCTTTAGAGAGATGAGATGGAAATGCAACCCAAACAACTTTTACTGAATATAGAGTAGCAAGTACTACTCTCTACTAGCCCAGAAATTGATATGGTTTTGAAAAGAAATTTGCACAAATTGTTGGTGAGTTTGGAAAACACATGCAAGAAATTTATGAAACAAAGGAAGTATGGCTGCTAGACTTTGAAAGAAACTCCTGAGATGTAAACTTGGCTTCTGTTCAGATTTTTTTTGGTGCAAGGTCACTTCTCTACATGCTGTCTCTCTCATTTGTAAATTGAGACTAATACCTGCCTGTCTAGGATTATTTATGCTGAAGATTAATTAAAATTCATAAAAGCACTTTTAGAATTTACTGTTGCAAAACTACTAGAAGAAGATTAGTAATTTTGGTAAAGAGATTACTAGTGATGAATAGTAAGAGGAAACACCACATACTAGATGGCTAAGGGAGTTATAAGAAATGACAAAGATTTGCTTAGCCTTTGTGGAACAGGAACTGTTCTCCTGAATTTTGTACCTTTTTTTCTGACAAGAGGTAAGTTTTATGAATTCTTGTTCCTTCTTTTTTTTTTTTTTCTTTCATAAAAGCTGTTAGCTCTGCAGCAAAATATGCATACTATGAAGATTTTAATAAGAAGGTGGCTCTTTCCATGCTGTAGAAGTCTTATTATGACATTAAGTCATGGGTTGGCTCAAAGAATTGGAACAAATTATAATATGGGAAACTGACTATCAATTCAATGGAAAAGGAGACTCATTTTTTCTTAAGCAGTCTAACTTGAAAGGAGTACTTTCCCAGGGGAATTTTCTTTGTAGACACCGTTACTGTTTTCTAATCAGGGAAGAAGAAGAGGAGACTGACACCTTAAATATTTTTCCATATACTGTTTCCTGGAACAGCCAATCACAGCCTTTTGTTTGAAATGGGTCTTTTTGTGACCACTTGTGGAACAGTGTCGATACATTTTGGTTAAAATGTGAATGGGTCTGGTGGGTTGGCATTTAATGCCAAGTACCTACCAAGCTGCTCTGTCACTCCCCCTTCTCAGTTGACCTGGAGAGAGAAATAAGATGGGAAAGAACCTGTAGCTTGAGATACGATGGTTTACTAGAGCAAAAGAAAAAGGTTGTGCATGCACAAAGACAAAGAAAGAAAAAGGTTTTGTTCTCTACTTGCCATCCATGAGAGATGTTCAGACACTTCCTGGGAAGCAGAACCTCAGCATGTGGAGGGGTTGCTGCTAAAGACAAACATTACAAATAACAAATACCCACCATTGCACCTCTGTTTTTTTAGCTTTTGTATCTGAGCTGATGTCACATGCTATGGGATACTCTTCTGGATATTTTGTGTCAGCTGGCCTAGTTGTGTCCCCTCCCAGGATCTTGCCCACCCCCAACCCTCAATGGCGGAATGTTGGGAGACAGCACTGATGCTCTGCCAGCCCTGCCCAGCAGCACCCAAGGCACTGGGCTGTTAGCAGCACCTTTCCAGCTGCTGTCCAAAGCACAGCCCTGTGAGGGAAAACACACGTTAGGCACGTCTAGGAATATTCAAATAATAGCACTGCCTGACAGATTCTTTTGGGCGCCTAGATACTAAACACAGTAGCTATGAAACTCAACAAAATGGTAATAACTGCTCATAAATGCAGTATATTCATAAAGTTATCTGTGATAGCTCTCAATGAATGTTAGATTCTATTTGATTTTAGAGATATCTGATCACAATATTGGCAGATATTTTTAGAACATTATTTCAATTTCTTAGAAGCATTGATTTGATTATTTTTAGGCTATTGTATAGCATCTATGCATATATAACTTCTAGAAAGCAGCAATTTTTAAAACTAGGACTGAAAAATCCACCTAGAGTTTATATATGATCTGCTTTATCTGTTTTTATTTGTAGCAAAACTAATAAAAACCCAGTATCAGTTCTTAAACAAAATCAGTGCTTTATATTATTACTTTAGCTTACTTCCTTAGTGCATTTTTCCTGATATTCCACATAATTGTACGGTAATGTATATGTAATAATGTACTGAAATAAAATGAAAATTTATAATGAAGTAAAAAATATTTTTTCAGCAGCAAAAATACTATCTGTTAATTAATTTCAAATACCAAGTGATAGCACTTCTCTTTGATTTGTAAAGTTCGTTGAAGGAATATTGGAGTTTATCTTATCTGAAAGTCCTAACTGTAGGCTACTATCATTTAAATTCATTTCTCTAGCCATAGATTTTCAGATGAAACTTAATACTGGTAATCTTTTAACTACATTAAAGGTTGGCTGCTGGCTCTTTTCTTCTTACTGGATCATCACAAATTATACATAGTAAAAATAAACACATGCAAACATAGGTCACTAACAAAAGAAAAAACCCATCTTTATATTATTAAGATTTTGAACTAATGGTCAGCAATTATCATCAGCCACACATTTAATTTCCTTCTCAATTCTATGTCATCCTCTTCCAGTGGAAAATATCTGTACATATCCTCTTTACAGAAGTGTTCGTTTCCAAAGATTCCATTCCTCAACTGCAAATTACTTCCTTGTTTTTTACTTTAGATTCCTCCTGCCTAAAATTCTTTGCAACCTTTTTCTTAATGCTTAAAAGAGGTTCTACATTTTTTGATAAATGGCTACTTCCTTGTTAACATTTAAAATAACCCATACATGGAACAAATCATTATTACACTCCCCATATCTGTGTACTGATCAATTATTTCTAGGCATGCCACCAATTCAAATACAGCCAAAGTGATTGTTTACAGAGGTACCAGGTGAGTTTTGAATAAGGTTCCTGCACTCCCCATAATACTCTTGCTTTTTAAGGCGTTTGCACTTGGGAACTGCTGAGCGACAGATTTTTGTGACACAGAAGATAAGGGAAAATAGTGATTCTGTCAAATGAAATAGGAAACAAATTGCAATAAACATCCTAAATTTTTTGTATATTGAGTAAAATAATCTAGCTATGGCCACGAAACTTGTCCTTGCTGATTTTAAAGAGATGAATTGCTAGTCACTCAAGTGTTGTGATTGTCACACTCTATGCTGATATTGCCTCACCTCAATTCCTTTGTGCAGGTTTTGGTGCTACAATTCAAGAGGGCTGTAAAGCTGTTAGAGAGCTTCTAAAGGAGAGCTGAAAGATGGTGAAGAGTCTTGAGAGGAAGCCATACGAGGAGATTCTATTTGCTCTTACACTCTTAGTAGCAAATAATTTTCTCTGGTACATGTGAAAAAAAGCCTTCCCTTACTTTTCCAGCAAACAGTCTTTCATTAAAGCTTGATTTTTTTAATGAAGTTTCATGCAAATCTGTAATTAGCTTCTGAGTTCCAGTCAATTAAATACTGGCCTAAACAAGCTCCTGCTTAGGTCTCGTGGTATTTTGGGCCTCTGTGGTCTGCTGGTTAGACTGTGCAGAAAGTAAAAAACTACACAGGAAGCATTAGTTGGTCTCTTTGGGTTATGTAATCACTTAGTTACCTACCAAAAAGGCAAAAATGTTCACTGAAAGAGAAAGCTTTGCAACAGCTGTGTAGTACTGCATGTACCCTCCTAGTTCAATCACTATAATAGGAATATAAACCAAACTCTGATTTTTTAAATGTTGAAAGGATTTTATAATTTTTTTTGGTAAAATACAATTGCTAATACTAAATTGGTTTTAATTTTGCAAATACAGTGTAAATTATTTTTGAAGCTTATGTGTTTGCACTTTTTTCTTGATATAAGACATGGCATTTATTTTATACAGCTCCTGTCAGTTTAATGTTGATGTAATCAACTGTATTGATTGCAATGGATTACATGATGCATTTGTAGATGAAAGGAAGTATAGTTAAGATTGCCTCAATAACAGAAGGTGTGAACCTCACTCTATTAGAGTATTCTCAAAGAATGAGAAAAATAGATTGAAGATAGATAAAAATAATTTGAAGATAGATAAAAAACTCTCTGTTCTACTTTGTGCTGGGAAATACCAATTTTATGACCTTAAAATAGGAACAAAATAATTCATAGTTCTTACATTGGCCCAACTCCACAAATTACAATTGAAAACTGCTGATCTGACCTCTTTTTTTTTGTTTTGTCTTCCTTCTTGTTGAATGCCTGTGTTTCAAAGACGTTGGCATTATCATCCACTATCATTGTCGTCTACTAAAATTGTTATTATTATTGTTATTATGTTTTCTTATGATTAAAAAACTGAACAAGATGCTCAGTACATTTTGCAAATATATAATGATCTAATCTCTCCCAAGTTAAAAAAAACCTAAACTTAAGAGAGTATAGTCCCTTTGTTGAATGATATGGGACAGAAAATTTAGCTTGTGAGAGCCCAGTTTTTATTTAATGACAGATTTCTGCATCCAAAAAATTGTTCACTGCCCCGGTCAGAGCTGGGTTTTTAAGTCATGGTGAGGAAGTTGTTTGGAATTGGTTTTTCTTTTGCCTTTTGCATACTCCATTTTTCAAGGTTTAGGCAAACTAAATTTACTTATTGTGAATACAGGCAAGTGAGTTGTTTTAGGATTTAACATTATTGGTGGATACCATCCAAATGAAATGGATGCTTAATTTCTCTGTACTTTTGCATTGTGTTTCCATTTATCTTGCTTTTGTTTTTTAAAAACACTAACTCTCCCTCACTCTGCACAGTATTTTCCTCTTTCTTCTATTTTTTTCTAGCACCTGCTGGTGAGCATGGACTGTAGGTCATTCCAAGCCAAGTGCTAAGGGCCATCTGCTAGGCTTAACAGACAGATAAGTGTTGCAGTGTTTAATTGAATGAGAGTGAATTCCAGTCTCCAGAAATTACCTTCCAGAATTCGATTCTTTATTAAAAGAGATTAAACCTGATTAAAAACAGTGACTTTGCTACAGGATATAGAGACGTCTAACTTACAAATGAAGTTCTGGGTTCGGATCCTGAAAAACATGAATGAACTTCGGAATCATCCAGCTTGAGGAGTTTGGTCCTAGAAACTAAGTCGACATACTTCATTAATTCATTGGTTAAAATTCATATGTGTTTACCATAGTTATTATTTAAATCTCAACAATGTTGCATCACTTTTATTCTTGTTAATCAGTCAATATATGCAAGTAAGTATTTTTCAGTTTTCATATTCTCAGCTCATGTAAAACAGACAAATCTCATCAGCTGCCGTTCTTATTTTTTAACCCCTTGACAATGTGTGAAAATCCTACCAAAATTGTTTTTAAATTCTCATATGTATTTTTTGCATGCAAGAGAGTGGTCCTTCATTTTTGAGATGTTTTTTGAACATCTCAAACTAAAATTCCTAGATGAAAAACCTCAATGCATTGCTATGGAGAATTAAAATATTATAATTAGTTCAACTACTAACTCTCTACTATACTCTCTTTTACATGTTTATTTAGTATTTTACATTATTCTTTAGTTCTTGTCTTCAAGGTTGTGTTTTGACTACTTTCTTCTTGTTCTTAATATTTAATTTTTTTGCCTTCTTTCATTTCACTTATTGTGATAGAGTGAATAAAAATTCCCATCAGCTGACTAATTATTTAGGAAAATATCTAGTATAAATAAAAAATAAGTTACTAATTTTCATTTTAATTTTAATACTGATTGTTTTAAATTTCCTGTACTTCTGATAATTAAAGGGCAATAAGAGAAATGGTCATAGGGGTCAAATTCCATAAATTCTTGAATGCAAGTTGTGGTTGCAAGTAAGGAAACTCTATTTGAAGCACAGTAATTTCATTATTATAAACCGCACCATTTTGACTAAAATTTTGGTCCGAACCCGAAGTGCGGCTTATAATCAGATGCAGCTTATATACGGACAGAGGACAAAAAGTTACTGTTTTAGTTTGGAGGACAGGTGTCTGCTGAAAAAGGCAGGAACTTCTCTTTGAAATGGAGAATGTAAACCCCCTCCCTCCAAATTATTATAATTTTGAAATGAAGGGGATCTCAGGCAAAGACATGGGAATTAGGAATAACAGTTCTTTTCTAGGGAAATTAAAATAGAAATACAGTACAAAGAAACAAACTCAAAACCCTGACAAAGTCAGAGTACAGCCTGACACCCCGTCAGGCAGGGTGTTGGTAGCAGTCTCGTTAAATGGTGGCTGCATCCTCCTGCAGTGACAGATGTGATTCAGTTGAAGCAGTTGTCCTGTAGAAAGTGAAGTTTCCCTCTGGAGGTCCAGTGGTGATGTGGAGAAATCCGGTTTTCCTCTGGAGTCCAGTGGAGAAAGGGGCTCCCTTAGTGTCCCAAAACCTCTGTTTTTATCTTGGTCAGAAATGTTGGGCTCTTCTCCCTGGCTGGAGCAACTTCCAATGGGATGAAGAAATTTTATCAGTCACACTGTGGGACTCAATGGGCCATTAGCAGAAAATGCCTCTCTGGAGGAGGGATGGTTGTGAAAAGATAAAGAACAATACCCCTCCTCGTTTCAATGGATGGCCCATTAGCAGAATATCTGCTGTTGACATAAGGATCACTGCCCCCACCCTCAACAGATGGTGATAGAATAGATATCTTTTATCACTCTCGGTATTGTAACCTGCGGCTTATAATCAGGTGTGGCTTATATATGGACAAAGAATGAAAAATTGCTGGCACCTGGAAGTGCGGCTTATAGTCAGTGCGGCTTATAATCGTGAAATTACTGTGCCTCTTAAAGTTTCACCTTTATCTTCAGAGATTAACTATTATATGTCTTAAGACAACCTGGTGGCAGGGCTGCATTATTATCTTGAACTTCACAATCATTGCAGTAGGTAAGCAAAAGTAGACTGGAATGGGCTTCTTTAGATTGAAGTAGGCTACTTCTGTCTGAAGAGTTGATAAGCACACATGCTTCATGTAAACAGGTTACTTATTAAACGAGCACTGATATAAGCATGATGGTTTGCATGCAATCTTGACTTTGTCCTTATTATAGTATTGTCCTTATTGTAGTATTCCTTGTATTTTCTCTTGATATCATGGCATTTAAGGAAAGGAAGAAAATGTGTACATTACAATCCTGCTTAAAAAAAAAGCTCAGGGTCTAATTTCAACCGATGAGGGGCTAGAGGAGAACTAAATTTCAGGGATTTGGAGTTCAAGTTGCTTACAGGAGTTGAGCAAAGCTGAGACACCAGGCCAGCAGTTTTTTCTGATTGGAATACAAGCTAGTTATGTTGTTTCACCAAATTACAGTAACTTCACGATTATAAGCCGCACCATTTTGACTAAAGTTTTGGTCCGAACCCGGAGTGCGGCTTGTAATCCGGAGTGGCTAATATGTGATAAAAAATTCTGAAATTTGCCAACTGGAAATGCAACCTGGCAGCAGCCCTGAGCCATGCCCACCCGGCCCAAGCGGGGGGAGCGAACGCGATGGGGGCCGGGCGGGCAGCCCCGGGCTGGGGGAAGCGAAAGCAGCGGGGGCTGGGCGGAGCAAAAGCAGTGGTGGCGGGACCGGCGCTGGGCCAGGGTCAGCCTGCCCAGCGGGGGCGGGGCCAGCAGCGCCAGGCCCCAGGTCGGGGGGAGCAAATGCAGAGCAGCAGCAGGATCAGCAGTGGCAGGCCAGGGCCAGCCCACCCGAGCGGCCCCGCTGAGCGGCAGCACTGAGCTGGCTCACTCGGCCCCGTCAGCAGCCACAAGCGGGCTGAGCCTGCCCCAAGCCGAGCCATAAATCCCGTGATCCCGCGATTCTGCTACTAATTGGCAACTTTGTGAAAGTTGCACGGGGATCCTCGCTGCGAATGAAAGTGCGGCTAATAATCCAGTGCAACTTATTTATGGACAAAAAATGAAATGTTGCTGACATCCAGACATGTGACTTATAATCAGTGCAGCTTGTAATCGTGAAATTACTGTAGTGGCAAAAAGGTAGAGGTTGAGAGGCTGATTAACCAGCTGCAGAATATACTTAGCAACACATTAATATTAGTAGATACTGAAAATTGTCATAATACATTTGAAAAGGCTAAAAAAAGTGTTATCCATAGTTTAAAATCGAATCTTCTACTTATTCTTTTATTATTATTATTATTATTGTATCCATTACCATTGCATGTGCAATATCTGGTATTCAATTGCTGTGTCAGGGTTACTTAACATTTAAATATTGAGCTTATATACCATCTGAAGTGGCTAGTTTGGAACCTAGGTATTCAGTTTAACACTATGCTTCTACTTGGAATCATCCCCTGAAATTATCATTCATGTTGTAATGCCTCTACCATTTTTTATCTCTTTCAATACTAAAACTGGGAGCATTTTATTTCCCCAATTCTTTTAAATGTATCACTGTAATTGAAGAGGGATTGCATACATATTTCATTGTAAGAACACACTCTGGAAAGAAATTGAGAGGCTGAACGTATAAAACCAGGGAGGCAAATGAAAAAATCTGTGAAGAAACAATATTAAAAAAAATATTTTACATGTCATCAGAGATGAGTTTAGATTATCTGCTTTCTCACATGTGTAGAATTCAGAAACTTATTTTTAAAAATCAAATGCTACTTTCTTTGACATCTTTATTCTTATAATTTCTATTTAAATGACTAGTATGAAATATCCATTTAGTATTTAGTTTAGTTTTAGGGGTTTAGTTTGCTATTAGGGATTTTTCCCCAATTATTTAAATGAGATGTTGACTAGGTACATTATTTAACTTTCAGTTAATTCACGCAGGTATTTATGTCAGGACCCATGTCACTACTGACTGAGTTAGGTGGCAGTACTGTTTGCTTTTCTGTCGATTGTCTTTTGGAGTAATGGAGGAGTACAGTAATTTCACAACTATAAGGCACACCCTTTTGACTAAAATTTTCCCCCGAACCCGGAAGTGCGCCTTATAGTCCAGTGCGCCTTATCTGATGGACTAAGTTCGGAAATTTGCAAACCCGGAAGTGAGAGCTGCGAGCCGCGGGGCGAGCTGGCAGGGCCGCGGCTGCTGGGTGGAGGCGGGGACACGGGGCTGCAGCTGCTGGGAGGAGGCGGGGCCGAAGGGCCGGGACTGCCGGGTGCCCATGGGGCCAGGACTGCCGCACACCGGGGCTTCCGGGTGCCTGCGGGGCCACGGGACCGAGGCTGCTGGGTGCCCGCGGGGCCACGGGACAGGGGCTGCTGGGTGCCTGCAGAACCGGGGCTTCTGGGTGCCTGCGGGACCGGGGCTTCCAGATGCCTGCGGGGCCACGGGACCAGGGCTGCTGGGTGCCTACAGGACTGGGGCTGCTGGGTGCCTGCAGGACTGGGGCTGCTGGGTGCCTACCCGACCGGGGCTGCTGGGTGCCCGCGGGACGGGGTTTCCAGGTGCCCGCGGGGCCGTGGGACCAGGACTGCTGGGTGCCTGCAGGACTGGGGCTGCTGGGTGCCTGGGGGACCAGGGCTGCTGGGTTCCCACGGGGCCGCACACCGGGGCTGCTGGGTGCCTGCCCGACCGTGGCTGCTGGGTGCCCGCGGGGCTGTGGGACCGGGGCTTCCAGATGCCTGCGGGACCGGGGCTGCTGGGTGCCCGCGGTGCCACGGGACATGGGTTGCTTGGTGGAGGCAGGGCCGGGGCTTCCGGGTGCCCGCGGGGCTGGGGCCACTGGCAGTTCGTGGGACTGGGGCTGCTGGCTGGAGGCGGGGCTGGGCCTTCCGAGTGCCCGCAGGAACGGGGCTGCTGGGTGCCCGCAGGGCTGCGGCCGCTGGGTGCCTGCAGGACCCGGGCCACTGGGTGCCTGCGGGGCTGCGAGGCCGGGGCTCCTGGCTGGAGGCGGGGTCGGGGCTGCCGGGTGGAGGCGGGGCCTCGGCCAGCAAACATGCAGGGGAGCTGGGGGCGGAGCCTCGCTGCAAAAAAAAAAGTGCACCCTGTAGTCCGGCGAACCTTATCTGATCTACAAAGTTGCAAATTTTGCCGACTCCTGGGGGTGCGCCTTATAGTCCGGTGCGCCTTATGGTTGTGAAATTACTGTAATGACTTTGCTTCAGTCTAGATATAGTTTTATAGAGGGAAAACCATGGCTTTGTTTACTTTTGCTTTAATCATAAACCTTAGCAAAATATTTCTATAATTAGAGTAATATAGTCCATATTTAGTGAATTTCACATAATAGTTGTATTTAATAACTTCAGTCACTTTAGTTACTGGGTCTAATTTGGATAACACATGTAATGTTTTGTATCTGCATGAAGGTGTATTTGCAGGATTGCAGTCATCTTCTGTACAAATTTAAGAAATTACTTCCATTCAGGGGGCATATGATAACACTCTAATCATAACTCATTGCAATGGCAAAAAAAAAAGGATTAGCTTCTGCAACCCCTTCAATAAATCCTAGCTAATGAGTAGCTGACAGATGAAGACCTTGCCTGTGGTGGAAGACACAAATTTGGGAAAGGTAGGGAGCCCTTAGAAATGTGAATGATCCAGGAGCTAGTGTGAAACAGGTGCAGCAGAATCTTACCTTATACATTTACAATTCAGATGGATGCTATTAATTCAAAGCAATATACTACACTTGAATTATTTTCCTGTTAACAGTTTTGTCAAGACTCAGGTAATCCTGTGGGAAGTATTCATTATTTTTCTGTGAGAAACTTGATATTGTTTTTACTACGAACAGCAAATCTATTGTGTAAATTGAAATTGGTATATTTTGGTCTGGCAGGAAAAAGTAGTTAACATAACAGCAATAATAATGGGCAATCTGTGTTAATGGGGGCATTAATGGAGTGCAATAGCAGCTACAAATTTAGGCAATTTAAAAAAAAATAATGTCTATAATGTCTATCTTTGTATGAAATAAGTATTTCTGTATAGGTAACTCAGGTGGCAAGATTCTTTTCACCAAATCCATCAAAATGGCAAAATTAGAGTTTGTGTTGATTTTGTCAATCCTATTGACTAGAGAAGCAAAAGGAGCTTAGAAATAAAATAGTAACTAAATACCATCAAAAGAAAAATTACAGTTGTACAAAAAACCAGACAGGTAAAATCATGGTTCTACTAACATCAAAGGGAATCTAGGTTTGGTCCAATCAGTTAAGGTTTCATGAAGTGTATTTGAGGATGACGGAATTATAATATGGTCAGATTTTTTTAATAAAAATTACTAGGGCAAGTGCCAGTTTCTGTGTGGCATAGGGCAACCCTGAATGTACAGATGGAGACGGGAATGAAAGATTGAAGAGCAGCACCACAAACAGGGACCTGCGGGTCCTGGTTAATGGCAAGTTGAATAGGAATCAGCAGTGATCTGGCAGTCAAAAGGGCAAGTGATGTCCTGGGGTGCATCAGGCACAGAATTACCAGCAGGGAAAGGAAAAGTTTCTTCACACAGAAGTTCTTCACCAAGAGAATGACTGGGCACTGGAACAGGCTCCCCATGAAAGTGGCCATGCTAGAGTTCCAGAAGTATTTGGACAAGGCAAAGGTGTCTCAGGCGCATGGTGTGATGCTTGAGGTTGTTCTGTGCAGGGTCAGGATTTGGACTTGATAATACTTGTGGTTTCCTTCCAACTCAGGATATTCTGTGATTCTATTATAATGTCACTGGATAGTTTTGATTCTGAAAATACAAGGCCAAGAGAACAAACATGGTAAAATTCTTTCTTACTGTCACAATTCTTCACAACATGGGGTGTATTCCAAGAAAAAGTAGAAAGACACAGGCAAAAAGTAAAAGTACCTCTCACTGGTATTTATTAATCTGTGATTTGGTGTGGAACTGAAAACAATGTTGCCTATCATGCTAGTTCTTGATTTTAATAAAGATCTTAGGTTGTTTTCTGGCACCTTGTATTCTACAGTGTTATCAGGTTACCCAATTTCTTTTTAACAGTAATCCTTAAAATTCACCAAAAAAATGTTCAAGACAAATGTAGAAAGTAACCAGATTTGTGTCTTTCACACGTAGGCATTTGCTGTGACTAAGTGCTTTGGAATTCAAGTCTAACCTAATTTTATGAGTATTCTTCTCTAATATTGACTTTTTTTTCTTGGGGGACAGGTGGAGTTGAAAAGACAATATTGAGCTCTGAAAGATATAACTTTTTTATTGTTTTTTTTTTTCAGTAACTAAATAAATAACCTTTTTTATCCATATCCTGTGAAATATTGCTCTGATCATTTAAAATTTCTACCTTAGCTGCTGAACAAAACAAAGAAGGCTGCCAACAGCATGCTTTACAGGATATGGATATAAATTTATTTAAAATGCTTTCTAAAATGGGAATGCACTGTACTATAATTTAGGCATTCTTCTGTGTGGTAACTCAGGAAGCTGTTAATAAAAAGAAAGGCAAAAAAAAAAGGAAAGAAAAAAGTAATATTACTGATACCTGCGGGAAAATCTAGAATACTGGTCACTCATATTAAATTTATAACAACTTTATGAGGTTTTTGTCATCTTGACACTTTTATGGAGCTGTTAAATTTTTGCTGCCTGGGGGATATAATGTACTTCATGTGACCCCACTTATTAAATCGAGACGATGCAAGTTACATTGATGACTTGTCATTCAGGAATAAAAAAGAGCCAAGCCTTCTCTGGGTCTAGAGGAAGGACATATTTGTAGCAAAATAGGTAGAGAAATAGATATGTTCATCTATATCAAGAAGACACTTGGAAAGACAATAAAGGAGAAACATGCAGGCATTTACTCAGGTGCTCTTAAACTCCCTGAAGTAGTTCATGGCTAGTGAAATACAGACACATGGTAAAATAGCCTAAAAGACCTTCCAGTGTCCCAACACAAAATCTAAGAGGAGAAGCACATCTACAGGACTTGTTATATATTTCAAATTTCTGTATTAATGTACTTTATAGAACCTATATTTTCTATATGGCCTTCCAAGTGAGTATACACTGAATTAAGGCTGTGTTGTAGTCACTGCCTTGAAATTACCATGATCATAAAATTCAATCAAATTCAATTTAAATAAAACAAATTTAAGCCTTCTTTATTTTTGTTGGAACCAGATCAAATAATCAATAAACTTTTGGTATCAACTGAAGTTCAGGGAGATCAAAGTTAAAATTGTTTTGCCTAGAATAACTCTAAGTTACGGTTCTATTTCATTGACCAGAAAGATTTTGAGCTCATCAGTGAATAAGTCATCATGAAGAAAGTCATTCTACTGCTAAATAAATGAGTTTTGTACTTTGTTTTTCCCAATCCCTAAAAAATTTAGAATAATTTTAAATTAAGTTAGTATGTTGATATTCAGACTTTCATACTCTCTAGAGCAGATGGTCTTTTGGGCTAAAATTTTGGGTGAGAAAAGAGCAGTTCTAATTTTCTAAATATTTGTTTAAGAACTTGTATAACTAAGACAGTCTGTTTAGATTCAAATAAAATAATTCGCAGTATAGATAATTTTGTCATTGACAATTTTTGTTTATTATATTGAGCTAAATGTCTTTGTATATTTGATTCAATGAGTTAATTTTCACTACTTAATTTCTTTCTCTCTCTCTTTTTTTTTTTTTTTTTTTTTTTGTGCTGGGGCACATTCTTCTGGTTAAAAAAGACGAAACAAACAGTGTTCTCTGTTTCACAGCCAGAACCTTTCTATTTTTACCAGGCACTGACTTGCATGGTCATGCACATATTACTGAAATAGTAGGAACCATTGATTATATAGCTTTTAGCTTTACATAAGGAAGTCTCACGGTAAATAAGTCTCATGGTAAATTTTCCCATGTCTAAACATGGTGCTATATGGTATTTACTGAATAGCCCTGTAGATTTGCAACTGCTTTTTGGAAGTGTCCTAAGTCCCTCCTTTTCCATGGAATTTTATCTAAAGTTACCAACACCATGGTGGTTCTCTGATATTAACATTGTGAAACTACTTACATTGACAAACTGTTAAAGAAGTTTTACAAGAATGCGTGTTCTGGCAAGCATTCATGGCAAAATGTTTCTGTCCAAATGAAAATTACAGTGAGTATAGACCATTCTTTAGTGGTTTCTTACTGTTATTTATTTTTCTAAGTAAAGATATTCAATGACACATGAAAACATATATGGGAATTAATCAGACCTTTTCTGTGTTGGAGTTGAAGAATCTTATTTTCTTATCCTTTCTACTTTTCTCATAGTCATTACTATTTTTAACAGATAAAAATACAGATGATGGAAGTTCTGAAAAAAACCCAAACAATAGTAGTAAATATTTCAGAGTTAAATATGTCTTAGCTATTCCAGCTAGTGACATTAACAAAATTCCATATGCAGCACAAGGAACTGTTAGTGTATTTCCTGTGTAGAAGACATCTAGCTATGACTAATGATAAAATAGCCGCAAGGTTTTCCCCTGAGAGCAAATTTTTTTTTCTAAACAGGCAACAGAAAGGCAACAAATCTAGTTTAATCAATAAATCTTCTTGACAGATTATAAATTAGCATGCAGACTCTTTCATCAGGGAGATGATTGAATGAATCTGAAAACAAAGGTATTAATATTATTACATCAAAGATATATATTGAGTCATCTACCATATATTATATGTAGCACTGAAACTTCTTTTATTTATGTAGCTGTATTAGAAAAGTAGAAAATTAGTCGAGAAGAGCAGCAGTTTTAATTTTTTGTATCAAAGACAATTTTATGAAGCCTTCAGTTCTTATGTTATTTATTAATAGAATAAAGCAACATAAGCAATTTCATTTAGGTATTTTTTTATCCTCTTTGGGCAGGACTTTGGAAGGTTTTTATGGTTGTATTCCAAGAGGTTGCAAACTCATTTAGAACAATTTTCCTATTTAGCTTTGGGATTGGTTTATGAGTACGATATAAGAATATTTAATAACAATTGAGCAACCTTTGTATTTTATAACTAGAAATAGAATACATATATATATATATATATATATATATGTAAACTAAAGTTTTATATATATGCCTCCCTATGTTTAGGAAAAGTAGGAATTTATTTAAAAGACTGAAAGATCTGTCTACTATTTTTTCAGTTTAATCCAGTTTTTCAGAATTGTTGTGCTGTGTGCCACACCTGTTTCATAAGGATCAGTAAAAAAGGCAGAGGTAGCACAGAAAATTTTAAAATTATTTTGTTCAGATTGGAACATGTTAACACACTACATAGCATAGTAGGCAGAGTAGTTACTTCGTACTTACAACTTACTCTAATTTAAAAATAAATACTGTATCCAATATCCCATTTCTAGAGAGGTATGACAATGTTAGTATCAAATATTTAAAAAAATAAGGCAAATTTTTTGAATTTTACTTGCTTAGTCATATCTGTTTGAACAACAAGCCCTCCATGTTTCTGTGGAGCTATTATGGGATCAGACCTGTCAGTTTTGAAGAATTGAACTCTATAATAAGCATCCCCAACCGCTATCCTTTGACATACTGGCATTCTATGAGTTCTCTCCTGGACCTTGATATTGGAAAGAGGACTATGTGAAAAAAGAAAAAAGTTAGTAGTGATGAAGAAAGCTGGCTGTTTCCTATTCTATCCTCCTCACACCATGCTTTCTTACATTCATCAAAACATCTACAGTAATTTCACACGTATAAGGTGCACCCTTTTGACTAAAATTTTGGTCTGACCCCGGAAGTGTGCCTTATAGTCTAGTGCACCTTACATATGGACAAAGTTTGGAAGTTTGCCGACACCCGGAAGTGCACCTTATACTCCGGTGGGCCTTATACTCATGAAATTACTCATTTTATGACTAAATGAGCTTAATTAGAGTCTTGTAGTTTTTTGTAATATTTAAGCTGCATATAAAATGTGCTTAGTAGAAAGAATGTATTTATCACAAAAATGCAAACCACTGAAGAAAACTATACCACAGATATTTTAAGACATGAATATCACACATAGGAATATGAAACACACTATATCTAAAATGTATTGCTATCTTACAAGTTTACTACTGACCACAATAGTTGAAATAGAAAGTGATTCTTTTTCATCCAGTCTGGCAAAGAGGTGTCTTTTATAGCTCAGTATAAGGAAGAAAACAAATTTTAAGTTTATATTCATCTAAATGAGCAATTTATCTTCATCTGTTGACTCTGTACCTGAGTTAGAAAATATCATTGGAGTCTGGGTTTATGGGATTACTAGGTTAAAATGAAAAAAAATTTTTATAAGATATCCAAAAATTACTGTTCTGACCAAAGAGAATTGGAAACTTTTTCAATGACCTGATATTTTGACTACTGTATCAATGAGAGCTTCTAGTTATAAGATTTGTACCAGATTTCAGCTAGCAATAGGTTTATCTATTAGTTAGTTCAATTTTTTTCCATTCTGTGCTCCTGCTATTTGTAAAAAGCCAGTCAGACAAGATGAGCCTTCTCACTAAGATAGGTAAAATATTTCATTACAATTTCCATTATCACAGAAATAGAGAAGAATCATTCTAAACTAAAAACTCTGTCAAAATATTTAAAACAAATCTAAATTTCGAGAGTTGAAATATTTAACTCATTCATCCTGTTTGAGCCTGTTTTTAAAGCCAATGCTTTGAAATCTGCTTGTGGTGTTTAAATGAGCTGTTCCATCAGGATACTTTTCATTTGAAGGATATTTTATTTCAGCTACTCACCTATTTTCTCATTCACTTTGTCACCAAGTGGAAATAGGTATTGAGCTATTTGAGGGGGAAATCATCTCTTCAGGAAAATGAATGAAAGTCTCAGGTGCATCAGGTTTTACGACACTGTCTCATTATCAGTGGAAAACACCACAATAAATAAGTTATTGTAGTGGACTTCACAACTGCTAATCAAAGGAGTGCCATGAGCATTTTAGGTGAAATAATGTGAGTAAATCCAGGAAACATGCTTTTATCACTTGAATATTGCAGAAGCAATGAATAGCAATTAAAGACAAAAGGTAAAGACAAAGAACATATTATGTCCCTGAGAATACAGATTAGTTTAAAAAATAGCAAAAGAAAAAATCAAACTGACTTTCTTCATGTTTTAAACAAGTCTTGGTTAATTAAAACGTTAAACAAATGTTTTAAATGGCAATCTGAAACGGTAACTTGTGTGGCATTGAGCCTATTACTGTCCTATAGTAGTTAACTTCTATTGGAGGACAAGAGACAACAGTTCATAGATTTCTGTGAAATTCAGAAGATTGGTCTGAAAGTAACTATATGACAACCATGCAAAGTATGTATCTATATTTTAAAACTCCTTTCAGTAGCATAGCAGAACCATGGTTTTATATGCAAAAGTAAAGCTCTTATCCACAAAACTAAATATGCTGAAAAAGTAATGACAAATGACACACAGTGTTTAACATCTTAAGCAGGAAAAGAACTTCTTGAATGTGAAATAGAATTGCAAACCACATGTGTGATCTTCTGCCCTCTTTACTTGGTTTTTAGAAGAAAAACCCTGCCTATTTTAGGATAATACTGAGCTTACAGTAGATGAAGGAGATACAGTAAGTACAGTAGTATCTCAAAAACACTATAGTCTTTTACAATGGTTCTGGAAAATGAACCCCAAAACTAAAGTTACATGACTGGGTTTTTTTTTTTTTTGGCTTCTGCAGAGGAACATATGCCTAGGAAAGTAGTTTTACTGGGCGCCTGATGGAAGCAGTAATCAGTGGTAAACCTTTGAGAAGTTTTAGTTCTGGATCTCAGTACCTTGCTGGGAGTCTTGACAGATTTGTTTTTTATCAAATTCTGAAATTGTATCATATTCAGCCATATAATCTTGTTCTTAAATTGGAGTGATATGATTTTGGAGCAGCTGGGCAAATCAGTGTGCTCAGTACATCAGGTTTTGGTCTTGTTGTTCCCCAAGCAAGAAAAAGTAGAATTCCCTTGGAGCACAACCAAGATCAGGCATAGTGTCTCAGTGGAGAATGAAGTTCAACCCTAGAAGTGTTATTTTTTCATCTAGTCTGAATACCTTCATACTGTCAGTTGCAGAAACAAGTTAATCCACGCAGCTAGAAAAAATCTTTTAAGATTTCATTTTGAAATGAAGATGTATAATGAAGTCAACTCTAAGTCTTTTTTCATGTAGCATCTGAAATTCAAAGATTACCTTTACCATACTGCTCAAACATTTGCATGTCTGTAAATGCAAATCTAAGTTATAACCAACATATTTAATTGTAAGCATAGAAAAGCAAAAAAATAGTTGAATATCACAGATGCAGAAATGAGAAACTGAGGATAAGAATCTTTTATCCTGTTCAATAATTCACATTTTCACTTTTTTATTCAAAAATATTTATTGTGAGAGGACAGTGACCAAAAAAACCACCCAACACTTCCCCCCCATAAAATAATAACTGCAAACCAAGGCAGTTGAGACTAATAACATGCATAAGTGGAAATTCCCTTTTCCAGGGCATTTTCTAGGTTATACTTTTTTAACTGAGTTTCAATATATACATGTGTCTGATACTCAGATATTAAACTAAAGGTTTCTAACTTTAAAGTCCTTGTTTGTCATGTTTTAATTCATAAATAATTAATACGCTATTCCTGACAGCGAAAAATTGCTGTTTCTCTTTCCTGAAAGAAGTGAAGAGTTGTCAGTTCTTTTAATCCATGTTGGAAGAAGGACTAATTATAGACTAAATAAATGTGAAACTGTGATTTGGTTCTGTGTTGCCTACTGAATTATTCCTCCGGTTAAAATTTGTAAGGCTGAATTAAATTTTAGGTTTTGTGGCCAAGAACTCCCTTCTTGGGTAGCATGCAGCCTAAGTGTGCTTTCTCCCACTCTGCAGTACTGGCAGCACAAACTGTTGTATTTCTCCAGTTTTGTATTTGCTTAACCCTGTACCTTAGGAAAAAGTGCAGGCTACTGGCCAGGGCCTGATACTGTTCCTGAATACATGAGCTTGATACAAGTAGCTCTAACACTGTAAAGAGGTATGCTGCTCTCAAAAAAAAAAAAAAGTTACATATGTGAAGCACTTTAAAATTTCACAGGAGCCAAGAAAGACATCCAGTGACCTCTGGGAAAATATATTAGATCTCTTTGGAAATGCCAGCCATGCTGCCCACTGGCAGTAGTGTGCTATAAAAGCAAAGATTGACAAGGGCATGATGTTAGCCTGAACTCCCAAGCATGCTTCTTCCAGACCACGCTTTGTGCCTCAGACAATCATTAAGCCATGTTATTTTCTCAGCTTTTCAGCAGTCCTTGCATTGTTCAGTTCTAGGGAGGTTTAACCCACATAAGGTTTTAGTGTCCTCATTTTACTGCATTTAAGATCTTATAGCAAGTTCCACAGGATAATTAAACATGTGACCATGCAGATATTAAAAAAAAATACGAACAAAACAACTAAACCAAAACCCAGAAAACAAACAAATTAAACCAAAAAAAGTGAAACAAACAACAAAAATTAGCCACAACCCACCATCATGGCTTTATTTGTATTCTTGTTTAATTTGATCCTCCATACTTCTTGAAAAAGGCTGTTAATTATTGTTTTCCTCTTGCCTCGCTCCTCTTTTTTTTTTTTTTTTTTTAATAATATGTAGGTGTTCATCGTCCTGTAAGCTGTCTCTTTTCCAGACTGAAGAATTCTAGTTTTAAGTCGTACCAATCACTTTTCTCTGGACTTTTCCCAGTTAATACATAAATTTACTGAGATGAAATACCACTGCATGCAGTATTCAAGACACCAGTGCATGAGGCATTTCAATGACAGCATAACAATGCATTCCACTTTGTTCTTTTCCCTATTGTTTCTTCAATTCAACTCCTTTTTTTCTTCATTGCTCCTGAGCTTTGAGTAAAAGTAGTGAAAATCACTCCTGAGAAAACATAGCATTAATTGTTTTGTATGTGAAATTCAGATTTTTTTTTTCCATGTTCATCACTGTCTTTCTACATGTATTTCCACTGCTGTTTTATGTTATAATTGTTCAGTCTTTCTTCCTCCCTGAAGTCATGCACATTTGGCTCCTTCCTCACTATCCTCAATAACCTTGAGGTGAAACTTGATTCTTCACCTTCTCCGACAAGTTGTGGATATACTAAACAAAGCTATGACTAAAACAAATCCTGAGGTATTCTCTGCTCAAAACTGTTCATTCCTTTTACTGCTGTTTTTCACTTTGAATTCATCCTTACAGAACCTTCCCTATTATCTAGAGCTGTAAAGAGGAACCTTCTTGAATATCTTATAGACAAGTGGCTTTTTCTTTTCCATTTGCTATTTCAGTCAAGAGATATGGATGGTTTGTTTTCTTGATGAACATCAAAGAAAACCCATGTTGAGACCAATAGAGTTTCAATTGTATTTTCCTCTGTGATCATGACAATGAAAAGTGTAGAGAACAAAACCATCGTTCATTTAGTTACTCCTAAAATAATATCCTTCATTTCTGAGATATTCACCCATTTGCAAGGCATGTGGCAGTACAGAGACTGTATATGGTTTCTTACATTATATTCTTAAAATTTTACTTAGAATTCCAACCAGGAAGTAACAAGTGTAGCCCATTTGTCCTCCCTAGTCATTATACGTCATAAGACATGCCAGAATGCTGACCAAATGATATGTGTTCTTCCTAATGTATTACATTTTGTGCTTAAAAGTAAAGAGATTTATTCATAAAATTATTTTGGCAGGATTTGAAGTTGAATTCCTTCTCATTCACTTATTCATTCTGTGCATTCATTTGTGCATTCTTGAGAAATGCAACTAAAGGATGAACCTAGATTTTGCCTTCATTTTATATTGTGCTGTACCCACTGTGCAACAGACTGGATCCAGCATATGAAGAACATTATTAACACTATTTTTCTCAGTAATTGTATCCCTGTGATTATATGGGCCTCTCCTTAAGGATGGCTGGCGAAATGTATTCTAAACATTACAAATAAAACAAGTTTGTTTTTCTTGGTCAGAGTTGAAAAGGGACAACTTTTTTTGTGAAACTGATTTGCAGTACAGTGAAAGCCATTATCCTTATCCCAATGACAATTACTTCTGATTATTAAGTATGTGTATGCTTTAATAAAAGCTGCTTTTTGAAATTAGCTCCACCTTAGACCTAATCTAGGAATGAAGCTGTAATGCCAAGTTTATGATATCTTAGTGTGTTGCTATGGACGTGATATTAGCAATATTAGGAATATAGCACTGTGGGTGTGAGGCAAAAGGATGTGATAGAAACTGTAAGCATGTATGCAGTGGAAGAAGATTTAATTTCAACACACATATACTAGATTCTTTGGAAAACCATGAGACAAAAAGAAAACAGAATATCAGAGTAAAGTAAGTGTCTTTAGATACTACATTTTATCATGATCAGGATTAATTGGCATAAAATATGTTTTTAACTAAATTAACTTAAAGGTTAAAACCGCTGCACATGAATTAGTATTGTTTTTAAGGAAAAGGAAAGTTAGTTTTTTCATGGTTTGTTGTTTTAATCATAGGCTTCTTTTCCTTTCATGTTTGCTTATTATTTCTAATTTCTTTCTTTTTTTCATTTTGAATCTGCAATGGGAAATAGACCAAACAGATGGTAGCAACCTGATTATGTTCTTTTTTAGCTGTTATTATTTCCAGTGACAGTTAACAGTTGTTTGGTTGTCTTGGGCCCTTGTATAGTAAGCCTGTTGATACTGAGGGATTATTGGATAGCTCTATAATATGTATTTATGTGTAATTTAAGATACAAAATGATCAGTGGAAGTTTTGTTTCAATGTGCTTAGATGCATGAAAAGATGAAAGACTGAAGAGTGGATCAATAAACTCATTACTTGATGGAAAATGCTATGAGAACACATTGGTGATGTACGATTAAACTAAAGAACAAAAATCATATACAATCACCGGTTCCAGCTTTTGACAGGAAACATGAGCCTTTAGGCATAAATGACTGTGAATAGCAAAATGCAGCTGCTGCCTTCATTTGAATAGCCTAAGGAAGACAGGAGAGCAATCAAAACATGCCCCAGCTATAAGCAATCATTTCAGAGCTTTAGCTGACTTAAAAAGCAATAGCAAGTTAGACTCTGAAGAGTACTAGACAGGATCCTGTGATATGGCACTGCCAAACCCTTTGGAGGAGATACAGTGAATAAAGGAATATTCATGAGAAAAGGAATGTTCCATAAAGAATTAAACAGCTGCACATCCCACAGTCCCTGCATGAGGCATCACATATGTTCCAGTTTCTGCAGCTGCCCTTCAACCTCTCTTCAGCTACTGAAACTCTCTTCTTTGCTTCCCTCTTTCTGATCCTAATGAGTGCTCTGCAGCAGCAGTTCAGAACTGTTTGGATGTTCTTCAGCAATTGGATACTAAAATCCATCCTCAGGTGCACTGTTTTATATTTATTGCCCCGTTATTTCTTTTAAATTTTATTTTGCTATTTCTCATTTAAAAATGAGAATATACCAACCACTAAGAATATACTGGAGCTATGGGGCTGTCCACAGTAACTATCACAAATTCCTTTTGGGAGTACAATATATGTATAACAGTGGCTTCAGGAGGAAAGAAATTCTAGATAAGGTGTAACCCAGAGGGGTCATATCCTCACAGCACTGGGCATTTCCAAGCTTTTTAAGAGCCTTGGGCACAGTAATAGCACGGGTTTAGAAACAATAGAGCCTTATAAAGAACTTGCTATCCCAGTTAAAATCCTATTTTTATTTTCCTTTTTGTTCTGAGGCAGACTTGATCAGCACAGGGGGCAAGGTCTGTGTCATGTTGCATGGTGTATTTTGCAGATGTATGTGCAGCTATCTTTAATCTTACTGATATCAAATACAGCATTTTGGGGGGAAAGTAAAACTGATAAAACAACATGAAACATAAAAAACAAATCTATCTGTATTATCAGAGAGGCATATTTTGTTGATCTAGGTCTGGATTTTGCTGTTTTACATAGTTCCATTTCTCTTCTGTCACCATTCTTCCTTTTATTGCATTCCATAACTGCCAGAAACAAATAAAATCCAAAAATTCTGTAGAGAAAAACAAGTTAAGCACCTCCAGCTGTTTGCAACAGCATAAACTGCTGCTTCATTAATTCCAATATGTGTGTGCATAGGCCTCAAGCACAGCCTTGCTCCAGCAACTGCTAGGATACAGAATTATTGCTTATAATAAATCATTGTAAGCCAATCAGAGCTCTGGGTGCCCTGGTGCTGTAACACATGCTGCATTCGTGAGAATGGAATTTTCAAATGTTAACAAACTATGGGAAAACCTCATTTTGTTATTGTCTTTGTTGAACTTACTTCTGACTTTTGTCAACTTAACATTACTCTTTAAAAAACAGGAAGAAAAAATTTGATTGCCAGTGTAAAGAAAAAGAGCTTAAGTAGCTCATAGAAGAGTAATAAGGTTGTACAACTTCACTTACACAGAGAAAAGTTTAACCCAAGAGCCATATTAACTTGAGAAAGGTTAAACCATGCCTGTGCCACCATTCATACATTTTCTGCTTCCTTCAAGTAAGTAGTGTATGAAGGTGAGACAGAAAATAGCACTGTCTAGCAGAAATTGATAAACTGAGGCCAAAGATATCATGAGCTGCTGTTGAGAATAAGGAGTTGCTCAAGGAGAATAAATAAAAATTATCTCCAAGTCTTCTTCAAAGGTCTGGTCATATGGAATCATTCTTTTTTCCTTAGAAGAACATTTTATAATGGTTAAGGGAGTATTCTGCTTAAAATTTGTCAAAACAACATGGCAAATAGCTGTATCATGTAATAATACATCATGTGCAGAGATCATAAGTAAGGATTTTTTCAGATGAATCCAGGGTCTTATATAATGTAGGAAATGCACCAGTTCTAATTAGTTTGGATGCGCTTGAGCTGAATTGAAGTCTGGTTTATAAAGTAAGCCTTATTTTTAATTAAGTAAATGCACTTGCAATATTTTCCACTATTTATGTATGTCAATTTAGATAGCACCTAATTTTTTTTTCTGTTAGTGGAAGATGTTAAAGTCTGAAAAGCTCGTTTTGTTTATTTCTGTTTTAAAAGAAAGCTAAAACCTACTTCTGTTTGTTTACTTACTCCTCACAGCTGTCTGTCAGGATCTAAGTTAAACAATCCTAGTTCCTTTAGCTGCACTAAGAAAAATTAAATTGGGATTTGTAGGTGTCTTTGATATTGGTGTTTAGTAGCATGTTTTCACTGCACAATTAACTAGGCACTCTACTGGAGTACACACCTCAATGTTACCATCTACACAAAGGAGCTAGGTTATAGGTTCACTTACTTGTAGGAGAATGTAAGAGTTTAAACATTTCTTTCCAGCAGAAACCTGCAGTTGGGGGCTCAGATAATGTCAATAAGGAGAGAATAGTCATCCAGTGCTAGGACAGGTGTCAGATTGGCTGTCCATCACCTCTGTACACTGTGCAGTGAGGAGCCATAGCATATCATGCAAGTGAACATAATGAAACATTGGCACTTACTTGTGTGTGTGTGGTATACTAATAATGTAAAGCTGGGAGATGGAGAATTAGTGCTGTTTGGAATTAAATAAATCTGCCCTTGTGGGGTTATCACTAAAGAGCATTCCAAACCATTCTCATGTCTTAAAACCTTACAAAACTATCCATAAATAAAATCTGGGTTTTGTTCAGTGAAATGACAATTTCTACATGTGAGAGGAATTTACATTGTTAGCATTTACCTGAAGATACAAGTCTTAGTAAATGCAACCTGTTAATTAAATAGATAACAAATGTGGTTTGGGAAAAAACACAAAATAAGGCTGCAAAAATATCTGTTAATATAAACAGAATTTGAGTTAAATATCAAAACTGTTGAGTGAATTGAAATCAGTGATACAATTGCCTTTGGAATCTGAATGTATCCAGAAAAGTTTGTGCTTTCGGGTGAAAATTAAGCACATTCCTGCTTAAACAATAAATCATTTTATAAATGGTGCACCTTGGACTATAAATGTAAGGTGCTGAAGGAAATCTATCAAAATTAGAAATAGAGCATAACAGTGTTAGGATCAGGAAGCAGCAATTATGCACTTTATTTGACAGTTCATTTCTTTGCAGACAGAGCCAGAGCAGGTAACCACTGATTAACCAAATGTTTGGGGATAATTTATCTGAAAAAGAGAGAAAACTTTGAAGAACATGGAAATTATCTACATTGGGAGAAAAAAACCAGTGTTAATTCAAAATCCTTGTAATTATAAGTTAGTGCCTGGTACTGTGAATCTGGAAACCGAAGAAAAATTTGCTTCCTCTCAATTTAACATGAGCTTTGCCACAGTTTGAGATTAACCTTTGATTCAGTGGCTTCACAGCTGACCATATAAGACCTTGTTTTGATTTCTGTGAACTCATGAAAGTTACCCTATCTATAAAGGAGATGTCATTTTTCTGCTTAAAATGGATGTTCTGAGACTTAATTAGTTGGTGTTCTTTGCTTATAAAGAGGTTCTTTTATCAACAAAGCCTAGAAACAGTCAAAGGTGATAAAATCTTGTATTACAAGGGAAGAGGCACAGGTTTAGTTAAATTTTGGATATGCAGTAAATTACAAGTCATGCTTTGCCAGAATTATTTTGATAGTTTAAAAAATCTTCTTGAGCAATGTAGTGAGACTATAGGGAAATATCCTCTGTGCTTGTGTTGGGAAGCTTTCTTTACCTTCATAAGGTTTTATTTGGATGTTTTAAGCAGACTGGAGTGAATGTATTTCTCCTGACAATTGTTAAACACTGGCACAGGCTGGAATCTCATAATAGGATTGGTTTTGTTGTTGTTATTATTGCTATTGTTGCTATTATTAGTTTAGCTCTGATGGTTTTCATTATCGTGTTTTGATTGAATATTGATATGTGAAAGAATACTTCATTTGCATTTTTACTTTTGTAGCTATAACCTCAATTTCTATACCTATGCAATATGGGTATATACATTTGATGTAAACTACCTAATAATTGCTCAGAACATTAAATTTGTTGATTGCTTTTACAGTATTTACACAAAATATTTTTTAATAGAATTGAAAACATCATGTGTACTTTATTGAATCCTACCTTAACAGGAATGAATTTGACCTAACATATCATTGCATGAAAAATGTAGATGTCTTTTGCATGTAATTGTAACAGTTAGAGGAAAGTTAGCATACAACTAGTCGTGCTCTCAAGTGACAGTGAGTCAAATTGTCTTGTGAATTAGATTACGTGACCACAGCACTTTGAAAATACTTCAGTAATCCAAAAGAAAGTTCTATTTTACATTTCCAAGTGTTCTATAATACAGTTTTTCTATAAACCCAAAATGTTTTATAAAAGCTATTCCGAATTATAGCTGTAATTTAGTCTTACCAGTGGCCAGGTAAATATGGCCTCAAGATACTGATCTACATTGAATTTTGTGACATGAGTGCAGACAACATCTTCATTCATTTGTCTTGTTGTTTTGTGCTCTTTTTATCTAGTAATACTTTCAAACTCATTCACAAAAGTATGTGCAGTTTTCATTTCCCTGCTCTGGTAGTAGTCTGGTATTTGAGATACATCAAATAGCACTCAAGACATTGTGGTGTGTGTGTTATGTCTTACATCTCTTATTTGATGGTCATTACTACACATCTATTGTAAACACTCTGCTTATTTGTGGTTTTGGCTCTCTGCACCACAGTTTGACCATTCCAACCATAACCCACCCACTTCCTTCAGAACTAGCTCTCTCCCTCTACAGCACTTTGTGTTAACCTTGTCTGATATTGCATCATTCAGACTTTTTCTCATCATCCTGCTGGAAGGATGTTTCCTGGGCTGAAACCCTGTGTGCATATATGTGATGTATCTGTACAAAAATGATAGCTTTCCTATCCTATCTCTCCTTTTCTCCTACATTGAAGTAGATTTTATGAACTCCCCTTTGATAGTGGCTCTTGTCCTCTGGAATCAAAAGCTAAACTTAAGAAAAACAGATATATTATTTTTTGTTGTTGTTATTTGGAATTTTTTCCATTCTTTTAAAGTGTCCTGTGATTTTTGGAAAATAAATATTGCACAGGCTTGAATGGTCTAACAAAGCAGTGTCAAGGTCATCATCACCATACGGGTAATATTTTTATGTCAATTTAAATTACAGTAATGTCATGATTATAAGCTGCACCATTTTGACTAAAATTTTGGTCTGAACCCGGAAGTGCAGCTTATAATCAGGTGCGGCTTATGTATGGACAAAGAACGAAAAGTTGCTGTTTTAGTTTGGAGGACAGGTGTCTGTTGAGAAAGACAGGAGCCTCTCTTTGAAATGGAGAATGTAAACCCCCTCCATCCAAATTATTGTAATTTTGAAATGAAGGGGATCTCAGGCAAAGACATGGGAATTAGGAATAACAGTTCTTTACTAGGGAAATTAAAATAGAAACACGGTACTACAAAGAAACAAACTCAAAACCCTGACAAAGTCAGAGTACAGCCTGACACCCTGACAGGCAGGGTGTTGGTAGCAGTCCCATTAAATGGTGGTTGCAGTCCACTTGCAGTGACAGATGTGATTCAGTTGAAGCAGTGGTCCTGTAGAAGGTGAAGTTTCCCTCCAGAGGTCCAGTGGTGATGTGGAGAAATCTAGTTTTCCTCTGGAGTCCAGTGGAGAAAGGGGCTCCCGTTAGTGTCCCAAAACCTCTGTTTTTATCTTGGTTAAGAAATGTTGGGCTCTTCTCCCTGGCTGGAGCAACTTCCAATGGGATGAAGAAATTTTATCAGTCACACAGTGGGACTCAATGGGCCATTAGCAGAAAATGCCTCTCTGGAGGAAGGATGGGTTGTGAAAAGATAAAGAACAATGCCCTGCCAGATTTCAGTGGATGGCCCAGTAGCAGAATGTCTCCCGTGGAGATAAGGATCACTGCCCCACCCTCAACAGATGGTGATAGAATAGATACCTTTTATCACACACTGTATTGTAACATGTGGCTTATAATCAGGTGCGGCTTATATATGGACAAAGAATGAAAAGTTGCCAACACCTGGAGTGCGGCTTATAATCAGGTGCAGCTTATAATCATGAAATTACTCTACTTTGATTCAATACTGAACTCCTACAGAGTGTCGGCTTGAAGACATGCTTTTCTCTTCTCTCCCTCAACCAATAGCATTTTCTAGTAGGATTGTGCCGTGAATTGTGAATTGTCTACCTATCAATTCAAGCTGGATTTATATTAAAACTTTATATTTCTCAGTGTGTAGTTGGGGACAATTTAATTCTTGTCAACGTGTGTTTTCTTCTCTACTACATAGCATAATTCTACCGAGTGCATAATTTAATGCATAAATTTAAGATAAGCCTTAACTGAAGCTGAATAGTGCTTTCTAGTTATAACACTCACTTTAAATGAGCTGTTAAATACCACACTGGGCTGTTAGAATGATGTACTAGTTAAATGTAGAGTATGGTCATTTCTGTCAGTATTTCCTATTTTTCTATATAACTTTGAAACTTGAAAGTTTTTCAAATCAGGCAGAAGTTGTTTATTTTATGAAGAAATGTATTTTTATCAATCTGGAGGAAAATATGAAGAATTTTGTTAATCTGTGGGTTTTTAACCTCAGTTTAAGCAAGAAACTTATATTCATTCTATTTAGGAAAGCAAACAAATTGATTGGCTGACCTAGTCTATATAATTTATCTTATATCACAACTTTAACAGTTAGGCCATGATTCTAATAAAAAAAAAATACCACTTTGGATTTTAAATCTGTTTTTATCATGCAGAACATCTTATCTGTCAATATTTGATTAGAGGGCCTCACTGCTTGAGACAGCTTTTCTCTCTCTGACAGATAATCTGAGGCTCTGAGACCATCAGTTAATGATTCACCTCTATGAGTGGGGGAAATAAGAAAAAAAAGCTATCAAGAGCTAGGGGATAATTTTTCATTACACTTTGACCTATGACTTTTGTCTTGAGTCTAATGGAAAGGCTGAATCTTCCCATCTTATCTACAAAGAGAGAATACTCCTGTATTGATTTAATCAGAGAAGTTCAAATATGTTTCAGCTTGATTATTTCTTCATAACATCTTATCTGAGTTTAAGCAAAACTGTCTTATTGTTTTTCCTTTCAGTCCCAATTTTTTGTCCTTTTAATTTTCAGTGCAGTAACTAGAAGTTGTTGAACTAAGACAGGCCTTTGATCCCTCTGTCCACCTTGCTTCCCAGACCATGAGAAATTTTCTGTTCACCTTCTCTGAGGTGATTACTTCATTACAATACAGTAACTGTCTTGAAGATGAAACAGAGACTAAATTTTCTGAGTAAGACATATGTAAAATAAGAAAGAGAGAAAATTATTGTTGTTGAAGATCCTGGAAGATTTTTCACACTTACTTGCTACAGTGACCAGTGTTTTTCTAATTTACTCATAAATATGTCTTTTGGGAAAAATTTAATTATATTTCTTGGTACTTGTAGAAAGAAACATACTGCATTTAATGTTTACAAATATTCACTTTAGTTCTCAAGTCTATATTTAACAGTAAATATCACAAGCATATTTTCCTGACATAGCAATTTTGAGTGTAGAGTATCAGGCATTTATTTTGATGCTTACCATAAATATGGGAATAGATTTCTACCTTTAGTTCTACAAGTAATTTTTAAATCTAAATGCAGAGCATGACTGTATTGCTTACTCTTCCTAGAAGGATAACTGTGTGTTCTTCTTGTACTGACCCATATGGATACTGGATAAGATAAATCTAGAGAAATATATTAGCTGACTATAAAAAACTGTGGCACATATTTTATAATTTTTTGCTCATACCACTGTGTTGAAATTTGATAGTGTTCTAGGTTTAAGGATAGATTTTATATCAGAAACAGAAATGTTGGTGAAAAGCTAGGTGGAACTGTGTTATGCCTGGGTGTGTTTAGCATAGATAGTCAAGGGTTTTATCTCAGGTACAGTGAAAAGCCAAATTAGCCAGGGACACCAGTGAGTATCTGAGATCGCAAGACATCCAAACATGGAGTATCAAAGTTGCTCAAGCCAAGCATACATGAAAACAGGAAATACAACCACTAAAAATTTGTCAGAATTTTTACGAAGAACTCATGTCTGTTGACATTTGCATTAATAATTTTGTATAATATGTAGATAGCTGGAAGTCAATGTAGGACTCAAAGGGGTTGTTCCTTAGTTTAGCTGTAAGGTTAGAACAATGATAGGGACCCTCAGTAATAAATGTCCAAACAAATGTACCTCAGAGAGAATCACAATTATTAGATAACTCATATCTAATTAATCTCTCCATTGGGTTTTTGAACTAATGACCTGATTAAATTTGACTTGTAGTCTTGCCAATTATGTATTTCCCTTTTATGCATCCTTTTTTGAAGTAAATTCACAGCATGAGCAAAGAGTAGTGGTTTACACACATCACATAAATACCATCATCTGCCTCAACTGAAATGTTTCCTATTTGTTCTTGTGAAATCCAATACTCTGCTGCTTCCTGTAATCTAAGATTTCTTAACGGATCAATGTTTGGATTAATCTGCTTTGTCAAAAGTCTTTGAAAAGAATTAATAGCTTATATTTTTTATAAGAATGGGCAAGAATTGTTGATTTTAACCAAACTTCATGTTGAATATGTAGGTTTTTCAAGTTTAGAAGCTCAAACAGTGAAAAAAATGATCCTGCTCAGATTCTCACAGTTTCAAAAAACTGCCAGCTGAAGAGCAACAGGTAACTTTACAGTTAGCTCAACAAGGTGAGTCATTAAATAATATTTAATGACAGTCTGTGTTTCTCAATTCCCTGAAAATAAGGGATCTTGGGTATCATGATGCTAATTTTGAGTACAGCAAAAAGAAAGGGTAAAAGCATCATGAAAAACAAAATTTAGTTTTCCTTTTGGAGGAAAGGAAAGCAGTTTATGCACATGTAATAAATTTTCTCTGAGCCTAGACTGAAAAGATGATCATAATTATTATTGAGGGAACATATATTTAATTCATTTTCATTACTCTAGAAATGAAAATGTCATTTCAAGTAACATATTGAATCTTATTCATATTGAATCTGATGCATTTAACTTCTATAACCACAACTATAAGCTAAATTAGCTAACAAAGTAAGAAAGTTAACTAAATTTCCATATTTGCATCAGTCTTCTATAGTAAATTAAAATATGAGTGAATAAAAGGCAATTGAATAAAGACTAGAACTCTTCCAGATGTTATTTTCTGGAGAAGAGGTAGAAGAAAAAAGTAAATTCTTCTTCTATGTACTAGAAAATCCTAGAAGAGAGTGAGTTGAATTGCAATTTTTTTTCCTGTCTTTTGATTAGTCCATCGATGTGTCTTGCATTAATTATGATCTTCAAGAAGGAAATAACATATAGTTTTTTAATCATTCAGTACATCTTCACATTATGCTAATGCCCAGGTCACTTTTTTTCCTCTGTTTTTAAAATTTGCTTTACTTGGAGAGACTCAAAGAGTTAAAGCAGGATTGGAGTCAACAGATAAAGTTGTAAATTTAATTTTTTCTTTTCTGTACTTCCATTTGTATTGTACTGCAACCTGTTTCAATTCAATTTCCAACATTGCCTTGTGTTGCCTTCCTACTGCAAACATCCCTGTTTTGTTTGTTTTGAAAATATTTACTTTCAGATCACCTTGCAAGATGAGAAGGTGACATGCTGTCATATGCTGTCATACATGGAGATTAAGGTCAAAGTCCCACTCAGCTGAGTCGACAAAATGACCATGACCTGCTTTCCAGGCTACTTAGCATTCCAAACAACTCAATGGGACAGTAGCTTAAAGCAAAGCCCCTGCTGACTTTCTGCTGCAGCATCTACTATCTAGTAGGTCTGCGTATCATCACCACAGGTCAGAAATCAGGTGATCACTAATTATATGATCTTTATTGATTATATTAATAGCCATCCATGAGAAATCTACTTCAAATAACTTTCTCATTAGCACATAGGATTTCAGTAGCTAAGGGAAAAATACTTCATTCTACAGGTTTCCATTCAGCTGCTTTAATTTTGAGTGTGGTTTTGAGTTGCTGCTATAACCCCAGGTTTATTCTAAGGAAACTGAGACTGAGGAGGAAAGGAAGAAGGAGGAACTGAGCCAGAGATTGACTCCTATTATCAGTGTTAACAAGCAGACTTCCATCACACATGATCCTCAGATGCTGCTAAGAAAATATCCATTGGCCTCTGTCTAAACCATTCGTAGTACCACTGTAATTTATCAGCTACAGTAAAACTGTCTTTTAGAAACACATAAACACTTTTCTAAACATGTTTTTAAAAGCAGACAATTTGGGCAAACTACCTCATGATTTCTATGAGAACAATCCCTGTTATATTTAAAATACTTGCTTTGAAAGCACAGGATTTCTACAGCTTTCCAATTAATAGCTGAAGAGAAATTATCATCAATAAGAATTTATTTTAATATCAGGGAAAAACCAATTTTCTCTAAATCGTTTTTTTTTGCAAAAATCCTGGTAAAACAAATTAAAGTAACCTTACATAGAAAATTTCGTCTTTAATGATTCTTTTTTGTCAAAATTATAGATAATTAGAATCATTACCTTAAAATATTAGAGTGTAAACACTGAAGTTGGTACAGTTACACATCTGATATTTAATGACAAAAATTAAAACAGGAATTATTTTCTATCTCTCCTCTTTCAACTAAATATATTGTTCTGTGAAAGCCTGAAGTGAACTGAAACTGCCCCTAGTTGTAAAAGGGCTTTAAACACAGCCCATATTGGAGCCACAATATAAAAAATTTCTCATCACAACATTTTTCATTCTCTATGCGTTGGGTCATCCATTGAAACCAGGCAGGGTATTGTTCTTTATCTTTTCACAACCCATCCTTCCTCCAGCAAGTCAATTTCTGCTAATGGCCCATTTAGTCCCATGGTGTGACTGATAAAATTACTTCATCCCATTGGAAGTTGCTCCAGCCAGGGAGAAGAGCCCGACATTTCTTACCAAGATAAAAACAGAGGTTTTGGGACACTAACGGGAGCCCCTTTCTCCACTGGACTCCAGAGGAAAACCGGATTTCTCCACATCACCACTGGACCTCTGGAGGGAAACTTCACCTTCTACAGGACCACTGCTTCAACTGGATCACATCTGTCACTGCAAGTGGACTGCAACCACCATTTAATGGGACTGCTACCAACACCCTGCCTGTCAGGGTGTCAGGTTGTACTCTGACTTTGTCAGGGTTTGGAGTTTGTTTCTTTGTAGTACTGTATTTCTATTTTAATTTCCCTAGTAAAGAACTGTTATTCCTAATTCCCATGTCTTTGCCTGAGATCCCCTTCATTTCAAAATTATAATAATTTGGATGGAGGGGGTTTGCATTCTCCATTTCAAAGAGAGGCTCCTGCCTTTCTCAACAGACCTGTCCTCCAAATCATGATAGAGTCTCAGCAGATGGGTTGTTGGAGGTCCCATCTCACAAGTGCTCATTTCATATTTCTGTTTGTTAAAAACACTGATCATTCTCCACTGTTCCTTTAACTGAATATTTGGCACATTCATATATACATATTTTCACGTGTAGACTCCCCTATATATATATTTATAAAAGGCACATACACATATAAAGAGAGATAAACACCAAAAAGAACCCAGTTATACAGGGCTTGAATTTTATGTTCGAGAAAAAAACCTGTCACTCTGTTGTATCTACTCACAACAAACCAGACTGGAAACCCTTAACTTCACTATTCCTGTATGCAGAGATATATTGACAGAAAGGTAGGAGGCTTTGACATCACTGAATAAATCTGGTTTAATTTAAAGGGAAAGAAGCATGTCAATTATGAGACAGACTGATAGGACACATTAAGGAAATGTCTATCAGGTATGCTTAGACATTTAGCTTCCAGAGAGAAGATGCAGCTAGGAATGAAGTACAGTAATTTCACGACCATAAGGCGCACCGGACTATAAGGTGCACCCCCCGGGAGTTGGTAAATTTTGCAACTTTGTAGATCAGATAAGGCACACCGGACTATAAGGCGTACTTCCGGGTTTAGGGAAAAATTTTAGTCATAAGGGTGCGCCTTATAGTCGTGAAATTACTGTACTTTGATGATTATATTACTCCAGCTTTTAAGAAATCATATTCTGATGCTATTATGCTTTTGGAAGACTCTTTGTTTATCTAGTATTATATTTTCATATCTTAATTAGTAAATCCCTTAAGTTTCCCAGAAAATTGCAAAGGCTATTTTTTCCCGTTTTTAATCTCACTTTAGAATTTCATAAGGATTTTTGTCTTTTATTAAATGGTCAAAAATTACAAGGAAAATGTATTATTCATTACTAAATTCTACCATGTGTCATTATCTGCCAGTTTTTACTTTGCACAGTAGATGTCCATAGTGTCTAGTGAGATTCTTGAAGCTTTAAGTCTCTTCACTGCATGCAATGCTGTCTTCTTTTAAAATTTGCAGCAAAGTACCAAAATGTTTCCCCAAACACAAAGGCATCTTTTCTTACTTGCCTAAAATTAATGTTAGGAACTGATAAGACATCTGCGTAAGACAAGAGACTTTAGGAAAACTCACAAATTTGGACATTTCTAGAAGTCCCTTGCTATGTTTATTTAAAGTAAAGCTATAAACCACAACTAAGGGTTCTCAGGATCTTGCCTGGACAACCAAAACCTAGAATATAATAAATTATTTTGAACTTTAAAGAGATGAAACATGGACACAGAAATAAAATTAACATCTGTAGAGCTTCACCTTCACTGTTCACTTTTTATGTTCATTTTAAATGAAAAGTAATTATCTCATCTTTTAAAACTGATGAATCCATAAATGCTCTGCTTCGCACTGATGCATAGGAGATTGTGGTCTATCGAGCAAGGGACCCGTTCGTATTTTCCGTTCAAAAGTTTGATCATCTAACAGAATGTGAGTAAATGATAAAGAATATCAGTCCAGCTAGGATTTGGTCATTTCCCTTTCATTGCTGCATATAGACTGCTTTTTCTGGGGGTACAAGTTCAGCTTCTACATCTGTGAGCAAGAGAATCCTATTTCAGAAATGTCCTGAAGAATTACTCTTAACGTGTTACTTCAAAAGTGGAAACTTGTGCTGAAATAGATCACTGTGTTGATTATACTTCCACAGTGTAGAAGTAGATAGCACTTTAGTCTTATGTCAGTGCTCACGTTCAGGAACAGTTTTTGGCTGAACCTACAGCTGAACTTAATGTCACCCTGAGGAGTGATGCATCTCATGAGAGAATCAGATGCTTCACAGGAAACACAAATAGAAACTGTTTGGAAAACACAAGGTTAATTATTTCATCTTGTTTGAAGGAAAAGCATTTTTCAGACATGTCGATCCAACTGAGAGCTACTAGCTGGCTGTTAGGAGCTCCCTATTTTTACATCTTAGTGGTTAGTAACAAAAATGAGTATGTGAATGTTATATGTGAAAAAAAAGTACATTAATTTCATGATTATAAGCCGCACCTGATTATAAGCCGCACTTCCAGGTGCCAGCAATTTTTCATTCTTTGTCCATATATAAGCCACACCTGATTATAAGCCGCAGGTTACAATACCGAGAGTGATAAAAGGTATCTATTCTATCACCATCTGTTGAGGGTGGGGGCAGTGATCCTTATCTCCACAGGAGAAATTCTGCTAATGAGCCATCCATTGAAACAAGGCGGGGCATTGTTCTTTATCTTTTCACAACCCATCCTTCCTCCAGCAAGTCAATTTCTGCTAATGGCCCATTGAGTCCTACTGTGTGACTGATAAAATTTCTTCATCCCATCGGGAGATGCTCCAGCCAGGGAGAAGAGCCCAACGTTTCTTAACCAAGATAAAAACAGAGGTTTTGGGACACTAAGGGAGCCCCTTTCTCCACTGGACTCCAGAGGAAAACCGGATTTCTCCACATCACCACTGGACCTCCAGAGGGAAACTTCACTTTCTACAGGACAACTGCTTCAACTGAATCACATCTGTCACTGCAGGAGGATGCAGCCACCATTTAACGAGACTGCTACCAACACCCTGCCTGACGGGGTGTCAGGCTGTACTCTGACTTTGTCAGGGTTTTGAGTTTGTTTCTTTGTAGTACTGTATTTCTATTTTAATTTCCCTAGTAAAGAACTGTTATTCCTAATTCCCATGTCTTTGCCTGAGATCCCCTTCATTTCAAAATTATAATAATTTGGATGGAGGGGGTTTACATTCTCCATTTAAAAGAGAAGCTCCTGCCTTTATTAGTAGACACCTGTCCTCCAAAGTAAAACAGCAACTTTTCGTTCTTTGTCCATATATAAGCCGCACCTGATTATAAGCTGCACTTCCGGGTTCAGACCAAAATTTTAGTCAAAATGGTGCAGCTTATAATCGTGAAATTGGAAAATCATGCAATGTAAAGTGCCTATAAATTGAATCATTTAGTCAGAAACACTCCTAAATTTTCTAATGGTTTTAGAAGTAAATGGGTTTGTAGTCTCATGTACAAAAGATTTTTTTTTTTCTGGTTATTTTAATAAACCCTTCTTTAATATTTCTTAAAGCTCACTCACAATTTGACCAAGCTTTCTTTGCTGTATGTAGTTTCCATGTATAAATAAATAGTGTCAAAAGGGTTTTTTAATATGTCTGGTTTTAATTCCCATCTCTAACAATCTTCTTTTTAGGTCAGATAGTTGGCCTTTAGGATGGTATTTTTCTTTCATTCTGGATTACATTTAAGACTAGGTAATGCATTACAAACAAAATCCATGAATCACAGAAATTGTTTCATGGTAAGACTGCTCAAGAAGTATTTAATTATGAGATGTTTATATAAATATTCTGTATGTTTGGAGAAAGTCATCTTTATTAAGTATTTTCATGTTAGTGAGATGGAGGTCAATCCATAAAATTTTCGTGTTGCATTCATCAGTCCTTAGCTGCTCTTACAGAAAATGTGACATTTCTGTTCTCTAAAGAGCTCTAAAGACAGTGTGAACAGCACGTTTTTCAATGTGTGCCAGCATAAATTCAAGAAATCAGTGGTAACATTTTTGCATTTGAAAGTAGCACAGCTGCTGTTCTGGTGTTGTGGTTGAAAGATGACAAAAGGTGTACAGTAGGAATAGATCAATGTGTAATATTTTTTATACATTAGTTTTACTGTTTTCTTTGCTCTGGCTAATCCACCCTGTGCCATTCTTGCCTCTTTTCTACTTTTTTCTTTTTTTAGCTCAGTAAACCTTCTTACCATTTCATTATCAAAATCCACCCTTTCATCCTCTCTTTTCATGTCCTTGTGGGCAATTTTTCCCTTCTTTCTTTCTAAGTAAAATGTGAATACTTGGTACGTCATCTTCTACACTTATCTCTCTCCGCTCAACTCTGAGGGTTTTGCCTTCATCTCTTACAGAATCAAATTCAAACCTTTTGCAATATTTTTAATAATGGGTCTTGCCTCACATATTTAAACTAATAACTGCCTCTTGTCCTTTATCTCCCTTGCTTTGCATTACTCGTTTGCTTTTCATTGCTACTCTTCTCGCTTCCTGTGACATGAAGAGTAGTTCTATTATATCCTCTTATTACAAACTCTTTCTAAAAATGCCTTTGAGAAAATTCCTTACTCCTTTTGTATCCAAAACTTCCAGTCCTTATAGATCTGCAGCAATGGCCTCTGAAAGCTTGTAGAGGATAGTGGTCCTTAGAAGCAATGGTATTGATAAATTAGCATGGACAAATGAAGTGTAAGTGATGTGACAGAAGACTGACTAGACTGGTGACATAGGTTAACATTCTCTGACCTGGCTTTGGCTGTTTTTCTTGACCTGCTACATTAGTTTTACAGCTTCAGTTGTTTTAGATGGAATGGTTTAGAAAACATAGAACATCAGCTGCCAAAAAATGACAGGGAGAAATGACTAATGTCTTTTTTTAGCAGGGAGGTTTGCTTTCTCATTTTTTCTTTTCACTTTACTGTCTCAGGCATGAATAATTCTATTCTATATTAAATGAATATGTAGTAGGTCTCCAGATTTTCGTCACTAATGAAGACTAAGAGTAAAAAGCCCTGATCTGAAACAAAGCCTAAATGATCCTCCCTACCAAAAGAGATATGAAAGGAAACAGGAGAAATCTAATAAAAGAAATCCCTCCTGTATTCACCCTTGAAATAATTGGTCTCAGATATGGTGTGCTCTATAAAGCATCAGTATTCATGCAGGAGTAAAATGAATTAATAGTGCTGAAAAGTGAGTAATTTCATAGCACAGATTTTGTTTTTTTATGCTGCAATCTTCTTATAGGAGAAAATGAAAATTTATGAACTTTCTGGTATTAATTATTTTCTTATTTATAGTATTGAACTTCAGTAGACCATCATTGTGGATATCATTTCTGATGGATAAAATATTATTCTAGCAGCTAGGCAACATTATAGTTAAACTTTTCCTGTTTTTGACACATAAGCTATCTCCATGGTGGAACAGCATTAGGCCTCATTTCTCTTTCTGGTATATTGCACTGAATAGCCTCTACACATACTATAAAATAAAATAGAGAGGGAATACAGTTGGGATGAAATTGCTGATAGGATTCTTTTTAGTTTTGACAGTGGAGATTTCTTGCAGAGTGATGGTAAAATGCAGTTTCTGAAGTAAAAGTTCTGTTTTCAATTACTTGAATAGAAGTTCATCTGCTAAATATAAAATTACAAATATTATTTTAGAGAGTACCAAAATCTGAGATTTTACTTTTTCTGGGGAATTGTAAATATTGCAATTGTTGAAACAACACCAAACTTTCCAATTGAAACATTTGTGTGGCTATGCTTCATAATTAGGCAGAATCTTTTATGAACTTTATTCTACTGTTTTCAATGGGACCACTCCTTTCCAGAAAATCAGTCTTTTCTTTCATGTTCCACAGAGATCCAACTTTTGGAAAGCACAGAAATAATTTAGTAAGACTCTGTGGCAAGATAGGACATCAACCTAAACTTTAGAGAAGAACAGCGAGTGTGAAACACCTGGAAAGCATTGACTAAGAGACTCTCCAACAGCCCAAGGGAATGCACAAATTAATATTCTGTGATTGGTATATGCAGTGCAGATCCCTAGGCTATGAATATGGTAGATTTGTACTGGGGTGGTTCCCTGTTTTCTAATTTGTACTCTTTTTTCCACCTTGGATGTCAAATTGCTCTTAGGAGAGAAACAAAGCAAGTGGGGCTATCCAGGTCACTTTCCATTAGGAATACCACTGAAAGACTGATAGAAAGAATAAAATTGGTATTACCACTTCAGCTCTTTGACCATCTCATCCAGAAAAATCGTTTCCAATGTTGTTTGTCCTTATTTCCCCTTATTTTAACCATAAATCTTCCGGAGTCCTATCCTGAAATTCAAAACCTTCAAGTTCTCAGACACAGAAATATCAACCACAAGGAAAAGTGAGTCCTTTACAAACCAGCATTAATGTGATTCCAGGTGGAAATAAATGTGACTTTTTCCCTTTTCTATAGAACAGATTTTGCTTGCCACAGCCTCATCAGTATTCAAAAAAACCAGTCAAATTTCCATTTCAAGATCCATTAAAGAAATTGCTTCAGCAAACACTAGAAACTCCTTTAGAATGAAATTTTTTCTCTCAATTGAGATTCCATTTCTAAGATTTTTTTTTCCAAAGTGTCTACAGATATTTCCATAGCCTCCAAGTATTTAAAGCAGAGCAGGACATTTGAAATAACTGGGATATTTTTGTTATTACCATTTTTATTTTCAATCTTTCATGAAAATCATGTCCTTTCTTTGAAACAGTTAGCAGAGGAAAAATGCATCTTATTGGAGTCTTTGGCACCATGCATTTATAGGTGATAGAAACAAAATACACTGTTGGAGGAAGGGAGAACAGATAGAAAGATGCTATCTCCTCTGGGAATTTTCATGTAATAGCTGGAAATGTAGTTCCTGTAGTCTAAAGGTGGGCTTTCCTCTTACATCCTCTTAGATCAACTGCTCTGTACAGCAGATGCATTCTGCCATCTAGATATATTCTACCAAACTTGTTAATCTCAAGTGCATTTCTGATGCTCCATTCAGTTTAAAAATGGTAGATGCATTTTGATGTTCCTTTTACCCTGCTTTACATTTACATCAGTCGAATGGTGAAAAAATAGTTCAAAGAAACACAGTTTTGAAGACCAGAATACACCAGAACCATTGAAATGCATGCAAGCGTGTATGTCTCCTGCATGTGTATCCTCTACTAATGCTTTCCAAAGCACTGTTTCTATAAACTCCATAGATTAATAAATTATAATAATTGATGGTGTAATATTGAGTAAAGCAGTCACTGTGTTTTGAAGCCAGAGTATGACCAGGTCCAAGTAAGAAAGACAAGCAATTCAATGCTGTTGAAAGATTATGTTGTACACAATTTTTCATAGTGACATTTTAAATATTATTCAGAGAAGTAATTACGAATTCATGTCATTGGTGAGAAAGTTTCGCCATATGTTATTGAAAGTTGCTAATATAGACTGTTTCACTTTACATTGCGTCTTTAAGTATAGTATTTTAGAGCCCACACTGTCCGTAGGTACCTTTATTCTCTCTGCCTTAAAGCAAGATGAAATAATTTTTATTGTTAGGCATCCAAATGAATAAAACAAAATCATTGGCCTTTGGATAAAAACAATTAACAATGGCAAGAGTCAAAAAGATACCTGCCTGAATTGCCTGAATATTTGTTTGAACCAGAAACACTGTCTAACTACTGAAGAATTTGATTCAGTGATGAACATGGCTCTGCAAGCTATTTATTTTTATGGTCAATGTAAGTTCACTGATTGTATGATTAAAAAGTATGAAGATTTTCCTTTAAAATGTTGTTAATGTTTTTACTTTTGCTCATCTATTTTTTTAAAGCCAATTTCTGATTTTTATTTTTCATATAAAAACAGGAATCCATGAGAGAAAAATTTTGGAAGGCTATTGGTGATGTCAAGGGTTGAATGGAAGAAATTATGCTATCTCTACTCTGGTTGTCGCTACTTTCCCCGATTCAGTTGTAAAGAAAAATGTATGAAAGATTCTTGAATCCTTAGTTCTTGGATCTATACATGATAAGCTTTCTTAATGTTTTTGAGTTCTTGATTTTATAGGATTAGCACATTAAATTTAATGCTAAATAGGACTCTAAGACTTACATTTTTCACAATTTATGGTTCACCTTAAAATTTAGTCTATATTTAAATACAATGTAAACATACACAGTGTAGAATAACTGGGTAAAAGATTTCTTTTTCATTAAAAATGCAGCTCAGCAGATCTGTGATAAATGGTGACATTATGTATATGCCAATCCCTTCTGGAAAATTGGAGTGATTCTAGGCTTTGCCAAGAATTTGACAGGCCACCCTAAACGTTTAATCAGGGATGCTCTGACATTCAATACTGCTTGTATAAATGTGTCAGTCTCATTTTTATTAAACCTCTTCAAAATGAAACATCTCTGGAAAAAAAAAAATCATGAGTGATCCAAGATAATGCTATTAACATTTTTCACTGGATATGATATAAATAATCTAAAGTTAACTATGATCCTCACTCCACTGAGCACAAACTTGCCTAGTAAAAGTTTTGAGTTGAAATAGAACTCAGAGAAGGGCTGTGTCAAATTAATGATCATGAAGTAAGGCTCACAGAGCACTAGTAGTTGGCTTCTGCCCTGGGTGAGACCAGGGAATAGATGCCATTCAGGAATTTGAACAGAATTTCTATGTTAAAATTTGTCCTTCAAAAACCAGAAGAGCCTAACAGGATTTCCTGTGACTTCTTCATTGCATGATTCTACTCTAGCCATGGAAAATACATATTGAATTTCAGATAAGGGCCAGGGAGGCCAATTAAGGATCCTTCTTAAATTGTTGCTGCTGCAGACTAAAAGGCTATATTAGCTAGTGCTTCCAATTCTGACAAGCTTTGCTTACATGTATTATCTTTCATTTTTGCATATAGTCTGAGGCTTTTTAAAGTGGGACTAGATGCATAATTAAGAAGAATTTAGCAGAATTTAGGTTTATGGGTATGAGTTAAATTTCCCAATATAGGATATATTTTTGAATTAATATTTGTGTTTCATAATGATGCTCTTAGTGGTGTTTCTTCAGATAGTCTCTTATATATATTTTATTTGCTTTACATCCCTGTTCTGTTATTGAAATAGCAAAACACTGAGATTCTATTCTGTCATCAGTAAGTGATAAATGTTTTACCAATGCCAGGTCATCCAGGCTTTAATTCCCAGTGTTTGTGAGAAAGTAATGGACCCCATCATAGTCTGCATATTGATTTTCATTTGTTCTGGCATAGGACACTGGGACATGCTGGGTTGGGGGTGTTGTTCTTTAAACACAGAACCGAAACACTCCAAAGGATAGACAAGGTAGATGCATATGCACAGAGGAAGCATAAGGTTAGGAGACAGTACTGGTCAGTGTAATAAGCACCAGAGGTCTTTGTGCATGCTCTAAATTTTCTGCAGTTTTACAGAAAATATGATACTCAAGAATAAAAACCCATTGTAAGACACACCTAAAATATTAATGCAAGAAAGGACGAGTTTTCTCTTTTTATATAGCCAAAGTTTCCAGTCAAGTTGAAACGAAGAAGGAACATTTTTTTACACTGTTTTCTCAATGTTTCCAACAAGAAGTACCATATTCATTCTTGACAAAATGATGAAGTAAGACTCAAAAACCTTGACCAGCTCTGGATTGTAAAGCTATTTGCATACTTTTGCTTATCAACCCAACACTGCAGAATTGCTGTGCCAGCATTCTTTCCCATCTGGAAAGTGGGTACAGTCGGAATGCCCAAGATCCTTTCTCAATGATGAATAATTAGATGTGTCTAGTGGAAACAAATATTGTTGTTCTCTGTTTTCTCAGGTGTAATGCTGGGGCCGAGGACATGTAATGCAACATTTCTACCCACACTAGTATCCACCTCTGCTGGGTGGGAAAAAAAGGTACAGCCCAGGATCATGTTCAGAAGTACAGATTATACTTAAAAAGAGACATCAGGTAATCTGGAGCTTCCATGGTTCCTGTGGATTCTAAGTTTTGGGGTTTTTTTAATTGATCCTTATCTGTTACTACAAATTTTTCATGATTTAAGGTAAAGAAATTCCTATTTGATTTCTGGTAGTCATGTTTCAGGAAGAATTATGTGATAGCCATACTCTCTGAAATATTTTATATAGAAACACCAAATATTTCCATCCTATAGAGAAAAAAAATTCAATAGGGAAGAGGATTTGGGGCTCCTAAGAGAGAAAAAAATATTCATAGTTTATCTTGTATAAGGTCTAGTAAGATACTAACTTTCTGATCTGCTAGTTGGATGTTTAATCTTATCTACTCTGCCATCATTCTTTAATGTATCCAGTAATCATTCTTCTATCATCAGCAAGAAGCTGGTATATCCAGCAACAAACTGAAATGCAGGATTAAAGCAAAAGGAGAGCAATGAAAGATGGAAGATGTTATCTAATTTTTCTCACAGTTTTTACCATGTCCCTGAAGTCCTAAACTTAGTCACAAATGCATTCACTTTCTCTGTGCTTGAGAATTCTGTAAATTATACTGTGGCAACTCGAGAAAATAGCAGCCTGCCCATTTGTTCTTCTCTACCCTCCCCACTCAAACCACCTCCCAGTCACCTTGACAGATGGTGAATTCATGACCTCTAATGTAATTCATGATTAGCTGAAGGATGAGGATGCTTTAACATAGCTGCTGAGGGCACTCGAATGTTAAATGTTGAGAGGACACTGGAACCAAATACTGTTCATCAGGATATTTCTTTTTCCCCTTGCAGCGCTTTTAACTTTATATTTGTCTGTGTCTATGTGTAATTGCAAAATTTTGAATCTTACAAGTATCTCCATCCTAAGTTGAAGGGGCAGTCATAGGAGTCATGTTTACTAGACTTGAGATATTTAACTTGCATTAACAGTATGCCACATTTGGGCATTACTTGGAGTTTGATGGCAAGTTGGGAAGATGAAGAAAAAACATGCAGGCTGAGATGAAACTATTTGTTTGCTGCCTGAAGGCACTTACCTCCCAGGCCTCAAACACAAAGGAAAAAAAATCTGGACACAAAAATTCCCTTACTGAAAATGTGAAGAATAAGCTTACAAACGGGGTTTCTGAAAAAAGCCCCATAAGAAATCAGATAAAAACACAGAGGGAAGTGTTTGATGTTAAAATTCCCTGTGATTTGATCATGTTTGATCAAATGTTCAGCAGCTCAGCAAAAGTAGCACTTAGATTTTCTACATTACAGAAATATAAAATATACAGGAATATAAAATATATAAATGACTGGGGAAAATGATCTTTTACTGTAGTGCAGTACGGTAGAATGTAGAATGTTACTGTAGAATGTTTGCATTCTGGGATGAAAAAGCAAAAAACTGTGGAGCCCTTTTAATCATGCTGTATGATCAGACTGTACGATGATATACCAAGCCCAGTGTTCCATAGTAATGGAGTAGTGTGGTAAAATCATATTTGCTATTCATATCCCAGCAGTAAAAGTGAGGATAACTTGCCCTGGCCTTCTGGAGGCAACCTGAGCACATAGAAAAAAAAAAAGGAAAAAGGGAGGAGAAAAGCTATGGAGTCTTCAAAGTTGCCTAAGGTGCCCTTTATGTCAGAATGATTCCTAGCCTCTGAGTAAAACAACTACAGTAATTTCACGAATACAAGCCTCAGCAATTTGACAAAAATTTTGGTGGAAACCCGGAAGTGCGGCTAATAGTCGGGGGCGGCTAATCTGTGAATAATTTTCTGACATTTACAACCCCAGATGTGCCAGCCAGGGCGCCGAGCCAAGCACCTGCCAGTAAAAGCCGGCATTCCGCGATTGTTACAGTGTTACTCTGTTGCCCTGGCTCCCTGCAGGCAGCATGGGGGGCGGGGAGAGAGGCGGGAGAGCTCTCTTCTTCCCTCCTCTGCCGCAGCCCAGGGGAGAGACAGGGGGGCCCTGCGCCGCCATTGCCACGGCCCGGGGAGGAGGGGGGGGGCGCACCACCATTGCCGCGGCCCAGGGAGGACAGCGGGGGGGGGGGCGCGCCGCCATTGCCTCGGCCCCGGGAGCCGATGGGGGCCCTGCCCCGTCATTGCCGCGGCCCGGGGAGGACGGGGGGGGAGGCGCCGCCATTGCCACGGCTCGAGGAGCCGATGGGGGCCCTGCGCCACCATTGCCGCAGCTCGGGGAGGACGGGGGGCGGGGTGCGCTGCCATTACTGTGGCCCGGGGAGGAGGGGGGGTGCTCTGCCCCCGCCCTCTGCCGCCGCGGTATGAGTGGGCCGCTCTCTCTCCGTGCCCGGCCAGTGCCGCGGCGTGAGCGGGGTGTGCTCTCCGTGCCTGGCTGGCACCGCGGCAGGAGCGGGGTGCTCTCTCCATGCCCGGCCGGCGCCGCGGTGGGAGCGGGGCCAGGGCGAGCGAACCCAGAGGCAGCGGCCAGCCCCAAGTGGCAGCGCCAGGCTGGGCCACCTGGCCCCGTCAGCAGCCCCTAGCAACCCGAGCCTGCACAGCCTTAGTTGAGCCAGTAAACCCCCACCATGCTGTGGTTCTGTTAGTATTTGGCAACTTTGTTGCACGCAGATCCTCGCTGCGAACGACAGAGCGGCTTATATTCAGGTGCGGCTTATTTATGGACAAAAACTGAAATATTTACCAACACCCAGAGATGCGGTTTATACTCAGTGCGGCTTGTATTTGTGAATTTACTGTACTATCTGATCAATGCATCACATAAATTGGTTTACTCTGTAATCTTACAGAGCATTGTTTAGTTCATAATTTGCTTTTGAAATGTTTTATTTTACAGCATACCCGTAACAGTAACTCCCATAACTCAAATGATGTTTTAATATCATGAGATCTCGTTATAACTCTCTGCTTATTCACTTTTTGCTGATATGTGAAGTAAGAATGCCAGCTGGTTGCATTACTGGGTTCATGGATTATTAAAAAGAAAATTAATATACTCATTATTGGTTTTTTTCCTATTCAGTAGCATTTAGAGGCTCTAGTCAGAATTAGTCTCATTATTATAGATGTTGCATGCCGTTACATGGTAAATACAACATGCTGTTATTGTTTAGTTTAATGTTGAAGCAAACTGAGTTTTGTTTATGGCTCAGAAAGAGAAGTCATGTTTAAATGTTATTTATATTTAACTAATACTTTTAATTCAGCTATCCAAAACCTGCAGAAAGACTAACAAAATTGATATCTTATATCTAAGATTACATTGAAAACTCTCTAACATGCACTTCAACGATTTTTTACTGACAGCCTAAATATTGTATTGCATACTGATCTGGGTTTGAAAAAATGGAAGTAAAACAAATTGTTTTCCATCACAAAACAACACTGAATATAGTAGCACTATTTCATTTAAAGTGTAGATGCGTATTTGATAAATTTATTGGTAGTAGCAACCTAAAGAAAATTGAACCAAGTTGAAAAAATGTAGCATTTCATCATACACTAAAAGAAGAATGCATGCAGATATGTTGCAATTTATTGAAATGTACTGTATTTTGATATATATTGCATACTGCAGGCAAGAAAATTTATCTTTATATCATATGTTATTATCATATGTGTCAAATAGAATTTTCATTTGTCACATTTCAAAAAAATATAGGCTCATTTCAGGAAGGCAGTTATCACTCTGTATAGATGTTTGCTGTATTTATTTTAAAGTCTTAACCATCAACTCAATTTGATTTTTCTTGGAGAAATAGAAAGAAATTATCATCTTTCTCACTGTTTAACAGAGAAAACTTGTGAGGAAATTGGTAAGAACTCTAAACATTATTGTAGCATTAGCTCATCTGGAGAGTGTTAGGGAGAAAAGAAGGGCGCAGAGTATTTTTACCATAGTGTTCTAGTAAGCACATGGAATGAACCTGTTCTTGGAATCAGCAACCTCCTCATGTTAAGAAGTGGCTGCAAAAATGTTGTCAGTGATTTGAAGTAGTTCAAACATTTTTATCTCTTCTTCTTAAAAGCTATTTTTAAATGAGTAAATCATGCCAAAATATTCAGAATTCTTTCCAAATGGGAAGTTTCAAAATTTTGCTCAAAATTTTCTTAGAAAAAAATTTTCCTACTTCTTATGCTACATTAAGTAACAAACCTTAAATAGTAAACGACTCACTTTGATTATACTAAAAAAGAAATATAAGCAGCTCTTTTCAGTTATTCTTTTCAGCTTCTTTTCACTTATCGGCTACAAAAAGGGAAGCTTCAAATTTATTTGGATTGGAAAGGTCTCTGAGGACCTAGTAACAAGTAAGTAAGGGACAGATGTCTTTCCAGGTTTTTTTTTGTAAAAATCCCTGCTTTTGAAAGAAAAATATTATTCCATATTTTTGATGGCTACCTTATTTTGCAAGCATTTAAAATAAAAAGTTTAAAAATGAAGATGAGAAAATAAATTATACATTACTTTTTCTCATTTTACTTTCAGCTGCATATTTTCATGTGAGAATTATTTTAAAATGCACTAAACTTTGAAATTATATTTTTGCAAAAACATTATTTCATACTGGAATAGCAGTTAGCAACGATCATTTGGAAAAAAAGTGCAACTCATTTATATAAATTAATAGCTCAGAGGAACCTCACAACTATAAAATAAAGACCCATAACATGAGATAAATGCCACTTCTGCAGAAATAATTTTCAAAGCTTAATTAGAAATTGTTATTTCTGAGGGAAATCTATGGCTTGAATTAGCAAATGTAATAAAATCCCAGACCAAAACTTACACTTTTTCTTTTGCACTTTGAGACATACCTTAAATGGAACACATAAAGTGTATTTTTTAGGACAGAGAAGAATCTTCAGTGTAGCAATCTTTTCATATTAATATATTGTCTATGGTTTAGTAGGATATTTGCAGAGTAACACATAACATGTTAGGTCACTGCAGTGTGTGCCAGAACCAACTCATCACTTTTAGAAGCAATCTGTAGCTACAGTGGTTGGGTATGGCCAGTATGGTGGACAGAAAGTATTGTCTGTATTCAGTTGTGTTTTTGACATTTTTCTTTAACACTTTGTCAACAAAAACTCCGACTATTTTTGTTATATAACATAAGAGAAATGCCAATAATTCAGTTACTAATTCATTCATATCCAAAAAATTTGTCATTTAGCAATGCCAAAGATTGAAGCTCAGCATAGAGGATAAAAATCCAGCAATAATGCTTGCCTCTATCTGGCAATCTCACAGGCCAACCATTTTGTCAGAGGTTATACATACAGTAATGTATATAAGCATATCTCAACTTTCATAATTATGACACAACTCTCAGAATGTATAGTAGGTGTTTCAATTGTAGAAAAATTATATTTTGGGTGCCTTGTAGTAAGTCTTGCTATAGCTCACTGTAACAAGATTTGGGGTTTTTACAAAGATTAATTTTATGCATCACACAGGTCAGTCAGAGCTCAAAGGGTAAATAAATTAAATCCATGTTGCACTTTAATGTGATGTTATTGCTGATTGACAAGTACTGCAATATGTAATCATTCAATTCTCAGCCACCAGTTAAGATCCAATTAGTGAGAGATTCCTCTGCCCAGATTAAGGTGCAAACAAGACCATATGCTGAAGTCAGGAATATGGGTTTTATTTAACAGTAAATGTGAGGCAGAGAGAAGGAAATCAAAGAGAAAGAAGAAAGAAATAAAAGTGAGGGAGGAAGAGAGAGAAGGAGAGATAAAGAGGGAGAGAGGAAGGAGGCAGAGGACAGAGAAAGGGAGAGAGGGAAAGGGAGGGAGGGCAGTGAAGAGAGGGAGAGAAGGACAGAGGGAGAGAGAGAAATCAAGATATCAGGAGATAACAGTGTCCTGTTGGTTCTTCTTAATCCTGGGCTGCTTTGAGGTGGGGGTCTCAGAGTTGTGCTTCTGGAGGTACCATCTTTACACAGTCCAAGCTCCAGGTATCCATGGAGATGTATTCCCATAACTTGAGGTGATCTTTGCTTGATCAGTGATATGTGTATGAGCAGTTGCCAGCATGGGAATTCTTGACTGGATATGTTAACCAGAACGTTCTTACCAAATCTCATTTCTGCCAAGGCTGGAATTAATATCTTCCTGTCTCAAATTCCTCCCTCCTGTGCTTTTCTCAAGTTGTCACTGTGTGAGCTTATCTTACATCATGTTCCTTCTGTAGCCTTGACAGTGCTTGAGACCAGTAACTGTGCCCTTTAAGGTCTTACAACACTTCTGTAACTATTTGTTATTTCCCTGTTTCTTGCTAATGGCCAATTCAGTTAATCCTTACCTTCTGACTTGACTTCTAATGACAGGAATTGTCTGACAGGTGCACTTGCAACAGGTAATTTTGGAGGCACCTAAACTTGATCTTTCCAGCTAAACAGCTCCTGTCTCTACTTATTTCCTGTGTTTCTGAGCTTCAGGGTTGAAGGGTTTATTTGTTTTGTTTTGGGTTTTTTTGCGGTTTTTTTGTTTTGTTTTGTTTTGGATTTGTTTTGGATTGGGGTTTTTTGAGGGAATATGAATAAGTTCAGAAAAGAAATGTGAATCAGAGTAGTAAATGCTCATGTCTTGTCTTGTATTCTATCCGAGGGTCTAGTTTTTTTATTAAAATACCTTGTCCTTCCAGGATGCCTATCAGACATGTTGATGAAATTTATTGTCTCTGAGTCCCAAGCTACTAATTTTCCACCTTGCTCACCTGATTCAAACTCCAACAAGTATATAGCATGGCTGTATTACAAAAAGTTATGCAGGTTATGTTGTATTTCGACAGCCAAACAAAACCTGGTAGTACCTTCAGTTTCACTGGTGATGACATTCTCTGTCCTGTTATGGTTGCTTGGATGTTCAAAAGAAAGTTGACTTTGAAGTTTTCTAAAATGATGCCTTTTATGTCAGACAGGCAAAGGCATGTGCAATCAAAGGACTGTCGTCATTTTTGGTTGAAGACCAAACAACTTGGAAAAATTCATCAGAAATTTTGAATTCTTCACTCCATCATTTCTAGTGGAATGAGACCAATGGTCAAAATTTTTTTAGTGATCAGAATTTTATACTATGGTAGGTTCAAAATGATGAAGACACATTTTATGTAGTAGGAGTTAAAATACCAGATTAGGAGACTTTTGGCAACATCTTTGGTGTTGTTATAATTTCAGCATCACCTGACAGATGTAATAATGATCAGTGAGTTAGTGCAAATAAGTTGCTTATCATGTAGCATTGCTCTAGAAGAATATTTACTGAAATTAATGTCAGTGTTAGTGACAGTGAAACCATTTGACAAATCTAGCGGGGAATTTTAAAATTAATAGGGAAATAATATTGTATTTCGACCTCCTTCTCCCTGCAGTGTATAAACATGAGGATTTTCATATCAGGAAAGCCTAAATCTCTCATCTAATCTAAAATAAATTTTAATAATTAGTCAGACATAGAAATAGTGATCTCTCTTCAGAATTCCTGATAGCAAGCTGCCCATATTCAGGGTAACCATTTCCAGATAAACCTTAAACATATTATCTTTGACCAGTACTCCTCTCCTATTTTATGTGAGCAGCTTAATGGCCATGAAATACAAAGTCACAGTATCTCCCATGCTTGTTAAAGATTGTCTATCCTTATTTTCTTTAGATATCAGAGTACAGTTTGGTCTAAGTGGAGAAAAATACTGCTTATTTTCATTACATCGGGGAAGATCAGTGTAGACTACAAATTTTCCAAGGTTGTGTGTCAAGTACAAAAGATGAAATTGGGAGTGGGGGGCAGAAGGAGTAGGAGGGCTGAGGCATTTAAATGACAGCATACAAGTGGGACAGTGATCCATACTAGGCAGAGTTCACTGGGATGTTGCTGCTGGTGTCCACTGGATTATATCAGCCATCATGGATTACCCAGGCAAGGCAAAGAAATTGCTTTTACCTCTGCTTTTGAATGTGCCTATCCACTTCTCTGTCCAAGTTTTAGGTCTCATCAGGACAGAAATTAAAGCTCTAAATTGTAATGAGATTAAGCTTGCATTTTGGGGGGGAGGGTATTTTTTTAATGTGCATTTCAGTTTTTTTAATGTAATAAAAAATTACTTAAGTAAATATGGTTTGATTATATTAACATCAGGTATTCAATACCAGATTTCTTGCTTTTCAGAATACATTCAAAAAAGTATATAAAGTATTTAAATAAATCCTGATAAACGTGATTCTAGGGCAAGTTTATTAAAATGTAAAGTCCATGTGTTTGCTTCTATATTTCAAACCTTAATAAAACAAGCAGTTTCCTTTTAGCATTCATTCTGGATTTATTTACAATCTGCTGAGAACAGAAAAAAAACCTTAGCAGGTGTTGGCTTATCTTAAACAGTGGACAAGGGAGCCAACATGTAAAACCATATATTAGCATGTCAGTCAGAGTGTTATTGTACTCCCCAAAAATAGTAGGTCTCCTTCAAACAAGACTATGAGTTATGATTTAGAATCACAAAAACTCTCTTTCTAAATCAATAAAGAAGACATCTAGGAAGTGTAGATCTAAGCTTATTCAAAGATCAGAGATTTTACCTTTTATGATATCAAATTATCTACTTTCAGCACTGAAATAGTGCTTCATAATGACAAAAGGAACTGATCACTGGTGTACAACAGCCTGACTTAACCACTGCTTTCACTGGAAGTGTGCAGGACAGGTTTTGTAAATGTGGCATTAAGAATAACTGCTGGTTGTCATGTTTCTGTGTGAGCAAGAAAATAAATTCAAGTAAAAGTAAATGATGATTCTTAGATCCCAGGTCCCATTACATTTGTGTTTAATATTAATAATTATACTTATGAGAAAATTAAGGAACTGTAAATTATATTGATTTCAGAATTTAGTTGAAGCTATAAGAACCAAGGGGTTTGTCACATACAGAGAAAACAAAGGAGACTTGAAAGATCACACAGAATGAAAGCCAATGTGGTTGAAGCTGAAGCTGCAGAAGGTAGAGCGAAATCATGAATGACAACTGTCTAGTAATCATGAGTTATCAGATGCTGGCATGACATTTGGTGATGTGATTCACACAATCATGAAATCATGAGGTTGGAAGAGACCTCCAAGATCATCAAGTCCATCCAATGCCATAACATCTCAACTAAACCATGGCACTGAGTGCCACATCCAGTTTTTTCTTAAACACATCCAGAGATGGTGACTCCACCACCTCCCTGGTCAGATCATTCCAGGACTTTATTATTCTTTCCATAAAAACCTTTTCCTAATATCCAATCTATATCTCCTGTGACACAGCTTAAGACTGTGCCCTCTGGTTCTGTCAGTTGCTGCCTGCAGAAAGAGACCAACCCCCACCTGACTACAAACACCTTTCAGGGAGTTTAATTTTAAATACCTGTTTTGTGCTGAATGTAAGATCTGGAATAGTAAAGCAAAGGTTGAGGTTTCTGATTCCAGCATACTTGAGAGTAAAACTTTCATTTTACTTGAGACAGGAAAACATCCAGCAGTTATTTTTGCAAATTCAGGACAAAACATAGGCACTACATATTCTAAGTACAGAATGTGTACAGTACATTTGAACCTCTTGTTTTTCTTTTCTACTGACCATGTCATATAATTCCTGCTCATCATCTTTATATTGTCTTGCCAGCCTGATTTAGGAAAAAAATAAAAGAAAGCAAAATATACAGAAATTTTTGTAACATACTATCAAACCAGCTTCTGAATCCGAGTGAAAGTATTTTGGAGAAGATTAAACTCACACTAAATTTGTCAATGCAAAATTCTATGTCTTGTTCTGCTAGCTTTGTGGGGGATTTACCACTTTAGTGGAAGAGGCAAAGAACTGCCTGTCAGAAATTGCTAGCTTGGCACATGCTGAAAACTCCAACTGTCTTCAAGTAAGGGCAGGATTTCTCTTTGGAAGAGGTATTTCCATCAGTGATGGATGCTGTAGTGGATTTTTTATACAAGCAAATGGACACCTGGCATTTATAATTGTATTTCCTTAATATCATTTACCTAAGTTCAAAATGTGTAATTCATTTAGTGTTTTATAAATTGTTGGTTTGAAGCAGTGCCAGAAATTAGAACAAAAATTGGAATTGCCATAATATTTTTGTTAATATGGAGTGCACATATAAATGGAAGGAACTAAATCAAGACATGATTCAAACTCATTATAAATAGCAGCTTAACACTGAAATGTGTTGATATGAAAAAAAATAGGTACAGGATTAATTATAGAGAAAAATAAAGTGAACACACACAGTAAACAAATTAGATGTGATCTTGTTCATAGAAAAAAGAATGTTTACCCTGTCCAAAGACAGATTTAAAAACTACTTATAATTTAAAAATCCTTTTAATGGTACCAAAGGACATTAAAAGTTCCTGCAAAATATCTAATCAAATGATAGGATTCAAAGTACAGGAAACTGCATGTACTTTCCATTCACTTTAGAACCATGTGTTTCAGCAGTTATTAGATACAAAAACAATACAAAGCTATATCTTCTGAATGGCAGTGGCCTCAAAATATCTCTTCTCTATGTTTTCCTGTAACAAACTGGATTTGGTAATGAAACCCTTCCGGGTTATTTTTGGGCACTTGTACCTCTTTCACCAAATGGAAATTAACTTTTTACATGATAAAATGTCATCAGGACAACAAATTACAGTAATCTCACGATTATAAGCCGCACCTGATTATAAGCCACACTTCCGGGTTTGGACCAAAATTTTAGTCAAAATGGTGCAGCTTATAATTGTGAAAATACTATACTGTGACAAATATTCCCCTGTTCTGCTTTAAGTGTTCATCCTTGGAGACTTTTGGTGTGTAATTTATGGGAAATCCAACTTTCAATGAAAAGGAAATGTAGAATTATACCAAAGGTTGGGTATCAAGTAATACACATCCAGTAAGAGAGCTTGTTGCCAGGGTAATGGGGAAAATGAATGGTAAATGAAGTGTTTTGAAGTTTTGAAAAGGCATCTTGTAGCTCTTGACTTTCTTATTAGACCAGTGTTTGCTTTAGCAAATTATTAAAAATTACCACAGCCCAAAGATGCTCATCCCTTTAACATTGTGGACAAAACATTCACCAGTGCAATCCCAAACTCAGTGCTCTAAGTTGGATGTCTGAAAGATTTCAAAGCATTAAATAGAGCAAGAGTCCAAGGGCCATGGCCTTATCTCTGATCTCTTGTTTGAGCAAGAGGGTGGTAAAGGCTATTCCAGTAAGTGCATGGAGCCAACTATCTGTGCAGAGATGAGAAATGGTCTCTAAGCACAGAAACAACAGCTGTCCCTGAGCTTTTTTGTTTCAAAAAAAGATTGAATTTTTTTTTCTCACCCATCTGTGCATTTTATATACATATATGTGTCTCAGGAACAGATGAGAACCTTGTGAAATAATATTTTTTTTCTTTCCTTGTTATGTTTTATCCATAAGAATTCCTTCCTTCCTTCCTTCCTTCCTTGCTTCCTTCCTTCCTTCCTTTTTCCATTTGCATTTAACTTCGTGCCAAAGCCAAGACCCACTGATTATATGGAGTGTTTTTGTGGGTTTCAGAGACACCATTTTTTAAAAGTCCTTGAGACAGCACCACTTAGAGAGAGTGTTCTGGATCCTTTATGTTGTTACATGATGGTAAATTTTATAATCTGCTGCTGCTTAGGGTGCTAATAAATGCCTCTCTAATAGGTGAATACTTTTATTCCTGAAAGGTTGATCACTGTAAGTAATTCAGAAATCCTAATGAATAGTTGTGTATAAGGAAGTAATTTTGAAAATGAACCTTTGGAGTGCATAAAAACAAAAAGAAATGCAGTTTGCTTAAGAGGTGCTGATGAGATCAGAGAAGTCCAACAGAAAATGGAACTCTTGGACTTGACAGGAATAATTTTGTTAAGTGTGAGCAGATATGACTCTCAAAAAGAGTAAGCATCCAAATAAGAACCATTTAATCTTACAATAAAACAGTGCTTGAAGCATTTGCAAACATTCATCACATTCTTTCAGTATGGGCAAGGAATATTTTAAGCTAGATTGTCACTATCTTTTCTGGCAGAATTCAGCTTATGAATACAAATGCCTCTCTACCTGGCCGGCTAACAGTAGCAGGTTAGAGGATGCCTTTGCACCCACTGCTGGCTCAAAAAGAACACAGCTAATGAAGAGGTCACAGGGTGCTTCTTGGTATGATGTTTCTTGTGGCAATAGTTAAATTTAAAAGTTTGACTGATATAATTTCCTGGTTGATATAGTACAGCTCAGATCTTTGCTCTTGTGCATTTCTTCCCTGGGTGTTGCCTCGGATAGAGGCAGGGTGACCTGGTTTGAGAGAGACACATCGGTAAACGTATAGACTGATCGGGCAAGTCACTCACGACACCAATGTGGTGGATGGCAAAATGCATTTATTTTCTGTGTGCGCCTCCTTATATAACCGCGATGCGCTTGCGTCACTGCTGTAATGTCACTGGTTACAATGCTATTGGTCAATGTCATTGGAGAGGATGGGGCCCTGTCTTCCCGTACATCGCGAAATCTTCCGATCGGCTTCCCTGTCTAACCACACCTGTGTTAACTTCTTCTCAGGAATTTATTTCTTTCTTTTCTGAGCTCAGTCATACCTTCTACTCTCAGGCTTTCAATAAGCCTCTTACTTCACTTGTCCTTGAAATAAAAACTTTCTTCAGGATTTCAGAAGTCCTACAGTGTTTCTACTGTCCTGTTGAACTTCAGGTGCTGGGCAGGTTGGCATTTATATTTTGAGTGGGGTTTTTTCGGTAGAAATGAAAGCCTTTCTTTTCTGCATGATTTTTAAAAAATTTCCCCAGAGTGTCTGAGAAAAATCCTCCAAAGAGCTTCAGGCTTGTTACTCTTTCTTTTCAACTCTGTACACAACACATACAAAAGTTTCTGTCACAGCCTTTTTTTCCCTCTGTGGAAATAAAACCTTCAGAAATATTGCTTTTATTTTTGTTTGCCACCTAGTTGTCTTAAATACACTTTTATTTGAAGTATCCAGGTAGACCTAGAGCCTAATAGAAATGTCTATTTTTTTTCACTTGCTTTCAGGTTAGACTGGATTATCTCATGATGTCTTGCATTAAAATTTGAACAATAAAGGATGATGCTGCTTACACAATATACTGCACTGTGTGCTAAGGTAGATGTCTAAGGATTTGATGTGCAAACCTTTCTGAGATCCTCATGCACGTCACATACCTTCTCCTGTCCCCAGTTCAGAAAGCATTCTAGGAAACTTCACATAGTATGAACTCAGCAGTGTTGCAGCAGTGTGATTAGACTGTGAGTCCTGAATGGGTAAAAGTGATCTTTTAATTGCTGATTTTAATTCAGAAATTATGCAGAAAAACATTGTACCAGGTGTTTTAGACTGAAATTAAGAAAGGAGTACTTGAGCTGCCAACTAAGTGAAATAAAAATGGTTCACTGTTATGCCTGTAGTTTTACTGAAAAGAGTATGCTATCAATTTCACAACATTTCCATGCTGACTTCTGTGCACATAAACTCTCACTTATCACCAATGAGAATCAGTGCATAGGCACAGTTCATTATCTCATATTACCTTCCTCAGGAGAGTGGATTTTGGCAGGTGAGTATACCTAAAAATATTCTGTGGTAAACACCTGGTTTTGTGAAAAGTGACCTGTTCCATAAATTTTAACTCATTATTAGTCATGTCACTTTCTTGGCTGGTGATCAGCTGCCAAAGATTGAAGTGACATACATTCATCTGCAGCAAGGCAGTGGAGTCAGTTTGGATGAACAAGTTGTTCTGCTTTTCTTCCATTGCTTTGAATCAGGAAAGCAATGGCTGTAAGACAAAGCTCAAAAAATGCTTCTGGGGGTCAGACAATCATTATCTCCAGAAAGGGCAGTGAGTGATGTGTGCACCCACAGCAGAATCCAAGTTGATGCAGCTCCTGAGAAAAGGAACTCTAGAGCCTGACAAGGGATTTTTGAGAAAGAAAAGTTACTTTCAGTGCAGGCACTTTGGAAAACATAGTAAAAAAATAAAATCGTATTATCAGTGAAAAAAGAAACAATCCTAAAGGAAAATTTAATTTTTCCTTATGTATACACAGAGAAAGAACCCATACTGCATTAACCTGGGGTGGGATTGGTTTCAGTTGGCTCCAATGATGGATCAGGATGCAATTATTTGTGACAGATATAAATTTCTTGTAGGTATTTTGTATAAAAACAAAGAGAAGTGGCAAGAAACCCAATAGGTATTTGGACCACAGTGGAAGTTTAAGCTGGCTTTGAACCACATTTAGTTTTGTAGGAGTGTACTGCACTGATCCCTGAATGAGATTTAGTTATTTTGTGCACAGATTATGATATCACCACAATAAGCATGACAAATGCTCCCATTTGAGCAGGAATCCTATCTGAATGTTAAAGATCCCTTTCCAGGCATTGCCTTTGGACTTCTAATTTCATAACTGTATTCATTATGAAAAATATATGAAATATCAGCAGGTCCATATTTTAATAAAGAACAGAAAAAGTATCCAATTAAAATTCTCTGGGATAAAGGATTTTAACCTACAAATAGACAGACACATGCACATGTACACCTACATGTACCTTTTCTCCTTTCCAAAAATTTTAACTGCTTTGGGTCTCTCTCCAGTAAAAACTTTTCATGGGGCTCCTGACCAATATTGTGTTTTGTCAGGTGGTCATAAAGGTATTTGCTGTACCATCTCTGTAGACCAAGCAGAACTAGTCTGAAAAATTGAGTTCAGTGTAACATGGTGAAATCTAGAGATATTTTCTGACAGCAAAACTTTTTTTCACATGATATGCAGGTGATATTCCATGGCTTGAATCTGAGGTAGAGCTCTTATTTTGATTCACTGTTGCTTCTTCACTGTAATATTAAACCCTGCCTTTTTACTTGTGCCTTTCCTTCCTGCCTTTTTCATATAAAGTAACTGTAACCAGAAGGTTCTCTTGAAGTTGGAAAATTTTAATGAACATTTGAAACTGTGATACACTGGCTGATGGCTGGGAGTGTGAACTGTCTGCATGGTCTTCTTTAAAGTAAGATGAGTAATAAAACCTAATTTATTTTTTTAACATACTGTCATTAAAGACTTTACAAAATTTCTTTTAAAATTAGATGCATAAGTGTGGCTATCCTGTGCAAAATTCAGCCCAGTCACACAAACCTCTACATTCTTTTGGCTAAGTTCATATAGTACACAAAATTATACCTTTATATATACACTATATAACTTGTATTTTCATTTGTAAATATATTTTGATTAGCTATTTGGTGAACGATTAAGGTTTGGTGGACCTGAACAAAACAGAGATGATTCTAATAGAATAGTGAAACTGTAGGACCTATTTATTAATAACTGTAAACTTATTTATTAATAAAAGTAAGTTTTTTTATAATTGGAAGTGATCAGAGTGCTTCATGTAATCTGGCAGTAAATATCTCTTGCAACCACAGAGCTACTTAAATCCAAATCAATTTGGTAATCTTCCAGCTGGAAATTACAATAAATTAAGATCACTTCTCCAAGCAATGACCAAAACACTAAGCAATAGAGATCCTTCCTTTATGGTGAATCATATAAGTAGAATTAGAACCTATTTAATTACAGTAATTTCATGAGTAAAAGGCGCGCTGGAGTATAAGGGGCGCTTCCGGGTGTCGGCAAATTTCTGAACTTTGTCCATATATAAGGCACACAAGCGTATAGGAGCTTTTTTTTTTTTTTTTTTTAAGTGAGGATCCGCGCGCAACAAAGTAACAAATTAGTAATGGAATCGTGCAATTGGGGGGGTTTACTGGTTCGGCTCGGGGCTGGGCGGGCTCGGCTCCTCTCGGCGCTGCCGCCAGGGCCGGGCAGGCTTGGCTCGGCTCAGGGCTGCTGTGGGCTCGCACTTCTGGGTTGGCAAATTTCTGAACTTTGTCCATATATAAGGTGTTCTGGGGTATAAGGCGCACTTCCAGGTTCGGACCAAAATTTTAGTCAGAAGTGTGCGCCTTATACGCGTGAAATTACTAGACATCTGAATGTTTTGATCAGACATTTAAATACCTGCTTCAGGACTCACAATGCCATTTCCCCTTGCTAAACTGGAAACATTAAACCCCCAAGCAATCAGAGCAGGCATATCTGTTCTGCACAAAAGGACTTAGGAGAAAACTGGCTAACAAGTACAGCTACAAAGGGAGGGGGAAAAAAGGAGGCAAAAAAGTACCAAGGTCTACATATTGCGGGGTTTTATATTTCATTTAAAACATATGTTGATTTCTATTTTTATACCTTGCCATTACAGTCTGTATTTTTTCTTTTTTTTTCAAAAGGTATAAAGGCCTAGGAAATAAGGGTAAGTAGGTATTTTCCCTTCTCCTTTGTGCATATCTTCATGTAGTTTTGCAAAATATACCATATCTCCAAAGGAGAGGCTGATCATTGTGAAGTACTTTGTGGGACAACACAGCTAGATTGTCTTTATCTTCTCTGAACTCCAAAAATGATATTATGCAAATACTCTCATCTTCTAATTTGACCACATGGAAAAAATCCTTTTGGTACTCAGAATTTTCTTTGTACTACTTTTCCTTGATGTCATCTTCAATCAAAAATCAAAATTATTCAGTGTAACAAAACCAGATTTTTGGAAATAAATGGGCAGTCCTTAAGCATCTGCAGTCCTTGACATGTTTTGCATGTGTCAGTCATGGTAGCCTGGCTACGACTTTTGAGATTTGCTCAGATTTTCTGATAGTAATACTGCAAAATTAAGATGATACAACTTGCGTCCACCATGTCCCTTCTATAACAACAGACAAAAAACTTTTGGGGTATTCTTGACTTTCATTTTACTCAGTAACTTAGTTTTGTACTGCCAATTCCTTGTTTTCCTTCACTTTTTTAGGAAATAAGAATAGAAAATGTTTTTTCTTGGAGCTTGGAGAGGTCAAAAGGAAAGACAGCACTGCACTGACTGGATGAGATTGCATAGAATTAGTTCAGGCTATTAGGTCTTGTAAGCAATAAACACAAAATTTGCAAACATATGTGAAATTCATGTTTTTCATGTTTAAACTCTTTGGCCTATTTGGGTAAACTGTGATGCAATAAGTTGACTCAAGAAATGCAAAAGAAGGACTACATTCAGATGGATTAGCTGGAAAAGCCTGTGCAAAATGTGGTTGATGTTGACAAGTGAACTATGGAATCTGTGTTTTATTGAATTTTGTTCAGTTAAATAATGTATGAAAGTGATAGAAGGAAATGTATTAAACTTATACATATGGATGTTACAGTCATGCATTAACATTTTGGACATAAAAAGCTACTTAATCATCTTTCTGAGATAATAATGTTTGAAATTGTTCTCAGAAGTACTTTAAATATAAACAGATAGTAATAATAAAGCAATGCAATTGAATTTTAACAGGAATTTTAGTTAAGTCCATGAATATTCATCCAGGTAACTTCTGCCTCTGAACTAGACATCCATGATTTTCAATGCCTGCATAGCATGACCATAGTCCTGAGTAGACAATTAAAACCTTATTATTCATAACAATAGATGAATAAATCAAGACCTCCTACATAGATATGAGCCTACATTGTTGTAAGAGACATTCAATTTCATGTAGACAAAATTGGAAGTTTCTGAACAGTAATTATGCTTTTGCAATGTGTTATAATTGGACAAATAAAGTTGAAAATGCTTTCCCTTTTATATTCTGTAGAACAGGGGTGAGCAAGATATGCTAAAAATACATTAAATCAATTTCTCTTGCTTATTTCACATGGCATTTTATTTTATGTTCCACTGCATATTTATAATTAGACTTTGTGAGTATGCAAATGGTGCAATGAGTAACAAAATGTTAAATTTTAAAAAACACATTACAGTAGTAAAGTTTAAAAACTTAAAATATTTATACTCCTACTATGTCATTATCAGTGAGTGAAATGTGGGGGTTTCAGAAAATGGAGGAAAAAAGACAAAATCCATTCATTGCATAAAGATTATAAACTACTCTATATTTACTTAATCCTTGCTTAAGGGTTTGCAAATGCACTCTGTATTTTCTCTCACTGGTGAGGTACCTCTTCATTGAAAGGAGATAGGTTTGCCAAAGGAGATAGGTTTGCCATTGTCTTCAGCAGAAACCAGAATTTTTCCCCATGAAGTGCAGAGTATTGTAGATATTCCACTTATTTTCTCAACAGGTTGCTTACTATAAGGTATTAGAGAACTTTCTCCAGATATGTACTCAAACAAATTTCACCCCATCGGTGTTAAACATCATAATGACATTCTGGGTTCCAGAAACTAAATCATGCTTTAAGAAGGATTGAGTGAATATATTTAGGTAACAGGAATTTTATAATATTGTGGCTGTGTTTTGGAATCCATTTCAAACACAGATGGACTCACCTCTCTTTTGAGATTCAGTCCAGCTCCCCTTACCTGGATGAGTGGTCCCTCCTATCTGGAAATTTCCCTTGGGATTCACATGAATCCCTGCCTTGTCTCTCATATGGCTTTAACGTCAGTGGTGCTACTTAGTGTGAATCTCAGTACCTACCAGCTAGCACCTGAGAAGAAATGTTAAGAAACACTAACATGCATGCCAAAACAGGTTTTGTTCTAAGATGCATGTAAATTGATAATACTTTTTAACTGAAGACTGCGTTGTCTTGAGGCATTTTGTTTTACAATTGATAAGGTTATTTTTGTGTTTCTGCATACATAGCATGCAACAATCTCCTCTAACAGGCTAATTTGAAAGCTTAGCTAAATACAATTAGATTGTAGCTTTCTTGATAATGAACTGTGCTTTGCTGTGAGACTAGTCCTCTCCTTATCCAGAGACAGAGAATAATTTCTACTTGAACTTAAAGAAATGCTTTATAGTGTGGTCAGTAGACATGGTTCACTTTATCTCACTTTAATTTAAGTGAGGGTTGGAAGGGCTTCTGTATTGATTATATGGAAGACTAAAATATAAACAAAATATTAAACGGAGCATTTGCTTATGAAGTAGTGGTGCTCCAAACCCAGCATCATCTGCCTGAATGGTTGGTTAAGCTTCAAAGCTGCAGATCATAGAGATAATTTTAAAACTCTGACAATAAAATAAAGCAAAGGTTAGAACATTTGTTGCACTTTCTCTCTCCTTTCAGCATTCCATTATTAAAGTGATCCTGACAGAAGCAGTTTTTTCATTAGGTTTCTATGAATATGTCTCCCTTAGGACAGACTTTTTCGGTCTTGAAAGGCAGAGAAAAAAAATTTAAAAATTAGAAGATATCAGAAAGATCTTAATATCCCTGCTAACTCGGCATACCATAAAGCATAAAACTGATATTTCAACCGTCTGTTAGTGTTTCTATTGCAACAGTATCTCTCTGGGGTGTCTGATAAGTGGCTTCTCTGTGCTAGACATTGTACCCCATCATACAATACAATCTTTCCTCCAGCAGCTTATGATCTTACAATCTAAGGGTCTGCTCTTGCAAAGAATCCCAGTAACCAAATGGAGCACAGAAAAACCCAAAGAAAAGCCCATAATATCCACACTCATGGAACTTTGCAGAATTGTAAAAGCAATAAGCAGTGCTAACAGCAATAGGGAAGAAAAATGTCAAGCTCCTCTTGCTAGTTCATAACAAGGACCACATTCAGCAGTGCCCAGTGTGCCAACTAGCAGACTAGGTCAGATGACTTTATGCAATTTCATTATAAGCCCTGCTATTGAGAAATTTATAAGACTGTTATAAAACTTCACTCAAGGCTGATCAGTGCCAAAGAACATTCCTTTTCCACTCAAAAATAACATGTAACTGCTGCTGATAAATGATAGGGTTGCAAAAGTGGAGACAGAGAAATTTGCAAAATTATAAATTGGGGTTGGAAAACCATTCCCTGTTTCTTGAAATAGCAGCCAATAAATTCAAAACAAGGAGCAGCAAAAAACTTTTGCACAATTCCTGTGTAACAAAGCATGAATTTTGATTAATAGCAGGAAATTACAATGGAAATTTTCCTGCATCATTTTCCATCCCCCCAAGAGGAAATTCTGACTCCAATTCTGTCTTTTAAAATTTGAATTAAATTTTGCATCATGCTCTTTTGGTGATTGAAACTTTAAAAGGACAAGTTTGCTAGAGTTTCAAAATTATCTTCTACAACTTCTTCATATAATTTTATACCTGCCCATATTGTCATCTTAACAACTTCCTGCTGTGATAAATTGTAATGACTTTCTGCCCATGATCACCTGTCAGCTATAAAATATTGCAATATACATTTTGAAATTGGACAAATTAATCTTTACGTGATAGACTTTTTCACTGTCTTATTTCTTATATACCTCTGTAATATTTCTTCTTCTAAATTTGACTGCCTTTTAATTAATAAAATTAAATAAGAGGAGTTCGACAAAGGAAATTAAATTTCAAGTTGCCAAAGGACAAAAAAGTTGGAGCAATATACACAAAAAGCATGGCAAATCAGAGTTCTTCTTGCACCTCTGTTCTTCAAGGATTTACAGATAATATAGTTTACAAATTCTGTTCATTTCTTTCTGTTTTAGAATGAATAGTTAGCATGCCTGGTATTTTCAAGTATGTATTGTCTGCATATGTTTTCTCCTTTCCATCAACAACACTGATTTCTAGAAAGGTGTGGTTGGTCCTCACTGACTTGGATAGAACAGTCTCCCTATAAGGACTCTGCCTCATCTCCAATCACAAATCAGTCATGTACTTTTGAAGCACATTCTTAACCCAGACACATGAAAAAAAAAATGGTAGCTCCAGATGTGAACAAAAGGAAAAGGTGATGTTTAGGAAAAGATGTTACTGACTATCAGTCTTAAATAAACAACTGAACAATACCTCTGTTAACAACTCTGCTGGCTTTAACTTTCTTTCTTTTCTGTGGTGTTTCAACTCTTTATGATTGAAGACTAAGAGAATGCTGCTTGTAGAAGGCAATTTATTAAAAAGCCATGGATGCAGAATATCACTAGTAAAGTGATCTAAATTCTTGGAATACAACTAGTGAATGGGATGCTTTGGCAAATTACCTGCAGCCTTCTGAGTCCTTAGGTTTTGTTGAAACAGACTGACATTTAGAGTACAGAATATCTACCTTCTCCTTCTAAAATTCTCTGACATTGAAAGATAAAATTCCATAGAGTTATCTCTGGAGAAGGCATAAATTATATCCAGATAAGTAAAATTTCTTATAACATCTTCTAGTTGGAATTAAAATGCTATCCAGATTAAATTGGGAATTAAAACCAGTCTTGTACCCCCTATCACAAGTGACAGAGTTTAGTGCAGAATTCCTAATTAATTTTTGAAAGGAACAAAGGACCTATTAGAAATGTGAGGTTATCTCATTTAGAATTGTGTTATCTCACTGTTCTCGGATATATATTGCTATACATAAGGAATAAAGGAGGAATAACATTTTTGGATTTTCTTATACTTGTCATTCATTTTAATTTATATGTATTAAAAAGTAACTTGTGTGCTGTGTGTACAGACGTTTAATTGTGATGTGGAAAATCTGCCTTTCATAGTATTAAACGGTGACAGGAAGTTTTCCTCCCATATAGGATATGGCACTGAGGTATTAGGAGTATGATTTTGCAGGAGAATAACTGTTTTAAATATATTACATGCTTAAAATCCCAACTGAACATAATATAACTTTACTAGCTCATTTCTCCTGAGGCATCAACACCATTTATCACTACTACTTCCATCTGGCATGTCTGAACTATCACAATCAGTGATTCATGGGGAAGTGAAAGCATTCAATATGGTCTCTCTTCTCTATTGCTCTTAGGTCAGATACCATACTGCTGCAGGGACCAAAGATGCATTTTTATCACACACTTGAGAGACATCCATTTGACATACTTTATATTTTCCTTCACCAAGACCAGCAAAACTTCTCCTTATTTGCACTGACCTGGCATGGGGTCATTTGCTATAATAACAATATAAAATTAATTTCAAGGGGTTTTTTTATACTGCAATATTAAAGACTTCGCATATGCAGGCAAATATTTGGGGACTGAAACCCAAACTCTAGAAAGTTTTTTGCAAATCTTAGAAAGGCAATGGAATCTCTTGCCCAAGTATTTTATCCCCAAGAAAATGCTGCATGTGTTTTTCTTAGCTGAGGTCTTTCTGAAGAGTGGTAGTTGCACTTATTTTCTGTTGAAGGATTCATGGAATGTAGGCTGGTAACTTAATTAAGTGCTTCTTGTAGTTTGGGTTTAAAATTTGACTTCCATTGAGCAAAAATATTTGGCCATTACTTTTCACAACAAATTCATGAGTCTCTGTCAATTTCTAAGCCTCAGAAAACCATTATGTGAGAAGCAGTGTTAGCACAAATATATTTTATCATCAGATCCTTCACAGCCATTTGTGAGGATGGAGAAGGAATTATGGAATAAAATATTAGCCTATAACTCTTCATAGATCACAGCACAATCCTTAAATTCTTTAGAACTCCCTCTAATAACATATATCTACTTACATCATTTCAAACTCCATTTTTCAGTGCAACATCAAAATACAGAAATTCTTTTTATTAACATTATATAGGCCATGAAAAAATACAGGCAAATTTAGCATAACAGGATGTGGACTGCTTGCTGGGAGGTTTCGGATAAATTTTTTTCTGAGCATTTCCTTTTATTGCCTCATGCTTTTTGTTGGTTGGAAATTATTACATTTAGGCAAAGAATCTTCCAGAAATCATAATTTATATGGTCACTCTCATCTCTCATATTTCTCTTTCACTCTATTTTAGTATCACAACTGAACCAAGTCCTGTCATCATCTACCGTAAAATGACTAATCAGCTATGTCTTGCACAGGATTGTGGCTGTATTTCTTTTGCATATGTAAGCACTGAATATGTCAACTAAAAGCAGCCCTTCTTTACATAAAAACAGGTCCATGTTATGCTAGCGGACACCTAATACCGAATTGGGGCCTGAACTGAAACATCAACTCCATAATTCTACTGTAATCTACCAGAAAATCCAGATATATATACATGAAAGACTGGTGATTTTTCTAAATTCCTTGTTGCTACTGTGAAACCTGACTTAAGCATTCTTTTAAAGAGGTTTGAGCAGAGGAAGAGCCTCTTTCAGACCATGCTAACACTTGTGAGGAACAGGAAAAAACATTTCAAATCTACAAGTTCTCTAGTGCAAGTGACCTCTTGGCTGCATTCCTCTCCTCCAGGTGGTGGGACATGAGTGGTTTCACTCACTTATGATATTCTTGTTGAAAGAAACGGATCCCAAAGTGTGACTCCACTGTCAGTGGGAGCATCCCGGGGGGCAGGAGCCTGAAATAAACCACTACACATCCCACCTGTCTAGTGCAGATAGTTTTGATGGTGTCCAAGTTTGACATTTCCCTCTTTATTTCACTTCCATGTAGTTCAGGTGTTCTATCACTAAGGTCAAAATTCTTTGTGCGTCTTCCTGGAAAGGCTGGTCACTTAGACCAGAAATCCAGTCAGGAAAACTTCATTTTGAAAGGTAAAGTTCATAGATGGCTTTAAAAAATCTCATGTGTTAATCAAGTGCTTAGTGTTGTGTTCAATAGCACATAGATGCCATGCCTACCTTGAGGAGAAAATTACAATCACAAAGAACTAAAATCTGTTAGGAAGTCTAAATTCAGCTGTGTTCATTCAGCTAGCTCTTTAATACAGACACTTAGTTTGTTTTTAGACAATAGATAGTTCCAGAAGAGAGACAAAACTGAAAAACTGTTACTACAACTTCTGTTAATGGAGTGAAAATTGCTTCTTATATATCAGCATTGTAACACCAAATACAAATATATTTACATTATCACAACTATTCTGCACAAATTTTTAAAACATCCATATCTGTTAATACTGAAAGAGCTGAATAACTTACTGCCTAGCCACTAATACTTCCAAATAGCTTTTCACATTCTCTGGAAAAATACATTTCAGTATCTGTTGAAGAAATTAAAATTACCATCGTTTTGGAGAATTAATCCTAACTGACTAGGATAGCAAAAATGTCCTAGAGGAATGATTCTCCACAGGTTTGCAAAATATTGTTGGAAACTTCTGGAAAATAACTAATCACCGGGGATTTTCTATAGCTTCACATGTGCTTTTATACTCTTCCCAAGAGATAAATATATTTTATACACTCTCTAAAGGGAAAAGGAATGGCTTGACTTATTTGTATTTGTTTTTTTTAAATCTCAGGCTTGGAGTCCTTTGAGCGTCAAAACAAAAATGAAAACTCTAAAAATCAAAAATCAGAGTTCCTAAATTTCTAACATTCCATACAAAAACAGGTGTCTGTGCAACTGCCAGTGATAAAACTGTCAGAGGTCCTGAAAGGATTTAGGAATTCAGTCAAAAGCAGATACTGATTATAATTTTAAAAACCTTGAATTCATCACATATATTTTCTATTTGATGAGAAAAGATTACTGCAATATTGCACAGTAATTAAACAATCGAATAATTATCATTAATATATTGATTTTAATTTTTTTTCCAATAGTTGGTTTTATGTGACTTATATACAGTAATTATTGTGCTGTTAGTGATTATTTTGAGCTACCATCTCCCTGAAGGCTTTCAAAGTTTTATTTGAGATATTTTTATCATCCTCCAACCATACTTACTGATTTTTCATTTTCTTTTGTTTATTTGGGGTTTTTTCAATACAAATAAGAAAAACTATAGAAATTACCACAAAGAGCATGCATAATTAAGTGAAAAGTGCTTGTATGTTAAAATCTTTCATTTAAGGTGGGTTCATGTGCCACTGGTCTAATATACAAGATATTATACACTGACCTATGCCCACTTTTGCAAATCCCATGTCCTCAGGCAGAACTGAAATGTCAGTTGATGATTGGTGCACTATTACAGCTTTTGACTGGATGGAAATGAAATGTGTCTATAAATCTACCTGTTATGAAGTCAATAGACATTAAACCAGCAGTTAACTTGGTGCATTGCTATCCTTAGTTAGGTAATCGCAAGTCACAATAAAGACATTTATTAATCCAAATTTTAAATACATATAAAATTACAGTAATTTCATGACTATAAGGCGCACCTTAAAGCCTAAAATTTTGGTCTAAACCCGGAAGTGCACCTTATAATCTGGAGTGCCTTATATGTGGACAGTGTTCAGAAATTTGCCAACCCGGAAGTCTGAGCAGTGAACTGAGCTGAGTGGGGCCGCGCGGCTCGGCGGGGTCGGGGTGGGGCCACGCGGCTCAGCGGGGGTAGGACGGGGCCAGGGCCATGCGGCTCGGCCGGGGCAGGACCAAGCGGCTCAGCGGGGCTGGGGGGGAAGGGCCACATAGCTTGGCGAGGCTGAGGGGGGCCAGAGTGGGCCTGTATGGCTTGGCGGGGCCGGGGGGGAGCGGCATGACTCGGTGGGGCCGGAGGGGTACTGCGTAGCTTGGCCAGGGTGGGGCCACACAGCTCAGAGGGGCTGCTGGGGCAGGTCGTGCAGCTTGGCTGGTCCGGGGCAGGGCCGTGCGACTTGGCGGGACCATGCGACTTGGTGGGGCTCGTGCGATTCCGTTTCTTATTGGTTACTTTGTTGTGCACAGATGCTCGCTGCAACAAAAAGGTGCGCCTTATAATCTGGTGCGCCTTATAGATGTGAAATTAGTGTATATGCTTTTCCACAGGAGCGTCAACAAAAGCTTATTTTCCCTATTTCACGGTATCTAACCAATGCCCTTATACTGCAGAAAATGTGCACAAACAAGATGAGACAAGTTAGTAAACTTCTCAAAATCTAGGACATGGCATTCACTTTCCATGTGTGCACTGTCCTTCATATAACCCCAATGGAATCCATTAAGTCATCACTGCTCAATGAGGCTAGAGAAAGCAGAAACATGAGCATCACTGAACTATCAAAAAGCAGACCTTCTTGGCAGCTGTGAGACTGAAACACAGAAGGGAAAATTTTGCACAGTATCACTAGTTTTGCCTAGTAGAGACACACTTGAGATGTAGGCCAAAAGCTTTTTTGGCACCACAGCTTAAAAGACATTTATCATGTTTTAGAGCAGTATATGGTGAGAGATGGTACGGGAGAGGAACCACCTCTGAATTCAGTGAAAGCAGGATTGTGCCCATCACTTCACTTCAAAAGCACTTTTTTTTTTATTACAGACAATACCAGTGAAGACAAATTACAGTTTATTATTCTCTATTTTAAAATATCCTGCAGCAAATAACACACAGAGCAATCAAAGTGTCAGTAACAAAATGTCCCTGCATACCTGCTCTTCAAGATCTTTTTATTGGGCTTCTGATTGTTGTCAGTGAACCTAATAGCTTATAATTAAAGCATATTTAGAAAAACAAATCAAAACACATGATTGTTCGTAGAAGCAAGGTTCTTAATTAAAGTACTGGGACATTTCCCACAGCAAGGTGCCATAACTCTCTCCATTACCATGAACATACCTTAGTATTCAAATACTGGAAGAATCTTTGGCTAATAAAGGGTAATTATTTAGAGAGTTTGAACCTAGATTGTTCTTCAGAGGTTTTCCCTGCAAAATGAGACTGTTATTATTTTCTTGCTTTTATTCTTTGTTTACTCTATGTAAAATACAAATAAAACATATGTACAGTGAGATGATATGATTCTGTCTTTTCTGAATAAACATCTGTTACACAAATGACCTTACTTCAAGAAATGTGAAATACTTTTCTGGCAAAGGGAAGTCAACATCTGCAAAAACCGTTGCAAAAGAATTTTCCAAAATAATCTGAGTCTCTGTGTAAATAACAATAATATCAGCAAACCACTGTGAAACTTAGAATGCATCTGGCACAGCATTGCCTGCTGGTCGATGGAGATGATGTTCCTGCTGTGCTCTGTGCTGGCACAGCCTCACCTTGAGTCCTGTATGCCACAATATAAGAAAGACAAACTATTAGAGTTCAGAGTGGACAATGAGGATGGAGAAGGGTCTAGAGGTGAAGTTGCAGAAGCAGCAACTGAGTTTATTTGGTCTGTTCAGCCTGGAGAAGAGGAGACTGAGAGGGGATCTTATTGCCGTTACAACTTCCTCATGAGAGGAAGAGGAAGGGCAGGCACTGATCTCTGCTCTGTGATGACCAGTGACAGGACCCAAGGAAACGCTGAGATGATGAGTCAGGGGAGGTTTGGGTTGGATATCAGGAAAATTTTCTTCACCCAGAGGGTGTTTGGGCACTGGAACAGGCTCCCTAGGAAAATGGTCGCAGCACCAGCCTGGCAGAGCTCAAGGAGTGTTTGGACAATGCTCTCAGGAATATGTTGTGATTCTTAGGGTGCTCCCATGCAGGACCAGGAGTTGGACTCGATGATCCTTGAGACTCCTTTCCAACTCAGTATATTCTGTGATTCTATGGTTCATTATGACAATGCTGCTTTGGTGAAAATTAAGAAAACGGTTCAATACTATTTATGTTGTCTCTATAAGAAAATTCTGATTTTGAAAGCCAATTTTTTAAAAGCACTGAACAACCCAGACCAGTTTTCTGTAGTTTCATTTGCCTGATTTCTGTTCTTGCAAATTTCGCCATTTCGGATAACATTTCCCATATTTGCTGCAGTTAATGTGTCTTCTGAAGTTGGCAATGTATTCAACTATTCCCATCTACTTCATAAAGTCTACAATTAAGGCTATATCTCATTTTTTAAAACTCATCTATTCTTTGAAAGAATTTTGAGCCTCTACTAATCAGTAAATGTAGCAAAAAAAATTTAGTACATTACCTTTACACAGAGAAAAGAATGTCCATTGGATACGACAACTGGACCCATTTCATTTCACCTTTCATAAAATCTTTTATAAAATGCTATTCCTTGATTGCTTCCACTTCTTTCTGCTCTCATGTGACTTCTGTCCTTCTCAGTCTTTTTTTGCTGCTGCTTCTCACCTGCTTTCAGCTTTCTACTGTAGCATTTTTGCTGAGTTTCTGTTGAAATATTCGATGTTAATAATGCTTTGGATTAAAAACTACTACACTATATCTTGCTGTATGAATACTTAGCATGAAGATAGATTAGTGCATATTTGCAATATTAATAGATCATGATGTAATTACAACACTGAGATTTTTTGGCTTAATTTATGTAAGACAATTCTTTATCTAATGTACTTAACAAACTGTTATTTAATTGGCAGGTCCCAGAGGCTTTACTTCCAAATCTGTGTGTTATCCATATCTTCAATAATGAAGACAAACTAACAAACAAGATGTAGTTAGATAGTTAAACCTAAAAATGTGAAGTAAAACAGCAGGAAGTACCTTGCTGTTTCTTTAACTAAGTAGGCATCCAGATAGTAATAGAGCTGTGAAAATCCATGGATTTAATTATTCCTGGAGCTGCTAAACAGTCTTGAAGATAAGCCATAGATTTTGTCCCGGAAAAGTTATGATCATGAAAACTAGAAATAAACTAGACATAAACCTAGAAAAATTGACATAAATTTTAAACAGCTAAGTGAAAGTAACACTCTTCAAGGCCAGCACAGAAGGATAATTATTTATGTTGCTCAGTTCATCATTTAATATCTTTGTGTAGGGAAGTTAGGGGGAAAATAGATTTACGTATTTTAAATCATGACCACAGATTTAAACCATATCTATCCAGTAGCAGAAATAACATTATTTTTGTTTTATTCAGGTCTAGATTTATGACCTTGTTTAGAATTGTGGAATACAAAACTGAGTATCTAATAGCTTTAGCTTCAAAGATTTAAAATATGAAAAAGAGCTCTGGATAAATCCATGTTAAGTTTTAGAGAGGCACTGGAACTACTTTGCTGGAATGAAGATGATAAGCCGTGAGTCCTGAGCATTACACGGAGACAGCAGTATGGAAACACTAAGAAAGTAACTTGAGTGAAGGAAGATAATAGGGAAAAAAATTCATTAGAGGTAAAATAAAGAAATAGGGAAGAAAAAAACCCCATAAACTACAACATATCTTCAGTATGCACAGGTCAAGAGTCTTCTACATAAAAGAGATCAAATGGATTTTGGTACACTTTATGTACTTAATATTTTTAAGTCTCATGAAAGAGACCAAGTATAAACATATGCTGCAAAAGTTTGAGAAGTATGGCACTGCACATATAAATGCAATTTTTTATATTTCAAAAATTTTAATCATTTTTTTTATGTACTGAGATCTTACAATTTCTTTCCTACTTCTGGTTGCATAAGCTCAGAACGTAGAACATTGCGACAGGCTTGAGATTAAGTGGTTTGCAGACAAGCATGGTTGTTCTACCGTCACAACAGTGAAAAAAGACTCAAAGTAAAAAAAGAATGATTGGACAAAGTTGTATCATCAGAGTGAGTTGAATTTGACATTGCTAATTTATAGGGCAACAGTAACCAAATGTATGTTTCAATGCTTACAGAAATTTTTATTGCAAACTGGGAATTTCAATGCCTGTAATAGATGCTGAGAAATTATAGACACATTAGGACCAAGGCTGGAGAAGAAAAAAATTCCCTGCATTTGCTTTTGCTTAGTGACAACCCTATCAATTGGAATAGGAATTCCAACAACGGAATTTTTTTTGGTAGGGGTATGAAACAAAGTAGTCACTTTGAAATTGATTAGTGAAGTAATTCCTGTAACAGGAAAAAAACCCATGTTGAATCACAAGTCATTTAGTTAGAAGACTAGGAAGAAGAGAGTGGATGAATTACCAAAAAGGTAAACTATTGTTTTACAGTGGCGGATTTTAAAATGCAGCTTTTATTTCCCCTCCCTATTTCAGAAAAGGTCAGTGCTTCTGAGCTTGCCTTGAAAGACAGCTAAGCCCCTCACCCTCACTGCCTGAAAGTGATTTTGCATCTCTTGACAGCAGTAAGTATGAGTGACAGACAGCATTATGCATTTCAGAGGTTAAATGGCATTAATGTATTCATTCAGTGGGAATGTGAGCTTGAAGCCACAAAAACTCATGGGTGGTTTGGAGAGTATTGGTCAAAACTAATCATCTGTTAACAGGTACATTTCTTAAAAGTATGTGGGATCCAAACTGATTTTCTACTCAAATATCGTAATATATGAGATACAAGACCTTACTAAACCATTATAAAAGCAAAAACCCCATATGACAGCAGCAAAGCATTCATCTCTCTGGAGGGTAAGCAATCAAGTTTATTTTAGGTTATTCCTTCCTACATTCCTGACCACTATAAGATGTAGATAGTGAGGATTTAAAGCAGAACTTTCTTCTATGTAGACTGCAGCGAGGTCTTCTGCTCTGCCGTTCAGGAAAGGGCCAGAGTCACCCAGGCTTATAGAAACTGAGACAAATTCCTTACTAAGTTACTATGACTTCTGCTCCTCACATTCTCAAGAAGACAGATGAATGAGCTAAGTTAGAGGTTTAGGTTTTGACAGAGTGCATTACACACAGCTGTGGTGTCTCATCAAAGCCAGCCCCTGCTCCCCGTGCTACACAAACCAATCTCTTCTATAACTCCACTCAATTCCCCCATCATCTTTCTCCTCCTTTCTACCTGATACAGAGAAGTGTGATGTGTTAATTACCTAATTAACACATCTTCTTTGTAATTAACCTGGCCTTCTCTTTATCCTGACTATCCACACCATAAAGAATGAAGTCAGGTGGATCAATTTACAGCAATCTTTGCTGTTTACAAGCATATAGGCAGCTTAAAACAAATGATATGTTAAAGGGTGCCAATAGGGAAAAAAGTCTCCCGGGGAAAACAGTAATTAGGAGCAAGCAGTTTCCAAGATCAGACTATTTGGTTTATTCGGCTTGATTTAGCTAGATATTATTATGGAAGGATTTTATTTTTGATTTGTGTGCTTGTGAATAAAACAAACCTTTAAACTACTAGGGCTAAACAAAAAAAAAAAAAAAAAAAAAAGAGAGAGAGTTATGTATTGTTACAAAATACTGCTAGTGTCTTGCTTTTGAGTCATTGATCTCCTGAGTGGAAACCAAAAACTGTGAGGAGCTTTTCAGTTTAGAGATGTATATTATATTAATTCCTTCTCTAGAGCATACCTATCAGACTATCTACTAGAGTAGGCTCATAATTTTAATTTTCTCTACTTTGGAACTTTGATGTAGAGCATTTTGTTGACAATTCTCTTTTAAAAAGAAACATTAAAGACAGGGAAAGGGGGAGGGAACCAAACAAGCCAGTAATTGCAATTCTGTGATATCAATTATAGCTGATTACCGTGAGAAGTCTGGTATTTTACATATCTTACCCAGTTAATAGTTCATGAAAGTGTATAAATAGTCTCGGCACCTAGAGCCTCCCTTCACAGGTAAGTTCTTTTTTCTTTTTTTGCTATTGTTATATATATTCTATTTTTAGATGCTCAACAATTGAGTTGCTATTTTTCCATGCAATATTTAGAAGAATTAGGAGAGCCCTAGTATGACGTTATGGGTAGCTTTATTCTGAAGGCATTATATGAACATTTTCAGGTAGTAAGAATCACATGGGCAGGGGAAAAAAAGAAACAATTTTTTATATGGTGTTAGGTTTAGGAGGGAGGTTATATGGTCTGTCTGCTCAGCGGTATCAGGACTGAGGTTTTTGAGGAAATACACTGAAGAAAAACTTTCTGCTCCTAAGAATCTATTGGGATAAAGAAGAAGCAGCAGCAATGACAATTTTAAGTGTTCTAAGTGTGCTGAAGTAGATAAACAGGCACTTTTAGAACTATAAATTCTGACTTAAATCTTCATCTTCTGTCTAACTTGTGCTTCAGATGCTGAAGTCCTATTTTTAAATCAGGCTACTAAAGCTTAAGTAGGAGTGGTATAAATCCAAAAGAGTAATAATTCTGTATTGCTTGGGTGCAGTGAAGAATATACTGAGAGTTGGGTTTAAAAAGGGTTTCAGAAAGCTTTTTCAGCTTATTTCTAGAATTTGGCATGTGTTCAAATGCAGTGCAGCAATTAATCCATCCTCAAATTAGGTGGTTCTTCAAATCTTTTCTAAAGATAAAATTCTTTCTTTTGGAAATGAAATTTCAGGAGCACCCTCTTGAGTGCAGTGCACACTGGTGATGCATGGCATGAAGGATGCAGTCCATATGCTGCCGTGTGACTCACAGGGGAAAAGGTTCTCAGTGCAAGGGGATGCTGTCAGCTTATCCAGCTTTTTTTAAAATTTGCATTTAGCTGCTCTTCTGGAATCATGATCAGCTTAAAATTAGTGCCCAAGTCACCTTTAACAGATTTGGGTACTTGGCTGAAAGAAAGCAAAACCCCAAGACATTTTTCACTTTATTCAGTAGCAGTAATCTGTCTTGGCCAGAGTATTAGACTGAGCTGTAATATTAGGTGTAGTCCTATCTATGTCTACAGAGGTAGCTAGAATGAAAACACAGTCGCTCAGAAACCAGTTTGCATTATTCCAAACTTTACCAGTCCCAGAAAAAATATAAAGTGCCTTTTTGAGACATGCCATCAGGAACAGATATTAATGAACCCAGACAATCAGTGCTGCAGGAATACACAACCAGTGTCTTGTAACTGTAGGGGCTGGGCTTGTTCAGGCACGCACAGATAATGTACTCTGGGTGGCCTTTGAAAGTGCATCTGTGTGATTCTGAAAGTGCTTACTGGCTCTGGGCACCATGGCAGTGAGAGCTGCTGTCTTAGGAGATGCTGGGAGTGTGCACCAGCTTTTGATGTCTGCTTTCTTTGTCAGGAAGGAACTGTACCTCTGAATCCTAGCTAAGGGCTGGCTGCCTCCAGACAGGAAGAAATTGGCTCACCAGTGTTCATCTAAGGATGCTCCCTGCCTTACAGCTCTTCTTGTGTGCTCTTCAATCCACTTTAAAGCAGCATTAGGAATTTTCATTCATACCAGCCCAAACAAATGTTCGGTTTTTTGTTCATTTGCAGTAGGGGCCCTTCACCTGTAGTATCTGATGCCTTTACTGTCAGCATCCAACTCCACAGCACTTGAGAATGAGGCTCTCTGCAAGTCTTACAGTTATTTTTTAGCAAGAAAGTTACTGTTCCAAAAAAAAAAAAGGGAAGACATGACAAGTGTGGACAGATTTGTATGTCTGTGTTAAAAACCCTGACCAATAAAAAGTGGAATAAACTGGATGTTATATCCTGGACAAGAGCCAACAAAATCACCCCTGATTATTCCTGACATCAGCCTCTGGGATTCCCTCTTTCCTCCTGAACTCTGTGCTCTATGAAGAATTTACAAAATAAAAAAATTGCCAACTGCTATTCAAATGATAAGTGGTGCATGCTAATTACACTTTATATGGTGATTAATTAAAAACAACCATGCAAGTGTCTAATTTAAGAGTCACTCAATTCACTAAGTCTTCAGACACTGCCTAGCTGCCCTAGGCATTTGGTGGTTAGGCAATTTAGTCAAGCTTTCAAAATATTCTCAAAATGTCTGAGATAATGAAGGTCTTTGAAAAAGTTCCAGCTAGCTTGGAATATATAAACAGAGGTTTCAGAACAGTAAAATAGCACTGCATATATTTGCACTTTTGAGACAAAATACTCTGTGTATACATAAAAATAGACCAGGAAAGGAATAATAGAGATCCTAAATAATCTGAATATTTAGCTGCACAGCACATAGCAGACTAGTTCATAGATTATTTCAGGAGCTGAAGAAAATGGCATATAATCTTACGTATATCTAAGTTCTTTACATAAAAAGCCTTTGATTCTCGTGCAGATGGGGGTCTTTGCCTTATTTACACATATATATGGTTTTATCAGGAGAGCTATATCATAGCTGTGATTTGGTTCAAATATACTAAATGTTAATCAGTGGAGTATGCAATTTGCTGAACAGTTTACAATGTCCTATCACATAGGAGAATAAAATATACAATATGAAGAATATTTTTAGAAAGTAATGAATAACAGAATTAAAAGAGAGGTATCATTTACCGTTTTTGTTAATAGAAAAAGAATGTTTCCTGATCTGGTTCCCTATGACTACTTTTTGGTAGCATTTTTTTAAATTTGGTCAATAAATAAAAAAAATAAAAAAAAAAAAAAAGAAAAAAAATTAAAAAAAGATGTGTCCAAGAAAACCCCTGAATTTAATTTCATGGTTTTGCTTATGCAGAAAGTGGTACTCCAATGAATATTGCCACAATTCTTCCTAGACAAAATTCTTGACATTTTTGTATCATGTGGGAGAGTTTATGCTGTTCCACAGCTTCATACTCCCAAAGTTTAGCTTTCTGATTTTAAGTCTCTCCAAAAGATACTGAAATATTTTCCACAGGGGTGAATGAGCTTTGGTTTATGACAAATGGTCTTAGAAGCACTGCACTGGAGCAGCTTCACTCCAGTGAAGGAATACTTGATACAGTCTTCTTGAAGAAGAGAAATATGTAAGGGCTTTAGCCATGCACTTCTGGGTGATTTGAATACTGTTTAATCTCTAAAACTTTTTTGTTAAATTCAGTGTATACAGCAAATTTATCTTAAGGAGCATTTGGGTATTAAACTACAGCAAATTCAGACCTATAACTGCTACCTTTTTTGATCTATAACTGAACGTACTTACAGTAATTTCACGAATACAAGCTGCACCAATTCGACTAAAATTTTGCTCCTAAACTGGAAAAGTGGCTAATACTCAGGAGCGGCTAATATGTGAATAATTTTCTGACATTTACAACCTCAGAAGTGCCAGCCAGAGTGCCGAGCCGAGCTGCTGCAAAGTCGGCATTTTGCGATTGTTACAAATTGCTACTCTGTTGCACCATGGGTGGAGCCTGGCTGCCTGCAGGCAGCACGGGGGGCGGGGAGAGAGGTGGGAGAGCTCCCTCCTTCCCTCCTCTACCACAGCCCGGGGGAGAGACGGGGGGGCCCCGCGCCACCATTGCCGCGGCTCCGGGAGGAGAGGGGGGACCCGGGCCGCCATTGCCGCGGCTCGGGGAGGCGGCGGGGGGCTCCGTCCCTGCCTGCCACCACAGGGCAGCGCCGGACCGTGGTGACCGAGCCCAGTGGCAGCAGCGGCTGGCCCCCAGTGGCCGCGCCGAGCGGCAGCGTCGGGCTGGGCTTCCTGGCCCTGTCAGCAGCCCCTAGTGGGCCGAGCCTGCACAGCCTTAGCTGAGCCAGTAAACCCCGCCCTGCTGCCACTCTGTTACTATTTGGCAACTTTGTTGCACGCAGGTCCTCGCTGCGAACGACAGAGAGGCTTATATTCAGGTGCGGCTTATTTATGGACAAAAAACGAAATATTTGCCAACTCCCAGATATGCGGCTTATACTCAGTGCGGCTTATATTCGTGAATTTACTGTATTTTTCCATGCATAAGGGATGTACATACTGCTTTCCTTTTCCACCTTTCAAAATATTCCACCTGTCAAAAATTTATTCAACAATACCAGGCACTTATTTTCTGAGACTGTTCTGTTTACAGAAAACTATAAATGGTCTTTAAAGCCTCTGTCTCTGCAGACCCCCCTAACTGCACACACTTTACAAACAGAAAAGTAAAATTAGTTATTTGTACTATTAATTATGAAGTATTTTTACAGGTTTTATAAATAACTGCATTTCTTGCCACATAGAGTCAAATACTCAATAGCTGAGATATTATATAATGAAACTTTCTGCTATTCTATGAAAGGAGTCTTACATATAATATTTTACTTTTGAATGTTTAAATAGAGTTTACTGTTTAAACACTTCACATAGCAACCGGACAGAATTGTGAACACTAGAAATGGGAAAGACATAATGCGTTAGATTATTTTGTATCCTTTTTTCCTACCAATTTGCTACACTTTTTTAAAAAAATAAGGGTCTTTTTTGTTGTTGTTTCGAATTGCTAGTGTTTCAAGCGATGGCATTCAGGTTGCTTTCTACTGGGAACACCCATTGTAGGTGCATCAATTCTGGATGCATGAGTGTACTGAATTCCCACTTTGTGCATCCAGAAATTATGTTTGGTGTCTGTTATTCTGGTAGAGTCTCCAAATTAAGGGACGTTTTCCAATTTATTAATGACCTACCAGTTGAGGTGTCTGGTATAGGTCAAACACTGTACTAATTACAGAGAAGCTGTGCCATCTCACAGTAGTCTCTAGTCCCAAATGAAGTTACCTCATGGAGCTAAGGTCCTGGGTTTTCATAAGGAGTGCATTTAGTCTGTAATTTATTAAACTTCAGATGAGGTGCCAGAATATATACATATATATATATATATATAGCTTTCTCCAGATCTGCAAATACAGCTCATACCCAGTTTTTGAATTCTTGATCAAAAACTCTGATTTCTGGAGTGGCTGTTTTTTTCAATATAAATTGCTTGCATAAAAATGTCCTAGATCTCAGTTGTAGCCCAATAATTAGAAGTGATTGTCTGTTTCTTCAGAACATTTAAATTAGAAACTAAATTAGAAAAGTACTTTGAAAAAAATTGATATAATAATAAAATAAGAGAAGGAAAATATAATATATATCTTCAGCAAAATAATCTTTTGCTCTTCCACGTTTTGATCAAATACCCTACTCTGAAAGTGCCCCACATAGGTGAAATCATGATATTAGTCAGAGTAAATTATGATCTTAGGTCAAAATATGTGACCATTTATTGAAAATCTGCTGTGTGTAAACCAGAATATTTCTATCACTTCTCTTTTCTCATGCATTTGTGGACAGTCACAGAAAGTTTTATTGCTTCACTATCATAAGCATGATTTATTTCCACTTGATATCTGGCAGATTGACTCTCAGCATGGAAATTATTTCCTGGGAAGCTCAAAAAACCAATTGAACTATTGCTGAGAATCAACAAGGTAAGGAATAGTGTTGCTCTTTTTGGCAGACCACTATATTTTCAACATTAATAAAGCCAATTTCACATCGGTCAGCACACAGAAGATCAGGTTAGGACCACAAATCAGTCAGTGAATCAAAAGCATCAATGTCTCGTCTTGCAGCTGCTCTCTCTTTGTTGAGACAGTGACTAAAGACAGCACTCACACTGCTCTGAACCTCACTCCTGTGTGGTCCAGAAGTCCACAACTTCTCTCTCTCTTCCTTCTGGTGCTTCCACACCATTCTGGCAGCCCTACAGGAGTGGATCCACCCAGGCTCAGTGTGGGCAAACACAGGCAGCCAGCCTGGAAAAGAATGACAGCACTGGGCAGATGTGAACTCCACTTGTTCCAGACATTGTCTCCTGTGTGTGCACAACCATACATCTAGCTTGCAGATCAATATGATTCAACATAGTTGTTAATTCTGGTGAGCCATAAAAGCTGTTGTTAGCCAAAGCACTATTTCAACTGCCTTAATGTGACTGGCTTTTTTTCTTTTTTTTTTTTTTTTAAGGCAAATTTTCAAATTAGAATAACATGGGCATCTTGTTAATAGGGTATCTTATTGAGCTTGTTCTCCTTTTTTTGTATACAAATATTAAATCTGTTAACATATAAAGAGTGTAAACAAAATACGTGTTTATGTTTCAGAACATTAATGATTACTTTACCTCTTTATAGTTCTTTTACCTCTTTATAGTTCCATGTTTTAACCTCAGAATCAGTTCAAAAGAATTTTAATGGGAAAACTGAATATAAAAAATTCTGAAAAGAAAAATACTGAAACATTTTATAAACCCATTTGCCCTTTTCACAGACCCTGTTATCATAACAACTTGATCTGTCACTATAGTAATATTCTTTTATTATGAAACACAGTATTTTTTTGTATGCAAAGTATTTTCATAAGCATCTTCATCTCCAAAATTAAGATTACAGTAATTTCATGACCATAAGGCGAACCGGACTATAAGGCGCACCTCCAGGAGTCAGCAAATTTTGCAACTTTGTACATTATATAAGGCGCACTGGACTATAAGGCGCACATTTTTTTTGCAGTGAGGATCCGCCCCCAGCTCCCCCTGCATGGTTGCTGTCCAAGGCCCTGCCTCAACCCAGTAGCCATTGGCCCCTGGGCCCCCCTGTACCCGGTGGGGCTGGGGCATGCCGGCCGCCACTCTGTGCCGCCTCCCTGGGGCCAGGCTATGCCTGCTGCTGCTCGACCCCCACCTCCCCAGGGCCGGGCTATGCCCGCTACCGCTCCGTACCACCACCCCAGGGCAGGACTCTGCCTGCCGCTGCTCAGTGCCGCCTCCCCGGGGCCAGGCTATACCCGCCGTTGCTCGGCCCCGCCTCCCCAGGGCCTACTGGGGCGCCATGGGTCCCCGGGCCCGCCTGTACACGACTGGAGGGGTGCCGCAGGCTCCCAGGCCCCCCTGCACCTGGCAGCTGCGGCCTCATGGCCCTGCCTCCACCCGGCAGCTGCGGCCCTGCCAGTTCCCCCCCCGGCTCGTAGCTCGCACTTCTGGGTTGGTAAATTTCCGAACTTTTGCCCATATATAAGGCACGCCGGACTATAAGGCACTCTTCCAGGTTCGGGCGAAAAGGGTGCGCCTTATAGTCGTGAAATTACTGTATTTGAAACATTTTCTGAAATGTATTTCACAGTTTTGTAGGACAGTATATGCAAGGGAGAATTTTGGAAAAAAAAATAGTTTGATTTCTATTTTGAAAAAACTAAAAAGCTTCTCCTAAGAAAGAAATGAAAATTTGCATACTTGCCTTGTGAGGTCTTTGCTATTTCCCTATAAATTTATTTTTTTACTCCCTTATTTTTTTGTCTTATGAAAAACAGAAAATGTAAAGATAGTTTTAAATGCTATTTTTTACTTTCTCACGTGTTTCTCTTCTCACCTTTATAAGAGTGAAAAGTGTTATTAAAAGCTGATCATTTATTTTTATATATGTAAGAAGCTAAGAATCAAAAAGGGCGAGGGTTTAAAAATATATTTAATTTAAAAATCAAACCTCCACTATAGTAAAATAGTAATGTATTAATTTAATATGCATAATATATATTATTTCATATCATATGTAATTTATAAATATTTACAATTTTCCCTTTTTTATGCAACTTCTATAGATTCTGGGAGAAAACTCTAAATTTTCTGTATCCAAGCACTGTATTGTAAGTATATTATATTTTTCTACCAGGTTCTCTTTACTTCTCCCATTGCAGCTTCCTAATTTTTTTTCCCTTCGTGAAATTTTGTCTTGTTTTTTCTGTATAATGAGAGGCTTATTTCCAGCTCTCCCCCTAGGTCTCCAAGGGTAGAAAACTGTATTCTAGAGAGAGCCTTGTCAGATAAATCAAAGCAGTTTATAAGTTTGATTCCATAGAGCAAGCTGTTTTTCAAAAAAACAAGCAAAAACCATAAAAAACCATCTGAAACAATAGAACTGAAGTTTTCAGAGATGCTATTTTTAAGCAAGTTATTTTGAATAATTTATATATAAACTCCATCAGAATTCCAGTGCTTATTAAAAAGAAAATTGTATCAGGAGGTCGATAACACAAATTAGATATTTTAATTTCATCAGGGCTGATTGTATTTCTGATACCTATTGTTGGACTCATGTTTTCCCTACAGGTGTGTCCTGCTTGAGGGTCACTTATTTTGAATGTGTTGTCCTCAGAGGTGAGGAGAGAACAGCACATGTTTCCTTGTGTTACTGCCCCCACCGAAGGGTAACTCAGGTCATATTAATAGATCCTCTGGGGCAGATTAGAGTGAAACAACAATGAATGACCAGTGTTTGTAAATATATCTCTATATAGCTAGATATAGATAGATAGATATAGATTATATAGATAGATATAGATTATACAGATATAGATAGATGTGTGTGTTGTTTTATTTTAGAGCAATTTGGTTGAGGGTAGGGGAAAGCTCACAAAAGATGGAGTCAAATGGGTTAAGTTCATGTTTATGTGGGAATGCCCAAGTACCTCCCCAAAGGGGGAGAGTTCGGTGCTGTCTGCTGCAGCACTGTGGATCTGCTATAACACTGTGATCATGCACAGACCTCTGGATAGAAAAGTCAAGATCAAAAGCTCCCTTAGAAGGCTGTGTAATTAAACTATATTATAAGATGGAATTTAGGACAATTTGGAATTTTGTAGTTGAACTGCTGGAAAGCTCAGACAAGTCCTGATTCAGAAGTCTTCCTTCCTAATGTTGAGGATTATTAACTGCAGAAAGGTTAGAATTGCTGGTAAATTTTTTCTGTGACATCATGTAGAGACTGCAGGATATGTGTGCTCTGGTGTAAACAGTATTTAACAAGTCCAGTATCACAATATTGAAGTTTACTGAATATCTGTTTTAGATGACATTTGCTGTTCCAGTGTAGCCAAAATTGTAACCACCATAATGAAGCCACTAAGTTTGTTCATTTATTTCTTGTTCATATGCAGCACTTTCCTTGGATTTTGTGTGGAAGACCACAGTCATTCATCAGACTCTCTTTATCTGAGCAAATTTCCTCTTCTCTTATTATGAATGTATCGACCTATGCATATGTAACAATGTGAAGAATGCTGGAGGTAATTTTTGAGTGCATTTTAATGCCATCATTGCAAAACCTTACAAGAGTGTTCATTTTCTAGAAAGAAGGCCTATAAGGTATACATATTATAAAGGATTTCCAAAATATGTTCAGTTATTTTCTGTTCACACATTCAGCAATTCTTTTTCATTCTGTACAGTCATTTAAAAAATATTCACACTTTCAATAATTGCATTGATAAAACATCAAAAGGACTTCCAGTACTGACTTTTGCTATTTTTCATTTTCATCTTACCATTAATATCTCATTTCTCATTGCTGCCTAGTTTGACACTATGTAATAGGTCTTTAGGACAGAGTGGGAGCTTTCAAGTAGATATGAGGCCATTTTTATTCATAGTATTTATCTCTATAAACATATATCTACTCTATAGACACTGGCAATATGTGCATAACACATTATTAGTTATAGGTCTAGAAATTCATAGTGGACACAACACCCAAATGTTCTACTTCGGTATAACATTGGAGATAAACTCCTGGAGCATAGATAAACCACAGAAGCAAATTTATGGTCACAACACAGACACTCTGAAACAGTTACACCGACAGGTCTTAGTTTTAATAATGTGAAAATTCATCTTTTACACCTTGAGAGCAAAAGTTCAACAGTAGCTACTCTACTATCTTTTCTGATAAGTTACTGTAAGAGAGGTATTAAGCCTTTAGTTTTAACATTTAAATTATGGGGTATGCTACACTCAACAAGGGTTAAGTAGTGTATATTTGTAATATATTTTTATGCCTTGAAAGGGCCTGGATCATATTCAGTGTCAGTTATTCATATCCAGAAATATTTCATTTTTGTTATTGGAAACAACGAGAGAGTTCTTACAACACCAAAAACTAATTTACCTAATGAATTGTGGGAAAAATCAAGTCAACTCTATAAGATCAAACTCTGATACTAGTGTGAAGTCTGTACTGAACTGTATGTTACTTCCACTTTTGTCCTGTGCCCAAGCTGTTGGAATACAAAATTGTGCTTGCAGTGCTGTGAGAGAAAATGTGTGTGCAGGAGTCAAAAAGCACTCTTGCTTGTAGGAGCCAGGCAGAGGTGTAACTTGCCCCAGCTTTCCACTGTATATTTATTCTGTCCCTGGAGAGACATCAAATGATCAATGTCATGCAGAAAATCTGAAACCTTGGAGGGGTTCCAGTGGTGGGTTTGCAAAGGGAGGCAAGATCCATAAGTCAGCCTGTGCTCAGGTGGAACAGTGTGGTTTCTCTGGATGAAGCTAGATGTCATTCTGCTACTAATGTAGGTGTCTGGAGCAGGGCTTAGGGCAAATGCTATGCTGCAATCTGTTTTTTAACATGCATGACTCCTGAATGTCCATGCGTAATAAATGGGGTGAGCATTCCTAAGAGACAGTAGATTGACTTGATTTTTGAGTACTATCATCTACTTATTCCCTTAACAAATTTTGCGTGGAAGGAATCTTCAAGGTTCCCTCATATTCTTCCACATCTTGTTTTACACTAGGGACACTGTAGTAATGCTGTTTACAAGTCTGTGCTGTCCTTTGCATCTGAAATACTAAAGATGCTAATTAATGAGCTTTCTTTCCAGTCCCACCTTCCCCTTCATTTGTAAGCATTCTGTAAGCCTGCCAGAGCAGTCATGCACTACTTGTCAAATAGGTGCACTAAGAATTAACTTGTATTTTACGGGTCAGTTTGGAAATTATTTTTTGTTATGAAGTTCCTAAATACAGTCAGGTAATTTTTTGGATCTTGTTTTGCTCTCTTAACATGTCCATTTACAGGTTTCAATGAAAAACCTACTTGTAAGTAAGGCTGTATTCACTACATTTAGAGCATGAAGGGAGAATATGTGAGTATGTTGGGCTTTATAAGTAATCATAGAATTTTTCTACAAATAGAACTAAATTATTACATCTAAAATGAGTCCCAAATTTCAAGTTCTGAAAATGATGCTTTATCTTGCAGTGCTAGTGGAACTAGAGACTCAGAGCATTAAACGTAGTGCCATTAAATTCCACTTCTGAATTTAAAAATACAGCACGTTACTATTCAAACCTTAATATCAGAATCTGTAGTGTAAAGGCAGTGGGTGATTCCACACTCCTCAGAAAGACCTACCACTTGTCCAGGCGGTCTGTGGATGAGAAGAAAATGTCCCACCACATCACAAATATTACACTTGTGAGAGTCTAGAGTCACTGGTGTCACAACCACATGCATCCTGGGTGGATCCAAGAGAGAGTTCATTTTCTTTCTAGTAGTTGGTATGGTACTCTATTTTGGATTTATTTTTACCTTGTTGAATTAAAATTGCAATGAAGACACTCCATAATTTATTATCCAAGCTACTGTAAGAGTCATCTTTTCATAGAAAGGTTTGGATTGGAAGAGACCGTAAAGATCATCTTGTTCCAATGCCCCCAACATGGACAGGGACACTTCCCACTAGGCCAGGTTGCTCAAAGCCCCATCCAACCTGGCCTTGGAACACTGGCAAGGATGGGGCACCCACTTCTCTGGGCAAGTTGTTCTAGAACCTCACCACCTAACAGTATAGAATTTTTTCCTAATATCCAATCTAAACCTGTCCTCTGTCAGTTTAAAGTCATTTCTCCTTGTCCTATTACTTCCTACCCATGTCAAAAGTCCCTCTCCAGCTCTCTTCCCCAGGCAGAACCCAAATTCTCTCAAACTGCCTTCATGTTGGAGGTATTTAATCCCTCCTTTTCTCCTGTTTTTAAAGATAACATCCTTGAATGTTAAATTAATTACACTCCAATTCTGCTTTTGTGTATTTCACAATAATTCTTTTTAAATTAGTCATGTCACTTTAGCTACTCTTTCTTATACCAATATTAACTAGTGCACAATATGGTCAAGTTTATCCCTTTTTGCAATTAAGAAGTGTATCTCAAAGTCTACAGTATGTACTAATTTAATAACTTACTAATTTTTTTCTTTCCAGTATGTTTATCCAGATTTAGTCAATTTAAAATAACACTTCTAGAATCACCTTGCTGAATTTAGAAAATTCAGTTTTCCCATAGGTGGCTGGCTAAAGATTATCTGAAGCTAAAATGATGGAGGAGAACTGCTAAATCCTTTATGATTTAGCAGTTATAGAAGACCTGTAGCCATCCAAAGCAATCCTTTAAGGGCTTAATCTCAAACAGCATAATCTTGTCATTGATTTCTGATGGCAGTGGATATTTGGAATAGGTGAACAGTCTTAAAAGATTTGTTAAGAATAAGATAAATTAGATTTTAATGAATGCCTTAGAGGTTGATCATTGTGAGAAGGGAATAGGGTGAAAATTACTTTCATGATATTGACATGCAAGGAAGAACTCATAAAAATAAAATATACTTTAATAATTTTGGACAAATTTGAATAATACTAAATTGGAAAGAGAGATACAACAGTAAGAATTTGATACAAATAAACTGTCCATTTTTCATTACTCACATCCTTGATTCCTAATGATTCCTAGCTCTATAAAATATAATGAGTAAGTAATGGCAACTCAATTTCATGCTCTTCAGCAGTAGTAGCTGGGTCTTGCTCACAATTGAGAAAGCTTGAAGCCCAAATCATTCCAAAGCTCCCCCTGCAACAGTGATTGTGCATTTGCATTACGGTTCATGTTTTCTGTTGAGAGCCAACAACCCATTCAGTGCCTTCTGAAGCACAAGTGTGTTATTTTTAAAAGATTAATGGTTCTGCAGACTGGCAACATATATAATTAGGAAGCTTGTATTTCCCCATTTAAACTGATTCAATGCCCTTCACTTCAAAGAAATGTAGAATTTGGCATTCTAGTTGAGTTCTGTCAAAACATGAACCAAAAGCAATGTAGTTACAAAAGAAAGTGGAATGAAAGCAAGACCAAAATTAACCTGATCTAGTTAGAATCAAAGGCACCTTTTCATTAGATGAGACAGGTGAAATCCTGAAGAACAGTGGTATAATTATTAAATGTGGAAAAATTAGGAACAGTATGGCATAAGGAAGGCTATGGTTAATGGCAGCATTTATGATAGGTACTTGAAAGGTAATGGAGCCTGCAGTGGTTAGCATGGCAATAAGCTAAAGCTAAGCCATTATATTCAAAATACTATGTAACTGTAACCAGCAGGTACCCATAAATTCTGAGATTACTGCACAGGATATTTAGAGCTTTCTGAATAGCTGTTTCTTGTTTAACTATAAGAAATACAAAACCCAAATACACCAGAGAGCATCAAGTGTAACTCTAAATTTTCTTCATATTTGTATTTTCTTTGATTAGTGGGGGATAACTTTTATTTCCCCATTAACGTTTGATTTTTCCCCACTATGTCTATATCTAAATTGGTCCTGATTATGTCACCAAGAATTGTAAGGATGATACGGAAAGCGGGAATTGTAAAGGAATACAAATATGGTGTTATGATATGCAAATGTTTAGCATGTTTCATCCAAGAGTTATGGTTAAAATACAGATTATAACAACTTGTTATAAAGCTTATGTTAATCTTTTTTCTTTTACTACTATTCATCCCTGAGACTATCTTAATAATTGAAAAGTAATTCTAACTGTGAAAAATATTTACTTCATGCAACAGATTTCCAAGTACCACATGTATGTGAGGAAATAGAACAAGGAAAACATCCTCTGCAAAACCAGGACGTAGTAAGTAAAACACAGATATCGTGGGAGGTAAAGCATCTTACAAATTGTAGGGACAAGAAATTTTGTTTGAGAAAATTCTTTGCTAATTCTAGAAATTCCAAGGGGAACTAGCTTCTTTCTAAGCAATAGTTCTTTAATAACGGGTCTTGAGTAAACTGCCAAGAAGTGCAAAACAGTATGTTATACACTAATATCAGTATACTGGAAATATATAAAAAAGAAAATTCCTTTTGAAAAAGGTTTTCCTAGTTTTTATGGGTAAAATTAATCTTGGAAACATAGATGATTCCTCTCCCCTCTACTGGTGAGACATGTCTGGAATGCTCTGTCTAGGTCTGAGCTCCTCACTAGGACAAGCTGAAGCCAGTCTAGCAAAGCACATGAAGATGATTAAGGGCTTGCAGCACTATTCATATGAGGAAATGCTGACAGAGCTGGGACTTTCCAGCCTGGAAAAAAAAAGGCTCAGGCTTATCCACGTGTACAAATACCTGATGGTGAGATGGGGAGGGAAGCAAAGACAACAGATGGTATTTACTATTTCTTGGTTTTATGAGTACCTTTAATGGATGTTGCATGAAAAAGTTAGGAGTCTTGGTAGATGTATGCAGCTCAGTTTAAATAATTAAATACAGTAATTTCACGACCATAAGGCGCACCAGACTATAAGGCGCACCCCGGGAGTCGGCAAATTTCGCAACTTTGTAGATCATATAAGGCGCACTGGACTATAAGGCGCACTTTTTTTTTTGCTGTGAAGATCTGTGCTGCATGCAACAAAGTAACTAATTAGTAACTGAATCCCACGATCATGGAGTTTCCTGGCTTGTGCTTAAATTGGAAACATTTTAACAGATTGGTGTAGCCTTTAAACGCAGCCCCAAGCGCCCTCCCCGTGCGTGAGGCCTGGCACTCCCGCCTGCCCCCGGCTGGTGAGGCGGGGCTCGCGGCTTCTGCGGTTCAGGGCAGCCATGGCTCACACATCGGGGTTGCTGCGGTTCAGGATGGCTCGGGACTGTCAGCAGCTCAGGGCGGTGCGGTGCTGCCCGCCCCCTCTCTCCCTGTGCGGCTGCCACTGGCCAGGGGCTGGGCGGTCCCTCTCAGCCCACCTGGCCACCGCTGGCCGTGGGCAGGCCACTCCTGCCCCCCCCTCGTGGCTGGGCTCGCGGCTCACACTTAGTTTTTGTAGCGAGGAGCTGAGCCGCGTGCAACAAAGTAACGAATTACTGGCAGTTTGCAAACATTTTTCACAGACTGGCGTAGCCTTTAAACACAGCCCCAGGTGCCCTCCCCATGCCACGAGCCCCTGCACTCCCGCCTGCCCCCGGCACCGACTGGCACGGCTCGCAGCTCCTGGCTACCACCACGCAGCCACGGGTCCCAGCTTCCCCTGCCCAGTGGCCACAGCTGTGGCGGGCCCAGGCACTCCCACCCGGCACTGGCCGGAGCAGCTCAGCTTGCAGCTTGGCCGCCACGGCCGCTGGTGGCGCCTTCCCCCACGCCCGGGCTGTGACCGCCGTCGGCTCCTCGTTCCCCACATGCCCGGCACTGCCCGGTGGCTCCTCGTTCTCCCCACGCCCAGGCCGTGGCCGGTACCACCCCTGCCCAGCAGCTTCTTATTCCTCCCGGGCCCGGGCTGCGGCCAGCGCCGCCCAGCGGCTCCTCGTGCCCCCCATGCCTGGCGCTGCCCGGTGGCTCCTTGTTCCCCTCACGCCCAGTGCCACCCGGTGGCTCCTTGTTCCCCCTGCACCGGGGCCAGGGGCAGCTCCCTCCCTCCCTCCCCGTGCAGCTTCTGCCAGCTGCGGCTGCCCACTCCCACTCCTGCTTGAGACTCGGCAACGTCCCCCCCATTGCAGCTCACACTTCTGGGTTTGCAAATTTCGCAACTTTGTCCATTATATAAGGCGCACTTACGGGTTCGGGGGAAAATTTTAGTCAAAAGGGTGTGCCTTATAGTCATGAAATTACTGTAATCACAAATAGTGTAGCAGTCTTATATGATTAGACTTGGAAGAAAATGCAGCTATGACTAGATTAATGAAAGTGAAAAGACAGTTCTGGAAATTTGTTCTGTGTAACAAAATGTGCCATGATAAAAAATATAAATTTTGCACAACTTCTTCACTCCTGAAATAAAAGATTGAAGTGCACATAATCTACGTAAATTGAATTCTTTTGATATCCACCATCTTTATAGTAAACACTGGTAAGGCATAGGAAGAGGGCAGGAAAAAAGCTGGTGAACAGTAATGATGTTTGGCAAACCTTCCTAAAAGCTTTGAAAATGGCAATTATGATACAAATATCTACAAAAATGGAAAATTTCAGTGGACCTCTGATAGAAAATGTAATTAGCAAGGAGTCCAGAATGGACATTGACTATAATCTATGTCCTACAAGGGTTTGTTTTTTTGTTTTTTTTCTTTTCTTTTTTCAATTTTTTTAAACCATCCATGATTACTTTAGTAGTTTGCATGCTAATTACTCACAGGTGTCACCTACTTCTTGACCCAGTAGCTAAAATGCTTCAATCACATCCTATTAGAGAGTATGAGGCTACATTGTTTTACTGCTTGTTATGTGATCTTATTTTTAGTTCTCATCAAGACGTAATATTCAAACAGTAACACACACTATTTTTCAGTGTAAAACAGCTCCCACATTGATGTTGTTTTATGAAGACCACATGTTTGGATAGCAAATCTTGGTTCACAGGAGAGATTTCCAGCTGAAATGTGCAGTCCTAAGGAGAAACAGCACTTTGCTTTCACATTTTCAGCTGCCTGACTGGAGTACTGCCTTTAGACCATTACTGATAGAAAAGCACAACATAAAGGTTTACAAAAACAATCACAGCATAAAAGTTTACAAAAATAATCACAGTAAGGCACATAGTATTTATTTAGCTTGCTTCCTAAGTCAAGCTCTTCCTAAATAGTGTGGCAATCTCTCAATGCCTTCAGTGAAACAAAAAAACAAGGAAACCTTGGAAGTCTGCAGAAACACCGGAAGAATGAGCTAATATTCTGTCTGGTTATCAGCTGAGGAGAATGTATGATAAAGGTGAACTTGTGGGTGTGCTGAAAACGAAAAGAATAGACTGGAATGATGATGCAATCTGAAAATCTGATACACAACGGGATTAAAATTAAATAATTTTAATATGTTATTTAGTGACTGTTATACCTTTCAGTATTTACTTACCACATAACACAGAAGGGGATCTTTTTACCATACCCCACAGGAAAAACACTTGAATATGACTTGCCAAAATTGACCTTTACTTACACATTGTGACTTTTACATGACAGTATTATGATAAACTGACTCTAGCTTCAGATTTATTACTCAACCCTGACCTTTGATTATATTAGAATATTGCTTTCAACCAGACTAAATAATAATGTCTCTGTGAATGTAAGGAACCGGCAGATCCAAGATGTCAATTGCCAGCTCAATTTTCCCTTCGCCTGGGATTACAGCATGTCGCAGTGCTTTATTGATCTAAGAGTCATTAGAGTTCAGTGATATAACTTTTCAGTTTTCCATACAGTGTACTGTAAAAGGGATGAAGCATGAGATGGAGCAGAATCCAGTTGAGACTGGTAAAAATTTGGAATGTTTATTTCATCAGAAATAAGTATAGTGATTTTTATTTTTTTCCCCTAAGTTGGAACATGCAGCCAAAATATCTTTGGAAAGATATTCAAGATGATCCTTACAATATTATTAGTGCAGGGTATTGTCCTGGTTTGGGGTCACCCCAGGACAAATAGCCAGTATATACTGGAAAAAAACCTGTTCTTGAGATTTAAGTACAGTAATTTCTCAATTATAAGCTGCACCTGATTATAAGCTGCCCGTCCGGGTGTCAGCAATGTTTAGGTCTTCATCCATATATAAGCCGCACCTGATTATAAGCTGCACTTTCATTCGCAGCGAGGATGCTTGCACAACTTTCACAAAGTTGCCAATTAGTAACAGAATCGTGGGATCGTGGAATTTACTGGCTTGGCTCGGGGCCATGCAGGCTTGGATCGGCCCCGCTCTTCCCCCAGCGGAGCCATGCGGGCTCAGATCGTCCCCACTTTTCCCCCACTGGGGCCATGCAGGCTTGGATCAGGGCCGGGTGGGCTTGGATCGGCCCTGCTTTTCCCCCTTCAGGGCTGGGTGGGCTCCAGTTTGGCCCCGCCGCCTCCCTGCAAGGGCCGTGCAGGCTTGAATTGGCCCCACTGCCCCCCTGTTGGGGCCATGCAGGCTTGGTTCAGCCCCGCTTTTCCTCCACCAGGGCCGTGCAGGCTTGGATCAGCTCCGCCTTTCCCCCGCTGGGGCCGGGTGGGCTAGCACTTCTGGGTTGGCAAATTTCTGAACCTCGTCAATATATTGGCCACACCTGATTATAAGCCGCACATCCGGGTTCAGAAAAAAATTTTAGTCAAAATGGTGCGGCTTCAAACAATAACATTGTTGCAATTATATTGCACTCCTATTTAGTATGGTATAGTAAAATATTCTTATTTAATGATTTAATGTAATATTAATTTAAATTATACTATAATAATAATGATAATTATTCACATTATATACTATATTTCAAAGAAACTTCTTGATAACTTTTTTCATATAGGGTAGTGAGATCAATAGATTTTGCTGATATGATTTGATTTAATAAAATCAATATCTGTTGTTATAAACTGTTCAGGTAGTCAGAAAATTTTCCATCTGTAAACTAGAGTATAACAATGAATAAAAGCACCTTCTTGTAACTTCCACTCATGCTTCAGAAGAATTTATATAATGGAATGTCTTTCAAGTGGTGCAGCAACTGGGTGTGGCCTAGCTTTTCAGATAGGGATTGAAATCAGGATTCTTCCTTTAGAAAGGCCTATGATTATAATCCCATAGAAAATTGCATTATTGAAATAATAATTAATGTATTATAACATGCATATAAAAATTAAAGAGCTTGACATACTATTATTTTATGCTATTGGTGCCAGGATTCTTCTGGATGCTAAAGCACACCCCTGCTGCATTCAGGCCTCAAACAATTTTCATTGTAAAGTCATAGAACAGTTCATGTTGGAAAGGACCTTGAAGCTCATCAAGCTACAACCTTGTTGCCATGGGTAGGGACACTTCCCACTATACCAGGTTACTCAGAGGCCCATCCAACCTGGCCTTGAACACTTCCAGGGATGGGGCATCCACTGATAAGGACAGCAGAACACAACAGTGGTTTACTCACTTAGTAAGGACAGTAGAAAACAGAGTAACATTTACTCTTATCAAGGACAGTAGAACAGAACAGCACAGCTTTGGAGAAATAAATAAAGTATACAAACAGAAATATACAAAATGTAAGCAGAATACCAGCTCAGCTCTGCAAGGCTGACAAAGCTGAAGTTATGCAGAATGATGATATTGCAATCACTCAGAAGCAGGGGGTCAAGGAACAGCCACCTAAACAGGACACCCGACATTGAAGACAGACCCCCAAAGAACCATATAAGGAAGGACTTCTCACTTACAGGTCAGACTTCTGTCATAAATAAAGTCAAGGAAGTGGAGCAGCTATTGAATATGTAATCAGTGTGTATGATAAAAACTCTGTCCCAATGCTTGTGGTACTCAAATAGCCAGCATGCTGTAATAAAGAACACCTGCTTTCTAAAACTCAAAACTTTGTTGGAAAGTTTCTATCTGGCTGATATTGGTATCACCACAAGCTCCCTGGGCAACCTGTTCCAGTGTTGCACCACCCTCACAGTAAAGAGTTTCTTCTGTATATCTGACTTAATCTTCCTGTGTTTCAGTTTGATCTCGTTCCTTCTTGTCCCATCAGTACAGTTCCTTGTGAAGAGTCTCTTTCTGGCTTCCTTCAGACACTAGAAGATTGCTATGAGATCTCCACCAAACCTTTTCTCCAGACTGAACAGCCCCAACTCTCTCAGTCCATCTTCATAGCAAAGCTGTTCTAATCCTTTTATCAACTTCACTGCTTCTCCTGGACTTGCTCCAACTGTTCCATGTCCTTCTTATGTTGGGGACACCAGAACTGTATGTAAAGCTGTTAGTTGTTGCATCTTACAACAGCTTGTCATATATTTCTGCTTACTCTACTGCTGCATGGATGTCTTCTTTATCCAAATTATTTTTAAGGTATTTGCATTCATTGAGTATGTAACTTAAGTGGGTAGGTATCCATAACATAGATTTGGACATAGATATATTTTAACAAGGTTATTAATGTCTTCTAGAAGATGTATTGTTGAATTGTTTTACTTGTTCAGTGAAATTCAGTTAACAGTGAAACAAGAAAGAATCTCTCCATAGATTAGCAGTGGTTTTGTGGTTTACAGTAATTTCACGAATACAAGCCGCACCAATTTGACCAAAATTTTGGTGGAAACCCGGAAGTGCGGCTAATATTCCGGGACGGCTAATCTATTAACAAAATTCTAAAAGCTGCCAACACGGAAGTGAGAGCCCGCGGCAGCCCCAAGCCAAGCTGGAGCCCGGCCGGCCCCGGCAGAGGTGGGAAAGCCTGGCAGAGGCGGGGCCAGCAGTGTGGGGGCGGGCGGCAGAGCCTGAGCCAGCAGGGCGGGGCAGGGAGGGCGGCAGAGCCTGAGCCAGCAGGGCGGGGGAGCCCGGGAGAACTGGGGCTAGCAGTGCAGGGGAGCATGGCAGAAGCAGGAAGGCCGACGGGTGGGGCTGCCTGGCAGCGGGGGAAGCCCAGCAGAATCGGGGCCAGCAGCGTGGGGGAGCCCGGCAGTGCGGGGGCCTGCAGTGCCGGCCAGGGCGAGGAAACGCGGCGGCGGTGCAGACGGGAGGGGGCGGCCGGCGAGCCTGGTGGCGGCGGCGGCAGCCCTGCCGACGGGGCGAGCGAAAGCGCCGCTCGCGAAAGCGCCGCTCGGCGAGCGAAAGCGGCGCTCGGCGAGCGAAAGCGCCGCTCGCGAAAGCGCCGCTCGGCGGGGCGGGCGCGGCGCTCGCGAGGCGCGGCGCTCGCGAGACGCGGCGCAGGGCGAGCGAAAGCGGCAGCGGGGCGAGCGAAAGCGGCAGCGGGGCGGGCGGCGAGCCCGGCGGCGGCAGCCCTGCCAGCCGGGCGAGCGAACGCGGCAGCAGGGCGGTGCTGACGGGAGAGGGGGGCCAGCGAGCCCGGCGGCGGCGGCAGCACCACCCGGCCAGCCCCGCCGAGCCGTGGCGCTGAGCTGGGCCACCCGGCCCCGTCGGCAACCATGAGCGGGCCGAGCCTTCCTGGCCCCGCCCCGAGCCAGTAAAGCCCGCTATGCCGCGATCCTGTTACTAATTGGCCAATTTGTGAAAGCTGCGCACAGATTCTCGCGACGAACGAAAGTGCGGCTAATATTCGGGGTGCGGCTTATCTATTGACAAAGACAGCAACATTGTCGAGGCACCGGGGGTGCGGCTTATAATCCGTGCGGCTTGTATTCGTGAAACTACTGTAATATTTTCTATTTTCTTCAAATGAAATACTTATTGGTGGGGGTGCTTGGGGGTGATATTTTAGGCAGTTTTGTGTGATTATATTAAGAGTACATTTTTCCTTTTTTATTCATGGTAGATAGAAACATAATTTACAAGCTACCAGAGCAACTTAATAAGAATGGACACAAAATGAAAAACACTGATGCTATCTTACAAATAGCCATCCAGCAATCTCCTTCAAATTCACATTTGTTAAAACCTAATTTTGTAATTATTATCATTGAAGATATACTCAGGTACTGCACATAACATTTTATGCTTTTAAACCTCATGCAAAAATTCACGGGTAGTCATTGAACCATCACAAAGAGGTCTCCAGTGATCTTGCTTTAAAATCAGAGCTGTTTACAGCAGATACAGGATTTTACTAGTTTGATCGCAGCAACAAGGTTACCTTTAAATCTTTTGTGTTAAAACAAACATGCTTTTTGGGAAAAAAAAATCAGCATGTGATGCATTGGAAACAGCCATCAGTCAGCAAAATGGTCGTAGAAAAAAAATCCAACAACTGTTGTTCACTTTATTTGACTGATCTGATAAGACCAGTATGCCAGAAGTGGTTTTTATTCCAAGAACTCTAACCTTCATCTCACTTAAGGAAAAAAGAAATTAAACAAATCAATGGTCATTTTCAGCTCTTTAGAAGACTCTGCATCTTATTTTACAAAGCGAATACTTGTTCCTACTATGATGGAGGAAATAAAAATGCAACTTCTGTCTAGAAATTACTGTGCAGCTTATTTCTATTTTATGAGCATTTCTTCCCCCTGAGTGAGAACACAGCTTAATTGCTCAATAAAAGTGTAAGGTTTTAAAACAAAAAAATCCACTATAAAATTAAATGAGATTTAAAAAATGTATGCTAAACAATGTGTCAGTTCATTGCACCAGAGCTGGTGGCTTTGGGAGCTGAGAATTAGAGGGTCAGATTCATTAAAGCTGAAATGATGTCAGACGAAGTTGAGGCAGCATTTTATACTAAGTTTACGGCATATTCAAATTCAGTAAAACTGGCACAAAAATTTTGTGAAACTAATCACTACTGGGGATATGAGGTCTTTATTCACAGATAACCACATCTTCCCAAATGAAAGAAAAGTCAGATTGCAACACTTTGTTGTTTGGGCTCTGAGATGTTTTTTCTGTGAATTTATTGGACAGTGACAAGATAGGCAAACTGAATTCTCCCTGCATGCTCTGCTGTTCAAAATTCATGATAAAAGACTGTAAGGCCTAGGTTTTAAAGCTCCTGAGGAGAAGATGCTGGAGATGCACCAGGGGAAGGATTTTTGCCTGCAGCATTCTTAGAGATTTACAGATTTGTGACTAAAGGTACTGCCTGACAGCTCAAGAAGATGGAACTCCACAAAAACTCCTGTTAGCTATTGTCTTCCCTTCATGAAGTACTTGGTATTTCTGTGCTGGAAGAAATGCTTCAGCTTCTTTAACCTTCAAACCACTACCAGGGCATGTTTTCACACCAATTCCAGCATCCTGTCAAAACAAGAGTAGCCTTTCAGGTACTGTGACCAAGCAGAGGTCAAAGGAACAGCCCAGGACAGGTGTCTGGACAAGGTTTTCTCCTTGCTGTGCCTGTGGAGGAGATGGACACTCCTGGTTCAGATGCGACTGTGGTGGCAGGAGCCTCCTAGCAGGCTGTCATCAGGGAGCAGCAGTGCAGAGAGCAGACCCTGAGAAACCATTGATGAGGCAGTTTGAGGTCAAGCAGAAGCTTCCAGTTTATTTTGATATAAAATCAGAAAACTTGGGAGTGATTGCTGTTGTGAGGTTTTGTAGAATTACTTATATAAACCAAGGCAAAAATCAGGGTTTTTATAAGGCAATGTGATATTAAATTTTAAATTGTAAATCCTTTCCATAATCTTCACCAGGATTAAAGCATATAGATAAATGAAATGTTATGGACATTTTTACACATATTTGCTTTCAGTTTTTTAATATATATATCACTGTCTGCTAAATCCTTGCATCACTAGAGAGACTAAAATAGCTTGCTTCTAAAGCTGATGCCAAATGGACTTCATTACAGTGGAAATAGCATACTTTTTTTTTTTTTTTTGTACCACTGTTAAATTTGTGCCTCATAGATTTCTTTCTGCCACTTTTCTTTGTTCCACAGGCTAGATAAGAAAGAATTCCATACTAATAAATCCAAATTGAGTATCAAGTTAAACTCCCTGGCGCAACCATCATCCTCAGCCAGGGAGACAAGACTTTTTCTTACAGGTTGCACCCTTGAATCTCAGTCATAGTTGTTGTCAGAGAACTATAAATATTTACAGGAATATGCTGGCAGAATCTCTCACCATTCTTATAATCTGTTATTAAAATTCTTTTCTGTAGATATTTCATGAATTTATGGATTTCCTCCTTGATGGATAGTTACATTATAACACACAGCTGAGCAGGAGGTGGCATAAATTTTGAGTCACTGACTGACGCAGGGTGAAACATTTACCAGTAAGGAACACTTACCTGGACTTTGGTTACTCTGTTTGATGCCTCTGTTCTTCTGAGATTGATTCTGTTTCCAGATAGCCTCTGAATATTTGTGGGGATAAAAATACATGCATAAAGCATGTGGCAAAATTTCAAGTAATGGAAAAGGAGAAAAAGATCCCACTTGGAAAAGCTCTGCATAATGAGGACTATTTTTTTTCTCCCCAAAAAGAGAAAGATTAGGTCCTGATCTTTTTGTGTTGCAACTTTGTAAAATGCCAGTAAAAGCAAGCTGAATTTTCACTTCATGTTTGCGGTTACTCAAACATGCATTTCACACCGAAAAGAAAAGAAAGAGTCTCTATTTTCATTTATGCTTTTCAGAAACAATGGTTTTGAACATGGTAAAAGTCCTGATCTAGTGTTGCAGGTCCAGAGCAGAGAAGTGCTGCTGACTTGTACGGGAATTCTCAGATTGTCACTGAAAAATCCAATTTTGGATTGATCTGATGCTTTTTCTCCATCTAAATATTTCATTTTATGCATAAAAAGGTGATGGCACTCATTTTTCTAGCTACTTCTAGCACTTCAGAAAAACCCAAGAACATCGCTCTTGCTTTGTTTTAGAATCTGGCACCTTTCATTCAAAAAAAGAAGTCTTGTTATCCAAACATTATGTGGGTTTTAAAACTATTATGTCAATTTTTAGAATTATGCTTTTGGTTTTTATGTATATATATTTCTTCATCAAACTGTTGCATCACTGAAGAACCTAAAATACAGTAATTTCACGAATACAAGCCGCACCAATTTGACCAAAATTTTGGTGGAAACCCAGAAGTGCGGCCAATATTCCGGGGCGGCTAATACATTAACAAAATTCTAAAAGCTGCCAACACGGAAGTGAGAGCCCGCGGCAGCCCCAAGCCAAGCTGGAGCCCGGCCGGTCCCGGCAGAGGTGAGAAAGCCTGGCAGAGGCGGGGCCAGTAGTGTGGGGGGGCGGGCGGCAGAGCCTGAGCCAGCAGGGCGGGGCAGGGGGGCGGCAGAGCCCGGGCCAGCAGGGCGGGGGAGACCGGGAGAACTGGGGCTAGCAGTGCAGGGGAGCATGGCAGAAGCAGGAAGGCCGACGGGTGGGGCTGCCTGGCAGCGGGGGAAGCCCAGCAGAATCGGGGCCAGCAGCGTGGGGGAGCCCGGCAGTGCGGGGGCCTGCAGTGCCGGCCAGGGCGAGGAAACGCGGCGGCGGTGCAGACGGGAGGGGGCGGCCGGCGAGCCTGGCGGCGGCAGCAGCCCTGCCGGCAGGGCTAGCAAACGCGGCGCGGGGCGGCCGGCGAGCTCGGCGGCGGCAGCCCACCGGCCGGGCGAGCGAACACGGCGCAGGGCGGCCAGCGAGCCCGGCGGCAGCAGCGGCGGCGGCAGCAGCCCGGCAGCCGGGCGAGCGAACGCGGCAGCGGGGTGGTGCTGATGGGAGAGGGGGGCCAGCGAGCCCGGCAGCGGTGGCAGCACCACCCGGCCAGCCCCGCCGAGCCGTGGCGCTGAGCTGGGCCACCCGGCCCCGTCGGCAACCATGAGTGGGCCGAGCCTGCCTGGCCCCACCCCGAGCCAGTAAAGCCCGCTATGCCGCGATCCTGTTACTAATTGGCCAATTTGTGAAAGCTGCGCACGGATTCTCGCGACGAACGAAAGTGCGGCTAATATTCGGGGTGCGGCTTATCTATTGACAAAGACAGCAACATTGTCGAGGCACCGGAAGTGCGGCTTATAATCCGTGCGGCTTGTATTCGTGAAACTACTGTACTTTTGGATCTATGTAGGCCAAATGTTTTCCTTTTCTGTTCAACACTCCCTAGTTGGATCAGGGAATTTTAATAGCTCTTGATAAGTGTTTATATACAAAGACATAGTTTAGATTTGCCACTGAGATTGTAGCCCGATATTTATTTTTGCTTAATTTTCCATGATTATTTTTGCATATTTTTGAGAGATGTCAGTCAAGTATTTATTAGTGTAATAAGGTATGATTGTACTATATGCATCTGAGTAAGAGGTGTATGCTTTCTGCACAGAACCTTTATTAAGAAATACTCTATGATTCTCTGAATAAATGAATAATTCAGAATTTCAAACATTTTTTAAAAAATATTTGAGTAACTCAGTGTATTGCCAAAGCATTCTTTCATCCTCTTTGATATTCCCAAGTCTTTTGGTTTCTTGGCACATCCAGAAAGCTTCACTGTGAGTGATCAAGGTTGTGGATGACTTAAAACATTGTGGGAATTACCTTCTATCCTGATAAAATCATATGTTAAGTAATGCACTCATTCATTTTGAATAAACTTTCAAAATTTGAAGTTAGTTGGCACTGATTCTCCCACAATGTCATTTTCTGAAGTGGCCTCAGTACTTAGTCTGAACCAATTTGCCACACTTTTTGCTGCATAAATTATTAAGTTATACTTTGATGTTTTATTTCATTTTAGATAATATCAATCACTGGTTGGAAGGAACCCTACTGTTCTTCAGCATGTGGCACTCAGCAGACAGAAGTGAAGAAACTTTTTTATTTTGCTCTGCTGAGACTGGGTCAGTCAATGAAGCAGGCAAAGTATCAAAGAGCTATCCACCTTCACCCTAGAGCAGAGAGAGATAATGCTTTGTTCTTGGCTGTTGTATTTTATGTGATTAGGATATATTTTTTCAATCATTCCAGATGCATTCAAGTTTTAAGTGGCTCTGGAAGCACACAGTGAATTATTATACCCTTGGCAAATACTGGAAGCTTTATGAGTTGTTCTGCATCCTGATTTGTTAGAGGAAGATGAAACCCCATAAAAGTCAAGCTGAAAGCTACAAAAAACATTACTGCTTTGTTTTTCCTATTTATGAAGCACTGAACTGTAGAGTACTCTAATGATAGCTTGTATTAATTTTAACAAACTTGAAAATTTTGCTGACTAGTCTAACATTTAGGTGCTTTTTCATTCTCTTTCTCATAAACCTTTAGCTTTTTGCTGGAGGCACCACATTTGTTATGTTAGTGTAAGTAGATAATTACAAATAGCGGTAAAATGAACCACCACCACTGGTAAAACTGGGAAGCTTTTAAAAGTTTCGTCCCACTCAGCTACAAAAAAATTAATTTAAATTAAGATATATGGATTGTGAACATATCAGATTTATTAACACAATTTTTTTTTTTTTGGTGCTACTTTTTAAATAGCTTATACCTTCAATCCTGTTAAAAAATATAGAAAATATTCTGTTTCCTAAAACTAGCATTTTCTGGTTGTTGTTTTCTACTTACACCTGAACACTGGAATTTGCCTTCAGCAACTATCCATGGGATTTGGGGAAAACAGTAATCCTTCTTCTCACAGGTTGTTTTTAACTAAAGGTTAAACTATGTAGCAGTTGAAATTCAAGTGATCCTGAGTTGTTTGTTGGAGGTGATCTTTAGCCTTTTGTAAGCAGGGCTTTATTTTGCAAAGACACAGGGGGTGTGTTGTAGGGGGGATAGGTTATAATGCCTGATCTGTTGTACTGAAGACCTGAAGAAGAAAATACCAGAGGGCGTAATAAGTGTTAGGAGAATAGCATGGGTAGAGCAAGTGCCTCCTCTTCAGAAAAGTTTAGGACATGGGAAAAAACGAGTTGGCTCATTCGGAACCTGAACCTGCATCTGCATCTACTGATGCTTCAAACTTTATTTATGCCTCAGCAGAAAATATTTTATATATGTCCTGTAAACATTACAGCTCTTAATGCTTTCTTTGGCCTTTGTTCTGAATTCCATTACCCTGTGTGAAATCCATCCTGGGAGCAGGCATTGGCAGAACATTACATGAGACTCAATGAAGTTGTTATAGTAAAATTTGATGGGATATGGACTGTGCACTGGTCCTTTTCTAAGGATGAATGTTACCCTTTTTTGGCATGCATTTCAGATTTCTTCCTTTGTGAAAACTCCTGTATTTCTATATGCTCCTTAGAAATTACAGTAAATTCACGAATACAAGCCGCACTGAGTATAAGCCGCATTGCCACGTGTTGGCAAACGTTTTTTGTCCATAAATAAGCCGTACCTGACTATAAGCCGCTCTGTCGTTCACAGCGAGGACCCGCGTGCAACAAAGTTGCCAAATAGTAACAGAACCGTGGCAGGGTGGGGTTTACTGGCTCGGCTCGGGCCATGAGGGCTCGGGGCTGCCGACAGGGCTGGGTGGCCCAGCTCGGCGCTGCCACTCAGTGGGGTCGCTTGGGGCCGGCCGCCGCCACCACCGCTGGGCTCGGTCACCCCGGCCCGGTGCTGCCCCGCGGCGGCAGGGGGGGCACAGAGCCCGCCGGCACCTGCGGTGGCGATGGGAGGCGGGGATGTAGCCTGCCTGCTCCTGTGGCGGCGGCACGCGGGGATGGGAGTCCCCCGAGTCGCAGGGCCAAGCAGGAGAGAGCCCCTGCTTCCCCTGAGCTGCAGGGTTAAGCAGGAGAGAGCTGCCCCTGCTTCCCCCGAGCCGCGGGGCCAAGCAGGAGAGAGCCCCTGCTTCCCCCGAGCTGCAGGGCTAAGCAGGAGAGAGCTGTCCTGCCTTCCCCCAAGCCACCGGGCCAGCAGGAGAGAGCTACCTCGCCTTCCCCACCCCCTGTGCTGCCTGCACAGAGCAGCTCCACCCATTGCGCAACAGAGTAACCAATTTGTAACAACCGCATAAATGCAGGGTTTTACTGGCAGGAGCTCGACTTTGCAGTTTGCACTGACTTGGTTTGCACTCCCAGGGTTGAAAATGTCAGAAAATTATTCACATATTGGCCGCTCCTGAGTATTAGCCGCATTTCCGGTATGGGAGCAAAATTTTGGCCAAAACGGTGCGGTTTGTATTCATGAAATTACTGTAATACATATTTTAGTCCTTTATTAAAAATGTGACAAGAAAACTGGCAGCAAAGTAATGTCTTTTCTATTCTTTTATCTTAGTGAGACTACTTGCAGAAAAGGAAAAAGAAGGAAATACAAATTCACTGGCACTTCATAAATATTATTTGTATATAAAATCCTCAAAATCATATCCCTCTTTCTTTTTTCCATTTTAAGATCAGCATATGCCCCAGGGGACCTTATAAAAATTGGAAATATGACCACTTTTTTTGTTTCCATGCTATGCAAAAAAGTAATCAATATTGCAGCACTCTAGTTTTTTGATCCCCTGACTTAATTATGCATGGAGAATGCATATTGCATCCTGTTTACTAAGATTGTCTTCATATGATTCTTGATAAAACCAAGAATATCCTGTCTTAAATCAGGAAATGGGGATGTATTTTACAGTAATCATTTTCAAAACATCAAGTTACAGAATTCAGTTTTACAGTCTGCTTAGCACTGACCTATCAATACTTTTATATTATAATTTAATAATTTGCAGTCTTTTTCAACTGTGGAAGTAATTTTTAAAGGGTTTTTTTTTTCACACAGTAAGTGTGTATGGAAGTTTTTATGCATATTCAATTCTCTGTATGCTTCATGGAAATCACATTTTCAAGGCAAGCAGATATTTCAGAAAATAACTCCTACACATATATACACACACTCAAGCACAAATACTACATTTATGACACAATTAATTCTGATAAAAACAAAAATCAATTGTATTGAGTGAAATGGAAATATTTAGGCTAAATAAAAAATACTTCAGTTGTCCTTGCATTAGGATGAGAAACAGTAACCATATGCAGTTTTCCACAGCTATTAAAATAGCCTAGTGTTAGAACTGTGTAAGCAAATGTGAATTGCAAGATAGGAGTAAGGCATATGGCCAAGTGGTTGAATATCTTATTGCAGGAGTTATAAACTGATTTCACTTTAGGTCAGTTATTGACATTCCCCAGAACTCAAACCATAGCTTCAACAATCCTTCTTTAGCAATATTCTGTATTTGTCTCAAAAATGGTGTATAGTTTAATAATTTTTTTTAAAAAGGAAAAATGCCCTTGCATTTTTAAAGTAGTTTTAAGAGGCAAAAACAAAAAGAAAGTGCTTTATATCAAGCTAAATAAAGGACTGAAAAAAGAGAAGATGGTTGATTTCCAAATTCTCTCTTATGCCACAGCTTCAAAGTGTGATTAACTGGTTGTTACACTGTGTAATAAATAGGCTTCAATTGAAGAAGTGTTCAATTGACTGTTAACACTTTAAATTAATCAGTGTGTACCTCACAGCCAGCTAGAATTCATTTTTGTGACTGTAAAGTGCCATCTCTGTCATCTTCTACTACAACATATAGACACACTATTCTCTACAATACCTTTAAAATAGCTTTGAAGTGATCTCCAGGGACCATACTTGTCATGAGATAATTACTGTCCTGTGCTTTACGAAACTATTGACTGCTCTTCCAGTTTTAGGATATCCCAGGAGAATAATCACTGTATAACAATGTCTTTTCTATTGTGATTTAATATCTTCTTATGCTGATTGACAAAGCAGTCAATGATGAAATTAATTTATCATGTACCAGTAGTTTCATGGCACAGTTTGAAGCAAAAAGACATTGGGTAATTCTGCTCAGAGGTGTACAACTGTCCTCCTTTCTGAAATCAGGCTTCAGCTACCTATATTTAAAAAGGTACGAAACCTGACATCTGGCAAGCTCATTTTTCTCAACCACATTTTGTAATCAGGTTTAAGATCTTGCCAGATATTTCCTAGCTGCACAAAGCATAGCTGCTGGTATGGTTATTAGATCTTTACATACCTATGTGTTATATAAACACACAGGTGGAGAAGATGCTGATATTCAGCACCTGAGCAATTCACAGTTTGGGTCTCGTTGGGGTTAGTTCACTACTGCCAGGTGAGGTTGGGTTGTCCAAAGTAATCCAGATCCCCAAATAGGGCAGGAAGAACTGTGCAGGCTGACTTCATTGAGCAGTGAGGGAGAGGGAAACTGCTGAGGAAACCTCAGCAGATTATGTGTACCTTTTACTGGGAGAAGGACACAACTGCTTCTCTTAGGCTCTCCAAGGGGTGGGGTATTCATCTTGGTCAGACTAAAACTTGGAACACAGCTTCTGGGGCTAGAAAGTTGCTGTTCCTGGCCACTTGCCACCAGCACTAAGATTCAGTATTTCATGGAATAGTTTTTCACCTTCCTCCCCTCCCAGACTCTGTGGTGTCCAGGCCCCAAAACAGCACCTCCTCATTCAGGGGACAAAGCCTGCATTATTTTGGAAGACTTAATAATATATTTTTGTAAGAATCCCCAAAACCAATGCCTTAATTTTTATTTCTTATGCAATTCAGCAAGGAAGCATATGAAAACAAGCTTGGAAACCATTTAAATCATTGCTTGATTTATTTTGAGAAAAAAAGTAAAGTTACGTGAAAATTTCTGATTTCTCACTCTCCAGATGAAGGAGAGAGAAAAGAAATTAATATACCAATGATGCATGATGCAGTTTTGGATTTGTCCTTAATATATTTCTGCAACTATTATCTTTATTTCCCCCTTTTCTTCTCATATTATTTGATTTGTGGGAAAATTATAAAAGAAATTACATACACAAAAGCAGCCCATAACTGCTGCATACTCAAATTGATGAATGTGAACCATACCCAGTGTGATATTTAACAGAAATGAAGTTACTAAAGTTATATCTCTTTTTTTCTTCTCTTCATTGGTCTGTTATTAAATGAAAGGAAATCTGAGTATGATGTGTCTTGACAATGGACTCTCACCTATTGAAACACCATTTAGTGTTATTAAAATGTGAATTATTCTTGTAAATGAAATTTTTTCAACACTAAAACAATGATTGATGTATATAATATTCACTTGATAATCCACAGAAAATACAGTAACAGTAAATTTCTAAATGCAATTAAGTTGTCTTTCATTAACATTGAAATTACAAGCAAAGAATGCTTATTAAATTAATAAAAGTGATGTATATATAATTGAGATTGAGGTAAAAACTAATATAAATGGAATTAAAATTCATTTCTGCGTATAATAAGCTTCTAATAATAGTTCTGCTTGCTTAGCACAAGTTCAATCTATGCACCTTGATGCAGATGTGAAAATAAATGTTTAGGTTAAGTTATGCTAAGTTAATGATTGTACTCAATGATCTCAGCGGTTTTTTCCAACCTCAGTGATTCTATATCACTGAAAAACTCATGACAGAAAGGGAGTTTTATAACTGGAAAAGCCAGCCCAGTGCTTCTTTACGCTTTACAGAGTGGCTTCTCTGTTTTCCATGTAGAAAATAAGAACTTTTCTCCACCTTATTGTTGTGTTGGTCTTCATGTGTATAAGATCATAAAGATCATAAAGAAGGTCTCAGGTGCTATGGTAACAGTGACTTATGAGCCTAACGAATCATTAAAAATCACTTTATCACTTGAAGAAAAAGAAAAATGTATTTGCTTGTAGAGACAAAGAAAATTAAATGAAGGCAGAAAAAACCTGGAAGGATGATGTACACGAAGCAAAGACAAGCACAGAATGTAAGTGAAACAGTGTTGTGATGACAAACCATGAAGAGTTTTATAGATAATTAAAAAAGACTGACTTGCAAAATCAACTTAAAAGCAGGAATTACATAAAGCCTTCCCGTTGTGGTCAAGAAACAATTTGTCATACTTTGGCAATGCATACTGTCTGGTTGTTATATATTTTACAGAAAAAAATGTTTAGAATAGTACCACCATTTTTTTTATTATTAATACCTATTCTCGGTCATAAAGACTCAGTGCTCAGTATGTGAGGCAAAATATACAAGAAATATACTTTAGAAATCTCTGAAATTGATGCCCATGTCAAGGGCATTGGAACTACATGATCTTTAAGAGATGTCCTAACCCAGGCCATTCAATGACTCTGGTGGTTCTATGAAAATCTTCAATCTTACTGTAATAACCCAAAGTTTCCTGCCTCTTTATAGGTTATAAAAGAGAGGCTTCTTATGCTTTTGGGGACTTAGACTTCTTAGGATTCCAATTCTAGGTTCAGTGAAATATCAAGTGCCAAATAGTTCCCTAATATTATTAGTTTAGGATTGTTTCTTGGAGAGAAAATTCCCTGTGTGAAAGCAAAGTGCTTTCTTTCAAACACTGTAGTTGTTTGAAGCTATTACAATTTTATACCATAGTTTTGTCAAATGTTCCTAGAAAACTTCCTAAAGGGTGTTTCTAAGTAAATGACATACCTGTTGTGTGTATATACATGTTATTTCTAGGTAAATAGTGGCACTGAAGTCCTACTCTGTTTCCTTCTGCAATTCCAAATAATCTGCCTAAAGCAGTGTTTTCTATCCATGCTCAGGCTTGTGGCATAAAGAGAACCAAAGTGCAAGAAAAGTTTTGCTTCTCTAAAACTCTAGGTTTCCCTCATTTGTTCCCAAATACTCCACATTTACCCAGATGAGGTGATAACAGCAGGAGTTTTGCATTGTTAATGGGATAAGGCTTCTCACCAAACCACTGTCCATAATTCAATGGCGCAGTGTCAGCAGCAGAAAAACCCCAGCCTTTTCTTCACATATGACTTGCCTGTATCTTTGCTTTCTACTGCTTTGTGAAATAAGAGCAATATGCACACCTGAGCATCCAGCTGTTACTGCTGGCAAGCCTCCACTTGCACAAGTTATAGAGGTGCAGGGTTACAAATTAACACCATCATACTGGGAAAGTGATTCCTGTATTCTTTTTTTATTATCATTCCAAGTTTCTTCAAGTGTAGCAAAGCATAAAACTGTTTTTGTTCTCTTCTGGATGGCAGAACTGACCTTCAACCAAATATTTAAGGAACTCTGCAGAGCCTGTTGTGCTCCACGCTGCATGATTTGATGGGAAGGAAGCCTACCTCTACAGGAGGGCATCAAGAAAGTAAGATAAAGCAGCACTCTAAAAGGAACAGCAGCAGGACATATCTCAAAATACTATCAAAGGAAAAGTGTTTTCTTAAAGGGCAGCAGTCTCTGTTGCAGAGGTAATACATTTGCATTCCAACATTTTAGAAGGTGTGTGATATTCAGTGTGGTACAATGGCATTCAGACCAAACGCCATACAAAAAAAGAGGGGCTTATAACCTATTGCATGTCTTTAAAACTGTTTGAAAGTGTATCTGCCGCTATGAAAAACTTCAGCAGTTTAAAGAGAATTTCTGCAGCTTTCTCACCCAAACAAACAAACAAAAAAATTTCTATCTCCTTTAAAGTAAGGGACACGGATAAGTAGTAGAAGTATTGGCTGGAACTTTAACTATAGATTTTGTATAGAGCAGATGTGGTGACAGCACATTGTAAAAAATATTTCTTTCCAGTCCCATTTATTTTCTTGAGAATGTATTTCTGAAGGAGACATCTAGGGTCTTACATATAAATGTCAGGAACAATATTTTTAAAGAAAGAATTAATAACACTTTATATTTTGATAGTTACACACATACTGTCATGTACTATTTTAGTGTGCTTTTATAAAATGTTTGAATGTTCTATGATTATCATACTTGAATGTATAGCATCAAGACTAAAGGCAAAGGAATGTCAGAAGATATACATTATGAGAATAAAAATTACATAAAACTAGCCTTTTAAGTAAGTAACAGTCAGGCATGGTGCTGGCAAATGTCAAAACATGTAGTGATTATCATGTTCAAATTCATATCTGAATTATGCTATTGAGTAACTGTGCCATGAACCCTGTACCTTGTCTGAATGTTGTGTAATCTTTCCCTCAGATTTAGCCAAAGTTGTTTGCATTACTCTGGGCTTTAATTGTAAAATGTTCATGATAAAATGAACATAAACATAAATTTAAATTATGTGCATACCAGGTGTTTGTTTTGTTTTTTTTTTAAAAAGCTAATTCTCTCTCCCCCACAGAATAAAAACCCACCTTCCACATAATAAAAAATATAGCCATGACTAGATTTATTAAAAATATTAACTGAATGATTGCAGTTATTGATAAACACCTTCCACCTTCAAAATCCAAATGCAAATATAAAATATGAGCTCTTAGGTGTCCTTTATTTGAGCATGATTTGATTGCCTTAGCATCCTCTTCAGCCTAAGTGCTGTAGCATTAGAAAAGTAACAATACAGTTACTGATGGTCCTGCATGTCAGAGCAACAGTTCTTTACTGCTGAATCCTGCCTTGGGCTGGGGCCAGTCACAGGGGCATAGGGAAAACACACTGAACATATATCTAGAGTAAAGGCATGATCCTTCAGTATTTTCTCCAAAAGTCAATAATTTATGTTTCATTACAATTTTTTCTCCCATTTCATATACACTAGTTTTTGATGGATGTTCTTTTTTTACTTCTTTAATCATTTCCTATCCCATTGTGGTTGCTGCTAAATGCCATGACAAAGTCATATGATTTACAATTGCTGTTTTCTTTCACTTGCTTTAAATCTGTTGCTTGATAGTTTAAGGGCATCAGATAGTTCAGATGTTTCAGCATTAGAAAGTGAACAGATTTTTTTTTCCACTTAATTCAGAGCCCTTATAAGCTCACAGTGCTCTCTATCAGATTCTCTCCAAGTCATCCCTTTTTCAAAGTGGATAGTACATAGCTGCCTATATATTTTTATATGGAAGCTACTCAATGGTTCGCATCATCACCCTTTGTTTGATGTCTAGAGGGTTTTAATTTTTTTTAATTGCGAATTGAAGTGTGTGTAACAGAATTTATCAATTTTTTTTGTGCATTGTTACAAAATAACCTAAATTCCTCTAGGAAGATGAAATTCCAGCAGTGATCTTCCTTTCCGCTGGCAGTAAAGCTGATTGAAAGTATAAGTAATCTACTTAACAGGCTAGCAATTTCACATTGAAATATTGAGCAAATATCACATGATCTCTGTGATTTATTAATATTCAATATATTGATCTCTTATTGAAAATGATTTATTAGCATGTCTGACTGAAATAATTCCTCAGACTTATCTCCTGAAAAGAATGGTCTGTGTACAAGCTTCCCTTAGCTTCTCTGTGTTGAAATGCTCAAATTTTTTTCCCATAGCCTTCATTTCTGTACCTACAGATCTATACACCCTAAAATCATAGATATTTGGCACAGGATTGTAAGGCCATATAGCTATTGGGAAGATTCTATGCTTATGATGAGTCTGTAAAATTATTCATTGCTTTGGACTATTTACCAAAACATTCCTCAAATATTTTTTTTTTTGTCTTGCATTGTTAATAGATTCAAATTAATGTTATGAAAGGTAATGATTCTCCTGGTCTGATTTATTTGTAACTTTCCCATCTCTGATTTATTTTTGCTGTAAGATCCTTCTCTTTCATTGTAAATGACCCCTTTTTTCACAGAGGGGGCTTTTAGATAGGCTTTCGCTATAATGTTATTTTTATTCTGATTGGCTAGTGGGGTGCCTTTATCTATTTTCCATGATCTATTTTACTCTGTCAGCTGCTCTTTTTAATTTCCTTTTTTTTATCAAGCTTCACATTTTTATATATCGCTGCTAATTGAAGGCAAGAAACCATGAGTAGTTGATATTCTTTCTCATATTTCTGTAAGAATATAGGTGACTTTCACAAAGTCACTATTTGATAACAGTATTTTGAACCAAATCCTGCCCTTGACCCAGAACTAAGTCAAGGTGGTTTTTCTCTCTTTTTACTAGTTCTAAAAACAGTTGCTGTAAGCAGCAGTCATATATGACATCAAAAATGTGCTTTAAATTATATACTATCTGACATTTATCCACTTCAGATTATGTTTTCATTTATGGTTTTATTGACCATTTAGAATAAGACATACATTAAGAAGTCTAACTGAGGCTTTCTTCTGAACTAAAAATAGATCGATCAAACTTCTAATCCTGTTTACTAATACGCAGTGAACGGTAGTTATTACTGAAATGCATCCCAGAATTACTTCTAAATTACCTTAACTTCAAAAGGGACATGTCAAATCTAGTCCTCAGATAAAAAATGAGAAGAAACTGATTTTTAAATAGGGAGAGAAGAAATTTCTTCCATAGAGTGAAGAATCTGATATCAAGACAATGCTTTCAGGCCCATGGTGTGATTCTGGGGGCGTCCTGTGTAGGGCTAAGAGTTGGACTCAATGATCCTGATGGGTCCCCTCCTATTCAGCATATTCTGTGATTCTGTGATTCTGTGATTCTAAGAGACATTTAAAGGAAATTTCACCAAAGAGCAGACATGGGGATAGCGCCCAGAAGAACTGCAGAGCTCTGTGAGAGTGAAATAAAGCTCCCACAGAGAGTCATGGTGAATATTGAAAAACTTACTAGGTTACACAAGACTCAAAATCTTCCCTTTGTCCCCAGACTGCAGGACATATAATTGCTTTATGGGGAGAAATATATGCTAAAAATTTGCTTCAATTTAGACTTTTGCCATGTAGTATATTCTGTAATTTCATGTGACACGGTTTCAAGATAAATAAAAGAAGTACAGTAATTTCACGATTACAAGCCGTACGGAGTATAAGCCGCACTTCCAGGGTGTCGGCAATGTTGAGGTCTTTGTCCATATATAAGACGCACAGGACTGTAAGCCGCACTTTTGTTCGCAGCAAGGATCCGTGTGTAACTTTCACAAATAGTAATAGAATTGCAGGATCGCGGGGTTTACTGGCTCGGCCCTGCTCGGGCAGCTGCCAGGGAGCGGCCCTGGCTCCGCTCGTCGCAGCTGCCAGGAAGCGGGAGAGCGGCATGCCCGGCCGCCGCTACTGCTGCGCTTGTCGGGGCTGGGTAGCGCTGCTGCGCTTGTGGGGAACGAGCAGCGCTGCCGTGCTTGCGAGAGGGCTGGGCAGCACCGCTGCGCTTGCAGGCTCTCACTTCTGGGTTTGGAAATTTCCTAAATTTGTTAATATATTAGCTGCTCCGGAGTGTACGCCGCACTTCTGGGTTGGGAGCTAAATTTTGGTCAAAATGGTGCGGCTTGTAATCGTGAAATTACTGTAACTATTTTCCCACATTACTAAGGTATGTCTCTTTTGTGCTGAGTCTATGCAGTTGCAGCAAATTAGATTTGTACCAGACTCTAGTATTTCCTCTCTAAAATGGCAAACGTACACAGGGTACTCCACACAAAATGCCATTGTAAATGAAATGGTAAACCAAAGTACTCACTCTGAAATTGCATCTCCATGTAATCTGTAAATTACTTTCAATAATCCATAAAAGGAAACAGACTGTGCCATATCAAAGGTTTTTTGCTGTATCTCAAGAAGTGCATCTCTGCACTTGCATTTATTCATTCTGGGAAAATTTCCTAATGCTTCAGGTGAAGAGAGGATTTCAGCATCTTATCCTTGCAGACCAGATCTCCAAGACTGCAAGAAAAAAATGTTCCTGTAGCTGTTCAGATAAAATAGCCTCCCTCTTTGACAGACAATCCTAGAATGAATAGCTGAAGTCTGGGAAATAGCAGGGTACTACTGAACAGGGAAGAAATGGAAAGTGTATAATGTCATTCTGATTTACTACATAGCACAATTGCATATTTTATATGAAAAAACTGCAAAGTGAAATGGTTACATTGGGGCCTCTCTTTTAATGATAGACTTGTAGCTCAGAACTCTTTTGATGCCATGCTCAGGGCAGTGTCACATGTAACATATGCATGCCATAACCCCACCCCTCCAAAGACAATAACCAAGATGCTCCATCAGAAAAGGGGTCTCTTGTAAAGCTGCTGTCAGACCTTATAGCTGCTCCATACACTAGTCAGCCTCAGACTTTGAGGGCTACTCAAGTGTTTACATTGAATTAAAAAAAAAATTTACAGGATCATTGTGAGAGAGAAAAAAAGCAAGTTTTTCTCCAGAAATCCTGACAATCATAATACAACAAGTATGAAAGACAAGTACGGGTGCTTTATGATCCATACCAGAGGAAGATTTCAACACTGCTGATATTTTAGTACAGCTGCATAACCAGAAACGGTCAGAAGAATAAAACTGCGCGGCTGAGATTCAAATATAGCTCATAAAGCACAGAGTTTGGATGCTCAGTGAGCTTTGTAGCCCCAGTAATTCTCTCTTGTGTCGTATCAGAAGCCTTAGGCAGTCTTGTCCTATGATGGCAGCTTGTTAGCAAGCAGTAGACCCCAGAAGAAACAAAGGCTTAGGGCAGCTCTGCCTAACTGCTTATGAACTCCAGTTTCAATACAATTCTGCCTAACAAGAGGCTCAGTTACTAATTTGATTTGTAGAAGAGAAAACCCTGGCAAATTAAAAGCAGCAAACATTCCCAAGTGATTTGCTGCAAAGTAGAATAAATAACTGCTTTAACGGAATCATATTCCATTAATTTCACATAACAGCAAAAGTAGTTGGATTTTTCTTTGTTTATGGATGAAATTGTTTATTTTGAAAATATCCATTTAGAAGTAATGGTAATAAAGATGGTTGATAGAAAATATTTGATTATAGAATTCAATGCCATGCCATAACTTGATGCAATTTAAAAGTTGCCATTCAAATAGTAGTATCAGCATCAGGGTACAAACAAGTCACCATTGTCTAACTCAAAAATGCTTCAGAGTTCAGGAAAGAAATGTATTTAGAAAACAGCAGTAAGATTTTCTTGCTTAACATCCTTGACACACAATTCCAAGGTATGAGAAATATTTCTCTCATAGATATCTCACAGTCTAGTGAAATAATTGCTCTAACAACCAGATTCAAGATTGAACAACCTAGGCATACTCAAAGTATATTTTGCCAATTTTTTCCCCATAAGAGCGTTACAAGACATTTAACAACGGTTAACTGCAATAGAAGAAATTAAACAGATGAAAACTGGAACAGATGGGGCTATTCTAGGTTTTGATATATTTAGAAGGATTTAAGAATCCAAGGTGCCTTGACCTATTTTGCAGGGTCAGAGCTAAGGCAAAGATTCTCAAAAATTCTTGAAATAGCAACATTCTCTTCAAATATAAAAATATTGAAAAATGAGTACTTCCAGTTATAATGCTAGCTAGAACAAAACATTTGTCTTAGAACCGGAATGTGTGCTCCAACTCATCATTCATTCCCCACCATCTTAATGTTTTTCTCTGCCATTTCCATTATTCTTCTGCAAGCAAAATTAAACAGATGTGTCAATTTTCACATAGAAATCTCTGCATTTGGTGGTCTGCATCATTCACTGTTTTGTTTCCCTTTCTTTTTAAAAAACTTATTTCCTGTTACAGATAAACTAAAGCTTAAGTTGTAAAAATTATTCCCTTTCTGGTTTTAAAAACAGGATATTAATCTCTACTCACCTTAGCAGTGTCACTTACAGAGTAACACTTAATTTACATTAGTAATTCCAATCACTTTATTTGGTTCCTGTTGCATGCCTGAAAACCAAACACACATCTTTAATCACATGAGCCCATTTGCTATTCTGTCCTGCAACAGGAACCAGATGAACTAATTTGGATTATTTACACAAGTTAAACATATAGGTATTTTCTGGACAAGCAGTCAATTATACTTAACTATTTCTCACAGTCAGTAGAAATAGCTAAAGTGATTCATGATTATTACATAATGTCCAACAATTGTGAAAGTAAAATACAAGTTCCCACCTCAGAGGCTTTGAATCGTAGTATTTGTTAGGTGGTAAGAATTGCTTTAGGGCCAGGTAGCTGTAACAGCATTCTGCAGACATGCATATTTCTATTTACTGGGGTCATTGCAACACAAGAATAGAACCAGAGAATAGAACACGAGAATAGAACAGTGAGAGTTGATGGTATACACTTTTAAAATATACTAGTCTTGATAATCATCACCTACCAGAGAGAGCTGCTCTGGAAATCATTGAGAAATAGTTTAATTGTGAATTTTGGTCAAGATATAATTATTCTTCACCTTGAGCCTAAAGGAATAGGGATGTTTCAGAAGTATGTGTACTGAAGTGAAAGATCAATCTTAATAGATGAAGTACGCCTTTTTATAACCATGTGTCATGCTTTTATACATTTTATAAACAACTTTCAATCCTAGGGTTCATGAGAAAAGCTAATGTGCAGGGCTCTGTGCCAGTCTAAGGGCACAGTTATTAAGCTATGATATTAATGGAAATGACCCCTGTCAGTAAGACAGACTAGGCTTGTTTCTGAAGCCTATCTGGTCTTTACCAGTTTTATATTTCAGTTGCTCCCCTAGGCCCATCTGTGCACTGGCATATAAAGTCAGAGAATTAAAGGAATGTAAATTCCATCAGCAAAACTATTCCTATAAGTAAAATAAGTTAAAAAGCTCAAACTTCATCAAAATTTATTGAGCCAATGACTTTTGAATACTAACAACTTTCTTTTCTAAACGTGAGATAGGACTCTGCAAGAATCTTCAGTATTGGACTAATTGATCTATTTTTCTGGTGTGTATCTTCCTTTTATTTTGCTTCCCAATGCTCCGTGTAAATCCATCTAGTTTATGAATAAATTTTATTATATTTATTTGCAATTAAAGTTTACTCTTAGGAATAGCCCTATCAATCCTGAAATTCAAAGACATGAATCATCATATATTAAACTTTACACCATCTATTTCTGAAATTCTCACTTTTAGGAGCAAATTACAAAGCAGCTTAGGTCACTGTTTTCAAATTACAACTATTGATCTTGGTCACCCTTTGGATTATTATTTCAGATAGGGGTAAATTACTAGATATTTATAAAAAATTAGTTGCTGGGAGTGTTTGAAGTTACTTGGTTTTCCATTGAAAGCAAATACAGTCAAGTTAAAGGTAATTTTAGAGTTTTCATTTAGCTCTTGAGGTGGATGGTATAAATATAGGACAAACTGAAACAGCCCTTACAAAAGATTACTGTCTATATAAAGTTCCATATATGCAAAACAGTAGAGTAACTGGGTGCATTTTACAGTATCTATTTAATCTGTCGCACAAAGAAATATAATTACCTATCTCTAGGGTATTATGAGAAAGAACAAACCCCAAAATGCTTTGAGAGAAATACCTTAACATCCTGGGACTAAATTTCTTGGCTTGAATGATAAACCTGTAGTATCTTATTTCCTAAGGTTATATAAAATAGTAATATATTCTAAATAATTAGGTACTTTATTGTCTACAGAAAATCAATATTTTTTACAAGCAGCCGCTTGTTCATCAATTGTTCATCCGCATTCTGCTTCAAAGCCAGTGAATGTATTTTTAACGAAGAAAATCTTTTGTTATCAAACAGTAGGCAGATTAAATGCAATTTATTGAGATAAAGTTTGAGGCAGATTTCTGAGTCAACTTGCCAGCTGCAGCTTTTTGAAAAGCTACAGGTAGCTGAAGTGAGAGGCATTTAGAACTTCCAATAAGCTTGAATCTAAATGATCAGCAGCATGCCTGGGGGGTGTAATGAAAAACTAGGGCAGATTCACTGCCTTGGAAGCCAAGAAAGGCGAGTTTGCTGCATGCTACAGCAACTGGCAAGGGAGCACATCCATTCAGCACCTGCTATGGCTCAAGCTCTATTAAGCTTCTTCTGGGCAGCTCATCTGATAGCCCTGAAGGAGAGTTTGAATTTGCGTTATGTCCAAAGAAAAATAAAACAAATGTTTTGTGCCTTGAAGCACTAGATAGAATTTTTTAGTATTGCATAAGGTAGTAACTAGCATAGATTTGTATATTCTTTGCATAGTTTTATAGGTTAGCCTTCTGCTTAGCTGACAAAGGGAATGCCAGCAAACCTGACACCATAGACTTTTTCAGCACCCTAGCAGTAAATGGAGGCACTTATATGCACTGTGATGTGAAGTGTTCTTTCCTGGGAGCATCCTTAGTGGTCACCATTCCTAAGAGTTCCCCTCTTGGGAACTGTGGATTCTGGTCTTTAAACATAAATTTACAATAAGGAAGAATGGTGATTACATTTTCTGTTTCTATAATTTCCAGTTTAAGTTTTTTCTACCTTGATTCATCGTATAAATCCTTGGTAAGGCTTCCACATTGTGAAAGATCATCAACGCATGTTCTTTGAAGTTCAAAATATATTGATGCAGGTGACCCTCATCATAATGGCCTTCAATTGGGATTGGTTATCCCAGCTTCACACCAGATTATCAGCAAAGTATAAAATTTTTGCCTTAGGCTTTCTTATCAAGATTTGTCCCTTAATTCAATTTTAACATTATAAGCTTCTGACACAGTATTCCAGAGAGAAATATCATGTTTCAGATGCAAGCTGTAAATTTTTAAATATTATTTGTGTCCTGCTTTTTTTCTTTATTCAACAGCACAGATAAAACGGCATTAAAATAATGTGGGGTTTTTTTCAACGGGTCAAACTAGAAAGGTTACTGAGGCACTTACAGCAGAAAAAGGAAATTTCCTTTTTCTATTAAGTTATTTTTCATAGAGGTAACTTTCTCTAAAGTTTCATTAGAGGTGAAGAAAGAATTGGAAGGAGATGAAATTCCAGGAAGCAGTTTCCAAGTTACAGTAATTTCACGAACACAAGCCGCACGGACTATAAGCCGCATCTCTGGGAGTTGGCAAATATTTCGTTCTTTGTCCATAAATAAGCTGCACCCGAGTATAAGCCACTCTGTCGTTCGCAGCGAGGACCTGCGTGCAACAAAGTTGCCAAATAGTAACAGAATCACGGCAGGGTGGGGTTTACTGGCTCGGCTCGGGCTGTGCAGGCTCGGCCCGCTCAGGGCTGCCGACGGGGCCAGGTGGCCCAGCCCGGCGCTACCACTCAGCGGGGCCGCTCGAGGCCGGCTGCTGCCTCTGGGTTCGCTCACCCTGGCCCGGCGCTGCCCCGTGGTGGCAGGCAGGGACGGAGCACCCCCGCTCCCGTGGTGGCAGAGGTGGGGGGGACGGAGCCCCCCGCCTCCTCCCCGAGCCGCGGCCATGGTGGCACGGGGCCCCCCCGTCTCTCCCCCGAGCTGCAGCAGAGGAGGGAAGGAGAGAGCTCTCCCGCCTCTCTCCCCACCCCCCGTGCTGCCTGCAGGGAGCCAGGTTCCACCCGCGGCGCAACAGAGTAACAATTTGTAACAATCGCGAAATGCCGGCTTTTACTAGCAGGTGCTCGGCTCGGCACCCTGGCTGGCATTTCTGAGGTTGTAAAAGTCAGAAAATTATTCACATATTAGCCGCTCCTGAGTATAAGCCGCATTTCTGGTGTAGGAGCAAAATTTTAGTCACAATGGTGTGGCTTGTATTTGTGAAATTACTGTACTGTAGAGGAAGAGTTTTAGAAGCCTCACACAAATTTGGAATTTCTCTCCAAAGGATATGTCTGCTCTTTCAGATTTGAGAAAACTGAGAAAACTGTCCAAAACCTTGAAATATTAAAAGGAGAAAAGTTATTTTTCTCAGCACAGAGAAAAGCTATAGATGTTTCACAGAGATACAAAGGGGTAAAGGAATATTCTGAGACTGAGGCAATTTAGTCAACATATTCTCTAAGGGAAATTAAAAAGTGATTAACAACATGAAGCAGACCTAGGGCATACAGCCAGGGATATATCTCCTCTAATAAGTAAGACATGAGAAGGGGCTATTGCAATGATATATTTCACTGAATGCAGGTATTATTGGAACATTTGGCCTGAACTTTGCAGTAACGGGTCCTTCTTTTTTGCCAGGATACTCTGTATTTAATGGAAACATATTCCTGAATAAAGCAAGCCTTCCAGAAAAACAGCAGGTGGGTTCACCCATCCTATTCATTAAAGCATGGCAATGCTTAATCCCTCTCATTGTTTAAAAAACATACATTTTCTCATACGAATGTCTGTGATTTTAGATTTCTAGTGCCTGTCTCTTAATCTTGTCCTTTTTAAGTTTCATGCAGTCTTTTCTCCCTGTGAAGATACTTAGGCACTACTTGAATTACCCCTGCTGGTGGTGGGGAGGGAGGGAGGCAGATGGGAAAACACCAGCCCTTGCAAGGTCGCTCACTGCAAGATGTTAGTTTGCCATGTCCACTAGAATATACACTTAATTACTCACCAGTTTGATGCGGTAACATTTAAATCTTCTTACTAAGATTAGTTAAGCCAATCCTACAATGCATTTTTCACAATGCCTTTAAATTCCTTTATCAGATATCTCTAACATGTATGTGTTAAGTTTCTATTGATTTATTTTCCTTTTCCTTCTCACTGTTTTCCTATACTGTTAAGTATAATATATAATATATATAATATATAAAATAATAATAATATATTAGAATAGAATAGAATAGAATAGAATAGAATAGAATAGAATAGAATAGAATAATTATACAAGTATTGTATATATGTATAAAATATATGTTTCTTATACTGTTAAGTAGTGTCCTCATATTGTGCTGAACCAGGACACCCTTTGGATGTCATTCTTACATTGATATTGTTACCACATGTTTTTTGCTGTCTAGCAGCTATTTTTTTCAAAAGAATTTCCAAATTTCTTTTGACATCTTTCTCTGTAAATATTTTTCTCTATCCCATTTGACTTACGATGACCTTGTTTTGGAGGAAATCACTCCTTTGGATGTCTGTGCATTAACACAATTCTTAGTGTCTAGGACTTTATTCTTTTTCTTTGTGGAGAACTAGGTGGGCATTACTGCTACTGGTCTGTAGAGTTGGAAACAATATCCCCTTCTGTTATTATTAATCTTTAGTGAACATAATGATGTCCAAATTAAAATAAAATTGAAGTAAATACAATGTCTTTTGAACTTGAATGTTACCTTTTTATTTAGCATTGCTATAATTCCCCTGTTTGGCATCCTATATGCTTTAATTTTTGCTTCCTAAAATGCAATTTTTCTTAATGTATCTTAGGAAAAGCAGTTAAGAATTACCTTAGGCTGGTAATGTTTTCTTTTAGATAACTGTTTTCGGTTATTTTTATCGCCTTTCTTAACTACCAGAGTTTCCTATATATGTTTTGTAAAACCCTATGTCTTCATATGCATTAAGATTTTACATTTACACATTGAGATTTTTCATGTAGAGAAAGTGATTTCTTCTTTTTTTTTCTTTTTTTTTTCTTTTTTTAATACCACCTTTTTTATCTTGGTTAGCAGCATATTGGTGACTTTTTAGCATCACACTAGTCTGAACTTTCTCACAGATTTCAGGCAACTCCTTTGCTCTAACAATTCTTTTCCTCAGCAAAACAACCGGCATTGGTTGCGCAGGCAGTTTTATGTTCTTGTCAGCTCGGCTGAACTTGTTTGCAACATGCTGAGTAGATGTTTGCATTTCAGCCCCCTTTTCTCCCTGCTGCTAATACAACAACCTCCTCCACATCCAGCTACTCTCTGAGACCACTAGTTGATGATCATAATCAGTGGAAATGCAGCTTGATCTCACTGTCTAGTCTCCTCCTTTACAGGGATGTGGTACACTCTTTCTGCAAAAACAGATCCTACTCTTTGCATCAGCTGTGCAAACAGTAGCATGTCTGTAGCACTCACAATAAGAAATCATGTTTCAATAAAAACTTTGCTAATATCCTAAAATCTGCTATTGAAGTGGACTCTGGCAAAAGTATGTTATTAGAGGCAGCATAAAACGTTAGAATTTCATGCAATTTTAGTGCTGCATTTTTACTTTTGCTCCAGGCAATTAACACAGTATCATGCACTTTTTCCCACGAGCCTTCACTCTCACCAGCTATAGTAATGCTTCCAGCTTCTTATCTCCCATCTCTGAAATATTGCCTAAGTAGATACATCTCTTAACTGAAGAGTTTACAAATTAGAAGGGTGTATTTTAGTTCAAACAGTACTTCTCAGGATTGATCATACTTCAGAGCTTACTTAACCTCTAACACTAAGACAAATGGAAATTCACTACCAACTCACAAGGTATGTTTCAATATCTAGTGTTTGAATTAATGTTTTCTATGAATGAAGGTGGACTGGGTATGATAGATCAACAGCTATATATAAAAATGTACTCTGTTAGCACTCAGTACCTACCCCTGAACAGGAAGTACCCCTTCCAAAATGAGTAGAGGATGTGCATGACTGTTGCACATGCAACCTAAAACTGGATATTCTCCCCGACTGCTGGTATACTATCACACATACAAACAAACACAACCCATTTCCATAGTTCATTTGCTTTTATAAGCATTTTTAAAGGTCACAGCCCTGAAATTTGTCCAGAAAGTTGTGGAAATGATACATTGTTACTACACTCAAAAGAGAAATAAATGTCGTTGCTAGAGTGTTAATTACCAGCGAGGACACGATTAGAGAAACATTTTTTTAAATCGGTCAGGCAAAAATTGGACAATGCCAAAGGAATCTTCTCCAGAATGTGGCTAGAATTTGAAATCTGGGCTCCTTGCTTGCTTTACAACAAGCAGTAAACCACTGTAATCAGACAAAAGTGATTTCTTCAAAGAAGAAGAACCTTCGTGAAGGTTCATAAAGCCATAAGACTGTATTGTTCGACAAGCAGCCCTCTCCCTCAAACACTTTTGATTGGTTTAAGAGACTGTTCTCCTACACCTGCAACAAATCGGCTGAACTGTCTGTGACACTCAGTGGTTGATTCAGATTAATAATTTTCCATCTGAACTCTGTTTCCACAAATTCACAAGCAATGTAGTAAACTGGTAGTGCATTTTCTTTTGGGTATCCCCAGTGCGACAAGAAGAAATGCATTAGGAACCACCTATTCTCCTTCTAAGGATTATCTATCCTGAACTGGGAAGCATATATAAGATCCCTGGCATGGGAAGCATATTCAAGCTTCACTCATGACTTTAGCTTTGATGCTCTTTTATTTTTCATAAAAGAACTGTATATTGCTAGTACAAAAATAACCTAGATTTAATTTTATTTTTGTTCATATTATTTTAATGTGTATCTTAACATTAAAGTTTATAGCGCTTAAAAAGTAATAATTTCAAAGAACAAAGAAGCTTTCAGTTCTGGAAATGAGATCAATGCTTCACTAAAAACTGGTGTATATGGTTTTTTATATTTTAAAATATGCTTGTGAATAGGTAAAAATACCCTTTGCTGTATGAAGCTAATTTTGGTATCATACTTTAGCAAATGAACGATTTATGCACTTAATCTCAATTAAGATGCTACACTGAATTATGCTTTTCTTCGGCATATGAAAGTATTTATCTAAAATCAAAAATGATGATTGTCCCCAGGACACTTGATTATAATCTGAACCCTTTTTAAACTGATTTTGTTTCTATGATTTCCTTTATGAAATGGAAATTTCCCCCTTGCTGTGACATGATATAATCTAGATCCAGCAGCAATGAAACTTGATGACTGACATACTACAAGAAAAACTAGCTATTTCAGGTAATGAAACAGATTTCCTGACACACTTCAGCTGCAGCTTAGTTTAAGAAATCACTGCTCTGTAGGGTATGCTGCAACTAAGTTACTCTGTAGGAAGCTGGATGCTCTCTCGTATTATGTTTCTGATTCTCTCTCAGCAGTAAGTGTAAAGCTCATGCTTTTGGCTCCACCATGGAGCTACCAATTGTAACTGCAACTGCACTGTTGATACCCATCATACTACTTGAATCCTAAACTTAAATGTCTTGATATTACTATCTCTACCCTACCTGTGTGTAGTATAACTTCAGAGTCACAGGATCTTAAAAGAACATGATTTTTTTTCCAGAAATACTTACTAAGAGTTGAAAAGCTGCTAAGCTATCAAAAGCCAAGTTTGGAAATTAATGCATTTTTGAGACATTATTTAGAAATATGAACAAAAAAATCTTTCACGTGATCAGTGAAGAAGCTCTTTTATTACATTTCTATTCATCAAACAACTCTAACTTTCTAAAGTTCTTTAACCTCATCATCACTTTGCTATGTTTATGGATTGCTAGTCATAAAAACATATTTTCTCACGGATCTATCTCAGGATATATATCAAAACTGCAGAATTGTAGTCTGTTTTGGTGAAGCTTTTTTTTCTTGATTCCACCTGTAATGTACCATGAATTTCATGTTTCGTACCGTGTCATTTCCACACTAGTCACAGCTATTAAATTCTCTTGCTGTCCTCCAGAAAGGGGCTAACTCCTTCCTCCCATGCCTTTAAGAAAAACACCTTTAAAAATAACCTTTAATGCAGTTTGAAATACAACAAAATGATTGCACACACTGACATGTCGTATATTACTCATCTCCTAGTATTCCCTTTAAATGAGGACATAAAACAGTTCACATTTTTAGGCTCACTGTATTTTAGACACAGGCAGATGAAACAGGAGTTGTTAGCTTTAGGACATGCTTTGTGTGTATGGGAAGGATTTATCAGTTCTACCTGATACAGATTTGGGTATTTACTAGCCAAGGATTATTACTAACCAAGCCTGCCTGTGATAGACCATATTTCAAAACAGATTCTGCTCCAAAATATTGGCAACTCATTCATGAGTCACTTTTATGAAGTTAAATTTTTAAGAATTTTAAGCATTTCGTAACTATGCCATACGAATAAATTAAAAGTGTGCAAAATCTAGTTCCACCTTACTTCAGGCATCCTCTTTCTAAAGTAGGCTTTCTGAGAGAATTTTCTGAAACTTACTGGCAAGTAATGTTTTCCTGACCTTCAGCAGGGCTTTGGTCATGCAAAATACCTGACATTCCAGCCACAAAAAAAAGACAGTATTTGAGACCTTGTTAGACTGGGAACTTTATGAGGCAAATTCCCACCTAAAATAGAATTTTCATGTTTGAAATTATCATGATATACACTGAGGAACTTTGACACTTTCCAGCTTATCAAGACCTGAATCAGCTAGATAAAATAGTAAACTTGTGGGACTCAGTACATAGTGAGTGACCTGATAGGAAGAAGCAGCATTGCTGCTTCCCTGAAAAGGCACTTTGACCCTTGGTTTCAATAGCATTTAAGATGGGCAGAAAAAGTATTTCTTTATGTGTTACATCTGCTTCCCTTTCTTTGCATTTAGCAGCTGATTTGTCAAAGGGATTAAGCCATCACAACCTTCAATTGGAAGTATTTTCTAAAGGATCCAGTTTACAAATACTAATTTTTATGAGAACAATTGGAAAACTAGGTAAGAAAGGCTCTTGACTAGAAGGGTAATACAGAATTTTGAGAGCTTCAGACGGAGATAGGAGTAGCATTAGTCAAATAGATGCAACAAGTTTAAAAAACATTAAGTTGCTTTCCTCTAATTCTTGATGAAATTTTAGTCTACTACCCAAAATTTAATTCCAAATTCTCATTATTTTTTTTCTGGACCTTATATATATGATATTGTCCCAAACTATACTCAACTCAGTTTCACTTTTGTTATTCTAGTCCCCAAGGTTCAGGATATAGGAAATATCTTTTCCTGTATTCCTCAGCTTCTCCTTTATTGGTGATGGCTCTCAAAATGTCATTTGCATATACATCTTTGATCAGCCTCTACAAGAGCTGAATTTTACACAGTAAAGATAGATTTATGGAAAAAAAAAGTTTATCTAAATTTTAATCTGAAATAGATAGATGTAAGATGTAAGTATATTTCTCAGTTAACTTGATAGAATACATCAGAAGTTCAAGAATAGAGATGAAGGGAAAAAAATACCGAATAACTCATGCCAATAAAAAAAAGTGCATCTAAATAGAGGTCTATATGCAGACTGGCAACCCTTTTATTTCATAAAATCATTTCATAAAGGATATGGGTGAGCTTAAAAACCATTGACCAACACCAGACTGACCAATGACTGACAGTGTTGCATTATTAATAACAATGTTGCATTATTAATAACAAAAGCTAGATAAGTTTGGGGTAAGCTTTCCTTTCTTGGAATTTTTTTCCCATTGTCTTCTGCACTGATGAAAAAAACTTATTGTCAAACAAGTAGGTGTAGTCTTTCTGAAAATTAGGTATTATTGATGTGCCTCTATAACTATATTTATGCAATTACGTTTGTTAAACCTACCAAGAAAATCACTGATAGCAGCAAAAGCACTTTTTCTGCATGATGTCTGTGAGCATCTCCCCCAAAACATACCTCACTGCTGATTTTTGGATACTTTTCAAGGTGTGCTTAAGTAGCTTTTTAAGTGCAGATACACCTGCATAGCCAAGAGCTATGTATTAAAAGCCGCTACAGCTCAGATACAGAAGAATCTTTCTTGTGAAAGCATGGGGTGTTGGTTACAAAACAGACTTGTGTGAAAACAGGTCATTAGTTGCAGAGCCTAGGCCAGCAATTACCTGGTAACAGCAATAAGCAGGTTCATTGACACACACAATGGAAGTTCCATCTTCACTCAAAACCAGACATAAGCAATGCTCAGAAAACTCTTTAAACACTGAGGGATTCCCACTCCCTCCCCACCATTTTCATCAATAAAATTTGTGTCTCTTTGCAAGACAGAAGAGTATGCGTCATTGTTATTCATGGAAACTGTCAGGCATTTTAACTCTGCTGAGAAACACAAGGGTGTATGACAGATGGGGCCTGCTTTCTTGGCAAGGAAGTTCTAGTGCCAGCAGAATGCCACAGTATGAGTCCTAAAAGAGAGAAGAGACTACAATTTAACTTGTTCTTATACACAGACGTCATCTGACGAGAGGTCTTTCATTGTGAAGTAGCCTGACCTGTCATATTAACTCCTATGTATGTAAGCTGCTGCTGCCTTCTTAGTCTTAGATGCCAAATGGTCTTAAAAAGATTGCAATATTTATATTAGGTGTAATATCATTAATGCAAGCTGCTTTAGTGGCTTCCCCAAAAGCTGGAAAGTATAAATTCAAGAATGAAACCTTGAGAAGATGAAGATTTCACAAGAAACATCAAAAGTCCTACCTATTGCTGAAGTGTTCAAACTGTAGTGACTCTTTATCTTTCTTAGTACGATATGTTTTCCAATGCTTATTATATACTCTTCAGGTCAAAAATGTGAAGCAGGGCAATGCACTCCAATATTATACATGTACATTCATGATGTGTCAAGGTCCTCAAGGCAAGGTCATTTAAAGCATGGGAAGGACATAAGTCAGAGCTCAACTAAGCACAAGTGTGTGGGAACAGGTAGGCAGGAGAAGGAGGATGATGGCTGAAAGGGAAAACTGAAAAAGAAAATTCATTTTGGGCTAAGCAAAAGTGCTCATATACATAGAAATGGAGTACTTAACTTTGACACGGAGTACTTTCTTTGAACTTTGTTTAAAAAAGTCATAAGTTTTTTGCTATTTCAAATCTTAGAAGTTTCTTTACAATGTTCATATTTTACCTTCCCCCCCCCCCCCCCCCCAGTTTGGTGAGGGTGGGGTTTTGGTTGTTTTGGTTTTTAACCAATCCATTTACTTCCACATCAATTCAAATTCAGATTTTTTTCCCCCACTGAGCAGAATCTATAATTACAGAAGAAAGCCTCTTCCTATTTTTTTATTTCACCTCTACTACGTATGAAATTGCAGATGCATGTACTTGGAAAATGTTCTAGAGATTTTGGGATTTACTACTTGACAGACTTCATTAATCACTTTACAAAGAGCTCTTAACATTATCTATTCTTAAATTTATCATTAACTTCAGGATGAATGTTTTTTGAAAATCCATTTGGCTCTATTCTTAGCTATTTTTTAGCCTTGAACATCTAATGATTATCTCGATATTATACTAAAGAACTAAAATTAGCTCCCTGAGGTATGAAGGGTCTTCAGTATCCTAGTTATAAAAAAATGTTTCCTCTAAATAATGAAGTGGGGAATTTTCTGAATTACATTTATTAGGATTGGAAAATACTATGGAAAATATTTCTCTTTCAGAAAGTAGCTTTTTAAAAAAATAAGTTTGCCAAGCTGCACAAACAATTACTGGTTTTTTACCTTTAGCCTGATTCACCTTTCATTTAGTTTTGTAGCTGTTGATAAAATGAAGGGGTTCCTCCTGTCACTTTTAGTAAAAACCTCAAGCCATATGAATGTGTTCAAGAGCTCTAACTCTGAAGTGATAGGACAGGACAAAATGCTTATTGATTTACATTGCAGCAGTAGAGGATGTTATTGGCTTTCCCCATGTACATCTCAGCATCGCCTATGGACTATCAGCTATCAAGTAAAGTTGCTGCAGTTCCAGCAGCTGGTGCGGCTTCTGATCTTCTGGGGTCAAAATTTTTCTTTGCCCTCTTGACAGTTATTAGCTAGTCTTTTATTCGGAGTATGAGAACATTCTCCCCACCAAAAAAACCACAAAACAACAACAACAACAACAACAACAACAAAAATTACCCCCACCCCATATTCTTAAAATGTAGGGCCACTTAACATGTAACATTTTTTACATCTGATAATCATTAATACTTTATTTTCTCACCTTTGTGCTAGGATGAAACTCACTAAAATTAAACATTTCAGTTAAAATTTTGCTATTAGCTTTTGATGGAACTCTGGTTAGTTTCACCTTATTTCCTTCATAATATTTGGTGATGACTGTACATCTCCTGTTTGAGACTTTAACATATTCTGAGTTCTACTACAGTGGAATGTCCAATGAGCCTGAATGGAGTCTGACACTGAAAAGACAGCTTCCAATATCTGAATTGCAATATCTAAAAAATTCTTCAAGTTCTTATGAAGGCTACTTTGTAATATAAATAAAACTTCCATGGGAAATACAAAATATATGGTTAGTAAGACTGTATCTCAACCTGACAGCAGCTATTGGTAATGAAGATACTGGTAAGCATTTTTTCTGCGTGGCATTCTGGTCCTCTTATGTTCTACCTTGGCTTATCTCTGCTCTTCAGCATTTGCATGTAAAATGTCAAAGATATTAATCATAAAAAAGCAGAAAAAGCTTACTAATATCCCTTACAAAAATACTTTCTAATATACTTATCTTGAGCATTGTTTCTTTCAGCATTAATTTTCTTACTTGAATATGGTAGAATTAATATTGTAAATCACATTCACACTGCTCATCAGAAATCACTGGATTTGGTGATTATAATTTTAAATAAAATGAAATTTTCTCCTTAATGATGGAGCACTGTGCAGTCATTAGAACACAGGTTATGTAATTGCTGGGTTGCACCCAAAATAAAAGACCATCATCCTTCTTTCTGTGGCATCTGTTATGCCTTTCTACAGTACACGATGGAATTGAATGAACTAATGTTACAGAAATGTGCAGCTTCTTATTTGCTTCATGTTTTCATATACATGTATACTAGAAATTTGCAGTGATGGAACTGGAGCTGTCAGCATTATGATCTTCATTTAAATTCTCTCTGACAATTTCTTCATCTACAAATGCAGAAAGTATTTATACAGCATTCATTGTCTTAGGCTGCCACAGAAATTGGCAACCATTGGCAAGCTGGGGAAACACTATGCGTCATTTTGAACTCTAAGTAGCAAAGCAACATTTTAGTGTGCCCACTTCTCAAGCTGTCGAGTTCTGTCTTGAGCTCTGACAGAACAGAGAGAGAAAAAGATGCAGGCCATTACAGTGTTCAAGGTGACATGAGGTCTCTGTGCAAGCCACTAAAGAGATTTTTTTCAGACCTCAAAGCTGTGTAATGTACCCTAGGGAAAGGCAGAAACATGACAAGGCTTTGGGGTACGTGATGCTCAGCAGACTGGGTGTGCATGAGGACAACAGAGGTATGAACAACCTGGTGCCATCTCACCCATTCACCCCTTTAAATTTTTAACTGAAATAAATGATTCCCAGTGCAGGACAGAGGTTTAGTCCAGTCCAATATGAGTCCAAAACAAAACAGAAGGCAAATGAGCAACTAAGAAGTGTGGAGCCCCCTCTAGCCCATTCTGCTCTCCTATTTATCAGTGTAGATATCTCTGAAGTTTGCTGGCGATGCCTCTAGTGAAAAATCAGAACTGAAGGTGACATCTGCTACCTTTTGATATATTCAGCACATTTGACAAGTTTGGTGAGATGAGACTTTCAATCTTGTTAAGGAAGCTTTGCAGAATGTACTGTTTTATTTCCAGTAATACGATGTTATTTTAGATCCAACCTGGATGAGATTGTGTGATAAAAGTGTGAAGGCTCTGTGCATTATCAGACAAAGGAGTCTCTTGCATGTGAAAATAGTAATGCTGATGTGAGGCCTTACTAGATACTTGGAAAATGTATAGCAAGGTTTCTGAAATGGGACAGCAAGAAGACTGAAAATGAGGGCTGATCTTCAAAAAAACCAGATGCTTTCCCTAACTATCGTAGAGCTGAGTTTTCTGTTCTTGCAAAGCAAATGCTTCTGTTTGTTGAAGAAGATGATCTAAAAGAAGATAAGTTTTTCATCCAAATTTCTACAAATGCCATGTTCCTGTACCAAATTTAGGCCCAAATTACTGTGGATTTGTGTGAAAGGAAGAATGAGCAAGTATTTTTCCTGACATCAGTGTTTTATGATTACTGAGCTATTAAGAAATATTTGACATTGTACTGATTTTTTCTCTCAAAATAAACTTTTCTGATTACCCTTATATTTCAGTGATTTCTTTTGTGCAGTAGTGAATCTGCAGCTTGTGAGGTAACTGGCAAAAAGTCTGATCCATCAGCATTTTTGTTTGCTTTCTTGAGTTTGTAGTGGCACAGCAACAATGAAGAAGCAATCATCCATCATCCAGCTAGTCAAAGAGAACAAAGTTCTGAAAGTGGAAATAATTCATGGTGTTATCATTACTCACTCAAGTTTTATGTGACTTTTCTGGAGTTTTTTTTTCCTGAATTTTAATCAAACTATAATTCTGGGATAGAAGTGATGCTGTTTTCTAAATGCCGAATGTTTGGGGATGGGATGTGGGATGGGACACACAACTTCCCCAATAATATTTTCATATGATTTAGGTTTTTCCATTTTTATAAAACTTTTTTTTTTTTTTTAAGGTAATGTACCTTTAAGAGTACTTTGGCTAGAAAACTTACACTAGCTAAAAAGAAGATGTCTTCAGATTTACAAATGCTTCAATTTTAATAAATGTTTTTGGTATACTTCTCAAGTAAATTTTCTGGATCTATGCAATATTGACAAACCTAGTAACTTAAAAAATAGAAGCCAAATTCCAAAAACCTTGATAAAAGGAACTTCTCTTGAGTTTGCTCTGGGAACTGAATTTCTTGATTTCCTATACGCATAGATGGACTCCTAGCTTTCCCTTTCAGCTGAATTTCTCAGTTAAACTTGAGAACAAGGGTTGATTCCAAGAAAACCCCAACAAATAAGATATAAAAGACATATTCCTACAGCAGCAGTACAAATATGTGATGATGAATTTGAAACTTGATGAGAACACTGGAGACAGAGGAGGACCAATGAATTAGTAAGTTAATTAAAAAAACCACTACATATATCTTGTTATTTATAGCCAGAGTCTACATAGAAACAACCATTCCAGTTTTTGAGGTGAATATGTTGAAACTCTTCTCATACGCAGAAGGTATTGAAAATAAAGGTTCTCTGTGGGAGTTTGGAGGATCATGAATTTAGAACTTGCGTAAAAGAACACTTTTTGTTTCACATCAAATTTCCATTTCTACTATGTTACCAGCATCGTATCTTTCTCTTGAGGTTTAAGTGATTTTAAGAGAAGCGACTGAGAGGATGTGAGGTGCTTTGAGAGACGCTTGGATGTCTGAGGATGAAAACCAGGAGTGAAAAAGCATATCAATCCCCTAAATACCAGAATCACCAATTGTTTGCAGCTCTTTTTCAGATCAGTGAAAAGAAAGTACCTACTGCCCTTCTCCCTGCCTTTGAGAGTGCAGATTGAAAAAATCATAGGAACAAACCTGGTCATTTTACATCCTGCATCACCCAGAGGTAAATACTATAATCAAAGCAAACACCCATTCCATTACCTTTATATACTCTTTTATACAGCAATATTACAGATGGTTAATCATCATTTTACTAGATTCATCCTCTGCTTAGAGCATATCAACCTCTTATGTTTGTAACAATGAATGTGATGGTGGGTACTTTGTCTTTCATGTGAGGGCAGAGTTTTGCTTCTGCAATAAACCCACTGAATAGTGGATTCCCTGCATGAGGAGAATTGATTAGCCATGACCTGGGGTCCCTTTTGAGTAATGCTATACATAAAGCCATAATCTCAGAAAATTTACCTTAGAGGACTTCAGCTTCTTGGCTGGAAATGCATGGCTGAACAGCTTCCCATGGTCATCTTGCCTTGTAGTTCTTATCCCTGCCAGGCTGTTTTACACTCTTGTGTCCTAGGTCATATCAGAAATCATAGTGGAAGTCTTGTCTCGGACAAACATGGAGGAGTGGAAATAAAAGAAATATGTTCCAAATACATTAAATTGTGGTGCCAACATGTGAATGGTTTCAGGATGCTGCTCTTTCATTATTTATCATGTATGACTTGAGGTTTCAAACATCATATATCTAGGTTTGAAGGTTTGAACATATTCCCACTGAAGAAATTGTATGTTCTGCAGCTCCACTGCAAGTTCTTCTAGGACAAGCATAAGTTATTGCTGCGTGTCTTGTATATTTGCAGCTTTTAACTCACATGATAGTGATGTTTTCTTTTTCCTTCCTTTAAACTAGCCTAATGCTTTAAAAATTCAGCACTGCCTAATAGGGCTGGGTGGCTTAAGACTACATGAAAAAAATATTTGCTGAAAAATATGCCTTTAATTCTTTACAAAGCAGACATTATCTTGCCAGTCGTGGCCTATGACCCTTACTACAAAATCATTCTCAGGATTCGGGAAATTAAATTGAATTTCATCTCTTGAGAGTCAATATCTGCATTCACTTCAACTTCCAGAGGCAGACACCACTGGCAAGCTGTGGAATTCCAGATGCAACATCTCCTAAATCTTTCCTGCCAGTGGTCCTACTTTTTTTACACAATTATTACATGATCTCATAGCAATCATTTCTATACTTAGGATGGTTTTAGTTGTTATTCTTTTTACACTGAGTGGAAGAACATCAAGGCTGAATGTCTTCAGACAAAAAGGTAGCTGAATCAAAATTTCCAATATGCTTGGTAAATTTCCTAACTCTGGATGATGAACTAAAAAAGTAAGTGGAATTTCTGACAACATCAGCACCCTTTGGTTTTCTGAGTACTTTAATCTTTGGATAGATGAATGTCTTCAATACAAACCCAAATTTTTAAAATTCAGTTAAACTGAATAACTTCCTGGTTAGCTGCAACAATAAAAAGGTGTAAATGCTTGCATAGCCTTTTTGGTGATCTTCTGTGATGGCAGGGGTGAAAAGGCATCAGTGAAGTACATCTTTTATCACCAAGGCAATAGAACAAGTCTTGCACATGACAATCTTCTAAGCAAGATTAGTTCACTTAAATATTTCAAATTGTCTGGAAACTACAGAGAGAGTAAAGTATCAATGGCATTCTCTTAAATGTAGGAACTTACATTTTGCAGAGCTCTGTGAGGAACTAAAGTTCTTGCTAACAGTCTGGATTGCAGAATTGAACAAATTTATTACATTTGTATATGATGGTGGAAGACAGGCTTGAATTCAAAGTGTTTTTGACAAATTGGATAAATATTTGGGAAAAAAAAAGGTATTTTCAATAGAGACAGCACAGAAAGAACAAACATTCAGCCACAGAAATATGAACAATGGATTAGGTGATCTTGAGGGAAACAAAAGCAACCAGAGCTTAAATTTTATCACCAAGTGATAATGCTGTCACAACCAAGGCTTGCATTCCATAAGGAATGCATGGAAAAAGAGTACATACTGTGATATGTGCATGATTATCCTTCTTTTCTTATAAACAGTTACAAGATCCCACATAGCTTATTAGCTCCATCTTTGGACTTCAAATAAGGTACAAATCAGTTGAAGACAGTCCTGATGAAAGCAGAAGGATACATCAGCTCTTGAGATGTTCTTGAGTGCCTAAGAACAGTTTCTGGAAGTGGGTTTTACCTGTGTAAAGACTGAGGGGAATACTCTGCTCGCTGTCCCTTTGGTAGCTAATGTAATACTCTGAAATCACAGCAAGAGAGGTTCAGGTTGTACATTAAGGAACAGTTTGCAATGGCAAGTCAAAACAGATTGCCTGAGGAGGATGGAGCGGTGCTATTGCTGGAGGACTTCAGAATGGGTTAGACAAACACTTGTCAAGAATGACACATAGATGTAGTCGATTATGCCTTGGGGCAGAGCCACGGAGGAGCTGACCTTGCAAAGTCTCTTCCAGTCCTACTTTTATGTAAAGAGCTTTATGCTCTTTCCTCCCATCCCACCTTCATCGTTCAGGGTTCCTTCAAGTTTTCCCTTATCTCCACCTACTCTCCTAAAAAATAACCTTTCTACTGCCTCTTTTACTATTTTATGCATACGTAAGAGATGCTTCCTGAACGAGACTGTTCTGTGGACAGACCAGCCTGATCTCATCCATGGAAAAGAATAGGACTACTTCTCACATTCATAGTTATGTACTGTGGTTATAGAAAGATTCAGAAATATTTTAGCCATCAATATGACCTGTAGCTGAAGTGACAGCTTTCTACATGCAGGGCAGAAAGAAAGGAAGTTAGAGGTAGCTTTATTTTTCAAAATTCGTTCTGGATACGTCAATGTTGAGAGTCTGATACGCATTTTCCCACTGTTTAATGCGACAAAGCTGAAAGGGCAGTAGGTCCTAGCAAGCTTAACCCAAGTGCCCTCCTTTTTTGCTGAGAGGAGTTAGTTTGGGAAGACAAGGTAATTACACTGCATGGTCAAAACGAGCAGCTGAACTCAGCCCAAACGGGTCCGACTGCAACACGCTGGGTACAAACCGACATCGCTCTGAGCATCTTCTTCCCTCGGTGCTGCTACCGAAGCGGGGGGTGCCCTCAGCCCCCCGCGGCTCGGGGAAGGCTGGAGCCGCTCAGGTGGCGGCCGGGCGGGCTCCGGCAAGGCGGCGCTGCGGGGGGAGCGCGGGGAGAGCCCGGCAGGTGAGCGCCCCAGCACCGCCCGGCGCAGCGGGCCGGGCCCCCGGCCACGGAGCCGCCCGCGGGCTCTCCGCGCCGTTTCCCCCGCATTTCACGTAGCGCCGAGGAGGACGGACCGGAACGGGAATTGCAAGCCCCGTCCCCGATGCGCGGCGGCGGCAGAACCAGCAGCAGCAGCAGCAGCAGTAGCAGCAGCATGGCCCGGCTCCGGCCCGCGGGCCCCGCACCGGGCTGTCGCTCCCCGCCTCGCCCGCCGGGGGAACGGCGCGGAGCGCGGAAGCGCACACGGGGCGGCCGGAATGAGGGGTGCGGTGGGGCGGGCCCGACACCGCCCGTCCCTGGCCCGACCGGCGCACGTGGTGGCGGGGGGCGCGGGCCGCCCCTCCCTGCTCTCCTCCCCGGCGCGGAGAGGCGCGCTGTGCCGGCAGCAGCCCGCTTCTCCTCATTTTTGGGTTTTGGGGTTTTTTGGTTTTTTTTTTTTGAACTCTTGCTTAGCAAATTGCGCGTGATGAGCTCATGATGCCGCGCCCCCCCGCCCGGGCTGGGGCAGGCAGGGGAACGTGAGGCGGGCGGGCGCGGCCAGCGGCGGGGGCTCTGCGCGGCCAGGAGGAGGGCGAGCTCTCGGTCCCACGCTGTTTGCTGGACTCGGGTTGTGAGGCTTTCCCCGCCCTTTTGTTTTTTGTCTTTAATATATATATGCGTATGTATATATATACATATTTATCGCCCCTGTCCCGCTTCGTGGCGGGCTGTTCGCCGCTCTGTTCGCAGGTGGATCCATGAACTCCCCCAGGAGCGGCACCGCCGCCTCGCAGCGCCGCGCCGGGGCGGGGGGAGCGGCCGCCAGGTTCGGCCCCGCCGCCGCTGCGGGGGGCGGCCCCGCCCGGGCTCCGGCTGGGCAGGCGTGAGTGAGGCGGGCGAAGTTACTCCGCGGCGCCGGGCCCCTCCGAGGGACTGCGGGCGGGGAAGAGCCTGTCCCCGCGGTGCTGGGAGAGCTGACACCGCCGCCGCCAGCAGAGCAGCCCGGCTTTGGCCATGAAGAGGAAACAGAAAAGGTTTCTGCAAATGACGCTGCTCTTCACCGCGGCTCTGATTTTCCTGCCTGACATCGGCCTCTGGTCTCTGTACAAGGAGAAGCACCTGGTGAAGCCGCCCGAAGCCGCGGAGCCGCAGGTAGGTGCGAAGCCGCCCGGAGCACAGCCCCTGCCGGCGGCAGCCGCCCCTCGGGGCACGGCTCCGGCTCTGCCCCCGCGGGGTCCGCGGAGCGGGGCGGCAGCGCTGTGCTTGTCCTGCCGCAGAGAGAAAGTTGTGAGAGCATCTCCGTCTGCCGGGCTGGGCTTCCCCGGGAGGGGCAAGGGGTGAGCAGGCACAGAACCTGCCTCTGAAATTAGGAGAACGTGGTATTTTGTGTGCTGCGTTGGTGAGTTGAGGGTGATGCTGGATTCTGATTTTCATTACAAGAAGTGGGGGTTTTACTGCAACTTTTGTTTGCCCGCTTCTCTGCAATACTTCTCGAACTGTTGTGTGGTTATAGGTCCGCTGAAATTGCTTGGGATCCGCATAGATGTCTTAGCACCGAGATTTTTTTTGTTTCCTCTTCTGTTGTAAATTCGACAGAAGTGACTGTTTTTTTCTCTTCTGAATATTACCATTGTGTCCTGATGCAGCGATGCTGTGTTTAACTGCTTGTCAGACTGATGTCTGACAAAGAACTTCCAAATATTTTCAGTTTACAGTTTTCTCGATCACTGTTAATAATAGGAGCCATTGACAAAAGCTGTTTCCTGCGTTATTCTTCAGCTTGATGGCTCATAAATCACAGTATGACCTGCACTAAGTGAAGTTTAGTTTTAGGGAGTTATTGTATGCACTTCTTTATAACCCTACCTGTAATTTACCAAAGCTTGTGTTTGTTCTGTTCAACAGTACAATGCTCCTACACTGTAATTGTCAGTGTAATTTGAACATAACATGAATGTTTCATAGATCGTTGGTAAGAAATTATGGGATTGTATGATCTTTTAACTTGTTTACCACTTAGCCTTCACATTAGAGTGTATTCATTTATAATTTTAGTGTACCTAGTAGCCTTCATTTCAAGGGTGATCACCCATGTATGGTCAATGACTTCAATTGGACAATAATATATTGGATTCTTTCTTAGTAAAGGTATCTATCACAGGAGTTAGCCCTCCAAACTATCATAACTTTGCTTAATGAAATATGCTGAATATTACTAGAGCAGGAAGTTAAGGATAGCTTCTTAATTTGAAGCTTACTTTATACTTCCATGGGTTTTAAAACGCAGTAGGTGTCAGGTGCTAAAATTTAGTTGGAAGTAATTTCTGCTGAAAGAAAATTATACGTGATCATAAGTGTCTGTCATTAGTTTACAAGGTACACACTGCAGTCTTTGCAGTTTCTAATTTACTTTGTGACTTAGGAAAACTAGGGTTTTCAATGCAAATATTGATTTCCATGTGTGTTGCATGGCTCTTTAGAAACATATGCCTTGACAAAATTTCTAATGTTCAAGAGTGCGCTCTAAGTAGAACATGATTTGATAACACTGAAAGGGAGCTTTTATATTTAATTTTAAAAAAAGGGTTTCTGGATAAAGTGGTGTAAGAAATAAACAGCTAAGCATATGTCAAGGACTAGTGAGGCTTGCTAATGAGACTCCAAAAAATTTTACCTCCTAAGTTTTCTGAAAAGGTCCTTTTACTAGCTTCCTTTTTTTCTCCCCCTTTTTTTTCCTCTTCAGTTTTCTCCCAGTGTGAATACTAATTCAGCAGTAATGGGGCTGTTTAATGGAAAAACAATAAAAATGAGCAGTGAAATTTTGAACCTTACAGCTGACTCTAATGTAATTCCGTAAGTATTGAGATCATGTTGGCAATATCATTACCCGGTGAGGATGGGAGGTTGAAGTACAGACAAGTAATGCAATTAGGTTACTTATGTCTTTTGATGTGCACATTATAACCCAAAATACTTACAAGGAACGGGGATTGAAATATGAGTTTGAGTTCAACTCCCTGAAATACAAAGAAAATTGTAAGACCTCTTTGCGAGTACCCTAAAAATGAGGTCAGGCCGGAAAGACTGCATTAGAAATAGTATCCTAGTAGAAATGTAACTTTTTTTTCCTTGTTAAGTTAGTAGCAGATGAAAGAATTCAGACACTCAGCATTTGCCCTTGAGATATTTAATTTCTTGATACTTAGTGTGACTTAACACAAGTTTAGAGGTCAGTTCTACTGAAACTGAAGCAGACTTTTCTTATGTATTCTAAGATCATGTTAGGGGACAAAGGTATGTGTGTGTAGAGTCAGCAATCATGCTAGTGATGTACAGTTGGACTGTTGTGGTGTGCCCTTACAATGGGAGAGAGGCAGAGCTATCTGTGACTTCAATAATTTAGTTACAGGCTGAACTGGTTTTGCCTTTGTGGTTAAAATAAGAGTCTAGTTGGTATTCTGACCTTGACAGTGGTGTTTGTAAATGTGCTGTCTTATTTTAAGAACAATTAAATTCATGTTGCAGATCATCAGGTGGTTTTGAGGAGATGGCATGGTAAAATGATGTTTTGACTACTTATAAATTAAACTTTTCCATTCATTGCTGAAACAATCATCCTTAAACTTCTGTGTCAATGAGGGCTCTGTCAGCATCTGCCACCACCTCAGCTGCTTGCCACAGCACTGGAGTGAGGGAAGGATGGCAGTCTGATGGAGGAGGTATTGACATCCTGGCAGCAGTAAGCAGAGAAGCTGCTCAAAAGCAGCCCACAGTACGAAAATAGTCTGTTTCTATCAATGGTAGAACAGTGTCCCCTGGGGACTGTGTCATTTCCAGTGCCTAGAAGAGGCACTTGTATTCTTTACTGCTATCTAGAAATTCTAATATGATATATACTAAGTTGACTTTTTTCCATTAAAATAGTGCTGCAATAAGTTACATAAGAATTGTTTTTCATTGTGCAAATTCTGTTTCTGAGCAGAGAAGCTCTTCTTTAGGGAAAAATGAGAAAATGATGAAATTATGATTTCAGACAACGTTAATGATTTTGGTCACTTTACATTAATTCTATAAACATTGTTAATCTCTGTGAACCTTTAGTTCATATAAACGTTTTAAAGCTGTTATGTTTTCACTTGAGAACTTGACAGGCTTGATTTTTATATTTTGGGTATTGTTATTTATTTCTGTTTTGTCATATTTAAAGTGGAGCTTCAAGAGTAAATGTACATGTAAAGGTTCTGAGTTACATGGTGCAACAAGATTTCCGTAAAATACAGTTTGACATAAATGGTAGACACGAGGGAAAAAATAGTTTATTTCTAGTTTAATCTTTCAAAGACTGCCTTTCTTGCTATACTGTGGGAATAAGGGAAATTGAATAGCATATTTTTATTGCCCTTTTAAAAAAGAAGACAAAAATTCCTTAAAACATTATGATGTCCTTTGGTTTTGATTACAGTTTGTACAATTGCTTTAACTTTGGAAGGGGAGTTTGTTTGTTTTTGTTTTGTCATTGAGGTTTTATGTATGTGATATAAGTGTCTTGTCTGATCATTTGATAAAATTCCAAGACCAGGGTGTTTATGCCGGTAAAACTTTTAATTTCGGTTTTGTTTTCTATGGAAGAAAAGAAACAATTTAGTGTGTTCAGTAGGATGTAATCCTGGTCCAAACTCTGTTATCTCATGCTATCTAAAGTTAGTTCTACTTTGGTTGGCTACAGTAAGGCTTTACCCTTGTCTGTTCGTATACTGTCAGTGTATGAAGCATAACTTCATGCAAAAGTACCAAATTTCTTGCAGCAGTTTTCCAGTGTCTATGATGTAGGTATTGTGGTACATGTTTCTTTCTATTCATATGGGAGGCCAGTGTGGCTGGTGACTGAAAGGAGAGCAATCTAGTGAAGTAACCCCTAATATATTTTAACTTCATTTTGTATTTTTTTTATTCGTCACATCCCTACTTCCTGGTGTCAAATCTGCTCACTTAAAATTGTTTTGAATAGCAGCGTCTCTTGGTCACAGATGTTCTGTAATACTTGTAGGTGTATTACTGAAATGCTTTATGATGTGCAAAGTCAGGAAAGAAGGTAGATTTCTGACTTCATTTCACATATGCTCTGATGCGGTGAAGGGTGCTACTTTAGCCTCCTGACTGAGGCACTTCTACTGAAGAAACCAGTGATGACGTTGGCCTTTTTTATTTTCATGCATGCAGGGTGTCCAAAATAAAGAGCAAAAGCTGTCCTGTAAAGGGGAAAACATAGTTCCATGGAATAGTCATGGAACTCTCTTTCCATTGTCCTGTGAAGCCTGTGCTTCCATCTGGTTAGCCCCAAGATTACACCTTTCTCATGAGACAGTGAGGTATGGATTTCAATGAACTCCTTAGGATAAGTAGAACTTAGTCCTTACAAATCCTAGGCCTCTTTCGTAGTTGGCAAACAGGCACAAAATCGACTTACTAAGCCTGGTGGTTGTAAAAGTACTGATTTTGTCTTCTGAATCCAGAAAGCAACTTCAGGCTAAATTCTGTCTTGCAATGAAGTCTGTAAAAGAAGCGAAAATTTAAATTTACCCCAGAATGCAATGTTTCCTACTGTTTATCACACAGATTCTAATACTCATAAATTTTCCAGGACAGTTAACCTTGTCAACTCACTATTGATGGCAGTGAAGTACAAAGCTTGCCTGGTGAATTCTGTTTCTGGTGCATAAAAGCAGCATCTTGAGAGCACCACTTTCTTTCCCCCCCACCCCCAGGCGGAATTTCCCTTGCCTTTCTGGTTGATTTCAACAGTTGCAAAATCTTGTACAAAATATGGTTTGGTTAAGATATAAATATGCACCTGTTTTCTGTTATCACACTGGTAGGACACTGTCAGTTACTTATGTATTTAGTTCCACTGTCTCAATTATTTACCTTTGCTTTCACCACAAACTTATGAGGCAAGAGAGTTTTGTTTCTCTTTAGCAGAGGAGTAAATAAAGTGTAGAGTGACAAACAGGCTCAAGTCTACAAAAGTAGCTGCTTGACTGCTGCTGACATTTATTTCTGCTATTTTGGGACAGTACCTGTCAGACCATAAGAAATACTGATACTTTCTCTGCTCAGTTTCTATGCATGTGCTGTTCCAAGCAAGTCATCATTTCTCTCCTCAGAGCAGCAGCTGGGACCTGGTGTGTTCAGTACTCTTTTATTCTATGACTGTGTTAATTGCTGTGCTGATTGCTGGGGTGTCAGCTCCAAGATTCCCTGTACCTGGCATGACAAAACAGAGCTTAGTGCCTTAAAATGCAGAGCATTGGCAGCCTGAGTTTACCTTTTAGATGTTTTAAGTCACATAGTTGACACTTATGTAATTCAGTTCTTTTATCTAAATTGTTTGTGTATAATTTCATTCTCTTGTTCATATTGGAGCCTACTGAGGAAAATACAATTTGAGTTCTAAAACCTTTGTTACTTTATTGCCTTAAATAGTATTGTATCTTAAAACAGTATGCTTCTGTTGTATTCAGTATACCAGAGGGAGCCCTCCTGTGGTTAATTTAATACCTATCAATTTTTAGGAGTGTTACTAAATAGAGTATATCTTACAGGATAAAATAGGCTGGTTTCTATATTTAATTTTCTTTCCATTTAACTCAGCATTTGTAAAGTATTAAAGCTAATTTATCATGCGTAGTCATTTTGGCTTAATCCAAATCAAAACACAAGATCAAGAAACCTCAGTGCATGCTGGCACTTAGGCTTGTAGAAAGACTACTGTGATGAAGGGGATTCCATGGCCATATTGAAGCAGAGTGGTGCAAAATTGCACAATTATTAGTGGGGATACCCAAACTATGTTTTGTCTCCTCACTGGGCTGTGATGCTCAGCTCTTTCCTAAACTTCCTCATCTCCCTGTGCAGGGAATTTCTCTTGTGTCTGGCTGTGAAGGATTGCAGTGGTACTATAGATGTATCCTGGTCAGGAGCCAGACTGCACTGTGTGTGCTGTGTGTCTAGGCAGGTGTCTGTTCACATATAGAAGAAAGAACAATTCATCTTTTCTCTTGTTTTTAATGCTCAGGCAGATAACTTATGGTCTTTGTTTAACAATATGCTGATGCATACATTCGTAGCAATTGACTGCAGCAAAACTGTGTGTGTACTAACTATTTTGATGGATTTGGGCCAGGAGCAGATGTCTTGGCTACTATAAATTAGTCCGAAAAAAATAATTCAGAGATCAACAAGTTAAATGCAATGCAATGCAGGAATCCTAGACTGAAAATTCTACGTGTATTGTAAATGTTCCTCGTGGTCAAAAGACCAAATTGTGCTGACTGAAAGATTTAGCAGTCCCATTCTCCTAATGATTTCTTTAAAATGTGAAAAGGCTTCATTAGGATATGGCAACCTTCTGAACCGTCTTCCTGAGAATTTTAGTGTGTTATGTTTTAACCTTGGCAGGCAAGTAAGCACCACATGACTGTGCTCCCACTCCTGTCTCAGTGGGATGGAGGAGAGAATCCAAAGGGTGAAAGTGAGAAAAGTCATGGGTTGAGTTTAATAGCTAAAGCAAAAACCCCACACGCAAGCAAAAAATGCAGAATCAATTCACCATTTCCCCTGGGCAGGCAGGTGTTCAGCCTTTTCCAGGGAAGTCAGGCTCCATTATGCATAACAGTTACAGTAATTTCACGATTATAAGCCGCACTGAGTATAAGCCACACTTCTGGGTGACAGCAACTTTTCGTTCTTTGTCCGAATATAAGCCACACCTGATTATAAGCCACAGGTTACAATACAGAGTGTGATAAAAGGTATCTTATTCTATCACCATCTGTTGAGGGTGGGGGCGGTGATCCTTATCTCCGTGGGAGATATTCTGCTAATGAGCATCCATTGAAACCAGTAGGGCATTGTTCTTTATCTTTTCACAACCCATCCTACCTCCAGCGAGTCATTTTCTGCTAATGGCCCATTGAGTCCCACTGTGTGACTGATAAAATTACTGCATCCCATTGGAAGTTGCTCCAGCCAGGGGGAAGAGCCCAACATTTCTTACCAAGATAAAACAGAGGTTTTGGGACACTAAGGGAACCCCTTTCTCCACTGGACTCCAGAGGAAAACCGGATTTCTCCACATCACCACTGGACCTCCGGAGGGGAACTGCACCTTCTACAGGAACACTGCTTCAACTGAATCACATCTGTCTTTGCAGGAGGATGCAGTCACCATTTAATGGGACTGCTACCAACACCCTGCCTGTCAGGGTGTCAGGTTGTACTCTGACTTTGTCAGGGTTTGGAGTTTGTTTCTTTGTAGTACTGTATTTCTATTTTAATTTCCCTAGTAAAGAACTGTTATTCCTAATTCCCTTATCTTTGCCTGAAAGCCCCTTGGTTTCAAATTTATAATAATTTGTAGGGAGAGGATTTACATTCTCCATTTCAAAGAGAAGTTCCTGCCTTTCTCAGCAGACACCTGTCCTCCAAACTAAAACAGCAACTTTTTGTTCTTTGTCCGTATATAAGCCGCACCTGATTATAAGCCACACTTTGGGTTCGGACCAAAATTTTAGTCAAAATGGTGCGGCTTATAATCCTGAAATTACTACTTGTGAAGACAAATGCTGTCACTCCTGTTGTCACCTCTTCCTTCAGTTTTATTGTGACTCCGATACCGTATGGTATAGCATATCTCATTGGTTAATTGTTTTCACCTGTATCTTCTCCCAGCTTCTTGTACAGCCCCAGCCTCCTCATTGTCCAGGCAGTACAAGAACCAGAAAAGACTGATGTTGTGTAAGCCCCCTCAACAACAACCAAAACATTGCTGTGTTATCAGCACTGTTTCCAGCACAAATCCAAAATATGGCCGCCGACCGGCGGCCGTGAGGAGAATTAATTTTATCCCATCTACAATCAGCATATAATGTAAACAGGGTTTTGAGGTCAAGCTCTGTAATGGTTCATTGATTTCAACCTGATTTTGACAATTGTCACATTTGGAAGGGTTTCACTGTGTGATACACTTGTTTGGGTAGTCTTATTCAAAATATGTCTTCAACAGAAAAATCCTTTCCCTCTTCTTTATAAAAACACCCTGGGAGAGACCTGCTTGTGATGGTTTTCTCAAGAGGTAAAGAAGAGGAAGAAAATCTATTGCAGCTATTTAACAGGACTTCATGCTTATTTTACAAATTCTTTACCTTCATTTCTATTATTTTCACACATTTTTCTATGACATGGCTAGAAGTCTATGCAAACATCCAGTGATTCAAGTCAGCTATTCAATCACCAAACTAATAACAAAGAGAATTTCAAGAACAAAAATGATAATGTGTATGTCCAGCTAATGTAGAAGTATGTAAGCCACAATATCCTACTCTCTTCTGGATGCTTGTGCTCCACAGGGTCAGAGCTGTCATGTTTCTGTTCAAGGTCATGTTTCACGGGGACAATGTTTCCTTATGCTGTCATTTTAAGATCTCTTGGCTGATTCTATTGAAGGAATTTCCTATTTTATCTTTGATCAAATCCTGTTTATTGAACACCTCTGCCCTTAGGAAGGAGTCACTAGCTGAAATATGAGGCTTTCTCATCACAAGTGGATTTAACAGATAACTACAGCATCTCTTTCCCCACCATCACCTCCGGCTGTTGGTTACTTTCCCATGCCAGAAGTTTTCAGCCAAATCCCTGATGACAGTGCACAATGGTATTTGACAGATGCTTCATTGGATCATCTGAAACCACCTCCAGAACGGTATAAGCCTATCTGGCAGACTTTCCTCTGAAGAAGCTGAAGAATATTTTTGTGTCATCTTCAGAGCTGTGTGAACAGTCACCGCCATGGTAACTGCAGCAGCAAGAAGTTTGGAGATAGGTGCCATTGGCAGTACCATGGATGGGCAGTGCCCTGAAGCTTGCTGTGTTTGTTTCACCTGAGAGCTACCATGTCGAGTGCAGTTTCCTCTGTGTTGCCAGTTGTTTTTTGTTTGTTCCTCTGTAATGTGAAGTTTACAGTGCAAATTGGATATTGTAGACTAGAAAATCTGGCCTGTACGACTTAAATGTTTCATTGATATGAAATGTTTCAGTGATAAACCGTTGACTCTGTGCTTAAGAAGCAAAGGCAATTGAACAGTTTTCTTCTTTGCTAGGCAGTGGTTTATGACAGCATGCAATACTGCTAAGAGATTTAGCTAGGCAGAGTAATTATCTAAACTGGAATTTTGTCAGGACACCAGTATTAGTACAAGGTACTTAGAAATTGGATTGCTTACTGAAGTGTGTAAGTGTAGATTTATCAGACTAACTTAAGGTGCTCATTTGCCTAAAGAAGCATAATTTTTCATACTTGTACTTAAAATAACAGATGCATTTATGTAGAAAATTTTAGACTGTTTACTTATTTTTTGCTCTCTATAGTTTTCTGTCATTTAAGTACTAGGAGAAGGTAAACAAATATTTAGGACGAGTAGGAGCATTACATAGCAGCCTGTGGCAAGTTCTGTTTATGAATAAAGATAGGGCAGAGGAAGGACTCCTTGTGTCTCTGTTCAGAGCCAATGCCTGGGAAACACAGGCCCTGCAGTGTTAACAACTTCTCTACTGTGAGATAAGTATTTTATCCCATGTATTTTTGCCTCACCATGAATAAAATCTCCCAATTTTGCATTAGACGAAACAATTTTCTGTCGCGGGTAGTTCATCTTTCTGTTTTGCCATCCATTCCCTGGGCTAAAATTTGTGGTTGTAAATGTAACTTTTGAATTAACTTTGTGTAACTTTGCTGAAACTTTTTGGTTATGTCCAAGGGGTCAAAGTCAAACAGTGCACTTGGTCTAGTGAGGTTTGCCATGCTCCCACCCACAAGAGATAGCAGACACCGACAACTGAAATACCTTCTGTGCAGATCACCTCCACCCTTGGCAAAACTTTCGGTCTTGGACAGAATTAATACATGGTTTAGTGCAATAGTTGAGTTTTTTAATATGTGAGCACAATGCCTAGTGTGGTTTTTCAGCTTTTATTTTCAATATAGCAGCACACTTCCGTCTCTTGCTGCTTTTTCTCTTTTTTAATTTGCTTTTTCTTGGAGGGAAACCCTCCACATTTTAGATTATTTAATGTTTTTGATATCCCACTTAGTTCCTGGGTGAATTACTATATTGGACTGAGTTGTGGAAATTTTTAGATTGCTTTTTCTATAGAGTAGTAGTTTCACATTAGCATGGAGAATGCACTTAAAAGACACATTAAGGCCATTCAACAGGCAGTATATTTATCTTTTTCTTAGACTCTGATAAATGACTACATTTTGAGTTGCATTTGTTATGGGTACAAAATGAACGACTGACTTGAATTGATGTTGTTTTTGTAAAATTGCTCAATATAAACTGAAGTGACATTCAAATTGCTGATCAAATTTTACTTTTATAATGCCAATATAAAAATGTAAATTCAGAACTTTTATGACATTGAGCAACAAATTCTTCTCTAAAGTTACAGAATCATTAACGACACAACGCAGACAAGGATAAAAAAATATTCATGATGGCTCTAAAAATTAGTGGGGAAACTAAAAAATTACAGTCATTTCACGACTATAAGGCGCACCGGACTATAAGGCGCACCCCCCCGGATTCGGCAAAATTCGCAACTTTGTAGATCAGATAAGGCGCACCGGTCTATAAGGCGCACTTTTTTTTTGCAGCGAGGCCCCGCCCCCAGCTCACCCCCTGTGGTTGCTGGCCGAGGCCCCGCCTCAACCCGGCAACCATTGACCCCCGGGCCCGCCTCCACCCGGTAGGGGCGGTGCCGCGAGCCACCGAACCAACCTGGACCCGGCAGCCATGGGCCCCCGGGACTGCCTGGACCCAGGAGTGGGGGTGCCGTCGGCCCCCTAGCCCGCATTCATCCGGCAGCCATGGCTCCCCGGGACTGCCTGGACCCAGGAGCAGGGGTGCCGCGGGGCCCCTAGCCCACATTCACGCGGCAGCCATGGCTCCCCGGGACTGCCTGGACCCAGGAGCGGGGTTGCCGCCGGCCCCCTAGCCTGCCTTCATTCGGCAGCCGTGGGCTCCTGGGACTGCTTCCACCCGGGAAGGCGGGTGCCGTCGGCCCCCCTAGCCCACATTCACGTGGCAGCCATGGCTCCCCGGGACCGCCTGGACCCACGAGCGGGGGTGCTGCCGGCCCCCTAGCCCGCATTCACACGGCAGCCGTGGGTCCCCGGGACTGCCTGGACCCAGGAGCAGGGGTGCCGCGGGGCCCCTAGCCCACATTCATGCGGCAGCCATGGGGCCACGGGACTGCTTCCACCTGGGAAGGCGGGTGCCGCGGCCCCCCTAGCCCGCATTCACACGGCAGCCGTGGGCTCCCGGGGCTGCCTGGACCCAGGAGCGGGGGTGCCGCGGCCCCACTAGCCCACATTCACACGGCAACCATGGCTTCCTGGGAGCGGGGGTGCCGCGGCCCCCCTAGCCCGCATTCATGCGGCAGCCATGGGGCCACGGGACTGCTTCCATCCGGGAAAGCGGGTGCCGCGGCCCCCCTAGCCCGCATTCGCGCGGCAGTCATGGCTCCCCGGGACTGCCTGGACCCAGGAGCAGGGGTGCCGCGGCCTCCCTAGCCCGCATTCACGCGGCAGCCATGGCTCCCCGGGACTGCCTGGACCCAGGAGCAGGGGTGCCGCGGCCCCCCTAGCCCGCATTCACACGGCAGCCGTGGGTCCCCGGGACTGCCTGGACCTAGGAGCAGGGGTGCTGCGGGGCCCCTAGCCCGCATTCATGCGGCAGCCATGGGGCCACGGGACTGTTTCCACCTGGGAAGGCGGGTGCCGCGGCCCCCCTAGCCCGCATTCACATGGCAGCCATGGCTCCCCGGGACTACCTGGACCCAGGAGCAGGGTTGCTGCCGGCCCCCTAGCCTGCCTTCATCCGGCAGCCATGGCTCCCCGGGACTGCTTCCATCCGGGAAGGCGGGTGCCGCGGCCTCCCTAGCCCGCATTCACACGGCAGCCGTGGGCTCCCAGGGCTGCCTGGACCCAGGAGCGGGGGTGCCGCGGACCCCCTAGCCCACATTCACGCGGCAGCCATGGCTCCCCGGGACTGCTTCCATCCGGGAAGGCGGGTGCCGCGGCCTCCCTAGCCCACATTCACACGGCAGCCGTGGGCTCCCGGGGCTGCCTGGACCCAGGAGCGGGGGTGCCGCGGCCCCCCTAGCCCGCATTCACGCAGCAGCCATGGCTCCCTGGGACTGCCTGGACCCAGGAGCGGGGGTGCCGCAGACCCCCTAGCCCGCATTCACGCGGCAGCCATGGCTCCCCAGGACTGCCTGGACCCAGGAGCGGGGGTGCCGCGGGGCCCCTAGCCCGCATTCACGCAGCAGCCATGGGGCCCCGGGACTGCTTCCACCCGGGAAGGCGGGTGCCGCGGCCTCCCTAGCCCACATTCACGCGGCAGCCATGGGGCCCCAGGACTGCCTGGACCGGAGAGGGGCGGTGCCTCGGGCCCCCTGGCCCGCCTCCACCCGGCAGGGGCAGTGCCGCGGGCCTCCAGGCCCGCCCCCAGCCGGCTGCCGCGGCACTTCCGGCTCCCCCCACGGCTCTCAGCTCACACTTCCGGTTTGGCAAATTTCGCCGCTTTGTACATCAGATAAGACGCACTGGACTATAAGGCGCACTTCCGGGTTCGACGGAAAATTTTAGTCAAAAGGGTGCGCCTTATAGTCGTGAAATTACTGTACATACAAAAGTCTCACAGCAAAATATACTTGCAGTATATGTAATTGTGTTTCACATCAGATTACAGTAATTTCACGATTATAAGCTGCACCATTTGGACTAAAATTTTGCTCCCAAACCAGAAGTGCAGCTTACATTCAGGAGCAGCTTATATATGAACAAATTTTGGAAATTTCCCAACCTGAAAGTCTGAGCCAGCAGCAGTCCCAAGCCGAGGTGGCGCAGCGGTGGTGCTGCCTGGGCCTGGGGGGCGCGACGGCGGCGGCACTGGCTGGGCACGCCCCTCTCCCTCTTCCCGGCGGCACCGACTGGGTACGCCCCTCTCTCTCCTCCTGGCAGCAGCAGCCAGGGACTCCCCTCTCCCTCCTCCCGGCGGCAGCAGCCAGGGACTCCCCTCTCCCTCCTCCCGGCGGCAGCAGCCAGGGACACCACTCCCCTGCCTCCCAGCGGCAGCAGCGAGCGGGGCTGGGACTGCTCCCTGGCGGCCACCCTAAGCAGACCCAAGCCAGTAAACCCCGTGATCCCGCGATTCTGTTACTAATTGGCAACTTTGTGAAAGTTGCACACGGATCCTTGCTGCAAATGAAAGTGTGGCTTACAATCCGGTGCGGCTTATATATGGAGGAAAAACAAAACGTTGCTGACACCCCGGAAGTGCGGCTTATAATCGGTGCGGCTTGTAATCGTGAAATTACTGTAAATCTTTTCCAGCAACCTTGGGCGTCCTTAACATAATTTCCAGTAATGGTGAAGCAGTGGAAATTTATCCAAGCACATGGAGATGCTCTTCCACAGAGGTGAGATTTTATTTTGAGTGATACTGCTTGAACTATATTGACAGGAGTGTGGTTTTATATCTCTGTTTTTCCTAAAGTAATCCGTTTCAGAAATGCAAGCCCAATGTAAGTGCAGCCAGAACATATATATTAGCCTATGCTTTGCTAATATGAAAGTGAAGTTGTGTTCACGTCCACCAACCACTTATTCTAATGGATTTTGAAATTTGCCATTTTGAGCAGTAGGGACAGACATGCCATGTGAGCAGAAAGTGCTTCAGAGGAGGACAGGAAGCTTCCGGAATTCCATCAGAAAAAGCAGCAAAGCTGCAGAGGGATGGGAAATAAATTTGACTAGAAACAAGGTCCATTGCTTTCTGTAATCTTTCTCCATCTTCCCTGTCTTCTTGCTCCCTGAGGAGAGGGTGCAACAAGAGCAGTAAGGATGCCGAGATAGTGTTTAAACCATTCTTACAAAAAATGTTGAGAGAAACTATTTGACAGAGTTATTAATGTGAGACTTTCTGTAAAACTGAGGTGGTTTCTCAGCAGAATTCTAAGTGACATAGTGCATGTGCAGACCCCACAATAGTGCAGTTGCTGAAGATAGAGGTGTCTTCTTTGAGGTGACTTCAGTATGAATGTGAGAGAGACATTCTTCTTCAGATGCTCAAGACTCACAACAGATGTCTCCTTCAAAAGCAATGAATAAAAAAATGCATTTTATATTGGGAACAAGGAAATGGAGATGGCATCATGCTAAGCAGCAGCCTGCTTCTGCATCTGGAATGGAAGTGAATGACAAATGAACATGGGAGATTCTGCTGGTTTCAGCTGAGACCATTTAGAGTAATATTCTTCATAGTTCCTGGTATGGGGCTGTGTTTTGGATTTGGAACACAAGATTGATCATATAGAGATGTTTTAGTTATTGCTGAGCAGGGCTTGCTCAGAGCCAAGGCCTTTTCTGGTTCTCATATGGCCTTGGTGGGAGGAGACATAGCCAGGACAGGTGACCCCAACTGACCAAAGGGATATTCCAGACCATGTGGCAACATGCTCTGGAAGGGAAGAAAGAGAAAGAGGAGCAACATTTTGTAGTTATGGTGTTTGTCTTCCCAAGTAACCATTACCTGTGTTGAAACCCTGCTCTCCTGGAGATAGCTGAACACCTGCCTGCCATGCGAAACCGTGAATTCATTCCTTGTTTTGCTTTGCTTGTGTGCATGACTTTCGTGTTCTATATGAACAGTCTTTATCTCAATCCATGAGTTCTCTATTTTTAATCCTTCCAAGTCTCTACCTGATCCTACTGGTGGGGGAGTGAGTGGCTGCATGGGGCTTGGCTATTGGCTAGGGTTAGACCACAACAGAGAACAAGGCCAGGACTGTGCACTTCGTAACCCCTTCAAAGACACAGATTTTGGAAAAACTTGCCACTTCTTTGTGTTGTGGAAATGTTTGTTCTATGATTTGTAAGAGTAAATGCTTTCTGAATTAAGTTTAAAACTAAAATTCAGGGAGACTTGAAACTCTTCTTCAATGCATTTTAAAGTAATTGTTAGTAGAATAGATTATTCAGAGATGGCTGTTAGTGCGGATTTTAAGTTTTTCCTTTTACTTATATATATATATATGCACTGGTGTATGTTTGTTTATGGGCAGAAGGTGAAGAGACCATCTTTGCTTCCTACAGGGAGAGAGAATATATTTTTCTTAGTGTAACATGCCAACAATCTTGAGTGGAAAGGAACAATTTTGTGAAAAACACTATGCGAGTACATGGAGAAGCATATGTTAATGAGTATAAATTGGGCACAATCTACAGTGTCTTTGGCATTTTTAAGTTGGAGGTTTTTTTAATAAATTTGGCGGTTTTTGTTTTTGTCTCTCATCCCTTTTTAAAAACAGATTGCACGTGGGCTGACTTTATGTTCAGTTTTTGAACAACCATAACTTTCAATAATCCATTGAGTGTTTCTTCCTCCTCTGTTTGAGAAGACTTGAAATCTGTAGTAAATAATGATGGTGGCTCATTTAATTTATGCGCTTGATTATTACCAGTCTTTCCTGTTAGTCATGTCCGTTCTTTAGTCAATGGACTCACGTACAGATTTTTTATGTGTATGTGTATTTAGGAAACCATAAACAAGATTGTTCAGAAATACTTGCCCAAGGTTGCTGTCCTTATAATACATTTTGCTGGTCTCCTGGTATGTGGGATCAAAAATCAAACAACTAACCTTCTCTTCCATTTAGTAACCTTCTTCATATCACAGATTAATCTCCAGTTTACTGATCTGGTTATTTGAGAGATCAGCTACTATCTTTTATTAAAAGTGGAGAAGCTACCATAATGTTAGAATGGAAGTGATGGGAAGGGAATATGTAAGTAATGAAAATCTACACCAAGGAAAATAATAAGGAAAATATATCCCATCCAATATATTTCTTGATCTTCTAAGTTGTATTGCTGTTGTGTTTCCTTTGCCTTCTGTTTCGTGTTTAATTTGCATGTCTGGCATATTTTGACATATTATTATTTTTTAAAATGCATATGGACTGCAACCTTGCTTCTGTTTTAATTTATTATAGAATATAAGTAAAGCTGCTGTGGAATACCCTGGATTAATGATGCATTTAAACTGTTTTAAAATGACCCTGGGCTAGGTCAATTATTGAAGTAATGCCAGTGAGGAATATTTTATTTTGATTGCAGTGAGCTCTTAGTTTTATGTTAACTGCATTGTACAAACATGACCTGTGGGCTTTTAATGTTACAGTGAACTGGAAATGTGAATAAAGCATGCTTTGCATTTGCATGGGGCAAACTAACTCTCCTTGAGAAGCGATTCTATCTTGTATTTTTTGGTTGTAGATGGGATCGCGTTTTTGTGCAAATGCTCTGAGATACAGGACACTTACATCTTTTTGATATAAAGGCAAGGCATAGTGAGATGTGCATGCTGCTTAGGGCATATTAGTCACAACTGCAAATCGCCCCTTCTATACCCCCCAAATTTACACAGACCCATACTACTACACCTGTACTCGCCCTTTCTCTGCAACCTGAAGGATGTTACAGCTGGTGCAGTGGCAGAATTCTGTGATACTGGCTATTTCCCAAAACTCCATTTGTAAAAGCAGTACATTAACATTTTTCTTCTAAAATTCACATCCTTAATTATTGCAAGGCTACTTTTCCTTTTTGGAAGTGTAAAGTGTTACTTGCTGTGTTCTGCTTTGTAATTGAGTTGAAATGAGGTGAAACAAGACCAAAAAGATTAATTCCAATTGATTCTGAAGAATCACAGGAAGCAAGGTAAAACCTTTTTATGGTTCAGGGTTGTTGTTTGGCTAAGGTAATTCCCAGGTCCTTGAAAACTAAGGTGTCTAGGAGACAGAGGCATAAAACAATGATCTGTGCATTCTAATGGCCAGTGTTTGGAATATACATTATAGTGAGAAGGATTTATGTAATAGAATAGGGAGAAAATAAGGAAGTGGGAAGTTCAGGGTAGAATATAGGCAGAATTTTGCTTCTGTATTTCAGAATCTCTCCATATAATCTTCTTTCTTTGTCTAACCCTCTAAAGAAAAATGTGGATAAATTATAGAATAACGTTTATGGGGAAGTAAATAATCCTAGGTTTACATATGCAGCAATAACTTTTGACACAGTAATTGCTACTCAGGAAGGAGCTCTTGATGCTTATATTAGTTTTATGAAAATGTTTGCTTTCATTTCGTAGAGAATAACATTGTTATGACTACTGCATAAATTCGTTGTGTACTCTGAAATGTTGTACAATTCTTCTTCAATTATAATCATCACAGATAGGATAGAAAAGATAACCTATTAAGGGAGACAAAATTAAGTAAAGGTTTCATTGTTGTCTGATGAGAGGTCTGAGAATGATAGAGGTACCTGAGAAAAGAGTAACATGGAAAAGATATGCAGGCATCACTTTATTGATTCTTTCTTTCTATAGAGATAATAGCATCAAATTAAGTACTGTACTGGTATCAAAACAAATGGCAGGTGCAGGTTTGTGTACAATAGATTATTAAGCTATGGAGCTTTCTGAACCAGGGATTGTGGATATTAAAAGCTTACATGGCTTCAAGAAACAATTGAATACATTCATGGAGGAAGAATACATTAAGGATAAAGGCAGTGCCTCTGACTTGCCATGTCCTTGAACCATCAGTTGCTGTAGTCTGGAAGGCTATTTCAGGGAAGTGAAGTTGTTTGTTTGTCGTGTATTTATATCTTTCTGTAGGATTTGCTGTTGTTTGCTCTCAGAAACAGATAATTAGCTGGATGGACCTGTTTGTATAACTTACAAAAGTCATTCTTAAACTAATAATGTGTAAGTTAAAGTTGTCCGTGGGAGCTGCTGATGGGAAATCAAGTCACGGAACAGATAATTTTGAATGAGTTTCTTGACAACAGAATGTTATGGTAGGCCAGAAAGAGTAGTATGGCTAGATAGGTTCAATGTTGCTGCTCCACAGTGAATTTAAGGAACAGTACACCAAGAAAGTACACACCCTAGATTAAGTATAACTGTAATAATATGTACAGTAATTTCACGAATACAAGCCGCACCAATTTGACTAAGATTTTGCTCCTAAACCGGAAATGCGGCTAATAATCAGGAGCGGCTAATACAACCTCAGAAGTGCCTGCCAGAGTGCTGAGCCGAGCAGCTGCAAAGTCGGCATTTTGCGATTGTTACAAATCGCTACTCTGTTGCACCGCGGGTGGAGCCTGGCTCCCTGTAGGCAGCACGGGGGGCGGGGAGAGAGGCGGGAGAGCTCTCTTTCCTCCTCTGCCACAGCCCAGGGGAGAGACGGGGAGGGCCCGGCGCCGCCATTGCCGCAGCCCGGGGAGGAGAGGGGGGACCCGGGCCGCCCCTACCGCGGCCCGGGGAGGGGGGGGGAAGCCCGCACCGCCATTGCCGCGGCCCGGGGAGGGGGGGGGGGGAAGCCGGCGCCGCCATTGCTGCGGCCCGGGGAGGGGGGGGAAGCCGGCGCCGCCATTGCTGCGGCCCGGGGAGGGGGGGGGGAAGCGCGCACCGCCATTGCCGTGGCCCGGGGAGGTGGGGGGAAGCCGGCGCCGCCATTGCTGCGGCCCGGGGAAGGGGGGGAAGCCGGCGCCGCCATTGCTGCGGCCCGGGGAGGGGGGGGAAGCCGGCGCCGCCATTGCTGCGGCCCGGGGCGGGGGGTGGGAAGCGCGCACCGCCATTGCCGTGGCCCGGGGAGGGGGGGGGGGAAGCGTGCGCAGCCATTGCTGCGGCTCGGGGAGCCGACGGGAGCCCCGCGCAGCCATTGCCGCGGCTCGGGGAGCCGACGGGGTGCTTTGTCCCCGCCTGCCGCCGCCGCGGCAGGAGCGGGGAAACTCCGTCCCTGCCCGCCGCTGGTGCCACGGGCGCGGGAAAGCTCCGTCCCCGCCCGCCGCCGCTGCCGTAGGAGCAGGGGAAGCTCCGTCCCTGCCTGCCACCGCAGGGCAGCGCCGACCCGGGGTGACCGAGCCCAGGGGCAGCGGCGGCCGGCCCCGAGCGGCAGCGCCGGGCTGGGCCATCTGGCCCTGTCAGCGGCCCCTAGCGGGCCGAGCCTGCACAGCCTTAGCTCAGCCAGTAAACCCCGCCCTCCCGCGGTTCTGTTACTAATTGCACGCAGGTCCTCGCTGCGAACGACAAAGCGGCTTATATTCGGGTGTGGCTTATCTATGGACAAAAACCGAAATGTTTGCCAACACCCAGAGATGCGGCTTATACTCAGTGCGGCTTGTATTCGTGAATTTACTGTATTCTCCTATTATAAATGCATGCCTTGGTGTATGAGTTAATATTTGAGGGAGACTAAAGACACAATTTCAAGATTTGAAACTCTAATGGATATTTACGGGGGCACTTACCTCCATTCTATGTTGCTTGCTAGCAGTAAGATCCTGGAATGTTCTGTGTAGTTAGTTTGCTTTTAATTTTAATGCAACTTTTCTCTATTTGAAATCATGTTAAATTTTTCCTCCTTGGGTTGAATGTTGAATATGGGCACGTTGAATATGGTAAAGTGTTGTAAGGAGCATCTTCAGTCTGAGATCTTGGTATTGTTCAGTATGTGTGAAGCATCTTGGAGGGGTTGTAGGTTTTGATTTCTGTCTTTTTGTTTAATATTGAAGGGAAATATTTTCTTAAATATATATATTGCAGGAGGAGATTATGACCTTAAAATATTCAAATTACTCTGAGGAATGCCTACAGATCTGTACATTCATTCCCCTATAACCTGAACTCTTGAGTACAGATAGATATTGAAGTGATGTATCCTAGAATTTGGTTGGCGTTCTGCACTATAGGCACATATTGCTGGCTCATGGCAAGCTTCTGGTCAACCATCATCTCCAAATCCTTCTCCATGAAGTTCTTTATCCACTCAGTGGTCTATCCATAAAATCCATCTCTCTTCAGTTTAGAGACAAGAATTTCATGCAGGACAGTGTGAAATGCTTTGCACAAGTCCAGAACCATTGCATACTTACTTGCTAAAGTCTGCTTCTAGACTGCACTTTTATATATGGTGTAGAAGTTGGTTTAATTTCTGTCTTTCTTAAGTACAGTAATTTCACGAATACAAGCCGCACCAATTTGACTAAGATTTTGCTCCTAAACCGGAAATGCGGCTAATAATCAGGAGCGGCTAATACAACCTCAGAAGTGCCTGCCAGAGTGCTGAGCCGAGCAGCTGCAAAGTCGGCATTTTGCGATTGTTACAAATCGCTACTCTGTTGCACTGCGGGTGGAGCCTGGTTCCCTGTAGGCAGCACGGGGGGCGGGGAGAGAGGCGGGAGAGCTCTCTTTCCTCCTCTGCCACTGCCCAGGGGAGAGACGGGGGGGGGCCCGACGCCGCCATTGCTGCGGCCCGGGGAGGAGAGGGGGGACCCGGGCTGCCCCTACCGCGGCCCGGTGAGGGGGGGGGAAGCCCGCGCCGCCATTGCTGCGGCCCAGGGAGGGGGGGGAAGCGCGCGCCGCCATTGCTGTGGCCCGGGGAGCCGACGGGAGCCCCGCGCAGCCATTGCCGCGGCTTGGGGAGCCGACGGGGTGCTTTGTCCCCGCCCGCCGCCGCCGCAGCAGGAGCGGGGAAACTCCGTCCCTGCCCGCCGCCGGCGCCACGGGCGCGGGAAAGCTCCGTCCCCGCCCGCCGCCGCTGCCGTAGGAGCGGGGGAAGCTCCGTCCCTGCCTGCCACCGCGGGGCAGCGCCGACCCGGGGTGACCGAGCCCAGGGGCAGCGGCGGCCGGCCCCGAGCTGCAGCACCGGGCTGGGCCACCTGGCCCCGTCAGCGGCCCCTAGCGGGCCGAGCCTGCACAGCCTTAGCTCAGCCAGTAAACCCCGCCCTCCCGCGGTTCTGTTACTAATTGCACGCAGGTCCTCGCTGCGAACGACAAAGCGGCTTATATTCGGGTGCGGCTTATCTATGGACAAAAACCAAAATGTTTGCCAACACCCAGTGATGCGGCTTATATTCAGTGCGGCTTGTATTCGTGAATTTACTGTACATGCCTGATACATAGTCCCAGCTCTTACATACAAGTTGCAATATGATCCAGTCAACTATACTGTTGACCAGGAGTTTGGGCTTGAATTTAAGATCTATATAAGTTCTTGTAGAGTATTTAATAAAGATCAACAGGGTTTTGAGAAAAAAAACCAAAAAAACTTCACTGGCATAATCCCTATTGCCAGAGCAAAGCTTCTGTTGCCTTCAATGGGAGCTGAGTTTTATAATCAGTGCTGTCAGTCACCATCTGGACTGACACAATTTTGCCATAGAGGGAGTCCGAATTTTCTGGGATGCCATCTGTTAGTCAGTTCTTCTGACTTGTTTCCAGTATCAACCTTTATACCTTCTTTCATGTTCTCTTTTGTGCTCCAAGCTACTTCTCAAATCCTCATTCTCCCTGCTGTTTTCAAAATATGTTTTTGAACACCAGTGAACACAATGAAGTACCCTAGCAATAATGTCTATTACCAAACCCTGGGCAGCATCACAATCATCTAAAGAAAATGTGTTAGGAGGCTCCGGCTTAGAAGGTGTTGATCCCAAACCCTTTTTTCATCCCTGCGAGTGATATTTCAAAGCAGTGGCTGAGGGAGAAGTTTGAACCACTGATTACTTTGAGTCTTTGCTGTGGATAAAAGAAATCGCTTAGTATGACAGTTAACCTAATAATAGCTTACAAAAGCACCAACTCTTATAGGTTTAAAAATAAGATCAAGTACCATTAATCTAATAGTATAACTGTTTTTGAAAGACTTTTACTCAGTAAAACCAGATCTATGAAGTCTTAAAAATAACAGTTTTGATCTAATGGTTGCTAACAGTCCTGTGCACACAGTGTTTTCACCCTGACATAGTTAAATGCCAACAATTTATTTGGCACTTCATAAGCAAATGGAATACAAAGTGTGAACCCCAAGCCTTTCAGTTTGAGACAGAAAACAAAAGAATATATTAGAAATAATAATTACAAAAGGGATGCATCTTCTTAATAAAATAAAGAACAGTAGTTACCATGTGGTTTCATTAAAGAATTATAAGTGTAATTAATGTGTATTATTCATGCATGGGGGAGATGTCTGCGTATATAGACAGCAGTCTTTCTTTCAGGTGGCTTCAGGGTTGTGATTTTTCAAACGGAGTTTGAGTGTGCTCTTCTTGGTTTATGAATTTGATTTGATCTGTCAGCAAGGATGATTTAGAGTTTCAAAGAGATAGAAGAAGCAGTTGCTTTTATAGCAGTAGCCTTTTTTAGTGTGTGTATATATTTATCTATCTATATCTCTAAAAAAACACCCACCAAAGTCTTTCACATTGTGGTCTATCTGTGTGTAGTCTACAAGTAGAAACAAATCAATTGATGTGTTCATATTGTGTTCATTCTCAGAGGAGTTACCCTGGCTATTTCAAAGGTGAGAAAATGTGCCAGCAGACAATTATGTAATGGATAATTCAAATAGATTTTACAGGATCAACCTTGCCAACACCTTACTGTGCTGTATTTACTCATCATGATTATTTTGCATAAAAGTTAATAATAGAATACTGTGTTAGAAAAGTATAACTAGATTGCAGTCTGATTAAAAATTGACACACAGTATCTGTAGATACTCCTATTTGTTTAAGTGTTTGAAATGAGAATAAGTAGTATTCTTTCTGAGAAGCTAAGCTGTCATAAGATAACTTCCTTTTTCCAAATATGAAATCCGTTTCTTGCTGAGAAATAGTGTGGATGTCCGAATATTGTTGTGTTCTCTGATGACTGAGACTGTCTTCATGACTCTGCAGTCCCTGTGTTTGTGATGTCTAGCTTATTTCATCTTTGTGTGATTAGCTTCCCTTATTTTTAAGATCCATCTAGGAAATCTTCCTCTGGAAAGCAGTTCTTAATTGCAGATGAGAATGTCACATAAGAACCAGATGACCAGTGATTATTGTGTGACTGATGTTACTGCTGAGCTTCAGCTTACAATGATTTCTTGAAGGCTATTTCCTCTCTGGTAGATATTGCACAGAGCTGGTTATATACAAGCTTTTTTTTTTATCCTAGGATAGGATAGTTGTGTTTATTTTTCATCTTCACATGTATGGTGTTATTCTTCAACTGCACCTCCTTTAGAGGAAAGTGAAGATACCAGTCTGACAGAAAACTTAGAGAGGTTTTTCATCCAGATTAGTGACACACTGAAGTATTTTTCAGTCTTACATTAAATTTTCAAGGTTACCCAAGCAATCAATATGAACTATTTCTGCTATGGAAAACTGTCTGTTTCCTTCGTTTTCCTTTTCCTTTTAAGTAGACAAGTAGCTATGGGGGGAAAACATATCATTTGAACTTTGTCACCACATTTACTTGAGGTGTCTTTCTGTGGAACAATAGTAGGTGGGAGCAAGCATGAAAAATCTGGCTGCAGTATATCAGCTTTCAGCAGCTCTGACAAGTTACCATACTCATATTTTTCAAGGCAAAACTCCTAAGAACCAGAAGGTCCTAATTTGACTTTTTTTTTTTTTTTTTTTTTGTGTCTGTCTTGGAATTTTTCTGTTTCAATTCAAGCATTGTTAGCTGAAAAGGGGAAAAAATTAAAGTCTCTGAAACAACCACTGTCCTGTTGTCACCCCACTGCCTCCCTCTCCTGAGTCAAATTCCCTAGGCTGGGGACTGCCCTCATTTAAGTGGCCTGTGAGCTTGTGATGTCATAACCCATACAGAAGGAGCACATCTATTATCAGGTTCTCTTTCCAGGTGGTCAAAGGTTTGTGCTTAAAATGCTGCTTGAAATTGTAATAAAGCAGCACATGGGAGTTTTCTACATGCAACTGAAAGATTTGTTGTTGCTTCAGACTTTGTTGTATGTCTCTGAGTGATCTCTTGAAGTGCATTTTATCAGTATGGGGGCTTTCAGTACACTTATTTGGGGGCAAAATTCCGTGATTTTATCCCAGGCTCTGAGCAGTTAAGAACCATGAATCACTCTTCCTGCAAAAGCAGCTGATTTCAAACACCTTCTAAGATATGGTAATCAATTATACATGTAGTCATCAGGGAATTGTGAAAAGGCATGTGATAATGGGGGAACATATCTAGAGCTGAATGAGCTGCTTCTTGTAGTTTAGTAATGTACTGCCTTAGAAGTCCTCTGAAGCAGAGGTTCCCCAAGGAAAGTTCCCCACTTTTTAAAAGGTCACTTGAAAAATCTGGGCAGTATTAGGAACTAGGTAAAAATAACTACTTCTTCATTTTACCATGTAAACTTTTAAATAAATATGGATTATCTTTTGTTTGTAACTGTTAGATATTTTTTTGTATTTTTTCCCCTTTTCACTTAATTTATAGTGAACAATCACAGTACATTTACAAAATAGAACTTGTTTTGGGCAAATTGTTGTTTTTTTTTTCATTTGTCCCATCAACATCAGCTCCTCTCCAGTCCTGTCTAGTAAGAGGTGTCAGAAAAATTATTTTTATTCTTTTTGGTTCCTGTGATGGATAGTTATGGAATATCATCCTTACAGGGAAAATTATTTCTTCCTAATCCTTGTCAGTTAGTGGTTGGCTTATTTCCTGTAGTTTGAAGAGTTATAGCCCATATTCTTGTTCATGCAGTACTTCATTTCAGTTGACTTCAAATTTTGTTCATTACTGACTCCTAGTTTGGCAATGTTATTATTCTTTATTGTCTGCACTTGGACAAAATCAGTCAAGAGGCCATCATTCTAACAGAAAATTGTGACCGACTGCTTTAAAAATAAATGATACTTGTACTGACACAGGAGAGAAAAAACATTCATTAAAACTCATGTTGGAGAACTCTCATCACTCTTTTCCTATTGCATTTGACATTGCCTGAAAGACTGTTATATATTATGTTTATTTTTAGAGACTATTGTTCTCTTTAAATCTGCTCTACAACTTGAGGAAAGCAGTAATACTTTTGAACAGAAATTTACAGAAGCAAGACATTGCATCTTTTTGTTGTAGTGAGGGGTTATTTAATGAAATATCTCTTTTAAATAAGTTTGACTTTGGCATGGAAAAAAACCTGCAAAATATAAGAGAATCAGAGGCTACTTTAGGGCATACAGATTGAAAACCTGTGTACCTTTTCTCAAGAGCATAATAACATTTATAAGTGAGACCTTCAGCATGTCACACTTATTTTAATAATTTCCTTTGAAGTGCTTAAAAAGCAAACTACTTTCAGTTAGTTTATTTTTTACCCCAAAGTTGGCCTACTCTGCTACTCAATATCCTCCTCATGTACAGAGTTTATGCAAAACTAACATTGTGTTACACAAAAAAGATGTTGGCCTGTCAGCACAAGACCAGAGGAGGCCACTAATTTGATCAGAGGACACCTCTCTTAGGATGACTGGATGAGAGAATTTGAGCTGCTAAGCCTGGTGAAGGAAGAGAGTCTGTAGTGACAGACCAAGGGGGAATGCCTTCAAGCTGAAGGTTAGATTATATTAGACATTAGGCTCTTCCCTGTCAGGATGGTGAGACTCTGTAACAGATTGCCCAGAGAAGTTGCCCATCTCCCTGGAGATGTTTAAGGCCAGACTGGATGAGGCTTTGGGCAACCTGGTCTAGTGGGAGACATCCCTGCTCATAGCCGTGGAGTTGGAATGGGATGATCTTTAGAGTCCATTCCAACCCAGCTCTTCCAAGATTCTGTGGTAATCACACAGTTGAAAATGCAAATATCCTTTCAGGAAAAGGCAAATATCCTTTCAGGGTTAAATTAATTGAAAAATGTCTTCATTTCTTCTTTAAGGAATTTATATAAGCACATAAGAAAAGGACAAATTATTTTGGTTTTATCATAGACCATTGCTAAAATACAGTTTCAATTAGAGCATACACTGGGAAAAGGATATGGTACAACCAGACAAATTGTAAACAAGTTTCCTGTATTTTTCAAATTGGTAAACAGATTCAGGGAATCTGTGTTCTTCCCTGAGTTTCTTTGTCCTCCTCAATGTTTGATAACTAGTTCATTTGCAAAGAAAAAATACTTATTTAAAAATACACTAGTTACTGCAGTGGCCTTATTTCTTCTTTCAGGTTCCTTGTAGGTTTATCCCGTACAGTAGACATTAAATGGACTACAGGGTTGTGACTTTACATTTGCAATCCTTTCATTTCAGTCCTCAAGACTGACTTTTGGTCAGATGACACAGAACACATCATCCTACTTACCTGTAAAACACACCAGGCTTCTCCTCTTTCCTGCTAATACCAGAGCATCATGTGTTGCTTTCACTTGAAATGAATATTTGTAGGGAAAAGAGATTCGTGACTAAATAAAAATTCAGAAAGTAAAGCTGTCGTTATAAATTCTACATTGCTGAAACAGATAACACATTAAAACAGCTGCCAAATTACCTGTAATGAACATCCACACAATAGAATACACTCTGCATACTGATGAACTTGTGATTAACACCTGTTAACAAGATTGAATTTGTCAATGAAAAAATAAAGATGATTCAGTGCGATATCTAGAAAGAATTGCTGTCTGTGAAATTTCCTGATTTTGGGTATTTTTGGATTGTTGTTGGAAACCTGTTAATGGTTTGAAAACATGCCTTGGAAAACTGTGTTCATAGCTACTAAGAAAAGGAGATGTGTTGCAAAATTATGCTTTCATGGAAAAAACAGTGGGTCTGTCTTTCTTGCTTTTTCCCCCACTCCCGCTCAATCTCCGCATCTGACTGAATTAATCAGAATTAAAGCGTCAGAAATTTTTTTTTTTTTTTTGGTTTGTCAGGTCTCAAATTTCCATGGAGCTCTCGGTCTATATTATTTCTTTCACTCTTTCTTTATTTTACAGAACTTGAATGCAAAATAAAATTTGCTGTAGTAATCTGTTATAGAAGGATACAGTAATTCCTGTGATACCAACCCTGTTAATAGCCCTGGAATAATATAGAGAGCATATGGGCTGCTCTGTAGAATAATTAGGTTTGTTTTTTTTTAATGCCCCCAAAATCTAAGGAGGTAAGCAGGGACAATGCATAGAGTATTCAAATTACTTCTCAAGTAGGACATGGAACTTCAAGGTACAAAAGTCAGCTTTGCAACCTTGCTTGAGTTTTAACCAGATGGGAACCCCAGGGTGGTATCTTGGCTCTCTTAATGCCATAGAAACCTATGATGATCATTCTATGAAATCCACCTTTGGAATTTGTGAGTTTGTCCCTTGATTTGTTTGACTTACGGCTTGAATGTTCAGAGTGCTGGGTTTTTCAACATTTAAGGCAAGCTCGAAGTGGTCCAGAAGCCTGTCTCACCCTCTGGATTAAATGTCTTGATCATATACTTACTTGTGACCCACATGACTTAAAGAGTGGGGGAATGAGCCTGCATGCAAGTAGCTGCAAAAAGTGCTGCTCAAGGCTGCTTAGGATGTGATTCCTTTGTGGCATCCTTTCTAAGAAGCCAAGTGAGGGGAGATGTTGACAGCTTTGCTCAGTGGTGATGCTAGAACAGTATCCTTGTCTAAAGGAGATGTAGTGGCAGGGTTTGTCTTTTTTTTTCCTTAGCATTTTTCTCTCATGCATTAATATAGCAATGAGAGCATGTGTGGATTCAGGTTCAGTTCTCTCCTTTGCCTGAAGGGAGCTGAGGGTCAGTTTTCATCTCTCTGGAGATAGAAACTATCAATTTGTAGGCAATTTTAAGGTAAGAATGCTCACTGTTCTCCCTTCTGTGTGCACACATGAAGAGAATTCACGATTTGCTGATTATCACCCAGAGGCAGTTTGTTATTTCATTGTCTTGTCTCTCAAGTGGCTTAACTTTCAGTTCTCTCAGTATGCATATTACCCAACCTGGTTGAAGAAACAGGGGCTACTGATCAATTTCCACACTGGATGTGGGAGTGTGAGGTTCACTGTAGCTGGGTTAGCTCCTGAGCAGTCCAGAAGTAGATGGGTTTCTGAGCTAAGGAAGCCTGCAGATGAGGTCAGACTATTTCACATCAGTTCTGGAAATACAGTATCAAATCGCTTAGGTTGGCAAGAAAAAATTTAGCTTTTCCTCAGGCTTTTGTGAAATAGTGTCAACAAAGCCTGTCCTGAAACACCCTCACGGTCTTCTGCTAAGACATCTCATGCAAAAGTTCCGGGTTACCACTTTCTTGCAGTATGTGTTTTTTCAGATACATTTTTAGACCCATTCATTGGCAAAAAAAATGACCTGTTAAATCTTGTCATCATGGTTTAGAAAAGGAATAAGTTTAGTAATTTATTTGAAGATTAGTCAGTCTTTGTGATTGTCTAGTGTGTTCTGCCAGCAGAGTAGCATCATTAGCCAAATTTGGTCTTTGTTTCATCTGTGTAATCCCTGCTAATGCTAACAGAGGCATGCCACTATAGCTAAGAAGAATAACTTGATCCAAAAAACATAAAACCATAAGTCATATGCAGAGAATTATTACAGAAATGTTTTTTTTCATCATTAAATATGTAAATTTGTTTTGGTTGATTTAAGAATGCAGCTTTTCTTTTTTATCCTTTTTTTTAAAAAATTTTTATTCCTGGGGACATGACAACTGGCAGAACTCATGTGGCCACGATAAGACTTTGGAGATAACTAACTTGGGCTTTGGGCTTTTTTGGTGTACACATCTGTCACTAACACTGAAGCTCAAAAATTGGAAAAGTGTGTTTTATTAAGTTAGAAATAGCTGAAATGTTTATAAGGGAAAGGGAAGAGCTGAGTCTGATGTTAAATTATTAGACAAAATTGTAATGTAGTCCTTACATTTTTTAATACATAGATATTTTAAAGGTACAAAGAAAAAAATATTCCCTGAGGTCAATAGGCACCCATGTTAAAGGAAGACAAGTTGAACTTTATATATAAATGCCCAGGGTTGTTGCATGAAAATGGAAGCTGATTTTTTTAGGACTTCAAGGTCTTTAAAACTTGGAAGGCTCTATTTTGTATGTGTAAAGTCCCTTAAAGAAGTAAAGAGCATAATGTGGGGCAGTTAAAAGCATGCAGCTCTGTAACTCAGCTATTTTAATGCTACCAGGATGTCTGAACTGTGTAGAATCTGCTGCCTCCTGTTTGTATGAGGTGTGCTCCCCTTGCACTGGGCCAGTAACAGGACCCTGATGACCCCTAAAGCCTTGGCAACTAGAATCCCATTGAGACTGTTGTGAGGATATTCAGAGAGAAAGTTGGAAGAGTGGTGATGAAGACCACTCCTCCAATGCTGGGTTCAGTTTTGGTCCCCTCACTACAAAAAAGAGATCCTAAGGTGCTGGAATGTACAGTAATTTAATGCGTATAAGGCGCTCCAGAGTATAAGGCGCACTTCCGAGTTGTTGGCAATTTTCCATACTTTGTCCATATGTAAGGTGCACCGGACTATAAGGCGTACTTTTTTTTGAAGCGAGGATCCATGCGCAACAAAGTAACGAATTAGTAACAGAATTGTGTGTGGAGTTTGCTGTCAGGTACTCAATTTGCAAACCGTTTTCAAAGATCAGTGTAGCCTTTAAATGCAGCCTCAGGAGCTCTCCCTGTGCCGAGGCGGCTGCCGCGGATTCGCACTTCTGGGTTGGCAAATTTCCAAACTTTGTCCATATATTAGGCACACTGGTGTATAATGTGCACTTCCAGGTTTGGATCAAAATTTCAGTCAAAAAGGTGCACCTTATACGCATGAAATTACTGTATATAGAAAAGGAGCTGGTGAAGGATCTGGAGCACAAGTCTAATGAGGAGTGCCTGAGGGAGCTGGGGTTGTTTAACCTGGAGAAAAGGAGGCTCAGAGGGGCTGCACGGTTTGGTGGGGATGGTGACCACTGTCTGAGTTGCAAGTTGAGTTGCCTCTCCCATCAGAGGCCAATTAATCTCTGAGCAGTACCCTGTGTCTTGCTGCTATTCTTGTGCCATTAACCTACAATGGGCTCCCGGGACTGCCTGGACCCGAGAGGGGCGGTGCCATTGGCCCCATGGCCCTCCTCCACCCAGCAGGGGCGGTGCTGCGGGCCTCCGGTCCCGCCCCCAGCCGGCTGCCATGGCGCTTCCGGCTCCCTCCACGGCTCACAACTCACACTTCCGGTTTGTCAAATTTCGCAACTTTGTACATCAGATAAGGCGCACCGGACTATAAGGTGCACTTCCGGGTTCGAGGGAAAATTTTAGTCAAAAGGGTACACCTTATAGTCGTGAAATTACTGTACTATTTTCTGTTTAGAATCTGAATAACATGCAATAAAACAATGTAGTTGTTTGGTAAATAATGTAAAACAGTGAAATATAAGATTAATCCAGCAAAGGGAGGTGAGCATAGTATGGAGAAAGTGATTGATTTGGGGAGTTTTTTAGTGCTTTCAAGTTCAGTTTTCAAGGTGATTTTGCATTATTGAAACTTTTCTACCTATTTTTCAGGGACTAAAGGATTCTATATTCATGCGCTGTGAGGTTTTTTTTTGAGGTTTTTTTTTGTTGTTTCATTTTTGCTTTAATCTGCATTTTAAACATAAGGGACCAGTTTTTCTATATGTTGTTTGGATTTTGGTTTGGTTTGGTTTTTAACCTTGTGTTGTCACTTTTGTGCTTTTAAAGTGGGAATAAAATGCTATCAGAATAGAAAAGCAGTGTTTCACATCTCCTTTGAGCCTGGTTCAGAAGGTATAAATCTCAACATAGAGTACAAAGTATGGTCTTATTCTCATTCTTCACCAGAATTGTTTTCTTTTTTAACAGGAAGTAGAGCAACTTAAAATATTTTTCTGTTTAGTGCTGCAGGGAGTTGCCAGATGAGTGTTAACTTGTTTATCATCATAGTGTAGGCCTTTGCTTTTGCTCCCATGAAAATTCACATATTTTAAAAATAAATAAAATCCAGTCTGATCTAGGCTGCGTTTCTCTTGTTTGTTATTGTAATGAAATAAACATGACGTGGAAATGCACACAATCAGCACTTCATTTCTATGCCATGTTTGATATATAGATATTTGTTCTGTTTGCACTGTGTGCTGACAAAACCAGAGAAAAAAGATCAAGAATAGACTGATCAGCCAGGAATTTTATCGAATTTGATGAATTCGGATATGGCTGTTAGAACCTAATACAATAGTGTTTGTTTTCATTTTCTTAATCCTCTTAATACTCTTGTAAGAATAATATGGGAGTATTTATCTTCCTGTAGTATCTGACTAGCTAGACAGACTAACCCTGAAATGTTACTAATGGTGTTACCTTTTGGAAGACAACAGCTGGTATTTTCTTCTTTCCTACGGGTTATGAAAGTCTCTTGCCATATTGAGGTATTGTGCCTCTTGCTTTCAGATGGATTTGCTAATCCATGAGTTTTCTGCTCTGGTGTGTCATCTCTTTGTAGCAGTAATCCCTCTATACCCATCTGTAAGAGGTTATTCAGGTATTGGAGTTAAAAGGAAACAAAGTAGCAAGTTGGATTAAGTATAATTACCAAATTAATGTGAAATGAAAAAATCTACCTGATAAAGAAACCTGTCTGGTGGAGAAGAGCACAGAAGAGGAGGGGATGTAACTCCCCTAAGAGCAGACTCCTACTAAGAGTAGATGTGAGTAGATTTTAATTTTGGTCCTTAACATGTCAGTCAGTAGTTTGCAACAAAAATAAAGGATGAGAGGAATGCCACCTCTGCCTACAGCCAAATATACTCCTTGTATTAAAAAAATAAATCTATGATCCAATAGTCCTTTTAGAGCAAAATATAATAATCCATTTCTGCTTTGGAGGTCAGCTTCTGAGCTGTATACAAGTCCATGACATCTAGAAAGTGCAAACAAAATCATATGTTTCAGGAAACCAAAGTGGATTGAAACCATTGCTATTGCTGATTGACTAAAAATAATAGAAAGGATACAGAAAATTCATTATTTCAGGCTTTTTGTATTACCACATAATGAATGACAATAAATTAATCAAAATAGTTCTGAGGAAAGTCCAAGACCTGCATTTACCTATTTGGAATGTATTTTCTAATGTAATTCTGTGTTGCCAAAGCAGCTTATTATACTGGATTCTCATGTGAAATACAAGTCATTCTTTTTTGAGCTAGTAACATTAAATAAAAACTCACACACATAAGTTTGGCTTGTTTTATAATTTCATGTTTTAATATAAAGTCAGAATTTATACAACTGAAGTTAGTAACTAAAGTTTTGCTTAATCCTTAGTGATCTTCTGTACTTTTTTTTTTGTGTTTTTTTCCCATCTTCTAATTTTTTAATGAACTTGATACCTTTAGAGAAAGTTACACCGTTCTCCCTTGTCCTATTGCTATGTACCCTTGTGAAAAGTCACTCTTCAGCTTTCTTGTAGATTCCTTTTAGATACTGAAGGAAGGCTGGAATTAGGTCACCTGGAAGCCATTTTTTTTTTCCAATTTGAACAATGCCAATTCTCTCAGCCTTTCCCCACAGGAGAGGTGCTCCAGCTCTGTGATCATCTTGGTGGTCTCTAGACTCTCCAGCAGGTCCATGACCTTGCTGTGCTGATGACCCTGGAGCTGGATGCAGCACTGCAGGTGGGGTGTGAGCAGAGGGGCAGAATCCCCTCCCTGGCCCTGCTGCCCATGCTGCTTTGGATGCAGCCCAGGACAGGTTGGCTCTCTGGGATTTAAGTGCACATTGTCAGGTCATGTCCAGCCTCTCACCCACCAGCACCCCAAGTCCTTCTGGGCAGGGCTGCTCTCCATCTTTTCATCCCCAGCCTGGGTTGATACACAGAAACACGTGCACATGCACGTGACATATAGATAAGTACCTGTTGAAATGGAATTCAGTGAATCTACAAACACTTAAGCAAATATGTGGGTTTCCATATGATCCGTATAAAGGACTTGTGTTGGAATTTATGACTTGAGTGAAAATTTGATCAAAAGGAGTATAAAGGCTTGTAAACCTTCCTGAATGTAATTTCCGACACAACTATTCGGAGACATTGTTTCACATTTTCTCAGAGTTTAAAACAATAATAATAGCAATCATAATAATAAAGCAATTTAGATGTCTCTATCCTTCCCTTAAATCTAGACCAAATTTCTGAACTCGAGTTCTGTTTGCTCAACTTGGCTCACTGCTCATTAAAGCCCCATGAAACATGAAAAGCATTTGGGAAAGGTCTCCATGGGGCAATTTGAAATTAACCTATGTGAACTACAGTTTGCTTATTCTATATTGCACATTTTGGGGATTTTACTGATTATGAGGCTGCAGACTTGTGGCTGTACTTAAAATTCTGGGTAAATAATACTTTGAAAATATGCTGATAAAATGATGAATTGATTAAAGTCAGTTACTGATTTATATAATTTATACAGGTTTTTTATTGCTTTACTTTTGAATGTTAGATTTTTCTGCAGTTGTCCATGTTTTGATGCATTCTACTTGCCTCAAAATAAAATTGTTTCCTGTTGCAGGTGTATTGGGCAGGTGGCAAAAGACATTGTTAAATCATGATTCAGGATGCTTCACAATCTAAAATACTTTTGATTGACTTTTGTGATGATGTTTTACTGAGTTCATGAAACACGAGTTTCATAGGATCTGAACAGATGTATCCCTACACCATTTCAACAATCCCTTTATTTTATATTTTTCCATCTTTTAACAAAATTATTTGCCAGTGTTGAATCCTAGATTTAATAGTCTAAGCTTCTGGTATTTAGCTGGGAATTAATTAATTTGGCATCTGACAGCTCAGTGTAATCACTGGTATTTTTAAGTGTTAATCTTGTTAGGTATTACCCTGGCTTTGGATAATTTCCTATACTGTTCTAATGAAAATAATTGTGATGACAGTGTTTCAGTGCAAGCCCAACTCAATCCTATAGTTATGGGCTGTCCTGAAAACAGAAAAGTTCTCTTTTACAAGCAGAAAGTCAGCTGTCAGGAACATGGCTTTGATGAGAAAGTGCTGACTCAATAACTTGTGGCTGTTGACCAGCTCCTGGAGGAGCAGGTGTGTGTGTCTTGTGTCCTCCTTGTTATTCTCTACCAGCTGGCTGAGGTGACAAGGAGCAGAGGTGTTTGGGGGTGTTAACGCACAGCATGTCATCAAGCATGAAACTGTGGAAAGCAGGATTTCTACCTGATGCTATCCATGAAGGTGTTTGGATTATGTGCAGTGGTGTGCCAAGCAAGAGAAACATCTGAATTTAGGCACACACACCTACCAAAGTCATTTAAATCAGGTATGAAGTATCAACACTGGCTTCGATAATCAGCAACATGTGAATTGCTTTTCTGCAGGCAATACAGTAGTTGGTGATACATAAACCCCATTTCAAATAAAACAAGATCTTTCTAGAATTCGGGAGCTTGAGTTAGTCTGTAAGTGCACTTCTGTTGCAAGACAATATTTGCACAGAAGCATTTCGTTAAATGAGTCCTGAGTGGGTTAAATTTGCAGTTCTTACAGGTTTCTCCTTTGTAGGTGACAGCACTGAATACATTTTGTACAGTTATAAGTGTACTGTCACTGCTCCTTTACTTTTTAAACAAAATCTTTTTCCTGAAAATTGCTCAATGTTGGGGACTCAAGTCTTCAACTCTGCCTGTATAGCATGAAATCATCCTGGCACTACAAAGAAATTTTTTAATTGTCTTAATTGGACCCATGCAATTTTTTTTGCTGTGATTCTACATTAGTACTTAAGAGCTCATCACTGGCATGGCCCTCGCTGGAGAGTTGTAGTGGTTTAATCATTGCCAACAGAATAATGCACTTAAATTTGAAGATGCAAATGCAATTGGGGTAGAATAATGAGTCAGTTCTTTAATTGTGTACACAGTAGCATCAGTGCTGCCTGTGCCTTTACACATCAATTCAGAATTTGACTCAAATCCTGACTAATGAACTCATTTAACTCTTGTGACTCAGAAATATGACTTTTTTTTTTTCTAACTATAGCTTAAAGGGCAAGCTGTGTTTAAGCAGATTTAATTAACCTGTCAAAATTTAATTGTCAGACTAATAGGTATTCCTGTTCACTTAGGAATAAGACAGAATCATTGTATTTTCTAATTAAGAACTAAACTTAAGGCTGTGTGCCTGTTTGAAATATTCAGTGTTTGGATTGGAAGGGGACATTGGGAAATAAGGAGAAAGTTATCTGAATACTCTGATACAAATGAAGTTGGCGAGGAAGGAAGCATAGGCATTGCTGGTCATTACTCCAAGAAAACAACAAATAGATCGGAGAATATGCTTTTATTTCATGTGTTTTGCAGTGAGCTTGTGTAAGGATTTGCACAGCTAGTGCAAATTTACATCTTATTCAATTTCCTTTGTTCTCCTTGCAAGAACTGAAGCTGTGGGAGACTGGGTTTATTTCTTTCAAGACAGCTCTGATTCATCTCACCTCCACCTCCAGCTTAAATAAAGCATTTGTGATGCTTAATTAAAGTACATATGATTTTTGTTGCCATCTTCCCTCTAGCCTTTATTTTCTTTCCCTATTCCCCCTAGATTGCTTTGCCTGACAGCTCAGGGTCTCATTTTCTCCTCTACTGAACTTATCCCCTGCTTCGGTGCCCTTATGTGTTTTACCAATTTCAGAACTTCCATGGCATTTCTCTGAATCATGGAAAAATTCTTTCTTTACTTCTCTCCCCTAGGGGTCTTTGTTAGCCCTTCAATTCTATCTGAAGTACTGTTGTCTTTCTCTTTCTCCCCCTGTCACCAAAACCATCATCATCATCTCCTCTGAAAGCTGAAGTGACATTGGAAATGCTGTCTCTGTCTTGCTCTTGATTGTTCTGGGGTCATTTCTTTGCCCCTGGTTCCCTCTGTGTGCTTTGGCCTTGTTACAACTGCTCCTCTTCCTATTGTCACTTCTCTCGAGGATGCTCTGGAGCTAATAGAAAGGATATTTAGGAAAATAGAAAGAAAAAAAAGATTAGCCACACGAGCAAGTCTTGGTGATGCTGTTCCTTCATAGGCTGATCATAATCATCCTGATCAGAAAGTACGCTGTCTTTGGCCTCCATTGTCACTATCTCTTATATTTTCATTTTTGTTACATAAAGCCAATCTGAATTTCTGCTTTTTAAAGCCTCTTTTGCTTTGGATCCCTGTTTGCCATGGAACAGTGGGAGGACTTCTCTGTACTCTTCATTTCTCTCAGCTAGTGAGATTGATTTTATTGTACTGGAATTTACTGTATTGAGGGCTTTCTAGAAAGCATATCCTTTACAGTTTGTTAGCAACTGAAAAAGTAGGCATTTAAATGAGTTTTGAAACAGTGAATAATCCTGTGCCCTTCTCTTACTCTGTATCATTAATTATTTTTTGAGATTTTCAGCATCTGTATATTTTCTCCTGTCATTATTTTTCCAAATTGGAGAATCCCAGTCAATCTTATCTTGGCTTTTAAGAAGGAAAGTTGTGTATTTGTGATCATCTGTTCCCAATACCACTATAGTTCATGAAATTCCGTGCGTCCTTCAAAATGTAGTTAGACCTGGATTTACACAGCAGTAAGTTTGTTACCTTTCTAGAAATTCTTGACATTCTGCGTTCCTGAATACCTGCTGAGCAGTCTCTGTAGAATGTACTTCATTTTCGCCTGGCACACATGATTTGCAGATCTGGCAATTACTGAAGAGAATGTATTAGTGCACTGGCAGTTTCAGACAGGTAAAAATGCAAAGCATGGAATTTGAGTAAAATACTGCAATTAATTGACTGGTATAACAGAGTTTGAATATCAATAAATAAATATAAAATCTCAGATAATTAATTAGAGATTGCTGTGATGGGAGTGTTTAGAAGACTGATATATACATCAGGCCAGTTCTAAACTTTAAACTTTACTGAACTAGGCAGATACTACCAGCACACCTCCTGCTAAAAGTTTCTTGTACGTAATGAATCTTTGTCATTGTTTTCAAAGTAGTGTAGTGAGTCCTTAACATGTGCCCTCTGTGTAAGATGGGAGTATACAACACAACGGAGCTGGTACACCAGGAGGTGACAAATGCTCCTTGCACAAACAGTGTTAGTGTGAGCCAAGACAGCTTTAGGGTTTTCCCACCTTCCCATTCCTTTGACTTTTCACAGCAGGTCTGGGGGAAGTTTTTGTTTCTTCCTCTGAATCATAAGAAGGTGCTTGTAAGGGAGAAATACTGGGACAACCTGGGTGGCTTGGAAGAGCACTCAGGAACTCAAATACACCTGATCTTTGGATCGTTGTGACCTGACCCTACTTGTGGCAGCATGGCTAGAAAGATTATCTTTTCTTTGATGTCATGTGGGTCCTTACAGAGCTCTGCTCTGTGGTAGATCATATGAATCAATTCACACAAAACCACAGAAAGTTCTCTCTGTGTTGGGGATATCAACTCTCAACTCAGCAGTCATTTAAGGCCAGCAGGCACTGGATGCATGGTTTGTGGCAGCCAATATTCATTTTCTTTTTAATAATGGCTGTTAACACTGGAAAATTTTTGCTAATTTCAAGTTTAAGAGATTTAACAACATTATATTACTGGTAGATTGCTAGTGTTAGAAGAATTTTGCTTGAGAATAAGAACCAAAATACAAAAAGCCAAAACCATGCTGTGACTATCTTCAGTTACTGTAGTTTGTAATTCCAAGCTAATGTAGCTGCAAAAGTTTATACTGGCTGAAAAACTCCTTAATTTTTTTCAAGTACATTCACAGCATTAAATTCTGTAGATATGGCATTTCAGCATCCAGGAATAAGAACAGTGTAAGTTGATTTTTGGTACTAAACAAGTAAAAACTATTCAGTGGGAATTCTGAATGTGATGAGCATTTCAGAAAAAAAAAATGTATTTAGGCACATCAGCCATGAAATCAAAATAATTTGTCTGTGGTTTTTGATGTACGCACACGCACACACACACGTATGTTCTCTGCCTCTTTCTCCCTCACACTGAATTCAGTTACATCATCTAACTGCAGCATTTTAGCCAAATTGCGTGGTTTGCATTTGCGAACTTAAAACTATCAAAATGTATTTGTAAATAATATGTCCATATATATGCAGAAAGAGATGTTTTCGAGTAAAGATACAAGGCTGTGTTATAAATTCTTACTAAATTCTTACCAGAACACAAGAACTACTGCATACAAAGTTTTACATGTGCCCTTGAGAACTGAAGCTTTCAAAATCAAGAGAAGAAAAAGGCAGGGGGTGGGAGGGAGAGAAATAAAGAAGCAGCAGCAGATTGGCAACAATACTTAATAATGTACTTAAAATTTTCACAAAATTTTTTAATCGGAAAAATTACACTTTTTAAATTCAAAATGGAGAAAATCCAAAAAAGTGGGTTTAAAGCGCCAGCTAATGATCTTGGCATCTGGCAATATTCTAAGACTTGCAAGAAAAAGACTAAAGTTGCTGTGACTTCAAACAAAGTACAGTAATTTCAAGATTACAAGCCGCACCATTTTGACCAAAATTTAGCTCCCAACCCGGAAGTGTGGCGTACACTCCGAAGCGGCTAATATATTAAAAAATTTAGGAAATTTCCAAACCCGGAAGTGAGAACCTGCAAGTGCAGCGGCGCTGCCCACCCCCGACGTGTGCAGTGGCGCTGCCCACCCCCGATAAGTGTAGCAGCACTTCTTGCCCCCCCGCAAGCGCGGCAGCGCTGCTCGCCCTCTGCAAGCGCAGCAGCACCGCTCACCCTCTGCAAGCACAGTAGTGCCACTCGCCCCTGACAAGCATGGCAGCGCTGCTCGTTCCCCACAAGCACAGCGGCACTACCCAGCCCCGACAAGCGCGGCGGCAGTGGCGGCCAGGCACACCGCTCTCCCGCTTCCTGGCAACTGCGGCGAGTGGGGCCGGGGCCGCTCCCTGGCAGCTGCCCGAACAGGGCCGAGCCAGTAAACCCTGCGATCCTGCGATTCTATTACTATTTGTGAAATTTGCACACGGATCCTCGCTGCGAACGAAAGTGCGGCTTACAGTCCGGTGTGTCTTATATATGGACAAAGACCTCAACGTTGCTGACACCCCGGAAGTGTGGCTTATACTCAGTGCAGCTTGTAATTGTGACATTACTGTATTCCGGGTTACTTTGTGGTTTGAAATACTTGGGTTTGAGCTCAAAACAGTTGTTTAGAAAAAAAAGCAAGTAGATTTTCTGGTTTCTACAAAATCAACATAAAATTCTCCCTTAAAGGAAAAAAAATTACTTCTTGAAAAGCATTTTGAAAACTCCCATTTAAAGTTATTCTTTTTAGTATCTGTTTCATTATGCATCTTTACAAAGCCATTAATGATATGCAGCCATTTTTAAACTCTTTTAACACTGTCAAATTGATATTGAGTTACTTTTATTTGTGTGTAGAGCTTATCTGTAGCTTATTCTGATTATAGTGTAGATTTTGTTTTGGCATAAGAAATATTGAGGGAAGGGAGAGTTACCTGCTTTCTGTAAATACTATTAATTTTCACAATGCTGTTCTAATTTTCCACCTTTTGTTTTTCCTACAGTCCCACAGCACAAGCTCCACGGCATCGTTACATTGTAATCACAAATATTTCAAAAAATTGATAATATTAAAGCACATCTGAAAATTGCATGCACAAATTTTTTATTCGTGACACTGATAAACTGCCAGACCTGTATCGTACTAATGATTTCATTGCAAAGTTGTGATTCTTCATAACTATGAAGAAGTTAATTTTCTTGTAAAGTAAGGGACTAGAAATTGAAATTATATCATATTCTACAAAGATACATAAGGTGTTTTATCTCTAGCTTAAGAATTCTTTCAGAAAGGAGCTCATTGCCTGGAACTGTCAGTTAAAAAAAGGCAAACCTAGTCTCATGAGATTATTAAATAATTGCAATCGACTGATGGGATTCTGTAGGAAACAGGCATGTGTGACTGCAATTTTATAAGGAAAGGGTAATGGAAGTGCTTCCACAACCCTACACATTGCTGAGGATACTATTTCTGAATGATAAGCATAAACATATGTACTGAGAGACCTCCTGGGTGACCAGAGGAGGGGAGATGGAGCCTGCGTGAGGAAATTAAAAGATCCTCTTGTGTTTTGTTATTCAGGAAAATGAAAAAAAGAACCACAGCAAAAAACCACAACTCACCTGCAAACATCCAGCAGAATTGCAGACTCCAAAACATTAAAAATTGCTCAGGAGCAGATCAAGTTGAAAATGTGAAGGTGGTCCTTAAATATAAACATCATGCAGAAATAGTTTGTCAGAGCAATAATGAAGGGGGGAAGAATCCTTGAAGACTGTTTGACTGGTTTCTGAAATAGGCTAAGCAGTTTTTGAAGTAATAGGCTGCAGGAGTCAGTGTCTTCAGGGTTTCTCACCTAAAAAATACTCAGTTTTATTGAAAACACACTGAAAATAACTCCAAAAAGTAGAGAGACTACAGACTCTAAAGGGCTAATGTTAAAGATTTGAGTTGGACAACAGCTCAAAATAGAAACGAGTTATATTTTTAAATGATTTTCTAAATCATTGGTTTGGAGCTTTGTTTTGTAATGCTCTGGATGCTTCTGATTCTGCAGTGTTGTGGAAGTTCAGGGTGTCAGTATCTTGCTTGGTTGTACTTTCTTTCATTTCTGATTTGACTTGATTTAATTATGTTAGGTTTCTTTGAAACTGCCAAGTTATTCTGTGTGATAATACAGGTCTCCTATGCATAGGGGGTTGCAGACTTAGCATAAATATTCAGAAAGTGAATTTTAATAAGCAGATTTACTATCTGTTCTGGGAACAATAATTTACAACCTAATACCAACCAACTGTGTTTCAGGACACAGCTAGTGAGTTAGGTATCAGCACTTGCATATTTCAGTGATGGTTATGTACTTTTTTAAGAAGTCTTCTAAGCTCCTACATACTGTTTAAATACTTAATTATTACAGGAAATCTACCTCCTGATTTTTAAATCTATTGTCGTTAAGAAGAGTCAGAAAAGCGGAGGGCAATTTGCTAGCAGTCTAAATCTTGGAAATTAATTTATAAGAAATAGTCTAGATTTTTTTTGTCATCAAAGATTCAGCATGTTTTCTGAAGATTGCAATGTCATTCTAATAGAAATTCCTCATTAAAATGTTTCCACATGTACTATGTGAAAGGATACCTTATACAAGTTTCAAGTCTTTCAGAGTGTGCCGCATCCAAAGTTGCTGTTTCTGGTGTGTGTACATAGGGGAAGCCACAACAAAGCCTGAGCAGTGGCCTTGAAGGCTTCATTCTGGTGTGGACATTGCAGTGCCAGCGAGGCTCAGATGATCCTAGACATTGATATACCCTTGTGTACTGTAATGGTTGAAACATTTTTGTACCCAATTGTCATTGGTTGTCATTGCTGATAACTGTGCCCTGTGAGAAGGGGCATTCTGCTAGCAGTGCACGGCTCAGCCTTGGCCTTTTATTAGGCTCATTATCAACTAATTATGATGACTTGCTGTGCAGACAGTGTCGTGGTGCCACTTGCTGTGAGGATGATGTACAACCTGGGGGCTGGGGGAACAGCAAAGGCTTTGAAAGCATGAGCATAGGAAGACCCAGTGCCCTGCTGATGGGCAATAAGAGCACCCTGGAGATCTAGGAAAAGCTGCTTTTGTTAAAGGACATTAGTCAAGCCAAGGAGGTGAGGCAGTTTTTGTGCCCTGGGAAAGAAACCCCTGGTAAGCATCTTGCAGCAGGTGGTGCAGGCCCAGGGGTGGCAGTATTTTTGCAAAATCAAATGTCTGACGTAAGGACAAGATAGTGTGATCTACCTCTTGACTCTCTCTCCCCTTCTGGTTGGGCTCTATTCTGTCTGTTTGTTTTGCCCTTGTGTGTTGAGACCATCAAAATTGAGGTGACCATCAGTTCAGTAGAATCAGAGAATAGGTTTTGAAGTGGTTTTTTTTTTAGACATTTCTTTTATGATCTGAAAGTGAATGTTTAATGTTTCTTCACTGATAGTGTCGTGTTTCTGTAAGGTCTTCCATGTTGCACCTTACCTACAGAATAGCCTTAGCTCATGTATTTTAAGTTGTATTTGGCAGATTTCTGTTTATTTTAAGCCCTGGGTTGCAGAGTAGCAAAGGAAGTCTGAAATTCAACAGAGGCAAATGCAGGGTCCTGCAGCTATGGAGTAATAACCCCATGTGCCAGTTCAGGCTGGGGCTGATCTGCTGGAAAGCAGCTTGTGGAGAAGGACATGGAAATCCTGGTGGACACCAAGCTGTCCATGAACCAGCAGTGTGACCTTGTGGCCAAGAGGTGACCTGGGGTGCATTAGGAAGAGCATTCCAGCAGGTCAAAGGAGGTGATGCTGCACCTCTGTGTCCAGTTCTGGGTTCCTCAGGACAAAAGAGACATGGAGTTTATGGAGCACATCCAGTGCAGGGTGACAAAGATCATTGAGGGGTTGGAGCATTTCTCTCATGAGGAAAGGCTGAGGGAACTGGGCCTGTTCAGCCTTGAGAAGGGACAACTGACATGTCTGTCAGTATCTGATGGGAGGTGCCAAAAGGATGGAACCAGGCTCTGCTCAGTGCCAAGCAATAGGACAAGAGGCAATGGGCAGAAATTGATGCACAGGAAGTTCTACTTGAACTTGAGGAAGGGCTTCTTTACTGTGTGGGTAACTGAGCACCAGAACAGATTGTCCAGGGAGGTTGTGAAGTCTCCCTTACTGGAGATATTCAGGGACCATCTGGATGTAATCCTGTGCCACATGCTTTGGAGTGACCCTGCTGGAGCAGGGTGGCTGGACCAGATGATCACCGTGGTCCCTGCCAGCATTACCCATTCTGTGATTCTCTGGTTCTGTGATTGTGGGGGGCACAGACACATCTGTTAGAGCAACCTACCCTATAGGAGACTATAATAGATGTAAATGGGAACTGCATGACTGAGGAATAGCCTGCACAAAATGCAATAGATACAGGTGAGCCGTAAGATTGACTTGCACATTGTGCAGAGTGCTTTGTTCTGGTCCAGTACTAGTAACTGCAATGTGGAACCTTTTACCTTTAGGGCATTGACTGCTGTTCACTGCTTTCTGGCTACTAACTGCAGGGAGGTGCCAGATCGAGTCTAGCTTCCAGCAAGAAAAACCTAGTTTGTGTGGAAGGAACTACAATTCCAAAGGTGAAGAAACTCAAAATCACTAAAGATTACTTAACGACTTCCTTATTTTTTTTTCTAACCATACTTTTTTCTATTTTTAATCATTTTCCTGTCCTAGATTATGGAATAGAGAGAGGCTTATTTTTCAGCATGACTGAGAACCAGTTCATATTACTATAGGGAGTGTGACTAATTTGTAAGGGAGAAGCTGGTGGGATCTGAAAGACTCAAGAGAACAGAGTACTTTTTCTTCATGAGTTACTGAATATAAAAGACTGATTATGTCTTTTGTTTTTGTGGAGGACAGAACTCATCATCACAACACTACCAACACCATCAATCTGAACAACTTGACAATTTAAAAATATTCTGTCATAGCTTGTGGTTGTGCAGTTGTTCGACTCCTTTCTCTAGAGTGAAATAATCTGATGCAGTATTGAAACTGCCACCAGGAATTGTTAATGTATAATTTATCTTTGCAATTAAAAAGCATTTTTAACCAAGTGTCACAACACAGTGACAAGTAAATTAGGCTGTGATTTACATTACAGTACTTTGCAACTTGATTTAGTGTTACCCTGGAGGAACTGACAAACAGCCCCAGTGGAGTAAGACAGTGCTTTCAGTAAAGAATGAATTAATTTCCCATGTTTTAGCAAGGATTGAAAGATAGTTGCTGCCAGGTATTGAAACAATGATTCATATTTTTTGTTTGTTTGTTTTCTAACATGTTAAGCAATACAATAGTGAAAATTTCCACACAGAAAAAATACTTGGGTAAGACACATAGATTGGTAACTGTTTTTATTAAAAAAATGCTTAGTTAAGTTGTTGTTTTCTTTTTTTTTTCTTTAAATAGTAAGAGGAAGGTGACTCTGGTAATTTCATATTTTCCTTAGTCATTGTCTTAAATTGGAAGCTTTGGAATTTCAGAAAATGAAAACCATGAGGAAGAAGTCCTGTTAAATATTGCTAAATATAACTCAACAAAGGTAAGTTAAGTGAAACACAACACCATTTGAATTAGGAAAAAAAAGGCCCTTAAAAATCATCAGCAATATCAAGTATACACTGCATTAGTATTTTGGGATATCATTCACTCTTGGTTTGGGGCACTTTCATGTTTTCTTGTCTTCTTTCCAGTGAGAGAGTACTATTACAGAAAATAAGTGTGAAGCTGTAATGATGATGGGATTTTTGTTGAGAGAAAAAGACTCTTATACAATGAGTTAAATGGGTAATTCATTCTCCTCATTAACAGTTAGCAATTTCTAGGGAAACTATATGAACAGGAATAGAGTGAGGTTTACCTTACTGTAAACTTGTTTTGCTCCAGTTATTGGAAGTAGCTGAGTGAACTTCTCATTGTCCTGGCAATATGAGAAATGTTCATGCATTAACAATGTTAACTTGCATTATTGTGAGAGACTCATAACAGTCAATTCTTTAATCCACAGTTACAGAGATTTTTCTCCTTAGGTCCCTTTAGATTCTCTTCAAGAAAGATGATGATATAACAGATCAATATCATCCAAACAGTTACAGACAAATTTGAAAAGGTAACACTAGTTCCACATTCTAAGTGCATTAACTGCCTTTCACAGTGACTAATCACAGTGGATATCCATATACAAACACACAGCAGCAGAGTAAACTGGTGAGTAGGAGCTCTGGGGGCACACTGTGACCCGCTTACTCTAAGCTCACAAACTCACAAGAGACTGCAAGGAAAGAAGTGTTTTTCGCAGTTTACAGAAGTTAGTTTCCCCACCATTTTTTTTTAAATAAGAGTCTGAGCAAGTGGTGTCAGTTTTAGCAAAAGGTGTAATGCTTTGTATGACAAGAGTGATTTGGCATTACTGTGACTTGGTCTCGAGTGCCAGCTGTTACTGTACAAAATATATGTAACAAGAAGACAGGTCTAGCACCCAGTGGTATTTTCAAGAACATTTTCTTCTTGATGGGTTATTCCCATTATTCTTACTCACCAGTGGTAGCCTTAGTGCCTTAATAAAGTGTCCTCAAAGCTACTGAAAGAAATAGACTAATTTGGAAGGAATTACACGGCAGTTTTTTCCCCCATGGAATATTAATTCAACCCTAAATATACACTGTGACTTATAAGATCTTGTTAGACAAATGCCTTGTCCTCAAGAAAAAGAATGGTAGTGAGAAGGCAAGATTATCAATTTCAAGAAGGCAATTATTAATATTTTGGTAGAGCTCAAGTGTAGTAGCTTCATTTCCTAATTTCTCATGCTGAAGGTTTAGTGCTTGGCACACATAACGTGGTATGTGCCTTGGTGTTGTCTGCTCCAGATCACTGTAAACCAGAAATAAAAGCAGCATAGAGTGAATTTTCCTTCTTGCAGAAATTTACTTCTGTTCTACTCCTGCTGTTAGTGGAGTCAATAACAGGATTGACTTCAGAGCTGAAAGCTGAATCATCTTTGGTCTTTGCTATACAAAAGTCAGAGAGCAGAACAATGATAAGACTGGAGCAAGAGGTGTTTATTTTACACTGACATGCCTCTATTAGGAGGGCTATGCACTCCGTCACAGTGAAGAAGGAAAACACTTCTCTGACCTGGCCAACTAGAAAAACCCTAATCTTCTGCATCCTTTGAAGTTTTAGAAGCTACTGATTTTCAAGGTTTTCTTCCTCTCCCCATGCCCTCCACCTCTGAATTCTCATAAGATTCGTTTTTGTATGCTGAGGACCTAATAAATACATTGAAAAGATGCTTAACAGAACCTGAACAGTGCCCATTTGGTGTTTTCTGGGTGATCAAATTAAAGTAATTGAGGTATAAATCCAGATGGAGGGAAAGCTTTGTAAAGTGAGAGCTTTATACTGAAAAGCTGGGTCGATTAATAACTCTTCTTCCCCAGTTTTGCTATTAGAAAATATATATTTTTTACTAAAAAGAAAGTAGATAAGACCACCTTTGAAGAGCTATTAATTACTGTTGAGAGCGCAGGAGCTAAGTTTGATGTTGCTGATTTTTAGAGATGTGACTTGAAAGGTAGCCAGACTTTTGGATTTTCTCTGCTTCAGTTAGTGAGTGACCTGCACTTATCTTGATTTGTACCCTCCTTTCTTTTTCTCTATGGCATAGGTCATTATTATGGAAAACCTCTTTTGTGTCTATCTAAAGTGATTGCATTGTGTGATTGATTTATGCATTACATATGTCTTTGTTATTGTCCAATATAAGACAGGTTATAGGAGAGACATTACCTGAGTGTGCATTGTTTTTTCAAGGTACCTAATGATATCTTTGCAGTGCTAATATCACAATGTGCAAAAGAAGAATATGGATAGCAAGCATGATAGAGAAAAGGGAAATCTTGTAGTTTGTCTTAAGTTATGGATAGAGGAGCTGCTAGCAAGCCAAGGAAAGGGACTGATTTATTTACCTGTTTTGTGTGCGGCATAGAGAGAGAGATATTTGTAGACTTAGATTTAGTACTGTACTTACAAAAATAAAATATAGGAGATATTAAAGGTTAATCTAGTTGAAACTAGATGGAGACAAAATGGGTGTCTCCATTCCTTTATCTCTGCCTTTCTTCAAAGATCTGAGAACTGGTAAGGATTAACTGCTTGGAGCTGGACTCCATGCTTTCCATAAGACTGTGTGTGGTTTGTATGTTTATATACAAAATAATCTGGTTATCTGTTGTGATTTACTGGTATGATTTTAACTCATTTTTAATGCAGTTAGAGTGGATTAGAAACAGAAAAGAGGCAGTGGGAAGGGAGTGGGGCAGGAGACTTCGGAAGAAAGGTGATGTGACAGTAGCAGGAGAGAATCTTTCTTTAAAAAGGAGAATGTTTACTCCCAGTGAAAAGCTAAAGGTGTCTGGAACTGAAGATGAGTGTAAAAAAAAGAAAATCGTGTTGCCTTTGAGTTTTCTGCTGCAAAGGAGTTTACAGGACCTTCATCACAGGATAAAGTCAAAGAAGAGGGAAGCAAAAGGAAGGTGAAGGAGTTTGCTCTCAGAGTTGTTTTACTTATGTCTGTTTAGTGTTTTAAAATACACACTATATACACTGATTGTACTGTTACAATTATTGTTAAAACAAACAAAAATTGAGAGGTAGGTTTCTGTGATACGTTTTTCCCAAGCCAGGTTGGGAAGGTGATAGAAGAAATAGCCATTTAAAAATTGACGAACAAAATATTTTTGCAAAGTATATTGAAGCATGCATAATTTCCAAGGTAGTTTATTTACATTGATTATATCACACATTGATAACTTTTACTTAACCTCAGTTTAAGTAAACTAGAGTGCGCAGTGTTTCCTAAAATATCTTGAGATTATTCATAAATTATAGGGACATTTGCAACAACGTTTGCATATAATTACTTAATTTAGAGTAGACATACTGTGAATATCTTATTGCTCTATATAACGATATAGCTTAGAGCTGTTTCATATGTGGTTAACTATAGGGAATTTGAAGGCATTTAAGTTTGTACAGTGTAAAGATAGATGAGAAAAGGAAAGGGTCTGCATTATTCATGTGTTTATTTTAGTAGGAAACAGCATAATGGTAGTGATTTGTAGGGAATAAAAATTGGTAAATGTTGGTAAATCTGGTATTAGGTGGGATGAAACTGTGCTTCTGTACTCTCAAATTCAACTTGTTTTTGTGTTCTGGTCTTTCAGTCTTATCCAAGTAAACCTCTTTTTCCTAAAAGTTCATTGCATCCTCCTGTGGCATGCAATGGAAGTCTTCGGCACTGTGTTATAAATGCACGGACAAGTTGCACCACAGCTTTCCCAGTGCTTCAAGTACAGTAATTTCACAACCATGAGGTGCACCAGACTATAAGGCGCACCTCTGGGAGTCGGCAAATTTTGCAACTTTGTAGATCATATGAGGCGCACCGGACTATAAGGCGCACTATTTTTTTGCTGCGAAGATCCCTGCCGTGCGCAACAAAGTAACGAATTAGTAACAGAATCCCGCGATCGTGGAGTTTACTGGCAGGTGCACAATTTGCAAACATTTTTCACAGATTGGCATAGCCCTTAAACTCAGCCCCCAGCGCCCTCCCCGGGTGTGGGGCCTGACACTCCCGCCCGCCCCCAGCGCCGGCTGGCGAGACGGGGCTCGGGGCGGCAGCGCCTCAGAGTGGGCGCGGCTCGCGGCAGCACGGAGTGGGCGCGACTCATGGTGGCTCAGAGTGGGTGCGACTCGGAGCAGATGCGGCTCGTGGTGGCTTGGAGCAGGCGCGGCTCGAAGCAGGCGCGGCTCGAAACAGCCGCGACTCGGAGCGGGCACGGCTGGGAGCGACCGGGGCTCGTGGCTTCTGCAGCAGCCCGCTCCCTCCCTCCCCATGCTGCCCTGGCGCTCCGGCAGCCCCATGCAGCTCTGGGAGCCCCGTGCTGCCCCGGCGCTCTGGGCGCCCCATGCCACCCTGGGAACTCTGCACTCCCCCGCGCTTTTCCCCCCGCACCGCCACTGCCCCGATGCCATCGGCTTCTCCTTCCTGCCTGGGCTGCGCTGCTGCCACCAGCTTTCCCCCCAGCACTGGCGCTGCCCCGATGCCGCCAGGTTCAGCCTGGCCCGGCGCTGCCCTGATGCCGCTGCCGGGCGGGCTCTGCTCAGGACTGTTGCTGGCTCGCACTTCCGGGTTGGCAAATTTCGCAACTTTGTCCATATATAAGGCACACCGGACTATGAGGCACACTTCTGGGTTGAGGGGAAAATTTTAGTCAAAAGGGTGCGCCTTGTAGTCATGAAATTATTGTATATTGAATCAAAAAGCACAATTATGTCTTGTGCCATAGAAGGCTCCCAGCTGGGGCCAAGCAGCAGCCAGGAAGGTCCTTCTGGGAGCAGTGTGCGTGTGAGCCACCCTGGCCTGGAAAGCCGCTTAGTTCCACCCCTAGAGATTGTTGCCAAGTGTGAAAATATGTGATGAGGTAGATACATGTCGGAAAAATCTGTGATGTTATCTGTTTGATTTTACACTGAGACAGAGCAGAGGATGGTTCTCAAAGCCATCAGCTGCTGTTCAACATGGAGTTGGAAACTACCAGCACAGCAGAGTCCAAGTGAAACGTCTGCTGTGTCTCGGCTGATAGCAGTGCCTGTCTGGATGAGCTTCTTTCTTCATCTACTCCTATCCAGCTCAGAGAAGTGCTGCAGACAGTGTATGTTAAAACAATTTGACATTTTGCAAAACAGAGGAGAACTGAAAACTGACAGGAAATAAGAGTCAGTTTTTGTAGGAAAATAAAGTATACAAATGTGCATTCAGGGACACATCTTACTGGGAAACTAACTACAAGTAATATCAGAGAGAAAATATTTGCCTGTGTGAAAGAGCAGTATTGTGTATTTTCAAGACCCAGGCTTATAATTACATTTGTTATGCAATCAAATTCATACTTTTGTTATTGGCATTCTTTCTAATTGTTGAAAATTTATTGTTTTGTTAGATTCTAATAGTGTATCTGAAATCTCAGAGTGGTACTTCCAGCATTTGCCAGTTTATATTGAGAAGTAACTGCAGTGTTTCATTCCCTTTTTGGTCCCCATTTCTCCTTCCTTTTTCTCCATTTATCTTTCTATAGAAAACCGTGGTAGATTTTGTATTTATGTGCTAGGTATGATTATGTTCAGCTGTGATGGTAACATCCCAACCAAGACAGTCCATGATATTTAATTCCACGGGGTAGGAATGAGATTGGGATAATTCTATGTGTCAAAAACTGAAACTCAAAAGATAGAAACATTTAATGTATAAGATGTCTGTGTTAGATATTAATATTGGTGTATATAAATCTAGTAATTATTTTGTTTATAAATAAATTTTATTTTTGCTAAGAGACAGAAAGAAAAGTGCTAATAGGAAGCATTCTATTAAATTATCTGATCTTGAATTCTTTTTTTTTTTTAATATACTGTAATAATCTACTCATTGTAGTTTGGTTGCAGAATTGCAAGTTCCAGCTATATAAAAGATTATGACAACCCTAACAGTTTACACAATTCACTTTCAATTAAAAATATTCCAGAGAGATGCAAAATTGCAGACAAACACTTAAAACACCTGTATTAGATTTTAAGTGGTATAAAGTGCTGTAATTTTACTGACTTCAGGATTAGTTCTAATGTGTTGAGAAACTTATCTCTCTGAATCTTCAATAATTTATCATGCTAGCTGAGGTCAGGGAAAATTGCTGTTAAATTCTACCTGAATTTAAATAAAACCCTGGAAGAAAATGCAAAAGCTCTAGTGGAAAAAATATTCAAATGAATGTTTACAGTAATTGACATTTAACATCCTGTTCATGAACAAAAATGTTTATTGATGGAGTTTATATAAGAGAAAAAACATGGTATTTTAAAACTCAAAAGGACTTCTGAAACTGCTTAAGGAGACACTGAGCAGGTTATGGTGAACCTTCCTAGGAGGAGGAATACTTCAGTGTTTAGTCTTTCAGTAGCAGCTTCTTTAAAGATTCATGTGCTGTTGCAATATAATTTTTGATGCACCATATTAAAAAAGCTATTTTTATAAATCCTATCACTGAATCAAATCCCTAGCATGAATACCATGATAAAACTTCCTTTTTTTTTCCCCCTGAAATTCCAATAACTGACATACGTGATGCTGACTGCACCCTTGCAAAGAGACAAACAGGAGAATTTTTGGACTTAGAGCAAAACTGTTTGATGCATGGGAATACTTTGTGTGAATCCTCCTACACTGAAAGCAGATCCAATTAGCATTAGCCAGAGATGCTGTGGGGTATAAGATGCTGAATGTGGAAGACTTGGTAAACAAAGTAGAGACCCTAAAAATGGTCAGTGAAATGCACAGTTTACAGGCTGGAAAATGGACTACATCAGTAAGAATAAAGTGGGCTTTTTCTTTCATAGAAAAATTAAATAAAGTACATTTACAAGTGAAAACACTCAGATAGAATGTCCAACAGAAACACAAAATTTTTTATGCATCCATGAAGTGTTTTTCATGCAGTTTTGACATCTTTATAGTTTTATAGTGAGTGTCTAAGCAATATAGTCCCAGGAGCTTTTAGACTGATTTATTTTTATCCTAAGAATGATTAGGTCTGATAGTCAATAGAGGAAAGGAGAAAATAAGCATGTTACTACATTTGTTCTCTGTGATTTGGATTCCATAGGAACTCCAATGAGGAATTAAGCATGTTACATATAGACACTTAGAATTGAGTGAAGAAATTCCTAGTAAAATCTTGTAAACTGTTTAAAGAAATAGTCAGAAATAAAGCAAAACAAAAAAAATCCCAACTTTGCAGACAAGGAATTTATTTTGGATGCTGTGAAAATAAAAGATGATCTGCAGGAGGGGGAGTAACAGCAGTGCATTAATGAGCTCTGAAGGAGAGAGAATGGCAAAGAGAATTGTTAGCTCACCATTGCACATATGTAGGACTTTTAATTGGGGCTGCACTCACTACTTTCAAGGACAGTAAGTAAGGGTTTAATTGTTGGTTTTATGAAGACATCAACTGGGATGCCTTAGTAGTTTAATTTTGAATATCATCCCTGCAGTTTTGTGCAATTGGTAGTATCCTGACTCTTTTTCCTGACCTTTTCATGGTCATGTCACTTCTTTCAGAGTGTAGAAGGACAGCTGGGGGGGACAGACATCTGGTGTAATGAAACTTGTCATTAACAAAGATACAAGTATTGGAAGATTAACACTTAATATTTAGGTATTTTTGTTGTGTGATTTTCTTCTTCTCCACCTTCCCCTCCCACCCCCAATGGAATACTTTACTGAAGCCTACTCAGTAACTAGAGGTTACAGTAAATTCACGAATACAAGCCGCACTGAGTATAAGCCGCATCTCTGGGTGTTGGCAAATATTTCGGGTTTTGTCCATAAATAAGCCGCACCCGAATATAAGCCACTCTGTCGTTCGCAACGAGGACCCGCGTGCAATTAGTAACAGAACCGCGGGAGGGCGGGGTTTACTGGCTGAGCTAAGGCTGTGCAGGCTCGGCCCGCTAGGGGCTGCTGACGGGGCCAGGTGGCCCAGCCCGGTGCTGCCGCTTGGGGCCGGCTGCCGCTGCCACTGGGCTCGGTCACCCCGGGTCGGCGCTGCCCCACGGTGGCAGGCAGGGACGGAACTTCCCCCGCTCCTACGGCAGCGGCAGCGGGCGGGGACGGAGCTTTCCCACGCCCGTGGCGCCGGCGGCGGGCGTGGACAAAGCACCCCGCCTCCTCCCCGAGCCGCGGCAATGGCGGCGTGCACTTCCCCCCGCTCCCCGAACCGCGGCAATGGTGGCACGCACCCCCACCCGTCCTCCCCTGGGCTGCGGCAGAGGAGGGAAGAAGAGAGCTCTCCCGCCTCTCTCCCCGCCCCCCGTGCTGCCTGCAGGGAGCCAGGGCAACACAGTAACACTGTAACAATCGCGGAATGCCGGCTTTTACTGGCAGGTGCTTGGCTCGACGCCCTGGCTGGCACGTCTGGGGTTGCAAATGTCAGAAAATTATTCACAGATTAGCCGCCCCTGACTATTAGCCGCACTTCCGGGTTTCCACCAAAATTTTTGTCAAATTGCTGCGGCTTATATTCGTGAAATTACTGTACTTTTTTTTTTTTTTTTTTTGGTTAAGTGAAGGTTTATTTTTCAGTTTGAAATGGGCTGTGCTTTCTGCACCTCATTCACAGGGAGACACAGAAGGATGTGGGAGTTTTTTGTGTACAGATACTGTTGCAGTTCTGTGAGAATATGAAGCTACGTTGTTGCACAAACAAACAGATTGCAAAAACAAACAAAGAGCCCCAAGCCAGGCAGCGCCTGGCCTACGTGGTTATAGCAAAGGAATAGAGTGCTGAAACTCTAATCCATACGTTTGACCTGCTCATTGTAGAAAATGTCTTAAAAACTTCTAGCTTCATTTGAGGGTCAATGAGAGAGATTTGGATGGGAATCCCAATAAGAATTGTATTCCTTATTTCTAGTGGCTACCATTTTATAGGTTTTAGCAGAGATGCAATTGCACAGTGCTTCCACTTAAAGTTAAAAATCCAAATTTCATGTTTGGAGAGAGAAGGAAAAATCAAATCTCTGCAAACCATAATTTTTATCCCAAAAGAGTGTAAGAGATTTGCATGCTGTGAATGCATTAACTATGCATGCTAATGCAACACTATCAGTACAGTGATGTCTAGCATTATTGAAGTGCATTCCACATATTTGGCTTATCTAAATTTGTTAATTAAATACTGCATTTAAAATTTGAAAAAGTATGTTTTCTGTGCATTAAGATTTAGCAAGTGTGACACACAGTTTATAATCTAGTCATCAGCAATTTGTCTTAAAGCAAATTGTGATGAAATTCTGCTCTTTCCTGAATACTTTGAAAGGAGATTTTAAAAATAGAAGCGAGAAGCTGTAGCTAGAGCCACTGGTAAAAGCAGCAGGGAACACCTGAAGAAGTTTTGTCAAATGTGATGTTTCAAAGTTTGTATTTGTCATCATAATTAGGAATGCTAGATCTTAACTTCTTAAAATATTAGTAGCTGCAGAGACTTGGACTGGTGGCGATAGGCTTTTCCTTCATAATAAGGTTCTCTAGATGTGCATACTTTTCTCACTTGAAAAAAATCCGAATGAGATGCACTAGCATACAGCTGGTCCGTGTATGTGCCATTTGGCAGCAGGAGCTCTATGAGATTCATATCAGATGAAGCATTTCAAAGCCTACTTACCTCTAAGCACAGGGTTTTAATCCAATGCTTTCAAAATAAGACAGTGTGTCAATTTTGATAAAACTAAGTGTGAGAAGTTCTAAGTTTATTAAAAAAAAAAGGGGGGGGGAGGTGGGAATGAAGAATTTACCTACTATTCAGGTTCTGAAAGAGGTTCCTTCCAGAGCAGTGGTCTGGATATGAGCAATGCACCATTGCTGCAGCTGAGAGGGATCCAAAATTGTATTAGCTATGCATTGCAAAGAAAACAAAAAGTTATGCGTGTTGTTTGTAAAATGCCAAGCGTTTCTCCAATGTTTTCATTTTAACCTAGTGATAAGGGCAAATCTGTAGCACAGAAACGTTACAACTTGAACAAGTCCAAAGCAATGTCCTACTTGATTAAAATAAGAATTATTTCCCTCAGCAAGCCTCCTAAATTGTCAGATACTTGAGTTGATACTGCCCAAGTAACTAAATATAACTGACACCAGTAACTATGATTGGAGATTAGTAATGATGTGCAACAGAAACTACTTCTCAGTTTGAAATTGCATCTACGTTCCTTGTTTATGGTGTTGTTTGGAGCCACCAGTTCATTTGGCTCTAACTCTGGTATTTTAGGCCTATACTGTATAAACCTCACATGAGTGGGAACAGCAAAGACCAAAGTCTAACCCAGGTGAAAATCCATGATCACAGATCTTAAGGACAGAGAGCATTATTTCAGGCACAAAACCAAGCAGTTACATAAGGCAGCATGACTGTAAGTCTGTAATCTCATTTTAGGATTTATAGATTCTGTATGGTTTCCAAGGTGGCTGGAGAGAAAGAACTCCTTAACAGAGGATGTGTGATAGTGGAAACACTTGCTGGGTGCCACTGAGTGGGATGAATGTTTTCCATAAATGGAGTTGCAGTCTTTGTATGATAATGAGGTTACTCTTCCAACACTGGAATCATGTATCCAACTGCTCTAAAGTGACAATTAGAATTCCTTTTTAATTGGAGCCAGTGGAGATAACAAAACAGTTACTCATGTATGGGAGGATTTGCATGTCAAATATATAATGTGAGTGTTGGTTTTTTTTTTTCTCAAAAGAACAATAATTCCCTGGCATATGTGTATTTTAAAAGAAAAAAAAAGTAATTGGGCAAAGTCTGATGACAATATTTTGGTTCTAAAGTAGCATCGAATAATCTGATCTAATCAGATGAAGTAATTGTTGGCATAAGGCATTTTGTCTAGACAAATGAAAATATATTTCAGAGGTACACACCACAATTATCTAGTAAAATTTTAGAAATATAAACCCAAATTTTCCTAGGGTTTCCAGTATCTCTCTGATGTTGCTGATGATGCTGTGTGTCTTCATGCCAAATGGCCAGGGTTTACCCAGATGGATGTGCACAGCTGTTCGCACCGTAGGTGGTGACCTTCGGTGTAGATGCATTTCAGACCCTCACAGATGTTTGTTTCATGACTGTGCTGTTGAAATACAAAGTGCAAAAGACAGATTTCTAACAAGAAAGTATTGTCACAGTCTTACAGCATTCCAGAATAAACTTTGGAAATCATTGTTCCACCCTTTTAAACCACTGTTTAATTAATTCATCAGTTCAGCTAATGGAAATTATATCAACAAATTATTTCTTAATAAATTTATTTAATTCATTGTAGTGGAAAAATATGGTGTGGAAAAACCCATATCGAATCACTAGTGAATGCTACTGCAGTTAAAATCCTCTGTTTAAATAGGATACACTGTATGTCTTAAAACAAGATTTATTCATAAGAAAATTTCCTCTTCTGACGTAGAGTTGTCTTCGTCATTTCTTAGATCTGTCATTTTTATGACTAGGTAACATTGATGGACTTCAGTGTTTTTGTTGTAAAAATTCTTGCATATGCATGTCAACCATCCTCCTAAAATGAGGCACTGAGAACATCAGCTTTGAAACACCAGAGACAGATCAGTGTACAAAGCAAGAATCTTTACAGTCCTTTCTAATATAGGCTTTAAAATTATTCTTAATAGTTACTGTTTATTATCAGCTATAGAGAAAACACAATTCTGGCAAAGTTTTAAAAAAAGTTTTTGTGAATCATCCTCTTCTATATACGCATGTATCTCTATATAGATTCAGTGGTAAAAATACTGTTTTTTAATATGTTCTGAAACTGGAATTAAAAGTAGTCGTTGCATCAATGTATTACTTAGGAGCACAAGATGTTTAAAAAACTATCCTTAAATGGAAGTAATATATATTCCGTGATTCATAGGTGATTTAAACATATAAGATCCACATCCTTAGAGAACTAAATCTTGATTTTTAAATTCAGTTTGGGAGCCTAATTCTGTCTGAATAATGCAAAACAACATTATATGTAAATAAGTAGGACTTATCATTTTAAGTCCTTCCATTTGTATTTATAAATATTTTTCTTAGAATTCACTGAAAGACTGAATATGTTTGGTAGCTAATAAATATACCTTTTCAAATCTGTAGTCCTGGTAAGTCATTTAATATGAAATTTTTTATGCAGTTCTTGCTTATAATGGTTAATACAGTATGTATAAGATCTCATCATTCTCTTCTAGCTGTGTAAAACTGAACCATGCAATTTGCAGTGTGAGAGTTTAAATTATGAATTTCATCAGTTGATTACAAATTATTGCTGAAATTATTTTTATAACCATATATTTCTTACATTTTTAATTTTCTCAAATTACTGGCTTCTGGCAATAAATTTCTTAGGAGCCTTAAATGCCACTTGAAGCAGCTGTTCTTCCAGAGTACTGATGCTCCTTCTTGCAAGTTATCTCTGCTTAAATTTTTATATTGCCCAGTCCCTTTGTTTTAAAGGAATATGACAAAGTGGACTGTTTTAAAATTGGAGGATTCCCAAAGTTGCCTATTGTTAAGAAAAATAACGGGGAAATTGCATTATGATGTCTCTTATTGGTTTTCTATTTGATTAGCAGAAAAATAACTGTGATAAAGATTTCATACAGCTGGCAACTTTTATCACTGTGACAAGATTGTCATGGCTCTTACCTTACATGCAGGTGCCCAAGATCTGTTATCCAGGAAATACCATTGCTAAATGAGGCCTAAGATACAATGAGGGCATCATCAGTGTTGCCATTCATTTCCAGCTGTAGAATATTGTGTTCAATTTTAGTTGACAGTGGCTTAAATTAAAGGTGACATTTGGTGGCATAAGTGGCAAAATCTTCACTAGATAGAGACAACAAATAGAGAAGGGTTTTCTATTCTGGGTTCAGATGCTGGTCTCTCATTTCCAGTTCTCTCAATTTTCAGTAATAGTAATTATGGGGTGAAAAAAATAGCCATTTTAGTTACAGTAATTTCATGAGTATAAGACGCACCGGAGTATAAGGTGCACTTCCAGGTGTCAGCAAATTTCCGAACTGTGTCCATATATAAGGTGCACCGGTGTATAAGGTGCGCTTTTTTTTTTTGTAGCGAGTATCCACATGCAACAAAGTAATGAATCAGTAATGGAATCACGTGATTGCGGGGTTTACTGGCTTGGCTTGGGGTCAGGTGGGCTTGGCTCGGCTTGGGGCTGCTGCAGGCTTGCACTTCCGGGTTGGCAAATTTCCAAAATTTGTCCACATATAAGGTGCTCCCGGGTATAAGGCGCACTTCCAGGTTCGGACCAAAATTTTAGTCAAAAGGGTGTGCCTTATACACGTGAAATTACTGTATTTGTAATTTGGTTATGTGTTCATAATTACGTATATGTATGTATCAAAATGACAGAGTTTATAAATTAGAATAACTGCACATTTTATCCTGTGATATCCTTACCTTTAGCTGGTACAGCTATAGTTGTTACCTATTTTATTGTCTGGTAGAAAATGAATAAGTAAAATAAATGCAAACAAAAGATTCTCAGGTTCAAAGTCAGTTTTGCATGTTCAGACTGCAGTTTCAGTAAAGTCAAAGAGAATGACATTGTGAGAATGGCAGCATAGAGGCCACATGGATATAGTTTGGTGGATACTCCTAAAAGAGAAAAGTCCAAAGATCTCAAGTGCCAGATTACCCTAGCAGAGGGTCTTAAATGTAATGCTTAAAGCCATCTGGGGCACAGGAAGCTAAATGTCATTATAGGAGAAATTGTGATCCTCTTCATTATTTGGTTTGAGCACAGTGTATATGATGAGAGTTTTAACAGGAGGCTGGGCTATTGCATACTGTCAGTTTTCAAGCAAGCATGTCATTCCAGTTATTTGTAATTGAGAGGGTAAACTCAGAATTTCTGTGTAAAGAATTAATGTTTTCTGCTGTTTCAAAGTATATTTATGTAGCTTTTTGTTTTCAGCAATGTCTCTTTTCATACACTATTTCTTTAATGGAATGCCCTGTGATGAATTTTCTCTTTTCTGTGAGAATGATAGGTGTTCATATTTTTAAGAATATATTTAAATTTGAGGAGCCCTGACTGATAAGCAGTGTTCATTTTATCTCACTAATTTCTACTGAAGTGTTGTCCATGATCCCCACAGCCAGAGGATCTAGCAGTTACTTATGTTTGGTACTTGTTGCAAGACTCTTAAAAACTTTAGAGGGGCAAACAGGGATGGAGTTTCTACTCCTTGAACTATTAAAAAACAGGATGCAAATTTGGGCTGTGAAGTGTGAATCTGCCTCAATCCTTGCTGTGCCTATTGGTTTTCATGTATTTCTTAATCTGCCATAGGATTCTCCCATTTCTAATCAGTGCAGCATTTGTACAGTGAACCTGATGTCCCTAGTTTATTGTGAGTGTGTTAGCTCATGTGTGGTCTGGGTTTGCAGCTTGAGCCTAGAAAGTCCAAGGATTTGTGATAGCGTTAGATTTACTTTTCAGGTGTCAATTTTACTGCACAGTGAACTCATTTTGGATATGTTTGGACTCTCTTAGCACACACCTAGTCATGTGCTTAGGTTTCTGTAAGTTGTAGCTTTATTTCCTTTACTCTGGACAAATTTCTGAGGGGAATAAAAGCAGACTGCATGTTACAGTTCTGACTTTATACCCTTTGAGTGGTTGCATACCTTTTTGTATTGTGAACAAAAGGCTCCTTTTTTCGCAGAAAGGATCTGGTAGAATGATATTTGATTTAATATTTGCAGAATATCAAAGGACAGTTGAGATGGCTTGTCGTGAACTCCTGTGTTGAGTCTGGCTGAGCTGGAAAGGTGTTGATAACAGCCCAGTGTTTTGGGTGCTGCTGGACAGGGCTGGCAGAGCATCAGAGCTATCTCTCAATATTCTATCAAGGGGCTGGGGGTGGGCAAGATCCTGGGAGGGGAGAACAAAAGTTATCTAGCAAAAGTTATCTATCTCCTGTGTGGGACATGGAGTTTGTCAGATGTTCTGCTTATCTCTTTTTTTGCTGAGTTTGAGAACATGTTAACACAAACAATGGCTCTGTGCTTTGCCCTGACACTGTCAGCCTAGTTATATGAGGGGAGCTATCTTCTGTGGACAGGGAGGGAATAGACCTCTTCTCTGGCTGAGATTGATGTGAATGCTTTTATAATGCAGGATCCCATAGTCATTACTCATCCTTATGTGTGCTGTTTAATACTTTTAGTAATACTAATACTGTTGGCACACTATGGGGTTTGTGAGATCTGGTGTCACCCTGGTGTAAGAGAAAACAAATTTTAGGTGAGGAGATACTGAAATCTGCCCAGAGGCATGCAGTTCTTGGCGGGCAGGGTGTGTGGAAGGATTTGGGCAGGTTCACAGAGTGGTTATCACCTTCTGTTATCTTACACTTGAATAGGTAACCAACCCTGGCACACTGAGGCATGACCTGATAGAGGGCTGTCTTACCTATCCCAACGAAAACAAGCAGATTTTCACCCTGTACTGGGCCCTCAGCTGTGCCTCAAGTCACAGTTCAGTATTCTCTGAGGGCTGTAGTACTCTGTAGAGCACTGAGCTGTTGAGGCAGTAGTTGCCTCAATAATTAGTTGGGGTAGTGTGGGAATCCAAGACATTCCTATGGCTTCCCTGGATGGTTTGAGACCCTGGCAGGGGGCTCAGAAGTCTTGGCATAGAGCCCAAAACCCCTGTGCCTTTGATTTCTCTCCCTGGGAAAAATAACCACCCTTACATGAAGAATTGCAAGTCACAAAAAATAAGTAGAGTGTAAATTAGATTATTATAAGGTGAAAAAGTAGAGTAATTTCACGACTGTAAGGCGCACCAGATTATAAGGCACACTTCCGGGTGTCAGCAAATCTGCAAACTTTGTCCATATATAAGGCGCTCCAGCGTATAAGGTGCACTGTTTTTTTGCAGCGAGGATCCGTGCGCAACAAAGTAACGAATTAGTAACGGGATTGCGGGGTTTACTGGCAGGTGCTCGATTTACAAACATTTTTCACAGATTGGAGTAGCCTTTAAATGCAGCCCCGGGCGCCCTCCCCATGCTGCGGGCCCTGGCACTCCTGCCCACCCCCAGCACCAGCTGGCACGGCTTGGCTCTCATGGCGCTGCCGCGGCTCGCAACTTGGCCCCTGTGGTGCTGCTGCGGCTCAGGGCTCCCGTGGCACTCCCGCGGCTCACAGCTCGGGGCTCCTGCGGGGCCGCTGCCCCTCGTGGCTCGGCTCACGCTTCCAGGTTGGCAAATTTCCAAACTTTGTCCACATATAAGGCACACGGGATTATAAGGCACACTTCCGTGTTTCAATCAAAATTTTAGTCAAAAGTATGCGCCTTAGTTGTGAAATTACTGTAGGTTTTTTAAGATTGTTTATAATAAGGGTCTGGGGTCAAGATTGAGGAATCTGGGCGTGTTCGGTCCTTCTTCCTCCTTCTTCCTAGCATCCATCTTTTGGGTGATGTTGGCATTTTTAGATTGGCTTAGAGAAGAACCAGACTGTACAATATAAGTGATAGGTATTGGAAGATAAATGTAAATAATATTTATGTAGTTTATAGTATAAAAAGATAATGCTGCCCCAAGGGCGGGCAGTGTACCTGGGGCTGACTTGCTGAACGGACCTCTGCTAGTCAGGGAAAGAACTTTTAGATTAGATAAAATAAACCACCTCTGGAAACAACAGAAGACATCTGCTGACTCTTTCTCTGGTGCTCGGGCTGGAACATAGAGACTCTAAAACATACACAGGTGGTTGGCTCAGGTTCCAGAGATACCACCGGCCACAGGGCAGGAACCCAAACTACAGTTGAGGACACTATGGCAACAACTACTACAGTAATTACCCCAGTAGTAGACCAAAAAAAAAAACCAGCAATGGCAAGCTGCATGTCCATATCATCCATTAGAAATAGACGAAGAAGAGCAAGAATCAGGGAAACAAGGAGAAGAGGGGTTAGATCAGGAAGCTGTTCCTTTAACAAAGAGATAAAAAGGAGTGAAACAAATCAAACAGGAAACCAGTTACCTGGTCCTTGACATTATCAGAACTTCAAAACTTGTGAAAACAGCCACTCACCAGGTGGGTGGATTTCTGTCTGGCTGTTTCGGTGCTGGCATAACAGGACCGACAGTCAGCAGTTAGAAGGTCATGGAGCCCAACAGCTGGGATCCCTTGCTAGAGATTGGGAATTAAAAGAGGAATCAAAAAAGAAGCAGTTTGCAGTCTCTGGAGAAGGCAAGACACCTATTTTAGGAAGCTCTTGTGAACTCCCTAAGGAAATGGACCACTGTAGATGATGGTATGCAGTACTTGAGAGAATCAACAGTACTGGAAGTCATCTATAGCAATCTGAAAAGTGGTAAGGTCTCTAAAGACCCAGAGGATGTTTTTGCTCAATGGCTACATGGAGGAAAGTGGTTCCAAGCACCCTCACATCATATTCCAGCAGCGTGGTAGCACTGTATTACCCTCAAATTAATTAATCAGTTACAGAGAAGGGGCCCTCCTGTCTCTTTAGCACAGAAGAAATGGGTGCTTTTACATCCCTATGGGCCAATGCCTCAGCTCTCCGGGGCACCCCAAAAGATCAACCCCCAAACCTTTCAAAGCGAAATTCTGGACTATTTCAATCTTCACTCATGTCAAAATGTGGTTGAATTGTTTATGGCTTCAAGGATTAATTGGTAGTCTAGGACAATGAATATTTTTGATGTGTAAAGAATTTTCCCATAAGAGGAAAACGTTTCTCATGCTGTCTCTAGATTAGCTCATATCTTTATTTCCAAGTAGATTGCAAAACAGAAACAGCATAAGAAAATTATCTTTGAATGACTTAGGCATAGGTTTTTGTTTGTTTGTTTGTTTGTTTTAAAATTTATTTTTATGAAGCATTAATACACAAAGAATTAAAGGGCCCAATTATTTGAATTTTCCAGAACTGGGCATATATTTGAAAGGAGATGGTCACAAAAGTGATACAGCTGAATGTCATTACAGTGAAAGACGAGAATGTTATAAACCCAAAGTTGTTTGTGGGATGGGATGTAAAAAAAAGCTGAAGGGGAGATATACTCTTGTTCTTTGGTCCTATTCAGATGTCAGAGGAAAAAAAAATGAAATAGCTGTGTGCAATAATTGATTCCCCTCTAGTAAGTTCAGTGGGGACTGATTATGGAGCTGAGAAATCTGGATGGGAATTTCTGATAATTAATTCTGATAAATAATTAATATTTTATAAAGTTAAGCTCTATAGTTAGTTTTATTTAAACTGTGAATCTGATATGATTTCATTAGTCATGTGATAACTCATATCAGCATCACTGTACTACACAAAAATGTGTATCCTTAAAGAAAATTAGGTTCTAGTGAGAGTTGACAGCCACTGGAATGTTTTTAGAATTTGACATCTCATAATTTTAAATGTCATCTCTGAGGGGCACTGAACAGGGGAATAGTTTGTGCTTGACTTGCTGTATCTGTGGTTGTGCTGTGTATCCTCAGATGGTATTCCCTGGAGCAGAACAGTTGTATCATTCTGTTTCTGAAAAGGGTTGAAATTGTGGCCATTTCTGATACCGTAAGTACAGTAATTTCACGATTATAAGCCACACCATTTTGACTAAAATTTTGGTCTGAACCCGGAAGTGCGGCTTATAATCAGGTGTGGCCAATATATTGATGAGGTTCAGAAATTTGCCAACCCGGAAGTGCAAGCCTGCACAGCCCCGAGCCGAACCGGAGCCCACCTGGCCCCAGCGGGGGAAAGACGGGGCCAATCCGAGCCTGCACGGCCCCAGCAGGGGAAAGGCAGGGCTGATCCAAGCCCGCCCAGCCCTGATCCGAGCCTGCACGGCTCTGGCGGCGGAAATGTGGGGCGATTCCGAGTCCGCACGGCCCCGATCCGAGCCAGTCAACTCTGTGATCCTGTGATTCTGTTACTAATTGGCAACTTTTTGAAAGTTGTGCAAACATCCTCGCTGCAAATGAAAGTGCAGCTTATAATTTGGTGCGGCTTATATATGGATGAAGACCTAAATGTTGCCGACACCCAGATGTGTGGCTTATAATCAGGTGCGACTTGTAATTGTGAAATTACTGTAATTCTTTATTATCATTTTCAAGCATTCCTTTCTAATTCACAAATAGAAAATCTGAGAAAGCATAGGATTAAAATGTCAGGATCTCTTCCAGACTTAAATAATGACTTGGTGAGCAGAGCTCCTAAACCTGATGAAGTCCCACTCTTGCATCTCTAGAAGAATGGGTCAAAAAATTAGAATTTTTGATATTTTCAGTATAGCTTAAGGTAGTTTCTTTCATCTTGCTGGAGGCAGCCAGAGATGGTACTAAAAACTTCCACTCTAGCTTTTGAAGTGCTTGTGGGGATTCAGAAGAATGTGGTGCTGACCCAGTTCTCTTAAGGTGATTTGTAGCTTCAAAGGAGATGTGCCTCACTACTTTTCCTTTGGAAGCACAACTGAGCTGAAGGCAACAGCCTTTTGAAGCCCCACAGTTGCCAAGAAGAACCCAAGGTTCCTTCTGCCTGATCTAACTTCTTCTGACCAAGGACTCCTGCCCATCTTTGTGAATATATATCTCAGAGTTCCCTTTGTGTCGTGTCTGTGTTTTGTTTGTTAATTAAATGGATGTCAATGTATTAAATTGTTATGCAAAAAAATAGTTTTCTTTTTCTCTCCTTCCTTGCCCAATATCTGAAGAACTACATCCATCAAGACTATACCAATGTCCTGACCAGTTAAGTGCTGGACAGTAATTCTGTTTCAACATAAATATGTAAGTACAATAATTTCACGACTATAAGGCGCACCCTTTTGACTAAAATTTTCCCTGGAACCCGGAAGTGCGCCTTATAGTCCGGTGCTCCTTATCTGATGGACAAAGTTCAAAAAAATTGCCTACCCGGAAGTGCGAGCTGCGAGCCACGGGGGGAGCCGGCAGGGCCATGGCTGCCAGGTGGAGGTGGGGCGGAGCAGCGGCGGGCACGCCCCGGCCCTGTGCAGGCGGAGCCGCCCCTCCAGAGGCACGCCCGGGCCCCGTGCAGGCGGAGCCGCCCCTACACAGGCACGCCCCAGCCCCGTGCAGGCGGAACCGTCCCTCCAGAGGCACACCCCGGCCCCATGCAGGCGGGACGGCCCCTACACAGGCACGCCCTGGCCCCGTGCAGGCGGAGCCGCCCCCCCAGAGGCACGCCCGGGCGCCGTGCAGGCGGGACAGCCCCTCTAGAAGCACCCCCCGGCCCCGTGGAGGCGGAGCCGTCCCTCCAGAGGCACGCCTGGGCCCCGTGCAGGCGGAGCCGCCCCTCCAGAGGCACGCCTGGGCCCCGTGGAGGCGGAGCCGTCCCTCCAGAGGCACGCCCAGGCCCCGTGCAGGCGGAGCCGTCCCTCCAGAGGCACACCCGGGCCCCGTGGAGGCAGAGCCGCCCCTCCACGGGCACCCACCGGCCCCGTGGAGGCGGAACCGCCCCTCCACAGACACCCACCGGCCCCGTGGAGGCGGAGCCGCCCCTCCACAGGCACCCCCTGGCCCCGTGGAGGCGGCACGGCCCCTACAGAGGCACGCCCGGGCCTCGTGGAGGCGGAGCCGCCCCTCCACAGGCACCCTCCAGCCCCGTGGAGGCGGAGCCGCCCCTCCACAGGCACGCCTGGGCCCCGTGCAGGCGGAGCCGTCCCTCCAGAGGCACGCCCGGGCCCCGTGGAGGCAGAGCCGCCCCTCCACGGGCACCCACCGGCCCCGTGGAGGCGGAACCGCCCCTCCACAGGCACCCACCGGCCCCGTGGAGGCGGAGCCGCCCCTCCACAGGCACCCCCTGGCCCCGTGGAGGCGGCACGGCCCCTACAGAGGCACGCCCGGGCCTCGTGGAGGCGGAGCCGCCCCTCCACAGGCACCCTCCAGCCCCGTGGAGGCGGAGCCGCCCCTCCACAGGCACCCACCGGCCCCGTGGAGGCGGAGCCGCCCCTCCACAGGCACCCACCGGCCCCGTGGAGGCAGAGCCGCCCCTCCACAGGCACCCACCGGCCCCGTGGAGGCGGAGCCACCCCTCCACAGGCACCCTCCAGCCCCGTGGAGGCCTAGCCACCCCTCCACAGGCACCCACCGGCCCCGTGGAGGCGGAGCCGCCCCTCCAGAGGCACGCCCGGGCCCCGTGCAGGCGGAGCCGCCCCTCCAGAGGCACGCCTGGGCCCCGTGGAGGCGGAGCCGTCCCTCCAGAGGCACGCCCGGGCCCCGTGCAGGCGGAGCCGTCCCTCCAGAGGCACGCCCGGGCCCCGTGCAGGCGGAGCCGCCCCTCCACGGGCACCCACCAGCCCCGTGGAGGCGGAGCCGCCCCTCCACAGGCACCCACCGGCCCCGTGCAGGTGGAGCCGCCCCTCCACAGGCACCCACCGGCCCCGTGCAGGCGGAGCCGCCCCTCCACAGGCACCCCCTGGCCCCGTGGAGGCGGCACAGCCCCTACAGAGGCACGCCCGGGCCTCGTGGAGGCGGAGCCGCCCCTCCACAGGCACCCTCCAGCCCCGTGGAGGCGGAGCCGCCCCTCCACAAGCACCCACCGGCCCCGTGGAGGCGGAGATACCCCTCCACAGGCACGCCCGGCCCCGTGGAGGCGGAGCCGCCCCTCCACAGGCACCCACCGGCCCCGTGGAGGCGGAGCCGCCCCTCCACAGGCACCCACCGGCCCCTTGCAGGCAGCACGGAGGGGTGGCGGCCATGCCTTGGCCCCGCTGGATGCAGGCGGGCCTGGGGCCCCGCGGCACCGTCCCTGCCAGGTACAGGCGGACCCGGGGGCCAATGACTGCCGGGTTGAGGCGGGGCCTCGGCCAACAACCGCGCGGAGGGAGCTGGGGGTGGAGCCTCGCTGCAAAAAAAAAGTGCGCGCTATAGTCCGGTGCGCCTTATCTGATCTACAAAGTTGCGAATTTTGCCAACTCCCGGCGGGTGCGCCTTATAGTCCGGTGCGCCTTATGGTCGTGAAATTACTGTACATATATCAAGAAGGTTTTCTTTGTTATACAGGGAATTTATTTCCTCAATGTTGCATTTTGATTTAGAGTTAGAAGTCTTTATTCCTAGGTTAGTAGTTTCTTTAGGCCCCAGGCTAAAAATGAGACATATGCCTTTTTTAAGGTTTGAAAAGACTGGTGTTGTATTGTGCAATTAAAAAAAAAAAAGAGGAAGTTCTATGAAACACCGTGGTATAAGCCTTAACCTTAAAAGCATATTATATAAATTATATAAAAATTGGAGACTTAAAACTCCCAAAGTTCCTGTCAAAGCTACTTACAGATTGTGTGGCAGATGTTGGGCTATTTTAGATGAAATATGGCTATATCTTTAAGTAATCTTTGAGAGGCACTGGTTGTAAAGAGAGGCAGGTAGTGTAAAAAAATTAACTTTACCACACAGTCAAGTGTTCTTTCTCCAGAGATTAATCAAAATATTTGATTAGGGAAGTGGTAGATCACTTGTTTACACATTAAATAGTCTTGTCCTTGAGCTTGTTCTGTTCAGTCAGAGCTCTCAAAGTCAGCAAGGTCACAACAGCTTGCAGAGGTGGGATGTTACATGTAAATCCAGCTGACCTAAATTCTACCCAGATCTGCCCTTCATCTTTTTATCTTTATTGACTGCCTCTAAGTCTCCAGAACCAAAGATCTTGGGAGCATAAATAGAATTCAGACCATCTGAACCTGAGCTTTTGTCCTCAAGATGAAATGAGATTCATTGCATACACCAGTTGGTGTTTGTGTCCTCTAACTGATGTTCCACATACAAGTGAATTTCACCCTTTAAAAATGCATTAGTGTCTTCAGTTTTTAAAAGAGAGGTTTTTATCCTGAAGCTTTGGGTTTTCCTTAAATAGCTCAATGCTAAACTTGTAGTAAGTAGGGAAAATTCTGCTTTCATCCACTCTCATGACTTTTTTTTGGTAAATAAATATCACTGAGAGAATACAGAAGCTGTGCCCCAAACAGACAGCACATTTAATAGGGAAACTTGAGATATCTAATCTGTCTACAGATCACTTTTATTATCCCTTAATGTATTCTTTTTTGGAGAATTTTGTGATAACCTGCAAAAGAATTCTTATTCATTTTGCATAGTCATGACTGTGAATTCTCTCTTGAAAATAGCAGATGAGTTCTTATTCTGTTTTATATTTTAATTTACAGTGATCTTTTGAAAGGAGTATGCAGTCTTTGGCTTTTGCACCAGGAATATACTATTCGGGGGAAAAAGCCACCATCCAAATATTTTGTTATAAACAATTCTGTGATCTCTCAGTGGGCAAATGAAAAAAAGACTGAAGGCAGAATACACAATTTCCAAACTTCTTTTAAATTCAGTATTTAATTGCAATGCCATCTATTTTTTGTTACTATTATTTTACCCGTGAGAACTTCTACGGTTAAAAAACTCATAATCACAGAATAGATACACTTCCCTTTGTCTCTTTTACCTGTCAATTAAAATATAACTGAAATAGACGACAGTTTTCGCTCATTTTTTGCTCATTTGTGTTATTTGTCATTAAAATGGTTTAGTATTTAACTTTGGTGTAGATGCCTCCCAGTATTTTTTTTCTCTCTCCCCTGAGATAGTATACTTGCAGTGGTTTTTATTACCTGTCAGAGGATGCTCTGGAAAAGCCAGAAAGGTTACAACTTTGCTTTGGTCTCATTTCGTATTGCTGATGCAGATAATTCTGTTGCAAAAAGTAACATCTTTCTTAGATCTTTTTGTCTGAAAACAATTTATTTGGTTCAGAATTTTGCACCAATCAACTTTAGAGCCTGAATCAGCCAGGAAGAAGACTTGGTTAAGCTCAGTGAGTTGGAAGTAGACTATCATGTGATACTATGATAATATGATAGTAGACATGTATAGAAATACTGAGAGAATGATGCCAGGCTTTTTTTTGGTGGTGCCCAGTGACAGGATGAGCTGACCATAAACTAAACCACAAGGCATTTCATCTCAGCTTGAGGAAGAGCTACTTTACATTGAGGGTGGCAGAGTACTGTAACAGGCTGCCTAAGGAGATTGTGGTGCTTCCCTGCCTGGAGACATCCAAACCCCTCCTGGATGAGTTCCTTTGTTTCCTGCCACAGGTAACCCTGCCTTGGCGGGGGGGGTTGGACTGAATGATCTCCACAGGTTCCTCCCAACCTTGTCAATTCTGTGATTCTGTGGTAATTTCTCTTTTTTTTTCCCCTCTCCATACTCCTATAAAACAGAACTCCATGTGGTATCTTTTTCAACTATAAAGTCTCTGTGCCTATCCCTTTGTTTCAGTAGTTTATCTATGTCCTTTTCCACAGGCTCAGTCAGTGAAAATGCCCCTATGGAATAACCTTTGAAAGAGAAATGATGGTGATGTCTCACATCACCTGACAGATGAAAAAGGAGCACTGGAGAAATTGAGTTTTTCCTGCCCCTCCTCTTACATCCTTACAGGAGAGCCAAGCATAAATCAGTTCTGCACTAGTATTTAATTTCTCTTTATGTTGTAGTGGATAGGAGCAGATTTTTCTTGACTGAATAAAGGTAAAACAAAAAAGTACCTTTTTTTTTCCTTATACACTTGCAGTAAATACTGTCTTTATCTCCATTAAACTGCTGGCATTAAAAAAAAAGTATTTTTGTTATCATGTGTCAAATGTGACAAAGTATACCAGAATCTGTTCCAGAGATTCCAATGAATGAAAGGTTTTCATACAGTTATTTTTAAAACTGTGGTGCTCTAAACCAGTAGTAATAGTATTAGAATATAATTTTATTTCCTGCTTCACCTTACAGAATGTTTCTTTCTAACCTGGGGAAATAAAGAACCTATAAAAATGAGTTACTGTATTTTTTACAAGGAATAATCTGTAATTCTAGGTCCATATGTAGTGGATGCTACAAGATTACATGTATGTTGATGGAAGAGTAGCAGGAAAACAAACATGCCTTGCCTTCCAAAGGTGCATGGGATCTTTTCCTGGTAATCCCCAGTAAAGATCTTTGATCTCCATGTAGAAATGAAAGGGAGTTTTATGCCAGTGTCTGTGTAATCTTTGCTGTAAGATCAGCAGAGTAAATTTTTATAAAAATTAAAGTATGTTTAATAACCAGAGAAATGCAATGAATTGATGGCATGGAAGCAAAGACAGAGAATATGAATAAAGATGGAATATTTTGAAACATGTGCCTAAAGTACTGTGTTAATTAGAAATTGCCTAATCTCACTTTGGTCCTAATTTATTCCAACTCTGTTCCTATACTTCAATACCAATGATATAGCAATGTGCAATATTTGAGCTTTGTCAATACTTTTGGATGATTGACTATAAATGGAAAGGGAATGATGAGTTTTTCACCTTATTAATCTCCCATTATCTTTTTTGGCTATTACAATATATTGTCTGCCTCATAGTGTTCCTAACAATAAAGGATTATTGATACATCCTCAGTGAGTATTGGTCATATGCTTTTATTTTTCTATTGAATACTTGTTTCCAAATAAATCTGCTGCAGAAGGACAATCGCTGTGAATCAGCAGCTGCTGTTATTACAAAATAGACAGTGTTGGTAACTCTGAAGATAGTTTTCTAGTCTTTGTGAGATATGCCTAAGTGTTTTTCTGAACAGTTTTAATGTAGACATTTGGTGTTTACATTTGGATCTTCCAGTCACTCTCTTGGATTCATATTAGACCTATCATAATGCACAGGAAATCTACACAAATAAATAAGAACAAATCTTTTTAATCTTTTTCTTCAGCAGCTTGCATATAGGAGCTGGTCTTTCTCATCAAAGTCACTGGCTATGCTTAGAGGTAAAAAAATAAAAAAAAAGAAAACAGGAACAAATATGGAATTTAAATTCACTTCTTTTGTTCTTGTTGCTTTAGTGGGTTTGTTCCACAAAAAGATGCTTGGTCTGTGCTCTCAGCTGGTGACGGCTTTCATAAAGAAGCTTTGGCTAAGAGTCATATAATTGGAGATTCTACAAGAGGATTTGCTTTTCTCTTGGTGTGGCAACCCCACAATAACTAGTAGCAGGTAGAGAGCACCCTGGGAAGGTTCATGATCAATGGAGAGCAGCTGAACAAGGCAGCCCAAAGCCAGCAGGCTTATTAAAACCTTTCAAAGGCAAAATCTGTCCTGCATGGGAAACAGCTGATAAATGGAATGCCTTGTATGTATGAAGATCTCCTGTTATATAGTTTTTCAAAGAAAGGGAAATGCTTTGGAGGCAGAATGGTCATGGAGAATTTTTTGGCACTGTTTGTGGGTTAAAATTCATGAAAAGCTGAAGAAAATGAAATAAATATTAAACAAAAGGAGATTTAAGGAATATTTTACTATTAATAGATCTGTAAAGGTAATATGTGAAATATGATTTGATGTTTCTTAAATGCATAATAAAGCATAGCTATTTAAAAATAATTAAGTGAATCTCATTTATTACAGCAATACTTAGTGAGCTGCATAGTTTTGTAGATCTATAATCCCTATCTCACCATAACTGTAAACACAATAATAAACACAGAGAAAGTGAGAGATATAGACTATATAATGTACAATAGTGTCATTATTACACATTTGAGGACTGTTGTCTCCCCAGGGAGATCAGAAAAGCTTATTATATTTTGTCACACAGAGGTTTTAGGGATAAGAGACTGTTATTTATACCAGTGGTAAGGGTGCAAAATACTCTTCCTTTATCTTCCAAGTAGTTCCATGACAGATGGCAACAATATTGATAACTATGTTGTTTCAAAAGGAAAAAGAGAATGCTAAATAAATGTGTGGAACAACTGGATATATTAAATTATTATACTTATAATAAAGTCATTTGGTGTTTCCAGTATTAGCCTCAGTTTTATCTTGACCCCTGGTGGTTAGGTAAGTCATGATACTTCTTCTCTTTGAAAAAACATGTATGTTCACAAACAGTTCAGGAAGGAATCGTGAGACTTTTCCATTACAGTAATTTCACGACCATAAGGCACACCGGACTATAAGGCGCACCCCCTGGGAGTCGGCAAAATCCGCAGCTTTGTAGATCATATAAGGCACACCGGACTATAAGGCGCACTTTTTTTTTTGCCGCGAAGATCCATTCCGCGCAAAACAAAGTAACGAATTAGTAATGGAAACCCGCGATCGTGGAGTTTACTGGCAGGTGCACAATTTGGAAACATTTTTCACAGATTGGCATAGACTTCCAAAGGCAGCCCCAGGCGCCCTACCCTTGCAGTGGGCCCTGGCACTCCTGCCCACCCCTGGTGCCAGCAGGCGCAGCTCGGCAGTGCCGTGGGGCCGCCACCCCCTTGTGGCTCCATGCTACTGCAATGCTGTTCCCCCTCACGGCTCTGTGGAGCCGCCGTGCCGTTCCCTTACTCGGCTCGGCGCTCCTGCCGTGCCGTGCCCCCCTCGCGGCTCCATTGTGCCGCCATGCTGTTCCCCCTCGCGGCTCCGCGGAGCCGGCCTGCCGCCTGTCCCTCGCTTGGCTCAGCGGCGTGGCCGCCCTGCCGCCGTCCTCACTCGGCTCAGCGACTCGGCTCAGCGGCACGGCTGCCCTGCCATCCGTCCTCGCTCGGCTCAGTGGCGCCGCCGCTTCTCGCCCCTTTCTGGTGGCCGCATGGGCTGCACTGCCGCTGCTTTCCTGCAGCCACAGGAGCTGCGCCGCCGCCGCCGCTTTCCTGTGGCCAGCGGCACTTTTCTCCCCTCGCGCCTGGCCGCGCTTCGCTCTCCCCACAGCCGGCGGCGCCCAGCGGCTCTTCGCTCCCCCCGCAGCCGGCAGCGCTTTGCTCCCCCCGCGGCCAGTGGCTCCTCGTTCTCCCCATACCGGGGCCGGCGCTGGCTGCCTCCCTCCCCGCGCAGCTCCTGCCGACCGTGGCCGCCCGCTCCCGCCCCTCCTCACGACTCGGAGCTCCCGTGGCACCGTTCCCCCCTTACGGCTCACACTTCCGGGGTGGCAAATGTTGCAACTTTGTACATCTTATAAGGTGCACCGGACTATGAGGCGCACTTCCGGGTTCGGGGGAAAATTTTAGTCAAAAGGGTGCGCCTTATAGTCGTGAAATTACTGTATTTATTCTCAGGAAAATTTGGACTGCTACATTTTCATAGCTTGTTCACTCAAGTAAGTTATTTTATGAAACATATGCACTTATGTATTTTATGTATACACACATCAATTCCCCATTATTTCTTGGACCTCTAACTGCAGTGCTTTCTCTGTTCACTGCATTGATATTTTTGCAGAGCCAAGTGTATAATTCTGGTTAGCTTCAATGTTATAATGAAAGGTGTAGTTTTTGTTGGTTATTAGTGTTTTTTTTTCCTTCCCAAATGTAGAGATCCTGCTGAAAAAATTTGAGCTGTAGATTTTTTGGTTTTCTTGCTTACTTTTTTTTCTCTTTTCCATTTCCCTACCACTTCAGTCTCTGTTACTTGCAGAATCAAATCTAGAGCTAATCTTTGACTGAAATTGGTTTGTCTTTCCTAAGAAAATAAGACTTTTTTTCTTTTTACTGCTCCAACCTGTCTGGGTAGATAGGTTTATTTCAGAGTCTTTTTATTCTGAAACACACAAAAAAAGAGGTTTTCTGAACAAATAATTTTTCCACAAAAGCAGTGAATTAGAAGAAAAAAGAGGATACTCGACAATATGCAGTAGGCAATATATGTACTTTGCAACTTCTGTCTTTTTATGCATATGGCTCTTGTGTGGTTTTTGTGTTATAAAATTGCAAATATGATACAAATAAATGCTACATGTATACTGGGAAAATCCAATAATATTGGTGTAGTGATTGTAAATATTCTTTTAAAGGGAAGAAGTGGTATCTCCTTTTACCTTTATGCTCCCAAACATTTTGGGTTTTTTTTACTTTGCTTAACCAAAATCTGAATTGAACCATTTGGACTAGCTAAAATATAGTCTCTTCCTCTGCCTGTTCTTTTTCTGAATGTTAAAACTTCTACCTAACTAGGTTAGAAATTTCTGTTATATTCCATGTGACATCTCCATGCAGTAAACTTTCTTCGTAGCAAGTGAAAATTTTAACAAAGAACAGCTGTAAGATCAGCCTTCCTCTTTGGGAAGATTTTGTATCATTGAAGCAAAGTAGCTGAGATGTGGCTCACAGTTATTAAGAGATGTTGTTGAGGTTTTTTGGTTTTTGGTTTTTTTATTTGTCTCAGGGAGCTCCATCACACTGTTATATATAAATGAACATGCCATGTGTAGGAGTAATAAAACAGATGGATGTAGAACTTTTCATCAAAATGGACTCTGTCAGAATAGAAGTTGTGTAGAACACCTTAGGCTAAGTACCTTCTTGTTCTTTTGTAACTACATATGCAAATATGTATTCCCCAATATGTTTCTCTTCAAGCAGCTGGCTTTTTTTAGCCTCTATGTACAAGTCATTGACTAAGAAATCATCAAAATGCTGATATAAAAAGGCATGGGTGGAAAAAATACTGTGTACTATAAACGTCTATACTGACAATATTTATGTATAATCACAGCAGGAAATTTTGTTTGTATTTTTTAAGGAATAGCTTTTGAGCAATTTACTAACCTACAGCAATGAACCAATAAATGTGTTACATCTGTGAACAGATTTTGAAGTGTTCACTTGAACATAAAAAAACCCTCATAGGTATTAGAAGTCATTATGTTCTGAAACTGACATATCTTAAATTTTTTACAAAAAAATGTTCTTATAATCAGAAATGTTCACTGTAGTCACGAAAAAATTAAATGTTAATTTAAAAATTCAATAATTTTCCCACGTAATGCCTGTAAATGGTTGAGGTTGCATTTATAATTACAGTAATTTCAAGATTATAAACCACACCATTTTGACTAACATTTTGGTCCAAACCTGGAAGTGCGGCTTATAATCAGATGCGGCCAATATATGGATGAAATTCAGAAATTTACCCATCCGGAAGTGCGAGCCCGCAGCAGCCCTGAGCTGAACTGGAGCCTGTCCAGCCCTGGCAGCGGGGCAGCAATGGCACTCCCCGGCTCCGGCAGCGAGGCAGCGGTGAGCCGAGTCCGCACGGCCCCGAGCCGAGCCAGTAAACCCCGCAATCCCATGATTCTGTTGCTAATTGGCAACTTTGTGAAAGTTGCACGCGGATCCTTGCTGCGAACGAAAGTGCGTCTTATAATCCGGTGTGGCTTATAATCATGAATTACTGTATATAAAGTTTCTGGAAACAAGTTTGTGTAACTTTGGCTGAGTTCTGTGCTTATGTTTGCTGCACTCTTTTAAACATGATGTGTTCTGTGTTTTATGAATGGTTATTGCTCTCTCTGCTCTCCCTATAGTGTTTTTATGATTCCATGCAGTTCATTAACAGTTTAAGAGGAGCAGTACCAGCTGTAGAAATATATAAAAATAACTTCATATACTCTGATATTTAGTTTTTAATCCTTAAATGAGAAAAGCTATGTTGTTCCATATATATGCATCCTAGGCTATAACATGTCTTTCTGTCCTCAGAAGATTCCTTAATTTACTGTTCTTGAAATAATTTGTAGAAAAAAGAAGTTTTAACTTCAAATGTAATGTTTTTCCTGGTGAAATGCTGCGCATTTGACAAAGACAATAATCTTTGAGCATTGGAATTATTAATATTTTTCATTTCTCTAGACCTTGTAGTATTCTGGTTTCCAAATCATGATGACAGTATCTTTTTACCATAACCATTAGCTCCTTATTGCAAAACAGTTTACACAAGGTGATGCAAGTCATTATTAGCAACTCTGAGTCCCAAAATCTGCTTTTGTCTTGCCTATGGTCTCATCTGGCAGAGAAGACAGAGACAGGAGCAAGACTCCTGTGTGATGCTGAGCTGTTAACAAATCCCAACTTGGAGTCAAAGTGTAAATGTGTGTATTCATTAAAATCTCATGTATACTTTAGAAAGTGATTTAGGAGCAAGTAAACTCCAAAATACAGTGCCATCTGCACACTCTAAAACATTAAAGTGAAGAATCTGGTAGACATATAAATCACAATACATGCAGATTTCAACCTAGATTTAAGCTATGCTGATTTTTTTTCTTTTTCATAAAATTGCTAAATTAAAAGAATTACACAATTTTTTCAAAAGCAGTTAGCTGGTCACTAAGTCCTCTATTACCTCTTGTGGATTCCAACTATGTCACATTTTGTTTTAAAAAGTTTTTTCCCTGTCTCATCTGGCAATTCTGCACAAGAAAAAAATTTCCAGTTTTGAATTAATGAACAGGTAGGTTTCTTTTCCTTTAATTACTCCGTAAAGAGTCTTTCCTCTAAAGCATTTTGCAGAGGGTTGGATAGAATGCCAGGGAACTGATTACAAAGATGTCCATGAAAGAAAAATACCAGTCTCATAATTCTGTATTGATTACCTAAGCATTAGTGACTGCTGCACACTGAATACTCTAAAAATTTTGTTGGCTTCAACCTGACAGTTTTATTCTCACATTAGTAAATAGTCTCAAGAGAGCTGCCTTTTTCATGTCTAGAAATTCAGTTATCATTAACAGAACAAATGTTACATTGCAGGCATACTCTCACCAAGAACTGAGAAGGCTTAATCCCCATGTGCCTACAACTGCAGAGGAACCTTTGTGCCTTGATACTGAGTAACTGAAAATGCTTTCTTGTAAATATTTCAGTATGGTCTGTGAGAGCAAATGAAATCAGTTTCCCTTATTCCTCACACCTTCCCATGCCCCAGAATCCTGTGGTATGTGGTTTCCAAATGACAAATAAGGGTCTTTTTCATTATTAGTGACAGTTTGTGGCTGCAGACGAGATTTCCTCATATAATTCCTGTTGATTTTTGTTCTTGACCTTTGCTGCTGTGCCAGCTGGATGGGTATCTAAACTCTGGTTCATTCTGTTAGCCCAGATACCTCTTTTCATGATGTAAGCTCAGGTTTTTTAGAAGTAGTGCCATTTGGGTTGTAGCAGCTTTCTTACCACATATGCCATAAAAAGGTCTCCAGAAATGACAAAAATACCACTCCTTTTTCCCCTGCTCCCCTTTGTTTCTAGGTATCTGACAGCAAAGTACCACCCACATGGTTCCTCTTGGATGAGATGGAGCTTTCACTACTCAGCTGCCTATTATCTCCCAGATGCTTTGTATTTCAGTGTCAAGATAAGTCAGTTCTTTTGTTGGGCAGAGAAAGGTTCGAATGAAACATGGTTTACTTTTATTGGTGCTGGCCAACACAACACAGCTCAATAGGATTACAGAACAGTTCCTTTTATACTGAAAAAACCAATGCTTCAGCCATTCTTAGTGTTTGTAGAGGTTGTGATTTAGATATGGCCAGTACAAATGCAGAAACTTCGTGAACAGTTAAAAAACAGCATATCTGAAACCTTTATGAAACTATGTAGCCAGATTTGAGTCTCATCATTCACATTGATTTTGAAGTACCATTGGTTTTTTCTTCTTTTTGTGTGTGGTTGAGGGAAGATATCAGATTTTATTTCGTGATGTTCTTTTTTAAGGTGGGGGGAGAAGTTTCTCCACTGGAAACTGAAGAGTTAGAGTATTTCCTTTTCCTCATCTAGTTTATGAAGACATTACAAGGAAAGTAAGGGGAAGAACGAAATATAATTTCCTGTTAAAGTGACAGTAAAATAGAAAGATATTTTATTTATGTTGAACCAATAGGAGACATAAACAAAAAAAAAATGTTGCTTTGAGTCGGTTTGTGGTACTTGTCTTCAGAAATAAAACATGTGCAATAAAGTCTTTTTATTTATTCTGGCATTGCAGAATTCTTCAATTTGAAACTAAAATAAGAAGTGTATGCCAGTGGATTTAGTACTGAAATATTGAAAAGTTATAACTGAGATCAAAAAATGTGTGGTATGTTTAGCAATGGTTAGACTCTTTAAAATGTTTGCTAACACAGACTTTTTTTTCTTCGAATAAAAGAGTTTTAAAACATATTAATTCATTTAAATTTACTGATAATATCAATTCAGAATGCCCAAGACTTTCCTTTGCATGGAAGAATGCATGAGAATATTAGTTTTGGAATGCATCTTTTAAAAAAATATGCTCAGTTTCTAAATGTGCTTGCCTCAGTGGAGTATCAGCAGTGATTAAAGCCTGCGTGTGTATATGTGCATGTGTGTTCCTTTGCATCTAGGGAGCAGTTATCCAATTTGTGAGCAGAACTCATTTCAAAATGTGTGTCTGGAGCTGCAAGATTCTTCTCTCCCACACTTGTAGACTAGAAACCGGTTTGACTTCTCTGTAAACTGCTTTTCCCTTTGAAAGCTTTGCTTTTTTTGTTTTTTGGTTTGGTTTTTTTTTTGTGAGTTACTGTCAGAACCAGAACCCCAAGAGCTGTCATTGTTGTGAATGCTTGCTGTTTGCATGATGTCTGCCACTTCAGTGGCATTCAGCCCTATCTCAGGTTCAGCAAGCTATTCAAGTATCTCCATATTTTCAATTAAATATTTAGGTGCAATTTTGTCCTTAAATAAAAATTAGAGTTTACTAAATTGGTCGGTGTGCGAGGTGATAAAAGGAGATAGAAACTCAGGCCAGTAATGTAAGGTTAGTCCTTAGATCTTAAATCTTCTGAGCAGCCTTAACTCTCCTATAATTTGCATTATGAGAAACAATAAATAGCTCATTAGTTTTTTTTATTAGATTCATGATTTCTGTAGCCCACTAAGCAGAAGAATCTTGAAGCTGTTCTCAGCAGCTTTTCATGTATTTCATCACTGTTTTTTCCCTTCCTTTGTACAAGGTTTCAACTTAATTTTAGTTTAGTCACAGGTTTCTGAGAAGGGGATGATGTTGTGATGTTGCTAAAATAACTTTAAAATCAGTTGGGTCTATATATTTGTTATATTATTAGGTGTTAAAGGACAGTGGTTATAATCAGTCATTACAACAAAACCCTCCACAGGATGTGAATGATACAAAAATGGTTTTTAAGACATGAAAACATTTAACAGATTTTAAATAATGAATTGTCAGTCTCATAGTTAGATTTGTCAGCAGGAATAAATTCCTTTAACCTAATAAAACAGTAATATCTTCTTCTCAATAATATTAAAGTAATGCTGTGAATAATTGAAAACTAGATTGTCATCATCCTTTAACAGGAAAATATTTTCTATTTCTTTATTAGTAAATAGGATAACAATATTTTTTCTAGGTTTTTTAAATTTTTTGTCCATCTGAGGTGCTCAGCATAGCTTTCTCTTGTCTCAGTGCTTTTTTTTTGTTTTAACAGAAGCTCTAAATCAGTGTGACTAAAGACATAGCGTGAAGCTTACAATTTCTGTAGCTCATTACTGTTCTTTGGCACCAAACATTCATATAACATAAAGCAGGTGCATTTCCTGTTTCATTGCATTCCTGCTTTATCTGGCATCTTACAGCTAAAGACAGCTTCACAGAAAAGACTATTTAGTGGATATATTTGAAAATGTATAATTTAAATTATTATCCTACCATAAATACCATAAATATGGAGATCAGAACAAATAATTTTCATATATAATGTGTTTGTTGAGAGAGTGTTCTACATACAGATGGCCTGACATTTTAATCACTTAGCGCCACATTTTGTCAAAACTATAGACAGACTGTGCCGTATTTGGATAGCAGATTAAGGCAGGCTTCCTAACTTGTTCAGGTAGCTGTAGCAAGATTGAGAGTGAAGCACTGTGCCTTGTATGTCAAAGCAGAGAAATTGTCTGTGTTTGCCAGAATTTGTGAGAATCATCTTTAATCTTGTAATTCATAAAAATATTGCTCATCCTAAAATATCTGGAACCATTGTATATAGAGTTCTTAAAATAGCCTTTGGAAATGTCACATAGACACTGAATTTCTGATTTTCTTTATAAACATAGTAACATGTAATTAAAGCTGCAGGCTCATTTTAGTGCCATTGTTCTAGTTCAGCATTTTTCACTGCTAAAAGCATTTGTTCTCTTTATAGCTTTTGGTTTTTGACTTAATTAAAAAAATGTTGCATGAAACTATGTCACACATATATCATTACTAGCTGGAAATCCGTTAATTAACTTCTGTGCATTTTACTTTTGTTCACACAGGGCTTTTCACTTTTTGTTGCTCATTGTATGAGACAGTATTTATTAGGTCAAATGATACCTGGGGATATACAGAGGGACAGTAAAGTTGTTATCTGATGTTGTTTTTCCTAGCCCACACTGTATGGATGTTGCTTCAGGATCCTAGATACTAAGTGATGAGTCAGAAAATCCTGCTTATGGTGATCCTGGAAATCTCCAGGTTCACATTAGTGTGATGTGTACAGAAATTCAGGCACTGAGCAGAAATCTTGAGGGCAAAGTAGATCACACTGTCTTTGGGAAGATTAGCAAATCAAGACAAATTTGGGAAAGCAAAGAAAGTTCCTTTATGTTTCTGAGAGACATAGCAGTTTTAACATTTTGTGTGAGAATTTTGGAACATTTTGCTGATGTTGGCAAACTTCCTTAAAATCACAACGCTGAGGAAATTTTCTAAAATGTTACACTAAACCTGTGTCCAGGGAAAACAAAACCAATTTTTTTTTAAATTATGATTTTTAAATTATTGTGTGTTAAAGGACCTGGAGTGGGGGTTTTTTGTTTTGGTTTTTTTTTTGTTGGTTTTTTTTTGTATGATTGAGTGTAGGGGTTGAGGATGTGTTTCGTGGACTTTTTGTTTCTTGTGTGGTGGGGTTTTTTATGTCTTAGATAATGGAGAAAGTTTGTTTGTGAACTCGCTAATGTAATGCCATATGAGAAATGAACTTCTGCATTAGGGATATCTTGACTGTACTGGCATTTTAAATATGTATGCTTTAAATGTTTCTGCAAATATAGTACAGTTTTTGCTTTGTGGGGTGCTTTTCCGCCTTTGCAAGAAACTAAGATATTCATAATCGATGGTCCTTGAAGCCACTTGGAATAGTAATAGAAGGGAGATGGGTACTCTTGCTGCTAATCATTAACAGGAAATAAAATAATGTGACTGGGAAAAACACATGGAGGAAGCAGGACAAGCAGATTAGCATGGGATACAGTGTGCTGGCAGTTTTTGGCAGCTCAAATGGTACAAGATGGAAATCTGCCTGCCTGAATTGAACTGTGAAAGAGAATAAAAAGATATAATTGTGTATAAATGCCACCTTTCCCACATGAGATAGGTTGTCTGTGTGCAGTGGAGGCCAGAAAAACAAGAATTATGTAAAAATGTTTTTTATCTTGCTGAAAACAGAGTGATTGGTGGAGTAATTACCTTGCAAAGGGCAGTGAAATGAACACTGAGGAAACAGATGTTATAGCAGTAATCTGTTGGTAGTCCAGAAACTTGTTAGAGTGTGAGCAATAATCCATTGGAAATGACTGAGAAAAAACTGTAATTGTATTGCAGCACTCACTAAGGAACCGCACACAGATTTCTCAGTTATTTTCTCAAGTGCTGCCAAAATTTAGCAGTACAATATCTTCTGTATAAGGTGTATTTCAATTTGATAATGAGTCACTAGTTTATCTAAATGACCCCAACAGAGAGTGCTGTGTTGGATATTAACAGGTGAACAAGTTTCAGGATTTGACATATCAATGTGTGATACTTTAGATTACACCTGTAAATAAGGAAAAAGACCCAACCAGCAGATTGTGAAGGGGCATTTTTATTTTGAGAATTTCAGAGATTTTTTTCTCTGGTGACCACTTGAGATTTTAGTACTTTGTAACCAGGACAACTAACTTCTGATGCAGAAATTAAGAAAAACTTAAAATTTTACTCTGAAATAATTTCGTTATTGTGTCAGGTCTGGAGACAGTACTGGAACAAACACTATATCAGTAAGATTATTATCAGTTGTTAGCACTTCTGCTTGCCTATGGCTCTTCACTCCTAATATTACTGCACCTGGCACATATGGGCCTCTGTGTCAGTCTAACCAGAAAATAATAAAGTCTTCATATCTGTTCACACTGATAAACTGATTGTTTTCTGTTGCAATATTTGTCCAGTCCTCTGTGAAGAACTTCATTGGACTAATGGTACTTTTTGGATCCTTTTTGCTAATGCCATACTTGCTTTGCTGTGTTTTCACATTCAATTTTTGATCCTTGCAAAGATGAGAACATATTGCCATTGTTTGCACTTTCTTCCAAATCTGAGCACTGCTTATATGCTTAGATTTGTTTCCCTTGCTGCGGTTCGTGTTGCTTGATATACATGAGCTGAGTTTTGTGTCTTTTTCGTTTAAATGTTGATTATCAATCCTATTTACTTTCCTTTCTTAGGAATATTTCTTGTAGTACTTTGCATTATATGTCCATAGTATTGCCCATAGTACTGTGAGGTTTCTGTCAACTTCTTCATCCACATTAAACAAAAACTAGTGGCTGTAAACTGTTGCAAAGGAATGTAATGTAGATTGTGTTTTTGTGTGATCTTGCAGACACAGTTTCAGGCTTTGCCTATTTGTATGCTATTACTTCAGAACAGAGTTTTTAACAAATCCTATAAACATTTTACCCATAGCCTTATCTCATCTCATTGGGTCTCAGGTTGCTTATAAGATTATGCAGCTTACACTCAGGAGAGGCTAATATAATTTCCTGACATTTCCCACCCTGGAAGTGCAAACCGAGGTGCCGAGTCAAGCACCTGCCAGTAAAAGCTGGCATTAAGCAATTGTTACAAATTGGTTACCCTGTTGCACGGTGGGTGGAGCCGGGCTCCATGCCAGCAGCGCGGGGGGAGGGGGGAAGGCGGGGGAGCTCCCTCCTTCAGGCAGCGCAGCCCGGGAGAGGCAGGGGAGCTCCCTCCTTCAGGCAGCGCAGCCCGGGGGAGGCGGGGAGCTCCCTCCTGCTGACCCCGCAGCTTGGGGGGAGGCGGGGGGCTCCCGTCCCCACCTGCCACCGCCGTGGGAGTGGGGGGGCTCCATCCCCGCCTCCCACCACTGCCACGGGTGCCGGCGGGCTCGGTGCCCCCCTGCCACCACAGCGCAGCACCAGGCCTGGGCGAGTGAGCCCAGCAGCGGTGGCGGCCGGCCCCGAGTGGCCCTGCCGAGCGGCAGCGCCGAGCTGGGCCACCTGGCCGCGTCGGCAGCCCCGAGCCCTCACGGCCTGGGCTGAGCCAGTAAACCTCGCCATCCCGCGATTCTGTTACCATTTGGCAACTTTGTGGCACGCAGGTCTTCCCTTCAAACGACAGAACGGCTTATAATTGGGTGCAACTTGTGTATGGACAAAGAACGAAATGTTTGCCAACTCCCAGAGATGCGGCTTATAGTCAGTGCGGCTTGTAATCGTGAAATTACTGTACTTGGTAGTCTGGAGGATTTTTAGACAGATGACAGTATTGCTGAAATTGACACCTACTTAACATGTTACTTTCAAGTTAACTGATACCTTATTGCCCATTAATAAAAAAAAAAAAAAAAAAAAAAGAAAAAATTGCATATGAATCAGTTCTATGTTCATTGAGAAGCATTATCTTTTTACTACTTCCCTATGATAACTTGAAATGCTATGTGAATTTGCTTTTTTTTTTCCCAAGAAATTTCTGTTCTTTCAGAGACAGTTTTACTTAATGTTCTTATTGAACACTTTTTCAGATTTCTGTCTATTTCCAGAAATTGCATAGAGTCATGCAGATTGACTAAGTAGTGCCCATAATCTTACTGTGTATCATGATTTCTGCATAAGACAGTAACCAGTTCCAACAACTAGCTGTAACCAGTTCCAACAACTAGCTGAAACGTCCCAAGCCTTGTAATAGTACTGTTCTAGCCTTATATTCTGAGTATAAGTGATCACAGGGTCAGAAATATAAATTGTTTTAGTTTGCAGAGAGGTTGCTGCTTAGACACACACCGGTTTTTGCATGGTTATGAGGCAATTTGTTGTTGTATGTTAATCTGTTATTTTTCTATTTTAAAAGTATAATGAATGCTTGATAGGTTGAAATGCATTTGCATGAACTGTTATGGGTCAAATTCATGGATCTTCCTCTTTCTGAGTTTGTAATGAGACATGCAAATTCTAATGAGACTTTTTAAAGGAAAGAGGATCTTAATATGATGCTATGAATGTAGCTGTGCAATTTGTTATGAAAAATGGAACAAAAACAGAACAATACAGTTTTTCTGTAATAAGAGATTTTTGAAAACAACCAACCCACCTTCCTTGTGTCTTCTCTTACTCAATCCAAACTCCATTTAAGTCACCTTTGGAAAAAGATCAGCAATGGAGAAATGAGGTGGGAATTTTATTATTTTTTCTTCTTTTTTCATAAATAAAAATGTTATTAGCTTTTGATGTGAGACAGGGAAGACATCTACAATATTTCAGTCAATAGACAGATGGATTTGGTGACTTAATATAAAGAACAGGCCAAGGCATGGCTTAGAGGGCTGGCATCTGGAATGTGATGTTGGTTATGTCAGCTACTAGTGCATCAACAAGATTCAGGGCTTCAAATGGCTGGTCACAACTGCCAAATTTATTTGGAAATGGCTATATGGATTTGAGGGTTTGGAGAGTTTGGCACCGGGTGTATCGGTTAGTTTTGGGGGCAGAGAATGATGTCTCACCAAGTTTACTTACCAGTGTAAATACAGGTTAAATGAGGGACTGTAAATCAGATAATCAGCTCAACTTTATTCACTTTTATTAGCTAATGGTGAATAGATGTACAGTAATTTCACGAATACAAGCCGCACCAATTTGACCAAAATTTTGGTGGAAACCCGGAAGTGCGGCTAATATTCCGGGGCGGCTAATCTATTAACAAAATTCTAAAAGCTGCCAACACGGAAGTGAGAGCCCGCGGCAGCCCCAAGCCAAGCTGGAGCCCGGCCGGCCCCGGCAGAGGTGGGAAAGCCTGGCAGAGGCGGGGCCAGCAGTGTGGGGGCGGGCGGCAGAGCCTGAGCCAGCAGGGCGGGGCAGGGAGGGCGGCAGAGCCTGAGCCAGCATGGCGGGGGAGCCCGGGAGAACTGGGGCTAGCAGTGCAGGGGAGCATGGCAGAAGCAGGAAGGCCGGCGGGTGGGGCTGCCTGGCAGCGGGGGAAGCCCAGCATAATCGGGGCCAGCAGCGTGGGGGAGCCCAGCGGTGCGGGGGCCTGCAGTGCCGGCCAGGGCGAGGAAACGCGGCGGCGGTGCAGACGGGAGGGGGCGGCCGGCGAGCCTGGTGGCGGCGGCGGCAGCCCTGCCGGCGGGGCAAGCGAAAACGGCGCTCGCGAAGCGCCGCCGCCGCTCGCGAAGCGCCGCCGCTCGCGGAAGCGCCGCCGCCGCGAGCGAAGCGCCGCCGCCGCTCGCGGAAGCGCCGCCGCCGCTCGCGAAGCGCCGCCGCCGCGAGCGAAGCGCCGCCGCCGCTCGCGGAAGCGCCGCCGCCGCGAGCGAAGCGCCGCCGCCGCTCGCGGAAGCGCCGCCGCCGCTCGCGAAGCGCCGCCGCCGCGAGCAGAAGCACCGCCGCCGCGAGCGAAGCGCCGCCGCCGCGAGCGAAGCGCCGCCGCCGCTCGCGGAAGCGCCGCCGCCGCTCGCGAAGCGCCGCCGCCGCGAGCAGAAGCGCCGCCGCCGCGAGCGAAGCGCCGCCGCCGCGAGCGAAGCGCCGCCGCTCGCGGAGCGCCGCCGCCGCGAGCGAAGCGCCGCCGCCGCTCGCGGAAGCGCCGCCGCCGCTCGCGGAAGCGCCGCCGCCGCGAGCGAAGCGCCGCCGCCGCTCGCGGAAGCGCCGCCGCCGCTCGCGAAGCGCCGCCGCCGCTCGCGAAGCGCCGCCGCCGCTCGCGGAAGCGCCGCCGCCGCGAGCGAAGCGCCGCCGCCGCTCGCGGAAGCGCCGCCGCCGCTCGCGAAGCGCCGCCGCCGCGAGCAGAAGCGCCGCCGCCGCGAGCGAAGCGCCGCCGCCGCGAGCGAAGCGCCGCCGCTCGCGGAGCGCCGCCGCCGCTCGCGGAAGCGCCGCCGCCGCGAGCGAAGCGCCGCCGCCGCTCGCGGAAGCGCCGCCGCCGCGAGCGAAGCGCCGCCGCTCGCGGAGCGCCGCCGCCGCTCGCGGAAACGCCGCCGCCGCTCGCGAAGCGCCGTCGCCGCGGGGCGGGCGGCGAGCCCGGCGGCGGCAGCCCTGCCAGCCGGGCGAGCGAACGCGGCAGCGGGGCGGTGCTGACGGGAGAGGGGGGCCAGCGAGCCCGGCGGTGGCGGCAGCACCAGCCGGCCAGCCCCGCCGAGCCGTGGCGCTGAGCTGGGCCACCCGGCCCCGTCGGCAACCATGAGCGGGCCGAGCCTTCCTGGCCCCGCCCCGAGCCAGTAAAGCCCGCTATGCCGCGATCCTGTTACTAATTGGCCAATTTGTGAAAGCTGCGCACGGATTCTCGCGACGAACGAAAGTGCGGCTAATATTCGGGGTGCGGCTTATCTATTGACAAAGACAGCAACATTGTCGAGGCACCGGGGGTGCGGCTTATAATCCGTGCGGCTTGTATTCGTGAAACTACTGTACTTCTAGTTTAGTGTACACAGTGGAAATACTGATTTCTTTGAACTGAATTTAAAACTTGGACCTGTCTCTGAATTTACCTTGTAATTTCTGAAAGATGTTGCTCACAGCATTATGTTCTAAATCAACCTATTGTGACAACCTAAGAAAATCTAGGTATAGATTATTTTTTAAAGTGATGAGCAATAACACAAAAGATAATTTGTATTATGAAAGATTGTTGCAATTATAAGATATCAATCAAATTTAATGTCATAAATATTGATAGAACAGTAATTTATTTTAAAATCAAGACATTCCGAGAGATTATGCAGAATGAATGAGTATCAGAAAAACTGAGTTACTGGACAATTTTCCAGAAACTCTAGTGAAAAAAGAACTGCTGAATCCATGCTGTCATCTCCTCTCAGTGATGCCTGGTGTGCCAGCGCAGCTAAAAGAGTACATTTATCTCCCTACACCTCATTTGAATCCCTTATTAATGCTGACATCTGTTCAAATCTTAATTACCACATTACCACAAATAGTCCCTTGTCAAATCTAACCTAATTTAAAAATAGCTCAGAAACACAAGTGCAAAATGTGTCTCTATGTAATACAATGATTTTTATTAATAAAGTAAATGGATATATAATTTGCATAGTATCAAACCCATCAAGATTACAAAAGTTTTTATTCAGGTTATGACATTTTTTTGTCATGGCAATTCATATTGTTGATAACTTTTTGTATATATGAAAACTGAATCAAATGCATTAAACTTGGAAAGATGTCCATTATCTTCTTAGTTTTGTAGCTAATATGTCTCTAGCTGATACCTTTTATAGAACTGCAAACATTTTTATTGGAAAAAAAAACCAAAAACACCAAGACTGAAGTATTTTTGTGCCGTTTATATGATACCTAGATATTGAGCACAGTTTCATGTGTTTGAAGTGAGTAACTGAGTTGAGGAAGAAGAATGTTAGAATATTTCCCCTTTTCAAAAAAATAAAAGAGTAATTCAATGGCCTTTCTTGATGTGCATGTTTTCAGATGCATTGAAAGACCCTTAAAGGTCTTTACCAGGTGTATGTAGCTCCAGATGTGCCTTCCAAAAGTTATCACTGTTATTTTTTTTCAATTATATTGTTTGAGCCTTTACACAGTATCATGGTCTTTACCTATCAGGTGAAGTGGCAAAATCTTAGACAGTCAAAGTGATAGCAAAAGTCAAAATTTGCCCCTTAGGGTTGTATAGATGAACTGTAGTGCTTTCAGGTGCATCTAAACCCTTGATCAGCTGTAAAAGAGATGTAAAGAATCTCAAAGGTATAACAGGCTGAGAATAATGAGTGCCTTCTGGACTGCTCATCTGATTGTTACTAAACAAAGATCAAAAATGTGAAATGGACAGGGGAAAAGTATCTATACATATCTGGACTTTCTGCCTGGCTTTTAGAGATTTGTTACCAAGGCTAGCATCCAATCTGATATTGTTCAGTATCATCTCACCCCAGCTATTGACAAAATAAGAGCGGTATCTGAAGCTTATAAATCGCCCTTGCTACATGGGTCATTGCTTTCGTGAAAAGGTTTAAGGCAAAATCTACCAGATTGGATTTGAGACTTCAATAATCCATAAGATTTATTTTGTATACAGTTTATCTGTGCAAAGGGGCTTTATTAATAGTTTTATCAAACTTAGAATACCAAAATCCAATCACTTTGTAGACTGTAACTATAAAAAGTCAGTCATTTTTTTATCAAGTTAAATGAAACTTCTTCAGAGCAGGACAGGAGGTTGGTTGCTTCCAAAGGGGTTGTTCTGAGGAGTTGAAGGAATTCAGTAGTTGAAGTCTGAGATGCAGTATTAGCAAGCACTTCCAACCAGTGCACTGAGGGAATACTTTGTGTTGAAATAGCCCCAAAAATTGTTTGACCTAGTGTGACAGGTTGACCCTGGTACAATATAAGGTAGCCACTCAAGCTGATCTGTCAACTTCCTCCTCATCTGCACAGGGGAGAGAAAATGCAGTGAAAGACCCAAGGGTCAAGATAAAGCAGGGGGAAATCACTCACCAGTTACCCTGATGAGCAAACCAGGCTCAGCTTGGAGAAATTACTTTATTACTAAAATAAACCCTCCCACAGGCTCAAGTATGGGATCCTCTGTCTGTGGGACCACAGCCCTTGCCAGAAGCCTGTTCAAGCACAGGCTGACCGTGGAGTCACAGCCTCCTTTGGGCAGAGCAGATGAATCCTGCTCTGGCCTGGATTCCTCAATGGGCTGCAGGTGGAAACCTGTTCTGCCACAGACTTCATGGGCTGCAGGGGAACAGCTGCCTCACTGTGATCTTCACCACAGGCTGAGAGGGAATGCCTGCTCCTGTACCTGGAGCACTGCTCCACCTCCTTCTTTACTTACCTTGGTGTCTGCAGGGCTCTTGCTCTCAGATTTTCTCACTCCACTCTGGCTACAATTGGACAGTAACTTTTCCCCATTGTCACATCTGTTATCCCAGAGGTGCTATCACCATCGCTGATGGCCTTGGACCACAGCAGGTCCATCTTGGATCAAGCTGGCATTGGCTCTGTCAGACCTGGGGAAGTTTCTGGCAGCTTCTCAAAGAAGCCACTCCTGTAGCCCCCCCCCCCGCTACCAAAACTTTGCCTCACAAACCCAAAAACACCCAGACAAGTACTGATTTGATTTCTGGTTCATAATCCTTTGGGTAGAGAGAAATAAAGATGTGAAGTATTTGCTTCTCCCCTTTCTGACAAACCCCTGTAATACAGAAAACCAATTGTCATACAGCAGTGTTGTTACTTTTATGCCCCATCATGTCATTTTGCTCTTCTCCATTTAAGGCCCAGCTGTCTCATATAGACAACAAGTTCTGTGGTGATCTAGATGACTCTAGATGCGGGGATCTAAACATTCGTGAGATGGGGATGGCATCTCTGTTCTTTGAGTTGTTTTCAATCTGTAAAAAGCAATTATAATTTAGATTTTTTTTTCTCTATTGTTCTTAGTGAATTATATGATTGTGGTTGTCAAGAGACGAGCAGTCTTGTTAATCAACATTAGTGATTATGAGATAACAGTTCTCAATCAATGACAATTTTTCACTTAGTGTCTGTACTGTAAGAGTTCAGGGCAACACTTTCAAAAACTTGTGTATTTTTAAGCACATAAGCACTCTTAGTGATTTTTCTAATTATTCAGTCTTTCCTTCTAAATAAGTTCAATATTTGTAACTTGCTATTGGGTAAGTTTCTAAATACATACATCTTTTTGTGAAAGAAGTGTACTGGAAGCAATATAGTGCTAAGGTACTGTAAAGAGGCAAATAGAGATAAACATTTATTGCTTGGAGCATTTAAAAATTTTGCCCTCTGATTGCATAAACTTTGTTCCCCCAAATTGCAAGTTTTAGTTGTTGCACTTTAATTTCAAGGTAAAGCACAGAGTGTTATGTTGTCTTCCAAGTTTATGCACACATTTATATTTAGTTTGCAGACTGAGAACATGCATTCCTATGAAGATGTAAGTGAAGAATATCTTCAGGCAGCCTTGTGAAGAAAAGGAAAACCTAAGCTTAGATCTTACATTTCCAGTTCTCTACTGTATGTTTTGTCTTCATCTTCCAGCTGACTGTTAGAGGACTTAGATGATGATGTTTACTTGGAAGGTTTTTAAAACTGAGATCATGTGTTTTGAGAGATCTGATGAATGTTGGTATTGAGATAATCTATTGTGTATTGAGAATGAGTTTTATCTGCTGGCTTGTCAAACATCAATAACACTGATTTTCTTCAGTAATGCCTTTTTTGATTAGAAACTTGGAAGAATCTTGGAAAATTTTGAATGGGACAAATCAGTGGGCTAAAAAATCAAACAATGCCTTCCACCTAAAACTTATGGTTTTTTTATTTATTAGAAATATGAAATTATTATGAAAGCAGGCAGCTGAATTGCTATTTTTTCATCTCCACTGTCAGTATAATTGTCTTAATTTTCTCAAACTATTGAGTGTTCTGGAAATCAATTATTTTGAAATAGCTAAAGGAGTGCAGATCTGCTGAACTTACGGTGATGGATCAACTCTTTTTGCAATGCCAAAGTAATAGCAAACAAGCATTTTCTTTTATTTTTTCATATCTTTTTGTTCGAAAGAAATTAACTTATTTCTATAATCCAGTGCTTGTCAGTTTCGTTCCTCCAAAAACAACACAAAGCTCTGTGTTCTTGCTCTCCAGAGAAAGGGAGTGAAGGGTGGTGCAGGCTAGAGAAAGATGGTATCTTTACCCTTGGGAAGCTGGATCTATGCTCTATTGAATGCTATTTTTTTTGGCTCAACATTCCTGTGTTCTAGACTACATGAGTAAAAATGATGCCCAGGGTATTGAGGACTTTCTTCTCCTGGGTATTTTGTTAGATTTAGTGATGAATTGTATTTAATTTATTTATTTTATTCTAGAGCAGTTTACCACCATCATTGTCTGAGTGAAATTCTCTTCTAGTGCTGGATGGCTCAACCACAACCAAGGAGTAACATCTGTGAGGCTCAAGCAAAACCAGCTGATGCTTACAGTCCATTTTGGATTACCAAACCTTTACTATGTATAATCTCATGACAGCAAAAAAATCCACTGACCTCTCTCATCCACAGCTGGCTGCTGGGGGAAATAATCTGTTTTCACATTTAAACGTAGCAGGTTTTTGATAGCCAGTGGAAACAGAATGCTCAGTGATGCATAGTTTTAAGAACTTAAAAGTTCCAGTGTCTATCTAGGTAATTTCATGCTGTTCTCTCTCAGAAGCAAGTGAATGAGGCAAAAATCAGGCAGTCTGTACAAAATTGTTTTCTAATTCTTGAGCCAACTACCTCAAAATATACACCAACTGTCAATCCATTCTAATTTCTGTCACCTTGCATCTGCTTTCTTAGTCTTGTCAAGAGCATTTAAGAACAATGCCTTTTATCAGTCACCACTTGCTGTCTATCACGAGTGCTCAGATCAATTCCATGTACTCCACTTCCAGAGGAGATCAATGTTTTTATACTGAAAACTGAGTGTGTTATCAACACTTTTGTTTTAGAAATGGTGATATAAGCCTGAAGCACTGAGGACCTGGCTGAAGGCTTAGACACTTGAAATGAGCAGCAAGTCTGCTGCTGTAATTGTAGTGTGTTGCTTGTGATTGTTATGCCTGTTGGCTGGGTTGCTTTAAATGTGTACCCCTTTTTCCATCTTTACATATGTCAGTTTCTCAGAAATTTGGAGATGCTTTCAAAACAAAGTGAAATTCAGTAAATGCTTAGATGACATTCAGTGACTTTTGATATGTTAAAAAGGATGTGAATTTCTAAAATGAAAAATGGATCTTTAGATTTTCTTTCCCATCAATGAAATGTTTTTGTATCCTGCTCCTCTTTACTCACTTTTACAAATGCCACATAGGGTTTCATATCACTTTATTGAGAAATATAGTCTATATATCTCAGCTACTAATTGATTAATTATCTTCTCAATCTGCAGTGATCAGAATTGATAATGTATGAAGTCAAGTTCTGAATATATGTTTTTCGAGACTGGCAATACAAAGGTCACTGCAATGGTTAGAGCTGATCATTGCAGTCCCTTGGAAGAGAGCAGGTTGCAGAGTCTGCTTTCCTGAGGAGCATGTGCTTTCTCAAGAGCTTATTTCAGTTTCATCACATTTTCCTAAAGGTCTTAGAAATTGGAATGCCTGGATGGTAAACAGTAAAGTTTGCTCTTCCACTAACAAATTAGCACAGCAGTTGAATGGTCTGTACAGACTTTAGGGAGGCAAATTTACTATATTTGTGATGGATCTCACTAGTCATGACTTTTCTGTAGAGGTGTCCTCAGTTGGTAGAAATGCTTGTGCAACCCAGTTGATTGATTTTGGAGTCAGTATCTCTACACAGGGGCATTAAATAGCTGTTGTTCTTCCTTCTCTGATGGTGTTCACCTCTGTGTACCATACTGAAAAGGCTGTCTGATTTTAGTCCTGGCAATGATGTGTTTCCCATAAATCTACATATCTGTCCTGCTATCATGGGTAATGTAATAGCACAAATATTCCTCTCTCAGTCTTCACCCATGGAGCTTATGTTACTGGAATTACATTTCTGAAAGGACTGCTCATTCAGGATTGCCTTCTGCAAAAATGAGAATGATTCAAACTAATTATTCTTTGTTGTTTGTCTCTTAGTTTGATTTGATACCACCTGCCCATATTTATAATTTCTCCATGTTTGGCTTCTTTTCTAGATATATTTGTTATCTTTCTTTCCGGTTCAGTGCTTTCCCAGTGCTGGTGAATATTCAGTCTCTTCATTCTCTTCTAATTCTTATTCTTTGCTATAAAGGGAATATCTACTCATTCATCACAGAGGCACAGTTGTCTCTGGCTTCTCAAGTGGGTATTGCTTTCCTTTGAATATAGAGAATGTGCTTTCTAAATTCTTGTACACTGATGGGATCTTTTCTTTTTCTTTAATAAGATCATTGGATCCCATCTTCTGTGTTTTGGATTTTTTTTCCTGAGTGTCTACCTATCTGTGCATATGCATTATTGTAATTTATAGATGTTCATTCGTAAATGTCTACACATTGGGATTTTTTTCCTAGTGCAAAATATTGCCCTATGAATTGCATCTTTGCTTTGCCGTAGTTTTTTCTTTGACTGCCTCTGGTCTTGTCACCCTTGGCACTTCTTTTTCGTCTTTAAACAACATCCTTAGGTATAGATAGGGAGAGAGATCTTCCACAAATCCAGATTATGTTTATCTAACAGATCATCTGTTTGTTGTTGCTGTTCATGAATTTTTGTCTCTACTTAAAAGGCTGAAAACAAGATCTTTTCTTGTACCTCTGAAATCTGTTCCTCTTTGACATTACAGTAACAAATAACCTCAGATTGGAAAACAGCATCAAATCCATATCCTAGGAAGTTTTCCACCCTAGGCGTCAGATTCCTGTTTGCTGCTGTCAAAGTAAAGTGTTGCTCTTCCATGTAGTTGTATACATAAGCTTATTTCTTGAAACAAAAGATGGAACTAATTTTTTCGAATACTCATAGTAATGCAGTAGTAACACTCATTTGACCAGTTTTAACAAAAGAACCAATTTTTAGTGTCTCTTGGAGCTGGAAATATCATGTTTTCAGTTTAGATTAAATCCCACTTTGTTTTCTTCACCTCTGAGAAAAAAATTCTGCATTGCATAGCCAAAACTAATTAGCTTTGTATTCGCTTTTCATATGTAGAACAACAGTTTTAAGTCATTATTATTATTAACAGTAATCACTGAATATTTAAGTATTACTATTCTTGAGTAAGTGTACAAATATTTAAAAGAAACATGGAAGGAGTTAGCTTAGTTAAAAATACTTTTACTTAGGGAAAAATAGGTACACCAAAGCACTGGTATTTTTCACAGTCAATTAAAATTATAATTTTTGATTGCTACAGTGTATATATTTTTATTTCATGTAGCATACATTAGAATTAGTTGTACAGGAAAGCCTATGTTCCATATATGTTATTGAGATTAATGTTTAAATTTCTGTAGCTTCAATATGTAGACAGCACCATCCAGTTTATGTTCTTTTCATTTCATTAGTAACATGAGGAAAAGTTATTTATATTAAAAGGTATATAATTTTCTAGAACAGCATCACTATATGGGCTGAATAAACTTAAATATATGGAAGCATTTTTTGTTTTCATGCCTTTCTTAATGATATGAAATATTTTATGAATTTTGTTTTATGTAGAGATTATTTGTTTTTTGTATAGGGATCCAAGTAATGGGGTTTTTACTATTTTTCTGTCTTCAGTTTGGCCATGATTTAGCAGTTCTGCACCCTATACAGCTGGTTTTAGTTGTCTTTGTGCATAAAAATACTCTTTACTGACTTTATTGGTCTGTGATGCTTGATACTTTATGTACTGAAAGTGGCTAGAACATTTCTGTTCAGCATTCATAAGCAAGATCAAATAGTGGATCTCCCTCCTCCTGTGTCTGAAGTGTTCTGTCTCATGGAAAGTCACAAAATAATTTTCAACAGTTTAGAATGGATGAAGATAAGGGGTTTTTTTTGTCTGGCCTGCAGGTAATAGGTGTTCTTTTCAAGGTAATTGTGATGCTTTTCTATGTCCCTAAGCATGTGGTCATTCTTAGATCCACTTGAAAAACTGTATTTGTCCATCATAGGAAGCTTTTTTCTTTTGCTGAGGGTGACATTGTGAAGTGTACACCATTGAATATAAACACAGTAAATAACAAAAAATGTTAGTAACCTTTCTTTTTGATCTGTAATATATACTAATCTGTTTCCCTAGTTCCCAGAATGTTTTTTCATTGCAATAGGTTCTCCATCACATGAAAGAGCACTCAATTCTGGATGTAAACTTAGGTTTACGAGTTCAGTAAATAGCCACTCCTAACTTCTTTTGGACATTAGATGTTTTGTATGAAAACTTTACTCATCCATGGCATAGACAAATAGATTGCCCATGGCACAGCTCTGTGGGTGCAGTTTCCCATTTATATTTGCACTTATACTTTAGTTGAGGTAGATTATGTTATCTCATAGATAAGGGCAATGGAGCTGGTGAAGGGTCTGAAGCACAAGCCCTGTGAGGAGCAGCTGAGGGAGCTGGGGTTGTTCAGCCTGGAGAAAAGGAGGCTCAGGGGAGACCTTATCACCCTCTACAGCTGCCTGAAAGGAGGCTGAGCCAGGTGAGGGTCAGCCTCTTCTCCCAAGCAACCAGCGACATGATGAGATGATATGGCTGAAGCAGAGCCAGGGGAGGTTCAGGCTGGACATCAGGAAGAATTTCTATGTGCAAAGGGGTTGTTAAGCATTGGAATGGGCTGCCCAGAGAGGTGGTGGAGTCACTATCCCTGAAAGCATTCAAGAAACGACCAGATATGGTCTAGTTGACAGGGTGGTGATTATTTATTATTAAGGCTTGGACTTGATGATCTTGGAGGTCTTTTCCAGCCTAAATGATTCTTTGATGATTCTGCATTCCTACGTTTTTATGACAACCATTATATTTGATATTTTTACTGTGCTGCCTGAAGAAAAAGAACCATTCCTGTTATTTAATTTGATTTAATTACCTGACTTATTTTAAAGAATAAATGTAAATTGTGGTTTAGTTGCTGGAGTATGCCACAGCTGACAGCATTTAATTCTGCTGTCCTGTTTTTTCATCACATAAGCAGTAGCTGAATTATTTTGTTGACTTTATATTACATTTATTTAAAAATCAATAAAAAAACCCTATTAGGTTTGTGGGTTTTTAAACTGTGTGCTTTGTTTATTCTGACTATGCTGACATTTCTCCAAAGAAGACAAACAAACAACAACAAAAATGCTGTGTATCCCTTGTTACTTTGCAGTAATGTTGGTTAAGGTATTTATTCATGAATTTGTTAGGAAGACTTTATGTTTGTGATAGAATTGCTTATACTATCAAGGTCAGTTAAGCCTGAAGACATGAAAGTTGGAAACATTTAGGTAAACTGCATTCATAACTGTTTTATAATACCTGTCTGAAATAGTATGGGGAGTGTATAAGAGATTTGTTTTAAAAATATAAAGCCTTAATAATATTTGTAACTAACCCATATCATACTGTCAAAAGAAAGGATGTTTTTTTTCTCTTAACAGTGACCTTATATGTTCTAACTAGCTTTTTCTTAAGTGAATTTATTTTCTAGAATAACATTTAAATGTAATGACTAATTCTTTTTTTTAACTTACACCATTTTGATTCCATTAGCTGGCAACAGGTGTTTCAAAAACATGTATCACAATTAATGCTTTGTCTCAGGGCAATGTGTTCTCAGGAAATTGATTTTTGAGTTACACAGTGAACATGGTAAGTCTGGGAAGCCTTTGTATGCTACTGGTGCTATTTATTATCTGTCACAAAGGGAACGGACTTCCATGTTTTGGAATGAAGTCAGCCTTTGCTTTCTGATTGAAGAGAACCTGGATATGGTGATTCAAAAGCATAGTAGCAGTCACACTGTGGCAAATCTTTTTGGTGTTTCTGGTTATGCTGGTGTATGGCTGAGAAAATTGCTTTATCTTTCTCCTTGATCAACAGGAATGGACTAAAAGAAAGCACATTAATGCCTATTTCCATTTTATCTAGGAAACAGCACAGAACATAACTGTTTATTTTGGCAGCAGTTTTGATTTAAAAAAGTTTTTCACTGAATCTTGCAATGTCTTAGGCTTTTTGGTTTCTTGTGATGCAATCACCTTTTAACAAACATTTCTACTTGTGGGATGTGTGCAAATGTTCTGATCAGTTTTGATTTGCCTGTCTGCAGTTCTTCATATGATGCCTTGTATACTAAGGGAAGTTCTCAAGCTGTTTAGATAATGATCCATTTATTTTGGGAGTGGTAATGAGTAAGATACTTCATGCACAGAAACTATATTAAATGTGCTGGAAGTTCTTACTGTAACCAAAGATGTGGGAGAGAAAAGTAAGAGAGGAGCCTGGAATGGTGAGCAGGATCCTGAGAAAGGGATTTCAGGTGTAGTCGGGGTCTCTGTAGGTGATAGATAGATCTTGAAGGTCTAGAGATGGCTTACTGAATGAGCAGGGGCACTGTGCACTGCAGCATGTGAAATCCTGAGCTGACTTCTCAGTAACTGGTGATGTGAAACATTAAAGCTCTATATATTAATTGTTCTAGACTTATTTTGACTTAAATGCTACTACATGGAGGAATACCAGCAAAATGACTAAGCTAGATTAAACCCAAGTGCAGTCTTTGTGTTTAAATCTTACCACGTTTCTGGTTTCAAGTTAGTTATTGCTTTTTGTTAGTTTGTACACCTTGTTCCTAATTACAGCCAGCTATTAAGATTAATGCTTACCTTGAGCAACCAGTATTTGCCATGTTTACCTTTTGTTTTGTCTGCCTGATGGATGTGCTGAAAAGAGAAGGTTTACAGGATTCCCCCTCAGAAGCAGGGAAGATTGATCAAATGTAATGATAAGAACAGCAGCATCATTTTGGCTTTACCAGGGGATATAAGCTTATCAAAATGATATAGCTAAACAAAAGTGAAAACCAATTAGTCAGTGACTGTAGTTTTTCTGCAGGGATTTTGTTAACCCTTTATCACCTGATTAAATTTCTGTCTCATACAGCTGTTGAAAATGGAAAAATGTGTACTATTTTTTTTAATATGGGGGCTATTATATTTTGGCATTAACTTTTAATTTATTTCACTAACAGACTGTCACTTGCATTCCTAAAGTAGAGAACATTTGTAGTCATTTCAGTGCAACACACATTAAACTCAGTGACTTACACCACAAGTTGAGTCAAAGGAGTTTTAAAATCTACCCCAGAGTAGATACAAAAAAGCTTTCAAGGTGCTTTTTAATCTTAGAACTGTGAAATTTGATGTTTCCTTACTTTGGTAGACCGTGCACATGTACAGAGGTCTGATTTTCCTTCTTTTATGTGAAGAGAGATATAGTCTGTAACAGGACAGTAATGCTGGCTTGTTCAGTTAGACCGTATTTTACTTTAATTATGTCAGAAGTTGAGCTAAAGTTACTAAAATTTTGTTATTGTATTCTTCAAGCTAAGAGATACCATTATGTTTAATTAAAAAAAAAAAAAAGAAAAACACTACAGTTAAATAATCTGGTTAAATAATGATGTACAGTCATAGTTCTCCCTCCCTCTCTCCCTCCCTCTCGCCCTCCCTTTTTTCCAACTGTTGTTAATGGTACAACTGAAAGACTGAAATCAAGTAACAGCTCAATCCTTTTGAAAAGCTGCATCAACAACCCCTTTGCCTATGAATTTTCATGAGGGTGGACGTGGGTGTCATGCTGGTGCACATGGGTAGCACTCCAGTGACCATGAAGGTTTTTGTTAGGATTTGACTGGCTGCCCATGGTGCTTTTTCGACAGTGTGGGATTCCTTTATCAGAGAGACAAGCAGCCCCTGTGGGGACAGGCACTCTGATACTGCAGCATAGAGATGACCATGCTACAAAAATCAAAAAATCTACATGTGCAAGAGGGTTTGAAGAACACAGATGTAGTGTGCATTGCTTGTCAGCCTGATGCAAATGCTGAGATACTTGGGATGCTCCAGGCAAAGATATTTCAGAACACCTTGTGCAGGAAACACCAAGGGTCAGTTGATTTTAATACTTTATGATAGGTCATACATTGTGTTTCAGTTCAGGAACTCAGCTCTCAAGCTGAAGAAATAGTTTACAAAGTGGAGTAGGAAGCTAAGTACCACTGCCAAGGTAGTCCTTCTCCCACTTATTGGAAAGTAAAGGCTCCTGAAAAATCTTGCAGTTGTCATTACTGATCTAATGTCCCAGCTAATTAATTTTCTTGATTTCTTTAAAAATACTCTATATTCTTCTGTTGGATCACAAGGCACTGCTCCCCTATAAGTGCCTTGAAGTCGCCTGCAAGTTTTAATGAGTCATAAATAAAAGCACTGAATAACATTCCGTTGTATTTTGTAAGGAGCTGTTTGCAATGAGTTCCCACACTGCATAATACATGAAAGATTTTGTTAATTAATTGCCTACCTCGTTTCTAAAGGTTATTTCCAACACATCTCAAGGCTTGCTGGGCAGCTATTTTCAGCTGTGTCCCTTATCGAACATATACTTGGGGAACTGAAGCTTCCCATTCACACTAAGTCTGGAATTTTGCATGTTTCTGTTTAATCATGTCAAACGAAGCTCTCACCCATACTGCCTTTGTAGATGATCCAAAATTAGAAACTTATTATGAATTAAATGTATCTACTTATTATATGGATAATTAAATTGCCTTGACAGAAAAAACGAGCATGTAACATGCAGGACAGGCAAAGTTTATTTTTCTGATTGTTGTCATTTTTGAGTTTATATGCTCTTTGGAGATTGTGTATTTTAAAAACACTAGTTTGTTGAAAGTATAATAACTAAAATTCTGAATATTTAAAGATGGTTCCAGCTGGAGACAAAATACTGAGTGAGTTAGAAAAAATCCCAGTTTTTGTCTTTAAATTATCCCCAAATGAAACTTTTATCTAATGCTTTTTATTTCTTTGTAAGACTACATATTAAACCTGTACTGTAGTGGTGATGCTTAAGTAACAGTCATGTTTCCTGAAATTCAGGAGGATCGGAAGTCGTATATTAGAATAGTCTGTTAAATGGAAAGCCACATTTTAGTTTGATGATAAGACATTATTTTATTTAACCCAGGTTGCTATAAATATTATATATGTGTATCTTAAAACTGAAACAAGTTATGTAATAAACTACTAAAAAATGAGACTTCAGAAAAGGCTGAAATAAGATTTTCAGAATTTATTCCAGCAACTATTCCTTCCGCAAATGTTCTTAATAAAAATCTAACCTGCATTGTTCCTTTTTGTTGTCCTTAGTTTTTTCTCCCAAAGCTAAATGTGCCAGGCATTATAACGAATTCATTACACATAGATGTCAGAATTGGCTTTGGCTCTTCATATTTGCTAACAGGTAATGAACTAGAACAATTGGCAATCTATGCAGATTTCTTACTGTGAAGGCAGTTTCTTTAATTTGAACAGATGACCTGAGGACAGGGTCCATTAGCATGTCCATAGTTGGTGTGCAAAGGGGAATTTAGCAAGAGGAGCTTCTTAATATTTTTCCTTTTCTTTCATTTGACAGAAATAGATGACATTTGATTTTGCAATTACTTAAAGCCAAGAGCACTTTTGTCAAGGACAGTGTTTCACTAACAGAAAACCCTAAATAATCTTGACACCAAAATCTAGAAGTATGAATTTTTCATGTGGCGTATCTTTGCTGGTAAGTTGTAATGATCATCCCACAATATACCATAAATAAGTTACTTTTGGACTTAAAATAGTAAATAGCAATTACAGAGCATAGGGATCAGAATGTGGAATGTGGCACTGTATTTAAAATATAATTCTGTAGGTAACATAGGCTAATTCATTTGCATCCTTCCCAGGCATTACTTCCTGAAAATTTTACCTGCAGTCATCTTCATAATTTTCTATTTTTCATTGTTATCCAATATAAGGATTTTTATCTCATTATTCCATCTATCCGGTTTTGGTTTTTTGAGATTGAATACAGTTTTTTGAATAGCAGTGAAAATACCTGGAGTAAGATTTTTTACCCGAAGGGTCAAAAAGTGGTGTGTGAAATGCACATGGCTATTAGGATAATTTTTGAAGTGCTGACAGCATAATATAAAATAGGAAGACATGATCCATGCTGTAAAACAGTTTGTAAGAGTTAATTGCTACCTCTGGCTAAGCAGGAATGCAAATGGGAAAACCCCTCATCCCCCCCAATTCATAATTTGTAGTTAAAACTTTCCTTGGGTGGTAGAAATCAGACTTTTGTGTAAGTGTTCAGGTAACACAAAGATAAATAGAGGCCAAAAAAAGAAAGAACTGAAAGGAAGATAGAAGCACAACAATCTGAAGGAATGTGTAGTTTCTGTGCAAAACCCTGTGTTTCAAAACCCTAGGGTTTCTAGGTGCCCTACATGAGTTCCTAACCTCTGCCTGTAAGCTGTGGTGCTGCTTCCATTGCCTTCTTTGTTTCATAATTTTAAGTAGGAAGGTAAAAAAAGGAAAGAAAAAGAATACATTTTGCTTCCCATGCTGTATAAATGTTAGGATAGGATTGTGTCATCCTGTCCATGGTAACCTCCAAGCTTAGCTATCCTGAAAGAGCTTTAAAAAGAGGAGATTCTGTGTTTTATATCTCTTTTAAGAATTTAGAACATTTTGCTCAAATGCTCATTTGCATAAAGGAGTAAATGGTAATGCTGAAAATCATTGTAAGAAGACAAACTGTGTGTCTTTAATTAGTTCCTCTGTAAATGGACTACTAATGTAGAAAATACGGAAAGAGGATCTATTTCACTAACACAAGTATAGCAAGTCTGAAGATATTTTCATAAAGGCTGGCTATTTTCGGTTCTTAGGAAGTTCTACTTGCAGGAATAATGGCCACCCTCTTCATAAGCAGACTTATTTGAAGACTGATGAAATGTGGAAGCAAAAACTTTTCATGAAGTCACATTTTTAAATCCAGTACACTGAATCTTATTCTGTTTTATTCAATTTTTTCTCACATTCCTTTGACGTATAATAAGATTTTCTTCTCAAATAGAATTTTGAGTGGTCTCTGTGATTTCTCTGCTGGCTCCTGAAGGCTTGTTTGCACCCAGAAAATAATTCTAAGGTTTCAATTTCTTCCCCTTTCTTGCCCACATGAAGCAAAAAATACCCATGCTTGTGTCAAAGTTTAAAAAGAAGAAAACTTTTGCTTGCATCTCCTGCTGTCCTGGTTTTTTTTTTGCGTTTCTTCTTTCCAGAACTTTTCTTTTTATCAATTTATTGCTGATTTTAAAATTTCTTGGATATGCTGGAACAACAGAAGACATTTATTTTTATAAAAGAAAACCTAGAATTATATGTGCTGCAGATGGAATGCCTGATTTAAAACTCCATCTCATTTAAACATCTTGGTTTAGCAAACCTTAACATTAAATGAAGTCCAAAGTAGAGACAGGTGCTAACCATTCATCTGCTCAAACACAGTGGATAAACTGGAAAGAATTACTTCTGAAGAAATGGAGACTTGAGTAAAACACTGGACTTCATCAGAGTGTTAATAATCACTTGATAAGAGAAATGAAACTTTCTGCCTTTCAGCAAAAAACACCAACGAAATCAATAAGAAAGTAATTGTGGTCAAAATGAACTCTGTAGAAAATAGGTTTCCTATGCATTTGTCTCTGCTTTGGTTTTTTTCATTTGTTTGGGGTTTTTTTAACTTGGTCCTAATTGTGTTTTTCCAGATCTAAATTCATCTCTACTTTGAAACTATTAGTTTTTTTAACTTTTGGCCTAACCAGTTGCATTTTTTCTGAACACAAAGTGTTTCCTGCATGGTGGTGGATGTCTAGTATTTGTCTTTGGCACATTAATCACAAGTAAAAATAACAGAATGGATCTTGTAATTTCTGTTTGGTTCTTGAGTACAGTAGTTTCACGAATACAAGCCGCACGGATTATAAGCCGCACCCCCGGTGCCTCGACAATGTTGCTGTCTTTGTCAATAGATAAGCCGCACCCCGAATATTAGCCGCACTTTCGTTCGTCGCGAGAATCCGTGCGCAGCTTTCACAAATTGGCCAATTAGTAACAGGATCGCGGCATAGCGGGCTTTACTGGCTCGGGGCGGGGCCAGGAAGGCTCGGCCCGCTCATGGTTGCCGACGGGGCCGGGTGGCCCAGCTCAGCGCCACGGCTCGGCGGGGCTGGCCGGGTGGTGCTGCCGCCGCCGCCGCCGGGCTCGCTGGCCCCCCTCTCCCGTCAGCACCGCCCCGCTGCCGCGTTCGCTCGCCCAGCTGGCAGGGCTGCCGCCGCCGGGCTCGCCGCCCGCCCCGCTGCCGCTTTCGCTCGCCCCGCTGCCGCTTTCGCTCGCCCTGCGCCGCGCCTCGCGAGCGCCGTGCCCGCCCCGCGGCGCTTTCGCGAGCGGCAGCGGCTCGCGGTGGCGGCTCGCGGCGGCGGCTCGCGGCGGCGCTTTCGCGAGCGGCGGCGGCTCGCGGCGGCGGCTCGCGGCGGCGGCTCGCGGCGGCGCTTTCGCGAGCGGCGCTTTCGCTCGCCCCACCGGCAGGGCTGCCGCCGCCGCCACCAGGCTCGCCGGCTGCCCCCTCCCGTCTGCACCGCCGCCGCGTTTGCTCGCCCTGGCCGGCACTGCAGGCCCCCGCACCGCCGGGCTCCCCCACGCTGCTGGCCCCGATTCTGCTGTGCTTCCCCCGCTGCCAGGCAGCCCCACCCGCCGGCCTTCCTGCTTCTGCCATGCTCCCCTGCACTGCTAGCCCCAGTTCTCCCGGGCTCCCCCGCCATGCTGGCTCAGGCTCTGCCGCCCTCCCTGCCCCGCCCTGCTGGCTCAGGCTCTGCCGCCCGCCCCCACACTGCTGGCCCCGCCTCTGCCAGGCTTTCCCACCTCTGCCGGGGCCGGCCGGGCTCCAGCTTGGCTTGGGGCTGCCGCGGGCTCTCACTTCCGTGTTGGCAGCTTTTAGAATTTTGTTAATAGATTAGCCGCCCTGGAATATTAGCCGCACTTGCGGGTTTCCACCAAAATTTTGGTCAAATTGGTGCGGCTTGTATTCGTGAAATTACTGTATACCAGAAAGATAGTAATCTCTATTCTCCATACAGCCTTTGCAAATTTTTTAGTATTAGTGTTAAAAATATGAATTATAATTTTCTGCCTTCCCTGATGGTCATGAAATAGTGAAATGATGATCTTTTTACTGAGATAGACTGAGAGTCTGAGACAGTCAGTTGTGAATGACTCACTTGTTTTTGTGGTTGGGGTTATTTTTGGTTGGGTTTGGTTTGGGTTTTTTTTATCAACTTTGTAAATGAAAGGACTACTACTGATAAATTGTTTAGATACATCTTCAGAAAGGCTTATTAGGAAGCTCATATCTTTCTTTTATATTTATATTTTATAGTATTTTCTCATATTTTCTTTTATATTCTCATGAATATAGAATTTGTTAAGAAAAAAGACTATTTATTTATTCCTATGTGTTATGAAATGCAATAATTGCTTATCTCAACCGAAAATTTAAATTCAGATCTTACGTTGAAAAAAGGAGAAGCAGTAACGCTACTTTTTGCACTGCTGGTGGTAATAGGAATTAAGCTGTTGACAAACTAAGGACAGATAGCAGTACTTAGGTGTGAAAACAAGCTGTCATTTCGCTAGATCTTTATTTAGTGCATAATCACAGAAGGTCTGTTCTAAGGGGATTACAGAACTCTGTAAATGAAGCCAGAGAAAATGAGAAAAAAATTGCCATCTCCACACCAACTGTTAAAGCAAGTTTAAGGTAGCTTGTTTTGCATAATTTAAAAAAAAATGAACATAAGGAAGTCATAAGAAAGATTATTCAGTCAACTGGTGCAGGATTTGCTAGAAAAAATTGATTGGACAACTAATTCACCTGGAGGTTAATTTTGTAAACTACATCCTATGCAAATGATTGATCTAACTTACCATTTTTTAAAAAATAAACTACCTCAGGAAGGATTCATGAGTAATGCAAAATGGTATAGCAAAACTATGAAATTATTTTTATAATACAGAAATTACTAGAGCAGTAGTACTAAAGTGCACTGCATGGAATTGACTCGTGGTAATTAACAAAAGTAGCAACTAAGTGTGTGGCCCTCAATCATGCCAAAGAATAAAAGAAAAAATCAATTAACAATTTAATTAAAAGTCATCTGACAACCTCAGTTATTCTGTTTAAATAAGATCATAAATTCACTTCCCAGTTTAGAATTTAGACCAATTATTTAATTAAAATGCCAATGAAATATTGACCTGGTGAAACCTTTATTCTAGGTGTTTTAAATATAGATTACCGAATTATCTTAACAGCTTCATATTCTATGAGATATGAATAGCAGTGTTCCTTTCATTTTATAAAATATTTTTACTGATGATGAATTGTTATGCTATAATACAGAAAACTTTTCTGGCAGAAGTGTGCTCAACCTTTTTTTGTCTGTTCCACAAATTTTTAGCTGTTACTTTCTTTACTTTCACTCATCTACAGTTAGTGCATATTTTCTTTCTCCTGATGAGAAGGCACACTGGAAGTTAATTTTCTGGTTTTGTTAATTCTTTTCCAGATGTCTTTGCTGCTGTGGGTTGTCCTTTTCTTATTTACAAGAGCAATCTCAGCTCTTGATTGAGTTCTGCCTCTTGTCTTTGGGAATTTCTGTTTTCCTATATTCAGATTTTGAATCTGCAAGATACTGTTTAGTCATCTAGGTTGTTTTTTAAAGGCAAATAAATTAATTTAAAATGAATGTTATATTGTTTAAAAATATAAATTAGTTAACTAGTGTGGTTTTTGTTAGATTGGTTTTTAACTTAATTTTTTTTTAAAGTTCTCTGGAGTTGTGGACTTCCCTCTTGCACCTCCATCTGCCCATATTTCTACTAGTAGAGGTTAAAAAAATACTTAATATTAAAAGCAGCATTAAAACTTTGAATACTTTCATGTCTTGAGCAAAGAAAATGGAGAAGAAAAAGACAGTCTATAAAAGAAAACAGTATGTTATCAGTCCTGGCATACTTAAGATATGCCACTGACATACTTAAGATAGTGGGGAACTAATATGAAAGAAAAGATTACCACCCTCCCTCTCTGCATTCTGCCCTGGCCACAGAAGCCTCTGCAGTAATGAACATGTTTCCTCACTGCTGAAGTACAGGTTCCTGATAACAGAAGGTTATCAGCATGATCGCCACTTGTCCTGGATGGGAAGAGAGGAACTTGATCTAATTAATTTCCTAGGTGTCACCTGGTGCTGGGACAAGCACAAACGTGTCAAGCAGAAATGGAGCATCGAAGCTAACAGCAGCTAGTAAACAGTTAGCAGTGGGTCTTTGCCACTGTAAAATGTATTACAAAACTTGGAGTGATCTTCATTCATTTCTCTTGAGTAAATTTCAGTTCATCATTCATTGTATGCATATGCTGCGATATTTCTAAACAGGCCCTGTTCATCAACGTTCATAGGGGTGGGAAATAGAAGTTGGACTCATGATCATCTACATTTTAAGTGTCGCTTTACGCCAGTGAAACCATTTTGAAGGTTCTATTTTCACAATGGTCACCAGTAGGACATGGACTCAGTGTTACCCTTACTAAATTGCTTGAAAAAAATCACTGAATTTGTAATACAAATAAATCATCAACTTCAGTGCCCCATCTTCCCCTGTGCCTCTTAAAGGTGACAGAAGTATTCAGTCTTCTGTCTGCACGGCTCCTGTGTGTACAGGCACTCTGTCCCTGCCCATCATTCCACACATAGCAGGTTTTAAGTACAAAGAACACAATTTACACAGTGTCAGTTTTACAACTCCCTTTACTGACACAGGAAAGTAACAACTTTTTTTTTTTTTTGAGATGTATATTGCAAACCAATCTTGAACTATTTTTACAAAGCTGTAATGGCTCCAACTGATATCCATGAGGACTTACACTGGAAAATTAATAATTTGAATATTGGGGTTTTTTTCTTATATGGAAGTTATTAATTAAAACTTTTTGTGTTTAGACTGTTAAAAATGGGGAAGATGCATAATGTGGTATCAGTCATTGACCTATTTAAGGTCACATTAGATATTTTTCATGAACAAATAGAAACATTACCGAATGAGTGTCCTGGTCTTTGGGGACTAGGAGCCCCCATCCTTCAATACATGAAAGCAAATTTAACATTCACAGCTCTCCTTTCTTATGTTGCATTTGTGTACAAAAATCCAACAGGTGTAAAAATGTACAGCCAGAGAGCTAATATGGTTTTTTTCTTTTAACCAAAGTAAATAGGAGCGTAAAATTTTATGGGAGTTGAATTATAAACAGTCTGTATGGACATACACAGTGTGCTTAGTAGTTGTGCTACAGAGTATACAAGGTACATATGCCATGGTACATTTGGTATTTCAGATCAGTTGCTATTACATCTTGATGTCCTAACTAAATATTACCCACAGTATATGTAGTTTTAATGTACCAAAATATACTTGAAATGTGATTAAATTCATTGTCATGTGCTTTGTAACATTTTACATCCTCTTGTCTGTCAATATGTCTTATGGATGTGCTCACCTTTGAACACTTTTAAACATCTTGTTTCTTTTAAGCAATCATAGTCAACTATTACTTGTACATTTTTATTTCACTTGTAGACCTTTATATTGCACCTTGTCATTAGCTGATGCTTTACAATTTATTTTATAACACTGAACTATATGACAAGGACTGTATCTTTCAGGTTTTTTGCACTAATCCAGAATGATGTACTGCCTGATTTTAATAGACCAGGTCATGAGCCAGGCTTGGTTCTGCTAGTTGGAGTTTATTTTTACTGCTATAAAATGTGCATTTATTCCTTTTTTTTTTTTTAATGCCTCTAAGTGGCGTGGTTTTGTAATTGCACATTTTTATTTTGACTGAAATGTCAAGTTTAAAGCTCATCTTACCATAAGATTACAAACTCTGCTTTTATGATTTCTTACTTCAATTCTATCTCGCTCTTGGATGACTGAAATGTGATTTTTAATTTTTTTTTTTTTTTTTTTCTGTCTAGACTCTGTTGATCTAAGTTGTTTAAATAAGTGTCTGGCTACAGTTGAATAAAGATATCAGTTCTGCTGACAAGCAATGATTCTGTACTAGCTTCTCTGTCATCCAGACCCATAACAGTACTGTGAGCAAAACACAGCAATAGTTTATTGTTGGAAGAACACAAATTACTTTTTGCTGCATGACAGTTAGCCTAAATTAAGCAGACAAAGATGGATTTGTGCAAATTTGTGCGCTGAGGCTGTACCAGTACCGTAAGTACCAGGTACTGTAGCATATTGAGGACCGATATGAAATCCTGACTCTGTGCCCTTTCCTGCTTTTCCTGCTTTACCCCCTGCTATTCTGAGGCTCTTTGTGTACTATACTGATCAAAATGTCATTACAATTTTCCAAAAAAAAATCGTTTTCCCAAATACAGTTGTAAGTCCTTTTTTATCTCTAAATTGCATAAAATTTGGGATTTTTTACTGTATATAACTTTGTTGCACTGAGGATCTTTTCCTCGCAGTTTCCTGAGATAGTGAAAATAATGTGTTCTCTTCCAAACCACGTACAAGCAGAGTTTAAAATTTCCAGTTTTCCATAGATCACAGTTTTGTAGGTTTTTGTTTGTTTTTTTTTTAAGAAATGTCAAAAAATTATAAATGTATTTAGCAAAGTAAGTTTTAGAAAGGTAGTTTTTTTCATAAAATTTTGATTGTAGGAGCAAGAGATTAATAGAAAAATTCTATTGCATTTCTTGGAAATAGGAATTGTCGGTATTTTAGTAATTTTCTATGCCATTTCCTTTTTTATGAACCTTTTCCATCACTTCTGGTGGAGTCTACATGTAGCTTCTTTTATTTTGAGAAGTTTTTTTTCTGTATTAAACTTAATCCTAGCTATTTATGTGTAGTCATACTTTTCTTCATTTTACAATATAAAAGGGGATTTATTTGTTACATTATCTTCTACATTTCTTTATATTCCTTTGAACACTGCTATAAACTTTACTTTTATTAAGTATTTTAGCATATGTTCTCTGTGAAAGATGTACAGTAATTTCACGATTATAAGCCGCACCATTTTGACTAAAATTTTGGTCCGAACCCAAAGTGCGGCTTATAATCAGGTGCGGCTTATATATGGACAAAGAACGAAAAGTTGCTGTTTTAGTTTGGAGGACAGGTGTCTGCTGAGAAAGGCAGGAGCTTCTCTTTGAAATGGAGAATGTAAACCCCCTCTCTCCAAATTATTATAATTTGGAAATCAAGGGGCTTTCAGGCAAAAATATGGGAATTAGGAATAACAGTTCTTTTCTAGGGAAATCAAAATAGAAATACAGTACTACAAAGAAACAAACTCCAAAGCCTGACAAAGTCAGAGTACAACCTGACACCCTGTCAGGCAGGGTGTTGGCAGCAGTCCCATTCAATGGTGGCTGCATCCTCCTGCAGTGACAGATGTGGCTCAGTTGAAGCAGTGCTCCTGTACAAGGTGCAGTTTCCCTCTGGAGGTCCAGTGGTGATGTGGAGAAATCCGGTTTTCCACTGGAGTCCAGTGGAGAAAGGGGCTACCTTAGTGTCCCAAAGCCTCTGTTTTTATTTTGGTAAGAAATGTTGGGCTCTTCCCCCTGGCTGGAGCAACTTTCAATGGGATGCAGTAATTTTATCAGTCCCACAGTGGGACTCAATGGCCATGAGCAGAAAATGACTGGCTGGAGGAAGGATGGGGTGTGAAAAGATAAAGAACAATGCCCTGCCTGGTTTCAATGGATGGCCCATTAGCAGAATATCTGCCATTGAGATAAGGGTCACTGTCCCCACCTTCAACAGATGGTGATAGAACAGATACCTTTTATCACACTCTGTATTGTAACATGCGGCTTATAATCAGGTGCGGCTTATATATGGACAAAAAACCAAAAAGTTGCTGAAACCCAGAAGTGCGGCTTATACTCAGTGCGGCTTATAATCGTGAAATTACTGTAATATTGTATTGAATTTTATTGTTCCCTCTAAGTTTTTGAAGACATCCTCTTAAGTGTAGTAAATTATTTTAATGTATGGCCATGACTATTAAAAATAATATGGTAACATAAACTACTAGGAATATATATTTATCGCAAAAAGTTTGGTGATAATTATCTTTCATACTGTGTGATGAATGTTTCAGGATGTAAGTGGCAGCAATTTCTAAGTGATAAATTTCTCAGGTTTTATAAAGGCTAAGAGCAAAACTTTTGCATCAAAAGCTGTCATTCTCTGCTGGTACAACTATTTGTTAAGGCAGCCTGAAAAATAAGTCTTTCTTTATAATGACATCTGAAGTTTCACAGCATGATTATTTTATTAGTATTTCATTTTATGAACAGACCTATGGTAAGGGTAGTTTATCTAGCTTCAACCTTATGTGGAGGTCATTAGTGTGGCAAAAAAAAGATAACGTGGAAAAATTATCTGAGCTGTGGATTGTATTTCCACCACATATTGAGAGAGAGGTGACAAAAGCTTTGCCTTCCTACTGCAGTTTTCCTTGAAGTGCATGTGAATTTCATTAATCTGAAGTTTCATGGTATACTTTTTCCATCATCCTTCCTGTAAGATAATACACATGAAAATTTTTTAAGTATATAAGTAGAACTTTTCTAGATGAAATTTTGACCTTGAAAACTTCTAGAACCAGTAGGGTTTTGTTACACAAAGGCCACTGCTTTTGCCATTAATCATAACAGACTGTGCCTGCAGCTATTGTTACCTTTTCCAAGTGAGTTATTAAAGATATAGGAACACGAGGAATGTTTATTGCAGATCATTTTATCAAGTCAGAAGGGCAGGAACCATTTGTATGGACTACAGCAAAAGGCATGTTTTTCCTGTCTTCATTTACAGTAAAGCTTCTAACTTAGTGCTTTTAGAATACATCAGCTTAAAATCAATCTGCTATTAAAGGAGGATTTGATATACCAATTCAATTGCTTAATATTAGTATTCATTCACAAAAGTATCTTCAGGGTCCTTTATGCCAATCCATGTCATCTGAAACTCCTTGCATATTTAAGCAGTTCTTCTCTTCCTCTGCATTTTTGGAAGCATAGGGAATGTCACCCCAATCTCCTAAGGGCTATTTGTTAGATAAAGGAACAAATACTTGGCTGCCTTTTTATCTTAATTAAATCATCATTGATGGAATGATGTATTGATTTATAGCTCACAGACATGCCAGGATCTTGAGGTTTTAAGTTCAAATGATAAAATTACTTTTTTAAAACAAAATGAAAATCAAATAGCAATATTACTTCCCCAAAAAGTTCATTTTTCTCTTTCTGTTTGGTTTAATTAGTTGAACCACAACCAGAAGAAAAAATAAAAAAGTATAATCAGCAGTCGTAAGAAATACATCATTTATATGACAGATAAATACTGATAGTGAAGAACTGCTGAGGCAGTCAAACTGTGGCCCCTTAATGATGCCTGCCCAAGTCACTGATCAGGTGGATAGGATTTTTGTGGGAAAGGTATTCATGAGAATGCTGGATGCTATACTAGGATGCACCAATTAAGAATTTCCAGGAAATTTGCAGAATTACATATTTACAGGAAATACTAATTGATGCATCCAATGACTGTTGCCATTCAGAATAGAGCATTGTTATTTGAGACTGACTAACAGGGGTTCCTGTGAAACACCAGCTGGTTTTGTGTGTATCCAAAGAGGAATATTTGCCTACTCAGTCTCAGGTCCTTCTGAATTAGACTTGAGCAAAAGTACATTGTGGGGCAGAGAGAAAATAGGTTTCTTCAGAAAATTCCAGAACAGATTGGAACCACAGACATGAATTGATTCCTACAGATAAGACTGGAGAAACTTTGAAACCCATCACCACTCAAAGTGTTTCTGTTTGTTTGAGCTTGAAGAGTGAACAGGTAAATGAGTGCAAGTGCTAACTACATCATTCTCTTGTGCACCCATTGGACATGATCAGATGGCCTATGGGTGACATTCTAGATTTATATGTGCATAAAAACATATAGATAGGTATATGTTATATTATTACTATCTGTTCTTCAATCGTGGTTGAATACCATCAGTTCTACAATGAGATGCTATTTTTATTAGTCAATCCTTATCAGTCTGGGGATGCAAATGTTCCCCAAAACATGTATGTAATGCCCTTTCTGTCAGTGTCAAACCAGAAAGGTTTTAAACTTACCATATATGCTAAACAATTAATTGCATAGTGACTTGCAGATTATGTTTATACAGGGACGCACCAATGATGTGACCTGACAGACAGAGATACTACCATGATGTACTCTTGTAGCGTGGCAAATTAAGTTTTAAAAATTTTTGTGCCACAGTTACCAGCTTTATTCATCCATCTGAAATTCAGTGCTTGGGCCTATAAGAGAATTGCAAGTGAGAAGGTATCTCATCACTGAAATGAACTGTGAAAAGACAGTATTAGAATATTCATAGTACTTAGCAGTACAGTAGCTGCTAAGACATAGATGCTCTTTGCTTTCTTTGTGCCAGAGTAGAACTTGAGTTTGAAAAGTTTGTTGTGTGCAGTGACTCTAATAAGTTCAGTTCCCTTTTTTAAGGTGCCTTTACTCTCAGTATTTGCCTAATTTAGGAAGGATTTTCTTTTTCATGTTGTCAGTGTGAAATCAAAGCTTATTTCTCTGTAATATTTCTACTAATGTAAAACTTGCTTTCAAGAACAGCATGTGGTTTTTTTCTCCATGGATCAAGTGAAAAACTGCTTTTTCTTTTCAAGGTGATAATTTATACATAAGGTGATGTAAACAGATACTTATATTGCATACAATAACTTGCAGATTTTCCCTTAATCTGAAAACCCAATTAAGCATTGCCAGATTAGCTGCTAAACTCTCTTATGGATAAACATGATTTAAATTATTCTATACCTTCCTCTGAGAAGAAAAATCAGGAAAATAAATTTATTTTTATCTAGAAAGAGGGCTGAAATGAAACATTGCAGACATTGAGAGGAGATTATAATGATTTTATACATCTGTAATATTTTAAACTGTATTTTTACATTTGTTCAATGTTTTAGCTTTTACAGTTTTTACAGGCTTTCAGTGAATCCTTTTGCTAAATGAGGACAGTATACAGTGTTGGATGAAACATGGGAATGCTGTTTTTCTGAAGGAAAAAACAAAAGAACATTAGAGAACTTTAATTTCTCACATAGTATTAGTTTAGGAGACCCTCTTTCAAAGGAGGCTAAATGTGCTAACTTTGAGAGCTTGCAACAGTGTGTAGTCTATTCCAGAGCTTTATTACATTTTTTTCTCATGGGCATGCATCTTGCAGCAATTTAAGGCTATTTCTTCTTGACCTTTTCATTAGATATGTTTTTCCTTTACAGGTTTTAGAATGGCTCTTGAACTGCAACTCAGCTTTTTTCATATATGAGAGCATTAGTTTGGGTTTGAGAATAAGTTAATGATGAAGATATCCAAAACAATAAACAATAGCACTAAGATGGTGACAATGATTAGAGATGGTATTTGGAGCCTACTCTTGGGCCCTTGGTGGGATGGTCTGAGGACTCTTGGAAGGTTTTTTTTTCCAGGGTGCTTCCAGGCATGTGTGAAGTCCAGAGAATAATGTCAGTCTTAGTATTTCAGGTTTAAGCAAGTAAATTTAGGTCACACAAGCTGCTGGGCTGCTGAGTGGGGCACTGCTGCTTTCAGGGCCAGGCACATGCATTTCAAATTTCTGAATGTGAGTTTCACAGGGATTTAAAATGTATTAAATGTGTGAGTGACAGAGCAGGCATCTAGATTGTTAGCGAATTGCAGGCTGGTATATAGACCACATAACTGTATTACAGGTCCTGTTATTGTATTTAACTACTAATATAAATTAGGTTATTTGTTCAGGTACATAAACCAGACAGACGCAATTAATATATTTTTTATATTATTAAATTTGGGGGAGAGTCTAGTATTTCTGAGATACTTTGCCAGAGATTGAGGCCAGCAACTATATTCTGTGATGAGAATTGAATTCTCTGAGAATTTTGCTCATCCAAAGTGAGAGAACCAAAACATAGATAAAGTTTTGAAGAGTCTGAACTATAAATTAAAAAGTTCCCTCCTCCTGTTGTATTCTATAATGGATTTTAATTGTAAAAAAAAGTAGATTTTTTCAGAACTAATTTAATGACTAAGTGTCATGGTGAGAAGATATTAAAAAGAACTGCACTAGAATGCTCTCTCAGCAGAGAATTACATTATAAATAAAAATATGCACTTGGCTTAGGTGAGTATATATATCAATATTAACAGGCATTTAAAATCTTGACTTTAATATGTTTCATAAATTTCCTTCTGTCAAAGGTGGAAGTCTGTAAGCCACTAGTAATGCTTTTGAAGCGAAGTAATACAGAAAATATTGTATAGTACTCCCAGAAGATGAAGGTGTGAATTTTCCCATACATCATCTTAATGGCAACATTTTCTATGAAATGACATGGGGCACTCCTTTCATATTTAATGACTTTTATTTGCCCAGCTTCAAAATGCCAAATGTACCTGTGAACAGTACTTTAATATTCATGGATTTCTGGGATGGCTTTGACAGTTGTCAGCTAGAAAAATGGCTTAATTAAGAGGAGTATGACTTGCGATTTCCTCTTCATGCTTAGCCACATACACAAACATGCAACATATAGCACCACGTTTGTCTTCCACAGAAAATTTACAGTTCACAAATGAGAGTGTTCTTTTCCTATCACACTTGACTATGTTGATTGGAAATGAATTTTCATTTGTTATAATTGCTGGAATACCTTAGAGGAAAATATACTCTAGTTCAGAGGGTAAAAATCCTGATCAGCACTGAAACTGATGATTTGATATTGTAAATATGACTAAAGTAGAGTTATCATTACGTTATCAAAGAAGAAAATAGAAAGCTAAACTATAGGCAGTCATTTTCCATATAGCTGAGTTATTTGTGTAAGAAACAGATTTTTGAAGAGATTAAAGAGAAAGCAAGAGTGTTTTGAAACAATAGAAGTTCTGGTGGGTGATCATGTTCATACTGTATTGCTAACAGCAGGAAAGCATAAACTAAACAAAAGTTTAGACATTAATTGGACTAGTATGCAAGAAAAATGAAATGTATATCATGTTCTTAGAGGAGGAAACAGGGTGGACCTAAGACTTATCCTAGTGGATGAAGCCCTGAACAGTTTGGATTTTTTATAACATTACACACACCTTCAAGAATAAGAAAAAGACTGTCAGTATGAAAACTTGGAAAGTATCTATAATATCAACTCCTTCTAGTTTGTCAAGTACTCACTCAAAGTGAGGTGTGAACATTTGTGTTAAAGAAAATGCATCGTTTGGACTAGAAATACCTGATATAAATTAAACATGGAAATGTAGGAAGTTAAGAATCTAAGCATCTTCAAGGAAAACTTTAAGTGATCAGATAAAGTCAGAAATAGTGTATTTTGTAAACAACGCTATAAATAACCCCAGGAAGCTCTCTTTTAGTGCTGTCAAAAAATATTTTTAAAAGGATCCTGAGTTTCTTGGGAGTGTAAGTAGAATGACAAGACTTTAGGGTCTCTCATATAACTTTATTTAAAGGTATATAGCCAGATGGAAAAGCATAGTCTATCATTAGATAGCTCTTTTTAACTACCATTAACTTAACTCTCTTTCAGTGAAACAAAAATTCCATGTTTGAATTCTATATGGATTTTCTTGCACTTGGAGCTCTGGTTCTATCAAAACTTTAGGCAAACTGGAAAAGCTCAGGCAAAGTGAAAAAGCTGTTTTTGTTTTTGTTTTGTTTTGTTTTTTTAAATTAGATCTTAGTTTTAATTACCAGGTTAGATTCAAACATGAACAGGATTTAGAGATTTATCACTAGAATTTAATGAGTTCCACTGTCTAGCTTGAACCAACAGCTAACTACTTTAAATTGTTGCAATTAATGAAATTTCTTCCCTATGTCTGAACCACAAGTTAGAAGAATGTTTTTGCAGCTTTAGGTCTCAATAAGAATTAAGATCACAAGGCAGTGCTGATTTTGTGGTCCAAATTGCATAATGAGAACAACATTTTAAAGTTGTTCTCAACCCAGGTTGTGATTCTGTTTCACTGGTGCCTCTAATAGTGTGCTGTACAGAGGTGGTTTTTTCTCCCTGCATTTTATTCAGTGCTTAATTTGTCCTCATATCACTTGTAGATTCCCACTTAAGGAATTCTGTGAAATCGTGTATATAACTTGCAGATAATGTATACTGTAGGCAGATTGCAAAATGGGGACATCCTTATCAGTTCTTGACCAAAAATATTTTCTGCACTAAATTCACAATGAAATTTTTTTATTATATAGAGAATTCTTCTTAATTTCTTGTAATTTACCGCTGTGTAAGTATTTTTATTTGATTATAGGTCCTGAGCAGTGGAGTTACACAAGCTTGTGAGTAATTGCCTTGCCACACTGAGAGCTTAGTAGAGCTAACTTTATGCAAGACTCATTTCTGAAAAATAAAGAGTATCTTCTTCAAATCCATCTGTAGTCAAGGAAGCACTTAAAAATTATTTAAAACACCCAGCTTTCTTAGTAGTCCATGAAAAGGTATGGCATCTGAATTAAGTCTTGAATTCTGAACACAAAATTTAGGTTTGATATGAGAGAGAATCAACAATGAACTTTCTCTTCAGTGGGAAAATCTGCCAAACAAAAGTCTGATATTTTTCCTTATATCAGCGGTGAAATCTGTGGCAGTGGACATTACTCTGTGCAGTAATTCAGGGTTATCTGGTTTGCTCCATGATAATTAATTTCCTTTTTAGTTACTTTAGCAATCAAATATGTGTTTTTGTAGCTTCTGGGAATATTTTGGCTTTTTATTATGCTTAATCCCTGTAAAAATGGCTTTTTGAAGAAAGACATTTGATTTGTTGCATTTCTTTTACCATTAGAGAACTTGTACTTAAATGCATCTGGAGAGAGAAGGACAGGAGGGGATTAATTGTTTTTATTAAGAAATTAACAGGAAGTTTGATAAATAATGATGAGGGTGGCCATGAAGTGTTACTATACTGATTTACTGTTTCCATTCATCAATAGTTATTGACTTTTTCTGGACTTAAATAATGATCCTCTATATACTTTTGTTCATGTGTATATAAATTCAAATGAACTTCCAATAACTTCATAAGAGTTCTCATAAAATTATATATTCATAAGCTTTGCAGAAGTGGCATTTCAGATTATTAATATTCTAGATAGAAACCAGAGAATTAACTTCCACCTGGCATTAGCTGAAATAAAGCCATAGATTTCCGTGATACTGAAGTGATTTACGTCACCGGATTTTTTTCCTTTTAAGTTTTTAGATTTGATGATTATAAAAATTTGTATTTAATCAGTCAGAATTAGCAGTATTCAAGGAAAGCTTTGCCACACACAGAGATGGGAATTCAGGAGGTTATACAGATACTGAGGTGTTTATCTAGACATCCCAAGTACACAAATACCCTGCCTTTTTCATGTTACGCAGCATTATGTTACATAAGTAATATCTCATATTCCAGAGTAACATTTTTTTTATATATTGGAATTCTATAGTTGCTGTTGTCTGATGTGAGATAATCAAGACATTTTTCAGTGCTGTGGGACTTTTAAATTAGGAATACTAATTGATGTCTTTCATCATCTGGATGAGGAATAGGTCACTAGAGAATATAACATTCTCGGGTGACATGCCATTATACAACAGGGGCATCTCTGAGAAATTCTTTGACATGGCAGTATTTCATAACATGATTTGCCCATAACCATAGTCAAATTTACTGTATTCCAGCACAGAGAGTAAATCTGCCATCAGTCTGTCAGTTACATCAGTAAAGACCCCTTTTCTCAGGTGTCAGTCCAGAAATCCTTCATTGTATTCATTGATTGAGCTGCAGATTATTTCACCTCTGGCCTTCAGAACAGCAATAATTTGGTTTTTCATCAAAAATAATATTAAATGTAAATTACAATAACATATGCTGAAAAAATCCGCATCCTGTTGACACATATTATCCTTGATGTAATTACACTAATTTCATGATTATAAGCTGCACCTGATTGTAAGCCGCACGTCCAGGTGTTGGCAACATTTCGTTCTTTGTACATATATAAGCTGCACTGGATTGTAAGCTGCACTTTTGTTTGCAGTGAAGTAACCAATTTGTAACAATCACATGATCGCGGGTTTTACTGGCAGGTGCTCAATTCACGAGCTCTGCTCCCCCCGCGGTGCTGGAGAGAGAGGGAGCCCACCCCACAGCCAGTGGGAGAGGGAGCCTGGCCCCCAGCCAGCGGGAGGGGGAGCCCAACCCGCAGCTGGCGGGAGCCCGCCTCCCCCCGCCGCGCAACAGAGTAACCAATTTGTAACAATCACGCGATCGTGGATTTTACTGGCAGGCATTCAATTCGCAAGCTTGGCTCCGCCCACAGCTCACACATCTGTTTGGGAAATTTCCGAACTTTGTTCATATATTGGCTGCTCCTGAGTGTAAGCTGCATTTCCGAGTTGGGACCAAAATTTAAGTCAAAATGGTGTGGCTTATAATTGTGAAATTACTGTAATCTTATTTGCTTCCCTTGTGAAAAAAATTAGCAAACTGTGGGAATTTTTTGTGAATTTACAAGTGATTTTGTTAAAAGAAGTAGTATACATCAGTGGAAACTCTTGAAGTTTAAATTACAATCTAGCATGTTCTATTTAGAGCACGCAGTACTTAGTATATGTTCAGAAAACAGCACAAGACTGGAAGAAAGATGGAACTTGCTGCTGTTATGTGGGGTATACACTAAAAAGTTATGAAAGTGTAAAATGCACTGGGCTTTCACTCATTTTCACTTGCTAATTTTAGTATAACAATGATCAGTTACAATAGTCATGAATTAAAGGGGGAAAAAAGGCTACACCAGTTAGCTCTGAAACAAAAATATCAAAAAGCTGTAATTTGAGAGCAGCTGATCACAGCAGTAACATTTTCAGTGATGTACATTATCCTTATGGCTCTGTAATTTTCTATCAAACTTCTGTTTTTCTTTATACTACTGCATCATATACTTGGTCAAGTTTGGTATTTTAGGATTTTGAGCAGATCTTAAATTTTAGCCTTTTTTATAGTGAAGTAGAATGCATGGAAGGAGGGGATTTGATTTTTTCAATGACAGGCTTAATTTGTGTGTAGCTGGTTTTGGGTTGTTGTGTTGTTTTGTATAGCTAAGAATACCTACTTTTACAGATATATATATATATAAAATTGTATAATTATGTTGTTATTAATTTTAGTTAAGAATAAGACAATGAAACATGAAATTTTAGGAACATATATCAAAGACAGATCCTTTTCCATATTATTAGTCCATTTGATTAAGAACCTTCCATATTACTAAGGAAAAAGACATTTGTTTGAATGTATTAATTTGAATATTAGCAAGCAATGATAGATAATGAGTCATGCTATTGCATGGAGCACTAGCATTACAGTGAGACAAATCATCAGGTACAGCCTGCATCAGGGGCTGGTTTTGACCTTTTATATAATGATGAGTTTCTTAAAACTGCAGGAATTTGACCTTACAAAGGGAAAATTGCAGTTTGCATGTGTACCTTCTCTATTCCTTGGCAGCATCAGGAGGGATTCTTGGAAATTATCTAAAATGTTAGTAGGTATGAAGTCTATGAAGATGAGGAGTTGGACTTTACGAAGTGGGCTGAACATGTAAATCCGAGCCAATACCTTTTATTTGACAATGTATGAATTGTGATGAGAAACTCAACAGAACTGCACAAAAATAATGAGGTTTCAGTTTATGATGTTTGAGAAGGCTGTGCTGAAGACTCAGCAGAGAATTTTGAATTCCAAATAAGGTGTTTAAATAATAGATGATATTGATTGTATATACTTTGCCTATGCAGTAATTTCTCCACATCTGAAGTATGTGCCTATCATTCTTTACAAAGATGTGGTACAGGCTTATATGTGCTGTGACTCTAAAATACTATACCATTTCAGTTATTTATTGAGGTCCTCAGTCTTGATGGACGCTCAAAGCTGGATCTCTTGGCTCTTACTTCATCTACTCTGCAGTCCTTATCTCAACAACAGCCATCTCTGGTCTGCATTGCACCCTCTCTCTGATGTCCTCCATCACTACAGAGCCTCCTCTTTGATTATTGATTGCTTTTTTTTATTATTAACTAATGCCCATTAATTGCTGTTGGTCTCTGGCACAGTCATCCAAAGCAGACTACCAGCTTCTCCCTCTCTTCTAACCTTAGTTCCCCCAAAATGTGCATTGGCCTTTTGTAGCTATTTCAGATTGCCCTGAAAACTGTTGGGACATCCCCATTGCTGCACATGTATCATCACTATCTGCTAGGACACTCTCTGTTGCCTACATGCAGAGATGTTTTTTATGTGGCTGTCACCAAATTAAATCAGAGCAATCAGCAAGTAGAAAATAGAAAAAAAACGCAAAGCAATAAGCTGTTATCTTACAGCGTCTCTTCTTTCTTGCCATACCTGCATGATTGTTTTTTAATTACTGCAGTATGAAAAGTTTCTCGTATGTTCTGGCTCAGTTTACTTCTTTTAGGTTGTGTCCTAACATTGTAGCTAGTTGAACAGTAAATCTCCAGAAAAGCCCACTATATATCTACCTACTTATCTTTGTATTTTCTGTTAATTCAACTAGACTGTTGATGATAATTACAGTAATTTCACGACTATAAGGCACACCGGACTATAAGGCACACTTCCGGGTGTCGGCAAATTTCCGAACTTTTGCCAATATATAAGGTGCACCGGACTATAAGGCGCATTTTTTTTTTGCAGCGAGGAATCCACTGCCGGCTCCCCCCGCGCAGTTGCTGGCCGAGGCCCTGCCTCCACCCGGCACCTGCGGTACCGCGGGCCCCTAGGTTCGCCTGCACTGGGCAGCCGCGGCCCTACCAGCTTCCCCCGCAGCTCACACTTCTGGGTTGGCAAATTTCCGAACTTTGTCCATATATAAGGTGCACCGGACTATAAGGCGCACCGGACTATAAGGCGCACTTCCAGGTTCGGGCCAAAATTTTAGTCAAAAGGGTGCACCTTATAGTTGTGAAATTACTTTAAGTGGCTGTACTTGTTAGCAGGGCAAAAGTTAAGCATATAAGTAACAAACAAAAAGATATGCAAAGAGCTGAGTTAGGAGTAGGGATATAATTTAGAAATTTATCATAAATCCCAGATCTTGTCATTATGCTGAAGAATTAAATGGAGTTGTCAATACTTTCATATTCTCTTTGCCTCATCACATATGCTATTAAATGTCAGGGCTTTACTAATGTGCATACTAAACTCATCTCCCATATTTTGGTCTCTCAGTCTTCGTCAGGGCTGTTGTTTTTCCATAGTGGCAGAAGGCAGTCCATGTTTTTTAACAGCTGCAATAGAAAATGTCCTCAGGAAATTTTGGAGGGGAGGATGGCTCTCAGGTTTTGTGTGATTGTAAAACCCTTACTGGGAACACTGTTTCACAACATCATTTCACTGAGCTTAAGCATGGAAAGGGTGCCTGCTGCCCTCCTCTGCTGCCCCCTGTCATTGTTTAATTGACTGACCCATCAGCTGCTCTTCCTCAGTTACTGTGTTCCCTGCAGCTCTCTATTGATTTTCTGGTTAGAAAAAGTTCATTGAGACAGCTGTGCTTGAAGGTAACTTGGTCCTTTAAGTTTTGGACATTGCTTTCAATTTATTTAAATTTTTCTGTTTAAACAGGATGAGTCTGTGGTATTCTCTCTCAAGGGATATATATATATATAAAAATATATTAAACAATTATGGTGGCTTACAACATTCATTAAAATTAAAATTCATATAGAGTGTATATTTATTATATAAATAATAGGAAGGTACATGCCACAGAGTACATAACAAATGTGTCAAAAAAGTGTATTAGTGGAATTTTATTCAGCTTGGGTTTTTTTTTAACCCCATAACCTGGAAAAGAAATTTCAAATCTCCAAAGCAAAGCATGGATGGTTTGTTTAATGAATTAAATAAAAAAAAACCTATATATTGTTTTCATAAGAATAAGTTGATCGATTTTTGTTCATTTTTAGATTGTAACCTGATGCTTTTATAACCAAAAATGAAATTATATTTTTCATTAATTTGTAAATTCCTTGGTAAAGGAAGTTCTAATAGTATATTTTCAGGAAAGAAAAATGTTTTGAACAGTTGGATTTAATTTTATTAGTTAAGTGATTCACCTCTCTTCATCTGTACATGGAATGGTAAAGTGCATGGCTAGTTTTGTCTCTGTAATCATCTCCATTCACAGGTGTCTAGCACCTCTACTTACCTAGATCAAGAAGGAATTCAGAGTTAGATATGTCCAGTTTGCATGTGTGTAAGACTTTGTTGCTCATCAGTCCACATCAATTTTTTTTTACTAAAGATTTGAGAAAGTGCAAATCTGTAGAAAACCTTCCTTCCTCTGCCATCTCACATGCACTTTATTCTAGTCAAGATTGGAGCACATGATCTCTCAAACCAGCATTGCAACTTATCTCCCGGTGTGAAATCAGTTGTGTATCTCGGCCTTTAGATCAATAGAGAGTGAGCAGGGCAGTAGAGTTGCTGATGGAGGGCAACCCAAATTAAGTTAAATCAGGATACATTCAACTAGGTTTAGTAGAGACATTTGGAGAGAACATGGCATGGAAAAGGACAGGAGAATTGTGACAGCATCACATTACTGCTGACAGCTTTTATGCTGTCATCAGTTTGCTTTTAGATCTGCCTACAGAAATATTATTTATTGGTGCCTGGGCTGAGTTTTTCATGTGTGTATAGGGTGCAATAGTAATATAATTGCATATAAAAGCAAGTAGTAATCTAAAATTAGTAGAGTACCTGTATGTAAAACACTTGATTGTTTCGAAGATACAAGTTTATGAAACCTGTCAAACAGTTCAGTCTTTCTCAAGCATAAAACTCTGAGGAACAGGACAGAATTATTTTATCTGAAACTCTAAAACTACATGCTGCCTGTAATATTTCAAAATAAATGAACAGAACAAAATGCAGCAACTAAAGTATTTGTTTGAATAGAGGGATGGAATCTAGCCAAGAGTTTTTGTTAACAAGAGAGAGTATGACAAGATTGTCCCATTGGCATTGGGAGTGATTCTAAGCCAAAGAATTCCTTCTCTCTCAATTATGCACTGCCTGCTATGAATTCTGTTTTGATTCTAAAAAGTCACATGTCATGCTAATTTAAAATGTAGTAGATTGGATGGAGAGAGGAACAGAATACTAACAGATGATGATTATCCTTTTTCAGTTTATTTGTTTGTTTTGTTTTGTATTTTGTTTGGGGGGTTTTTTGTGCTTCAAGGCTTGTAAACTAAGCCACTATTATGTTATCATGAGTTTAAAGCCTGTTTAGTCATCAGCAGTGGGTGCTGTGGGCTGTTTAGTGGATATAAATACCAGCTCACTGGCAGAGTGAAATCTGGGCTTTTTGCACTCCCAGCCTCGTCTGAGTTCCAGTCCCAGGAGCACTTGCAACTTCAGTCTCCCTGATCGTACTAGCCATGTATTTTCCCTTTTAACCCCTTGACACCCTTACTGCTCCATGGTCTGTCTGGTAAAGCAATCTTACCCTCAGTGGCAGGTTGCCACAGGAGAGTTAGACATGGCCTTGGGTAAATGATGCTCAAATAAATTCTCTTACAGAGTTCCACATCGATTAATTGCAACCCCATCTATTTTTCCCAGTAGCCTGTTTCTGAATATGTGGAAGGTAAAAATCAAAATCCGAAAGAATTAGGATGTTACAAAATAATCTTCTTTCATCCTCTTTGCTGCTGGTGGTGGAAGGAAGATCTCTGGTCCTGCCCTCCAGCTGCTGCACAACACGCTGCTAGCTGCTGGAAATGGAGATACAATCTATATTTTAAATATTAGCATCATATATGTGTGGTAGTCAATCCTTGCTGTGTTGCTAAGATTCCACTGAGTATCTTGTTTCCCTGCCAGATTTATCAGCCCCCATTTTTTAACCAACCTCTTGGAAAACAATTAATGCATGGCAGCAAAAACTACATCTGTATACTCTGCTGATTGTAAGAGCAGGAAGCTTGGACTTTGGATTTTCATTTCAGAAATTTTTTTTGCAAATAGTAACACACAAAGCTGCTTCTTTTTTTTTTGCAGAGTGATTTTAAAGCTACTCCTCTTGAGATTCAAAGTGCAGGTTAAACATTTGCAATATTCTTTTGACTGGAGACTCCCTAGTATCCACTGCATGTGAAAATATTGAAAAATTGGCTATTTTTGAAATAGTGGCTCAACCGAGAAAAAAGCCCTGATGTCTGAAGTGTATACTGCTTACAGCTAGAAAGCAATTCAGTGTGATAAGTGTAAGTGTGAAATGAATATGAAAAGATTAATGAAAATAATGGGAAAGTTTAGAAGAAGCATTGGTTTTAAATTTGTTCTGGGTGAAAAATATGTAATTATAAGTACTATAATCTTTTTTTGCCATAATTACATTCTAAAAATTAGAAGATAATTAGTGCTAAGGAGCATTCCCTTTTATTCATTTCTTGCTACATGCTTTTTACAACATTCTCAAGTCATTACATACAGCAAACTACTGCATTTAAAATGTGTAATCCATAGTATTCTAGCCTCAGTGTGTTTTCTGAAGCTGAAAACAAGGATGGACATTATTCCTGATTTTAAAACCAAAAAGAGGGTCTTCGATTACATATTTATTCCTGAATATCCCTTTTTTGGAGGTAGAGTTCTTTAGAGGGTCAAAGGTAAAGTTTCAGGTTCTGAAATGTAGCCGGGTCCTCTGTGAAAACTGCTCACCAATGTATGTGCCTATATCCAACATACATACCTATAAGGCACCATCTCCATTATCAGCAGGAGAAAAGATCATTCAAAGTTAAATCCTGATTAAATTTGAAAACTGAAATCTCCTTATCCTTTCTCCTTAGACTGAACTGCAGTAGCATTTGCCCTGTTTTCCAATTTTGTAAATGAAAATTATCAATCACAGCTGAATTTTATTCTGAAGAGTTATAGTCAGAAAACTTACACCAAGATACTTGGAGTGCTTCATGCTTCACTGCTAGTGACAGCACTGGAAACTCATTTTGGCAATGTTCCAGACTTGATGTTATGACATTAAATATTTTAAATACTAGAAGGTTAGAATGAATTTAGAAATACTTTAAATTATGCAGTAGCATTAATCAGTATATTAATTTGAATTAGGTTATATTGTATCAATATAGTATTAATATAGTATAATTAGTACAAAGGTGTTGCTAACTATGATGTCTCAGTAGAAGAGAAGGGATAACAGGTTAAAGCATCAAGAGGAAAAGTATGTGTACTTGTTGCGGATCAGAAAAAAAAGCACATATTAGAATAATATGTTCTTTTTAATTCAGAAATTAATATGCTTTATTCACTTACTACATTACATGATCACTTAGAAATTTACGTATCAATAACTTTTCTTCACATTTGCACAGAGCTGGAATTTATGCTTTGCTCTGTTTCTTGTTCCTGGGCATGTCTGAAAGCTGAGCTATTTACTTGTCCATAAGATTCAGAAGTCTGAAAAGAAAGAGAAAAATGCATCTCTCAACTCCAACTTAAAGTCTTTCTGGCAGTTAGATATAATATTTTACACTAAGTGACTATTGAGTGGAGGCACTGACATCTGACACTACAAAGACTAAAATATTCATGCATATTAAAAATACAGAATGTAAGAAATAATGTTCTCTACTCACATTCACTGGTAGGAGTTAAGGCACATATATTAATCATATCTTTGGTATCCCTCTGTACCTTCAATCACTTGCCCAAAACCAAGGATACGACTTGAAGTTTTTGAGCAAGTTTTAATCTTTGTTTTGAATGCTGATCATGTTGGAAAAAAGAGACAGAAATCCTTCTTTTAAAATTTGTAGCATTCATTCAAGTTTTTTCAAAAATTATCTTTTGAAAGAAGGAGAAAGAAATTGAGTTTGTTTATTGTTTTAAAGTAAATATTACAATCACTTTTCTCTCTTTGTTTTGGCAAATTAGAAAATCTCACCAACATAATGATTAGATGGAACCATTCAGCTCTGGCATATCCACTCCTCAAAAAAATCACATATATGAGAATTGTGTCAATCTGAAGAAGGCTTCTTTAAAAGTTAGCTTTTGCACAGGAGAAAAGCTACACATTCTGTTCTGTTTTCTTACTTCTGTGCAATTATAGTCTATTTTTGATAGTAAAGAACTAGTTTATTTTTGAAAGTAGAAAACCTCTGTTTCTTCTGCAGTTTCTTTACTTTTAAAGAGGCAGTGGGGCATGTAAGGCAATGTACAGAGCCAATGTACAGTACAGACTGTACCAGAGCTATAATATCTGCTAAATGTTTCACTGCCCCAATAGAAATCTTCTTTTGTGAATATCCCTCTAAAGTGGTAATACTTTTGGTAATGGCAGCTCTTGTAGTGCTTTTGAAATGCTTTCCTATTTAGCATGCTTATGGGAAGCTTCCATACGCTTCTGTAGGAAAGAGCTGGAGTAAAGTGGGAGAGAAGGAAAGACATTTTTCTGTTCTCACTTGGGAATCTGTGTTTTTAGCTTAATGAGAGGAGCAAACAAAGCTTGTGATCCACAAAGACAAAAAAGCATTCATTTGAAATGATATTTCAAATAAAAAGAAAATATAAATCAAATTTTTGTTTGTTTATTTCAGAAAGTAATATTTCTTTACCATATCTGTGATTGAATAGAGAGGCAAATGATTACTTCTTGATGTGTAGGATCAGCAATATTGCTTTTTAGAAAACTGTTATTTTTCTTTCATGTCTGGTTTGTGAATTCAGTTATCTGATGGGTTTGTGCAAATGGCAAATGTCAGGTTTCTGAATTAATTATGTGTGGATGGCTTAGATATACAAAAGAAATATGCATGAATTCAACTGTATTGAATATTTCTCTTATACTTGTCAGTCAGTTGTTTTATCAAATTTTTTACCTTTTAACCATAGATAAAAAGGTATCTTTTTTTTTTTTATTATTTTTTTCTGGTCATAGTATAAGCAGTTTAATTAGTTGCAAAAGGGAAATAGAGGAAAAGATATTTACATAGTTTTGAAAAGTATATTTTCCAGATTGGGTTGGGATAATTTTCTTCTTAGTAGCTAGTGTTTTGTATTTGTGCTGGAAACAGTGTTAATAATTCAGGCATGTTTTATTTATTGCTGAGCAGGGCTTAAACAGAATCAAGGCCTCTTCTGGTCCTCACCCCATGCTACCAGCGAGAAGACTGGGCGTGCACATGGATTTGGGACTCAGCTGGGACAACTGACCCCAGCTGGCCAGAGGGAGAGTCCATACCATATGGCATATCCTGCATTGGTCAGTTGGTAGCATACAGTTGTCTTTCGTTTATATCATGTGTCTGTCTTGGTTTTTATCTCCCTCCATTTATTTTTCTTTCCCCTGCTATTTTCCTTTTCATTTGAATTTTTATTATCACCATCATAATCATCATAATTTGCTATCATCACCATGTACAATTACTGTTATCCTTCTTTCAGCTGTTAAACTGTTCTTATTTCAATGCATGCATTTTCTCCCTTCTGCCCTTTGATTCTCTCCCCCATCCCACTGAGCAAGAGGAGCGAGTGAGTGGCTGTATGGGGCTTAGTTGCCAGCTGAGTTACACACATAACTGACTCCCAGCAAATTTAAGGAGACATTAATTTTTATTTGTTTTGTGCAGAACTGAAAGCTGCTGAGCTTGATATTATAAATTCCTTGGTGCCCTTCCCTTTCTTTGATGAATCCTTGAAAACTGGTACGTAGATTTAGTGTTGTTGACATCAAGTTAGACTAATAATTAACAAACAAAACAAAGCAAAATCCTTATGCAAGAAATTTACTATAATTCTGAAAACTGAGAGAACATTTTTATTCAACTGAAATCTTAATGACTAAATAGAAAACATTCTTTTTTGGTTAGAGAACTAAGAAAATACATTAATGTATTACTCAGTGGAGTTGAAAAAAATAATACATATAAATAAATATCAAAATGAAAAACACTCTATAAAGAACAAGACCCATGTCACAATTATATTCTGACACTTTTTTTTTTAAAGTTATAAATTAACTCTGCATTTTGAATAGAAACTTGTTGTAAGCATAGAAATCTGGAAATGTCTCTCTGTCAACTTTATTCCAAATGCAAGAGGAAACAATACCATTTTCACCCCGCACATCACCTTTGCACTAAACACCAAGTTTATTTTCTATACCAAGTGTCCTTGTTATTTTCTTGTTCTTTTCTTATTATTCAAGTAATCATAGATAAATGATTATCACCATTAGGGTTGGTGATTTTTTAAAAATTGGTTGCTGTTGTTTTGCATTGGATTTCTGTCCCACCAAGTGGGAGAGTCTTCAAAATATTAAGCAATTGCTGATATTTTGTGACTAGAAGAGGAGCTCTGAGAGGTGAACAAGAATAGTAACTAAGCCTAGATTACAATTCTGAAGTTGGTAAAACTGTATAAATGGGAATTTTAAAAAGCGGATTCTGATGTTACTACTTGACGTTGCAAAGAGGGTTTTAAAAAATTACTTTTCAAGTTCTGATGATTAAGGATCATAAAAATACTTTAGTATACATGATTTTTACCAGATAATTCTGTAGTGCTGTAGGTTATATATCAAATTGACTTTCACAAAGACGTTTTAATTATGGCTTGAAAAGTTTCTATTGAAAAGTTAAAACAGTAGTTGAGGAAAAAAAGAAAATTACCACTAATGTTATCTGTGCGGTAATTACAGTAATTTCACTAATACAAGCCGCACCATTTTGACTAAAATTTTTCTCCCACACCAGAAATGCGGCTTACACTCAGGAGCGGCTAATATGTGAATAATTTTCTGACATTTACAACCCCGGAAGTGCCAGCCAGGGTGCCGAGCCGAGCACCTGCTAGTAAAACCCAGGATTTCGCGACTGTTACAAATTGGTTACTGTGTTGCGTGACGGGTGGGGCTAGCTCAGTGCCGGCAGCGTGGTGGGGGGAGGGAGGCAGGGGAGCTCCCTCCTTCAGGCGGGGGAGAGGCGGGGGGCTCTGTGCTGCCATCCCCGCCTGCCGCGGCAGGAGCAGGCAGGCACCGCCCCCACCTGCCGCCGCCACAGCGGGAACGGGAGTGCTCCTTTGCCTCCTGCCTTCGCCGCTGCGGGAGCAGGGGAGCTCTGTCCCTGCCCGCCACCGCCGCAGGTGCCAGCAGGCTCCATCCCTGCCCGCCACTGCCACCGTGGGTGCGGGGGGGCTCCGTCCCTGCCTGCCACCACGGAGCAGCGCCGGGCCGGGGTGAATGAGCCCAGTGGCAGCGGCGGCCAGCCCCGAGTGGCCCCGCCAAGCGGCCCCACCGAGCTGGGCCACCTGGCCCCTTCGGCAGCCCCGAGCAGGCCGAGCCTGCACAGCCCGAGCCGAGCCAGTAAACCCCGCCATGCTGCGATTCTATTACTATTTGGCAACTTTGTTGCACGCGGGTCCTTGCTGCGAACGACAGAGCGGCTTATAATCAGGTGCGGCTTATTTATGGACAAAGAACGAAATGTTTGCCAACACCCGGAGATGCGGCTTATAGTCCATGTGGCTTGTATTCGTGAAATTACTGTACTTAAGTTCCTAGTTGTGCTTCTAAGATGTTTTCAGGGGTAATTATAGTTTCTTAGTTTTGTGAGCAGTTTGTCTCAAGGAGATGGGCTGAAATTCTAGAGGCTGGATGTGATATAAACCTTTTGTTTTATGTTATTTATAAAAGTGATTATCTTCCTATGATCTGACTTAGTGTTTTAGAAAATGTTCGGAGTGCATGGACTGTGAAAGTTATTCAAAAGAAACAAAAAAAACAAGAGTTTATATTTTTTCCACCACTGGAATGGTAACTGCACTGTAAGTTTGCTAAGTCAGACTGAAGTAGCAATGACAACACATTCTGTAATAAACTGAGAGATGCAGTTTCTTTGTGATTCATGCTCTGTCAATGCAGCCGTTTCATGCACTTCTGCCTTATAAGTCCACTCCAAAACCACTTGTCTTGATTGGCAAACTGATTCATTTCAGATTTTAACATGTACAGTAATTTCACAAATACAAACCGCAACAATTTGACAAAAGTTTTGGTGGAAACCCGGAAGTGCGGCTAATACTTGGGGGGGCAGCTAATATATGAAGAATATTCTAAAAGCTGCCAACACGGAAGTGAGAGCCCGCGGCAGCCCCAAGCCAAGCTGGCGCCCGGCCGGCCCCGGAAGAGGTGGGAAAGCCTGGCAGAGGCGGGGCCAGCAGTGCGGGGAGCGGGCGGCTGAGCCCAGGCCAGCAGGGTGGGGCAGGGGGGACGGCAGAGCCCGGGCCAGCAGCGCGGGGGAGCCCGGCAGAAGCGGGGCTGGCAGTGCACGGGGGCCCGGCTGCGCAGGGGAGGATAGCAGAAGCAGGAAGCCCGGCGGGCGGGGCTGCCCAGCAGCGGGGGGGAGCCCGGCGTTGGGGGGCCTGCAGTGCCGGCCAGGGCGAGCAAACACGGCAGCGGCGGTGCCGGCGGGAGCGGGGGCCCAGCGAGCCCGGCAGCGGCGGCAGCGGCTGCAGCACCAGTCGGCCAGCCCAGCTGAGCTGTAGCGCCGAGCTGGGCCACCTGGCTCCGTCGGCAACCATGAGCGGGCTGAGCCTGCCTGGCCCCGCCCCGAGCCAGTAAACCCCGCTATGCCGCGATCCTGTTACTAATTGGCAAATTTGTGAAAGCTGCGCACGGATTCTCGTTATGAACGAAAGTGCGGCTAATATTCGGGGTGCGGCTTATTTATTGACAAAGACAGCAACATTGTCGACGCACCGGAAGTGCGGCTTATACTCCGTGCAGCTTGTATTCGTGAAACTACTGTAAGTTTGTGACAATTGGTAAATGTAACTAAGAAAATCCTTAAATATTCTTTAGCTAGAGCATTGCCTTGAATGCCTCAGTAGTTTTTATAAGGCTATTTCCATTCCTTGTTTTTGAGTTATTTAAACTACAGAGAGATAGGCTTTTTGTTGTTGGTATTTGTATGATCAGTACAAAAAAATGTGCGGGGCTCTTTTTTTCCCTTTCATTTTGTAAGTGGTCTTTAAGTTCTTTTTTATCATTCTTATATGGCTTAAATTTTTTGATAGAGTTCCCAATTTCTTCTTTATGGGTTTAGGGTTCTTGAATTTCTTTTTTTCATGAAAACAAGAATTACGGCACAGGATGCATGGAATATCCCCTATGATACTTGATCTCTGTATTGTGTAAAAAGCTGCAAGATGAGATTAATAACTATGCGATAGTGTCTGTTTCCCCAAAACATGTATGCAAGTCAGCTTGTGCTGACATGAGGTGGAGTCATGATGACTGTGGATCCATGACACCATTTTCCATATTGCTAATTTTAAGTTGGAGCAAAAAGAGCTGGAGGAGGGACCAGATCCTCAAAGATTTTTAAAAGCGTATTTTCTTCTTTAGTCACCTGAATGGAACTCTGACCCTGAAATTCCTAGTCAAATTATGACCAGTGTCAGAAAATTGATCAAGGCCAGATGAAGAGTCCAGCTAACCTCCTAAGCAATGCCTTGTTTACTTTAAACAGTCACATACATTTGGCTGTGAAAAGTACTCTAATTCAGTTAAAAGAATCAACATGAGTCTTTGTATTTATTTCTAGCTAGAGATTGTTATTTCATTTCACATTAAGGAAACCAGTTGCATGATTAATGTTACTGTGTGTCATTTTGTCATGCTGCTGTCCTCCATAGAAACAGGACTGACCCTGCATAATGCACTGGATTTTGTTCTTTTCCATGTTTTGTTTTTCCCCCGTGTTTCCAACTTCAAGTGTCTTGGAAGAGCTCTTTTTTTCTAAACAATAGCATCCTCCATAATTCAGTACTTGCATGTGTGGATGATAGGGCTCGAAGGAAGGTCTCGTTGAATGACTGTTCCAATGGCTTTGAAGTTATTTATAACTTTCTACAGAATATTCGTTAGACTACCCCCTGCCTCTCTCCAGGTCTTTTGTGAACATTTTCCAAGACGGTGACCTGGTTGCCTTTCTTTCAGCAAAACAACCCAATTAGCCTCACTAAATGTGCTTGCATTTATTTAGGCATGTTTTTCTTTTCATACTTCAAGGACCATTTCTTCATGTACTGACAGTAACTACTTTTCATTGTTTTCATTAGGTCTCCTTATGTACTTATAAAAAATTACTATATTCTTTCAATAGTATTTTTATTCTAGTGTATATTAACTCATTCTAATTTTGATCCTGCTTCTTACTCTTGCATTACAGACTCTTCACTGTTCTGCGTTCTTGCTATCACACTAATTCAACAATACAGATTAGCAGCATATTTACAGTATTCTGTGTTTATCTGTATCAATACATCAGAAAGTTAATTGCCCCACTAAAACTGCAGGTACAGCCTCTCCGTGTACAATCTCTAGCATAAAGTGCTAGTTTTGTGACTTGGTGCACATTCAGTATATATTTTATTTCTTGTCTATTTTCCTGCAATACTATTCCCTAGTCAGTATTTCTGTGGTTTATATGTGGTCCTGTAGAGCTTTTGCTCTCTAAGTGTATCTCAATAAAGTCTCACTCACATGATTGTACCATTTATACAGTAATACTTTGTCTTTAGTCAACCTGTTAACCACTTTAAAGTGTTTTCATAATTCTTGAAAAAATTTTGATTTTACCTTACCCTTGCTTACTCCACCGTATTTGACAGAGCACTGGTTAAGGTGCAGTCATGCTTTTTATCACTTCTACCATAGTCCTGCACATTTTTCAGATGTTCTTTTTTACTATTTTTCAAATGCTTCCTCTGGCTGTGTGACATGCGATCATGGCTAAAAATATTGCCATAAATTTAGCAATTGTGGATTTCTGTGGCTATGGTTTTGGTTATACAAGCACTTCTTAGGGTCTTACTAAGACACAGAGCACTGAGTATGGATTTGCAATATGTTTTATCTCTATAATGCCTTCATAAACTTTCCTATTAATAGAAACACTTACTGTAGGGGGGAAGGAAGGAATGCAGCTGCTGGAATCCTGAAGTAGCCAATCTAATTAGGGTAAGGGTGTAAGCAGCTCAGCACATGCAGAGGAGTTCCAAGCTGCAGTGATTTTGTGGGCTGAACATTTAAATAAGATCTCCTGCTTTCACTCTGCTTTGACACTTGACATTGAATCAGCTTTGCTTTCTGTGTGCTCTTCTCTTCAGCTGTACCGTGCATCAGAGCTGGGTTGGATGTCTGGCAGTGTTGCTACGTTTTTCATGTCACTCTGTTTGTTTCTTCAGCAACTCTTCAGTACAATGTAAGAGAGCTCTTGAGTCTGTTTAAGAATATAATTTGGATTCTCTTGCTAATAATCAGTGTCATATTTCAATTGTAAATACAGTAGAAACAGAGTTGTTTATCTTCCTAAGGAGGAAATGGAAGTCCATTACCATAATCATAAATCCATTAACATAATGTCTGCTGCTATAGTATCATCACTGGGCATGGTAGGAAGTGCTATTCTATTCTATACACATTCAGTGCTTAATCTTTTTCTCAGCCTTACTAACACAAATGCACAGTTTTACAACAGCCACTGAGAAGAACCCAATATATCCCAGCTGAAGTCAGCAAGATAGCAAAATAGTGATTGAGAGATACAAAACTGAATAATCGTGTAAGATTATGCCAATAAGAGATTCATTGTATTGTAAAACATTTCAAGGGGGTATGCAGAGGACCCAATTTCTGTATTTTTGTTGTATTAGATATTTTTGCTTGGACCATTAATTGACAGTTATGATATTGCAACTTGAAGAAGAAAAGATAAATTGCTGAAAAACTTCAGAATATTTATCTTCTAAATAAAAATAAAGCATTTTGTTATTATAGTGCATTATCAATGCACAATTGATCTCTAACTGACTATTTTAGTAAACTTTTTTCTTTTTTAAAATTTGAGAAGGTAACAGCTGTCCTTGGATGATTACACCATAGAGTCATCATAAAATGGTTTGGATTGGACACAGCCTTAAAAATCATCTAGTTCCATGGTCAGGGGTGCCACCCATTAGATCAGATTGGCTGGTGCTCCATCCAACCCAGCCTGATCAATTCCAGGGGTGAAGCACCCAAAGCTTGTCTGGAGAAATTATTTCATTGCCCCACTACCATCTGAGTAAATAATTTCTTCCTAATATCTAATCTAAATCTCCCTTCTTTTAGTTTAAAACTGTTCACCCTTGTCCTATCACATATGATGGGTCACACACTGTACAACACAGAAGTAAATATAAAAGTAGGTCTCTCTCTGTAATTTGCTAAGTGTAAAGAATATAGATGCAAAATCCCCATATTCATGTTTATGTCAAGGATTCAATTACTCCTGTTATTTCCAATAGAATAATATATGAAAAAGTATTTAGTCTTAAAAATGTAATGAATTATATTACTACTTAATTTAATGTGACATAGATTACAGTAGGCCAATAAATCATATGCATCCTTAGATGGGCTTTGAAACATTTTATGGCCAAGATCAGGATGTAAATTGAAAAACTGACATACCATTTTAGTATAATGATACAGCTGCAGCAGGAGAGAGATGGCCAAGGATAAAGAGGCAGACTCATTTTCTGAGGTAATTGCACCTCTGCTTCTCTCATGATTTTTAACATTGCAAGAGTGAGGCCTTAGAAAGTGACTTCAGTTTATTTCCTGTGTTCTTGTCTGGGACAGGGAAAGTGCAAACCTGGAGTCACATGTCTTAAGGAGTAGCATTTATTATAGAAATATTTTTATTAACAAATTATGGATTTGTAGTTTACCAAGAAGCTGCAGGCAGTAAATAAAAAATACTTTAGTTCAAATTACCCAACTCATTTTTGCTAATTGTTTTTGTGTCCTTGATTGACCAAGTAGTTTCCTTCTCATATGGTTGTTAGCTTTTCTTTCTCTTTCCTCCATCTCTTTTGAGGTTCAAGTTCTTATATGACATTACAGGTTATCTTTAGATTTAGCTACTCTGACCAAAAATCAAATTTTTTGCTTTAGGAAACTTTTATTTTTTCATTTTTGAGAAAAGCCTTTCTTCTCTTTAATTCTGTAGCTGTGAATCGGTCAAATGAGTATTAAACAAAATATTTGTTCAAATCTTTTATCTTTTTTTTGAGTCCTAAAAATTTGAATCACTGAGTATGTCACTAAGCATGATATATGAGATTACTATGGAGCTATGAGCCATTTTAAAAGTATCAATATTGTGAAATATTCTAATGGTAATCATTATGTTTAACAAGATGTCCCTGTAAAGGTAATGTGTGTACAATTTTATTTGCCTTGGAGAACAGTTTAAATGCAGATGAGCAACACAACCTACTCGCTTTTGAAATATGTAAGCGGAGTTGGCACTCTATTCAGACTTAGGAGAAGATATCAATATGGCATGACTGTTAGTATCTAATTTAGCAGGCTAAATTACCTCACTACTCTCCCTAGAATCTCTTCAAAGTGTATGAGAGAACATGGCTTCTCCAGAGAGCAATTTTTTTAGCAAAAGCCTAATTTAAGGTGCTGAACTGTCCTCTGGAGGAGTTTATTGCTCTCCTTTGAATAAACCAGGAGCTTGGTTAATAACTACTAATTATTTATCATCATACTAAGGTAGGTATCAAAATAGGAAATCAGAATGTGTACGAAAAATTGACCAGTTTGGGAAGGTCTGTAATTTTAGGCAAAATGTCTCACTTTGGTCTCACTTTTTCTGTAACTCCAGACTTCTTGTTGAGGAGCAGGAAAACAAGTGCTTACAATTACTTTTACCAAAATACAAGGTATGAAAACAGGCCTCACATCAGGAAATCACAAGAGAATTTCACATAGATGTTAGACTAAATGCACGGAGGAAGACCAGAAGCAGATTGGAAGAGACTGTTTAAAAGAACTCATCAATCTACAAATTCCTGGGTGTTACCAAGGTGTATCTTGCAAAGCCTGAGAGGCATGCCATCCCCTCCCTGAAAAAAGGCAGACTCTGCAAGAGATGCAGAGGCAGCAACAGAGACATAAATACTGCGTTCCTGAAGGAAAGTGTCTTTCCTGAGACCCCATAAATAGCAGCTGCCAAGCTGTGGTCAGAGAACTCATCTGGAGACTTGCACAGCTGTTGCCTTGTAGCTAGCTGTGTTGGTGTGGGGGTTTTGTTGATTTGCCTTGAAATTGCATGATGGTTGCATTAACTGAAATTAAATGTTTTCATAAAGTCTTTAAATTGATGTATTAATTATAGGCTTCTGCTTGGTAGGTGTTAGTTTGCTGAGTATATGCAAATTCATTTACATACAACATATATATATATATGAGCAAAGAACTCATCAGAGAAACCTCTGAGGTGAGCACAGTTTCCAGGCTGAGAAAAGCTTTTAAGCAGTACTGAGCTTCCAAAAGCCAGAACAAGTGTCTTGAGATTGAGCCAGTTTATGGCCTTGTAGGACCTCCTAAATTGAATTTGATTGAATTTGAGCGAACTCAACCTTCTGCTTAGACTGTTTCCCATATTTGGAGTAATTGCACTAGAACTGTGAAGAGATTTATTAGCCCTTCAGTTCTTCCATCTTCTTCCATCTTCAATTCCATCCTAATTATATCCACCAGACTCAAAAAGATTTAGAAAAAAGAAAGAAAATTAAAAAGTAAATGGAATAATAATACAATACTAGAGAAGTCTACCTTTTTATTTTGTGGGTTTTTTCAGTGAGTGAGAAGGGGATAGCTTTATGAAAACATTAAAAATATCACCTAGATTTTCCTGACTGTTGTGGGTATAACTGTACTGCAGTCAGAGCGTATGACTAGCAGATTAGTTAGGCTCACCTGTTCTGCCTTGAATTGAGCTGACCTGAATCATTGTTGATGTCATGACTCTTCAGATTTCTACATGAATTATACAGTCTTTATAAGACCTTGTATATCAATTCGCGTGTATTCACTGATATTGCTCTTCATATTCCTATGATACCACTCATGTATCAGTGAAGTAATTAGATAAAACCTCCATTGATTAATTGCTTGTATGTTGATTTGTTCTAGAGATTTCTAACAGATATTTAATGTGTTAATAGCATGTCCTGTTCACACTCTGAAAAATGAGAAGTTTCTTGTATAATATTTGTTTAGGTTTGTGTAACACAACAAAGCAGAGATACTGAAGCTCGCTGAACTACTTTCAGACAGCACAAGATAATTGCATACAGCTGCAAGTTAGCAGCTGACACAGTACTCCACCTGGGTATACATCACTCTGCTTGTAGTGTTGATAATTAGATAAAGCAGAAAAGATTAAATAAAATTTCCCTCTTTGATATCTCTAGGTTAATATAAGTTCTTAGTGTTAAGTGAATTGAAACTTAAAAATCAAGTGTTGGGAGCAATGCAACAAAAAATTGTATAATAATTATATAATTAGTGCCATCCTACATTGTTTTACAAAAAGATACTCTTCTTGATGCAGATGAATCATTTTGTCATTATTATTTTGGTATGTATTGCCTGAAATAGTCAGCTGTGTTTTGTAATGCAGGAAGTTGTACTTTCCTATAAATCAAATACCACAACTTTCCTGTTGTCTAAGTAACAATTTGAGTTCATGAGCTCCAGTTCCGTATCACAATGCTTAAATTTACAGTTCTAACATGACCAATGCCAGTAAAATGTTCTAGTATATTATCTGGCAATAAGTAAAACCTGTCAAGAAATTGTAAAAAAGAGCAGTGCTTAACAAAAGGCATATGCCTCATAAATAATATGTCATGACAATTGGCAGCCCTAGTAACATATTTGAAGGCAAATGCTGAAAAAAGTAACCAGCCATAAGGAGCTAATGGGTTATTTTTGCTAGAAATCTGTCATAGACTTTTCCTGTCACAATATTACTGCATTTGTGATAAAGCAAAAGGATTTGTACTATGATTTTTTTAGCATACTATGGAAATTTCAATTAGCAAATATCATCTCACATTTATTGTTATAAAGAGCAAGTCTGTCATCCTATCACTAATCTCTTCCTATATCAGTATTCCAATAATAGTAGTCCTCTGTCTTAACCTCAGATCTGGCTCATTGTTTTCCTAAAATATATGATGCACTTGTGCAAAAGACACATTTAACTACTTATGAATCATTCATTGAAATCATAAAACATACCATTTTGGAAGAAACATGTTCTGATACTTTGAAAATGACAGGTTAACAAATTTGAGAGTAGTCTGTGTATTTCACTTGAACTAACAAATTAAACATTCAAATCTCTTGATTCTAGTGTGGGGGGTTGGGGTTTTTTTTGTGGGATTTTTGTTTTTGTTATTTAATGAATATGCTGGAAATATTTGTAGCAAATGGGAATATTTGGTTTAATGCAGCATATGATGATGAAGTGTAAAATTGCAATAATAGCAGGTAAGGACCACACCACCTCCATCGCCCTGAAAAAACCCATCCAACCCCCTGTCATCCTGTCTCTCCAAAGCAAGATATAAAGGTATTCTGAAACACTAGATCTGAAAACAAGCTTTTAGGGAGATTTCACAGCAGGAGTTAATTGGCCACTGGAATGAAGCCCTATTTGGTGCCATAGAAAACTTTGAATATGAAGGCCAAATAGTTTTTATGCAGAATATGGAGAAGACATAATATAGGGGGTAGAGTATTATGCAGTAGCAAATGGTAGTAAAGTAGTAATAAAATAGAATGACTAAGGGAGGCAATTTTGAAATTGTCATCTTGAAAGAATTTTTGTGCTTTACTCTTAATTTTTTGTCAGCTTTGCATTTAACTGATAAATTTAAATACAAGTCTTCCATGTGTTCTCGGATGCAAAGTGGAAAGAAAGCTGTAACATAAATACAGAAGAGTTCCTGAGTACTTAATAGGCTGGTTTATTAAAAGTTCAGTACTTCTCTGATGTATCTGCATTTAATCTGTGGGTGGCAGAACAGCTATTATTATGTATTGTCTTCCAGTATTAACATTTAGGGGAAAAAAAAAAAACAAACCATGACATTTAAGTTAAATCTGAGTCTTCTCTAATCTTAATACATTCATAGTTTTCCTTTGTTGCATTTGCGATTTTGCTGTACAAAGGATTCAGTGCTTCTGCTACTGCTGGTGAATTGAAAGTGTGTTATTATCACATCAGCCTTACAGAAGCTGGTATTTGAAATAATGGTAGGAGTGAAACATCACAGCCCTCCTGATGGGTGAGGTGCAGAAGTTGTGCTATTTGCTAATTATGTACCTTCTCTTCTGTGAACAAAAATACTGAATAAAACCAGAAATGATAAATGGCATGGGCTACTTGTATCGTGGGTTTGAGGTGAACAGTGGGTCACAATTCAAATAGCAAAAAAGATCTTCTTAAATAACAAATTGTCCTTTAATGATAAGGAACATTATTTCTGTTATTTCAGAAAAGAGGCAAAGTGACCCTCTAGCTTCAAAGGCTGTTTTGGATGTTTTTCAAATGTATCTGCATCAAAGGTGCTGTCTGATGCTTTTGGTGAATAATATGGTATTGGATATGATTTCAGAGCTTCTGTATATTTACCTAGGAAGCATAGTGAGGAGAAATATGTATTGAGAGAAAAGAGTCGTTTGGGTCATGTGAGTATTATAAAAAGAATCATTTTAGCACTTCTGTATCATTTGGGAAGTAGACAGAAATTTGGGAAGTTTTAGTATATTTCTCCATTGATGGGAAAATATAAAATATGTGTAAGTTTTTGAATCTCCAGTGATGAAAAAATATATGATGAATGGAAAAAATATTTCCAATATAGTATCACCAGGTGTTACCTTGTGGCATTAGTAGATCTAATAATGGATCTCTCAATGTTTAGGATTTTCTCCTGCTGTGGTCAGAACATTTGTCCTACTCAAAACATGGTTGTCTGTAGATCAGATAGATGAGTTCCTTGTCTCTTTTGGGGTGGGACTGAGATTGTCTTCATTTTGATTTGTGCTAGGCCTGTATGTGTCTAATCCTAGGGGTGCTTATTGGCACCTTCCATAGTATGAATGCAAGAAACCTTGCACAATTCTCTGTGCCAGTATTGAAAATCTAAATTAAAATATGCTCTCAGCAAGCAGTACTGCACAGGCCAATATGTGGAATAATATCTGTTTGCAATTAGGACAGCATGAATGGTAGCCAAAGAAACCAGCTGTAGAAAACAAAAGAAAATATAAGCACTTATTAAAAAATACAAAAATCATATTTAGAAGCCTCAAAGCACAGAGTAGAACCAAAGAAAGAGATTTATGATGTATCACTTCTAATTCTAATTTGCAGTCTGTTATTATGATATAATCTGTGGTTCTCTTCGGGGAACAGCAAACAGCATCTGGTAGCTCTTTGGATTCCCTCCAAACTGCTTTGAAATAGATGTGAATACAGTAAAGTAGTGTGAAGCATAGGGTATTCTATTCTTTATATTCTAGTGAAGTTTGTTACAAATGCTGAGTTCAAAACTTAAGTAAGCTTCTTATTTCAGGTGCTATAATACTGGTTTGCAGTGTGAATGTGTTCACAGCCATCCTTGAAGATTTCCATAAATTGGATAACATAGAACTGTGGAGGCTGACAGAGCTTACCAGCCACTCTTGAGTGCTGTGCTGGAGTGACTGAACTGCTTTGAGGCTGTGCCTGCTTTGGGTTTACTGTCTCTTTAATATGCCATGTCATGCCACAGCACCACAGCCAGGGAAGGCTGTCTGGGGATGAGGAACCGTAACTGGGAAAGCCCAGGGCACCTTTTAGAGCCGACAGCTCTAACTCTGTTGAAAGAAACCACAGTAACCTTTCGCAGATCAATGTGAGCTGACTCTGTCAATCATTTACACTGATGCCAATGACTTTGCTGCTGCTGAGAATAACTGAAAACTCTTTGGCTGTATTTGCAGAGCGCTGAATGCCAGCTGATGAATACCATGTTTTAGTTTTGGCCTTTATGGGTGGCCATTGGTGGCTAAGCTGACACCACCAAACAGTGTTGGTTGCACAGTAGATGCTGCTGAGCACCCAGTGCCCAGTGCCAGAGGATGGAGTAGCTCTAGACTGCTCCCATGGAGTAGCTGTGAAGCCAGGAGAAGACCTGGGAAAACTCAGTTCTATGAGTTCTGGGCAATTAGTTCCTATTTCTTCCCAAAATCTGTACAGATGTTACCTAGAAGCCCAAGCAGAGGAATACTTTGTGGGTATAGACATAGGCCACCGCATTTTCCTTCCTTCCTTTTCTTGGTGTTTTATTAAAATATCATCACTTCCTTTGGAAGATTATATTACAATTTAATTAACCTAAGTGTTATGAAATGCCTTTTAGTGTCCTGTCCAATTTCTTAAAATTGTGTCATACTTTTAATTATTTCTTACAGTAATTTCATCCAAGTCCTCTGCTTTCCATAAGATGACAGTGCTTAAATCTACATAAAAGATTTATCTTCTGCACTATGTGTGATTATTTTCCATTAATAGTTATTTACTTTAAAAATATGAATAACAAATAAGTGCAAACAAGTATATAAGAAATGTAATTACATATCACATAAAGGCCATTTTTTTGTTGTTTCTGTAATTTATTAATAGTTGCCTCACACAATGATCCTGACTGCCATTTATTTGTCAGTGTGCTGATCTCCAAAGATTCTGCTGCTTGTTCAGTGACCTGATGTGAGTTCCCAATATTGGGAGTAAGGTCCTTATGCTGAAATCCCTACACCTTGTGATTTTTCTTTTTACGTTCATAAGTTCCAGCCTGTGTGCTTAAAACATATGTACCATGTAATGCAAATCAAAGGTTTACATAAAATCCATTATAAGAAGGATGTACAGGATTTTTCAAGCCTTTTAGTGATGTCTCTTCTCCAAAAGTCACATGAATCATGAACATGAATAGAGGAACAGTTAAGCTGTTTACTTCCATGTATTGTGAAAATGCATACAGCAGTGAGAATGTTGCATAAATTCTCACCCTGAAGAAATGCAAAGAAGTGGTTATTTAATTACATGAAATGTTACAGGAGTGAAATAGGGAAAGACTTAAAGAAACAGCTTATTCTTACTCCTTTCAACAGTCAACTGATTATTTTTTGCTAAGAAGTTGGAGTTCCAAGCATGGCATCCAAACAAAATATTTCTTGAAGTTAGTCTTTGCTTGTAATATGAGAAATGGTGGAATAATTTACTAGTTAAACCACACTCTTTTAATTTCCCCTCAGCTTCTTAAATGAAATGTTATAGATGAGTGCTATTTGTAGTTTCTTATTAAGGAAGCAGAGTGACTCTGAATCCCAGTATGTGACTACTACAGTGCTCTTGTAGGGACAAGACATTGATACTTATATTTTTACTCCTAAAACTCATCCACCAGTATTGGGCTGGAAAGTTGAGTGCTTCACTTTAATGCAGTGTGAGCTTTTTTGTTCCTAAAAATCTATGAAAAATAGAATGGAAATCATTAATAAAGCTTTTATTAAAACTTTACTCGCGGAGCATTAGCAGTAATCACTAGAAGCTGCTGAAACCTTTGAAGTTTGCCCAGTCACTCAAGCAGACATTGTTCTCAGCTCTGTCAGAACACCTTACATGGGGACTTCTTTAGGGTTCTTTTTCTTCTTTGAAGTTGGTTTTTTTGGGGGGCTGGGTTTCTTTTCTTTTGTTTTCTACATTAAAAAGCATGTGTGCTTGCAGTGTGCTATTACATTATTTATTATATAACTCCAGGCTGAAATGAAAGGTAGTAAATCTTACTTGTGACAAAAAAAAAGCAATTGCTTATACTTTGCAAAATTGTTTTCTTGTTTATTGTATTCAAGTAGTATAAGACGTGATAGACTTAGTGAATTATTTTCTCTCTTTACTGTGAATTTCTGAATGATATAGCAGGAACATTTATGGCTCTTTGTGATCTTCATCAGATTTTTAAGGTGAGAATTTTGGGATTTTGTTGCCCCTGTATCCTGGGCTGCATCCAAAACAGTGTGATCAACAAGTCGAAGGAGGGGATTCTTCCCCTCTGCTCTGCTCTTGTGGGACCCCACCTGGAGTACTGTGTCCACCTCTGGGGTCCCCAACAAAAGAAGGACTTGGAGCTGTTGGAGCAAATCCAGAGGAGGGCCACAAAGTTGGTAAGAGAACTGGAGCACCTTCACTATGAAGACAGGCTGGGAGATTTGGGGCTGCTCAGCCTGGAGAAGAGAAGGTTGGGTGGAGACCTCATAGCAACCTCCCAGCGTCTGAGGGAAGCCAGAGAGAGACTCTTCATCAAGAACTGCAGTGGCAGGACAAGGAGTAATGCGTACAAATTGAAAGAAGGGAAATTTAAGTTAGATACTAGGAAAAAAACTTTTACTTAGACAATGGGTAAGGAAGGCACTAAAACAGGTTGCAGTGTACAAGGGCAAGTTGGATAAGGCTTTGATCAACCTGGTCTAGTGGGAGGTGTCCCTACTCATTGCAGGGGGTTGGGACTACATGATCTGTAAGGTACATTCCAATCCCATAGCATTCTATGATTCTGTGATTCTTTGAAAATTGAAAGCAACATTTTTATTCAGTTTAGCTGAAGGAACTGAGATAATTTAAGCAGATTAGTTGATGACATTATTATTAAACTCTTCAAATTCATTATTACAAGTATTGTTTGTCTGCAAATCTGAAAGTGTTTAAGAGACAAATTTGCAAGAGGGATGCTGGTGCCTAAATGTCCCTGCAGGCATATAAATCAAGCATTTAAATGTCAATGTATTCATACCTCACCTGTCAAGTACTGAGAAGAAAACTCCTTTCGATTTTTAGTTTCAAATTCCGTATATGTATAAGCTGATAATTTGCTGCTCCTCAGCATTTTCATGGCTTACAAAATGTGACCAGTGAGTTGAGCTGCAAGGAACCTTTGCACCAGTGGCCTTATTTGTGAAAACAATGGGTATGCAGCATGGATGCTCTCAACTCATTTTCCATGGTGATATGCAAATGATGTCCTAAAATGCACTGATGAGCTTCCAGAAAAGATGGTGTAAAATGGTTTTTAAATACTGTGCTGAAAAATTTAAGAGACTGGAGTCATGCTTCTTCCCTTTTTCCAAGGGTTTTACACTCAGGTTTTTGTGTTAAACAATTGACTAGTCCTTTCAGGGACTTTCATGATGGAGCTGTTATATTTAGAATTAAGTATTTAAATGTCTTTTAAGCCAGAGAGAATAACTCTGTAACCTAGGGATTAAGGCAGCCCTTTGGGATGAGAAAGCAGCCTTTCAGATTCCACAACAATGAACATTTAAATATTCTAAATTAAGCATTCATAATAGCAGGGTCTTGAACTCAGTCCTTCATCCTCCCAAATGAATAAGATAATCATGGAACTATGGCAATTCCGAAGTGCTCACTGTAATCCGGGGGAATTTTGGGATTTCTTGTTGTGTGAGGGAGGTGTGCAAGGGAGCATGAGGATGAGTGTAGAGTCTGTTATCACAAGCTGGCTGTGTCAGTCTTCTGAAAGTGGGGATCAAGTGGGCATCAGAACAGACAACCCTTTATTTGAAGGGGTTTTGAACCTCTGCTTTCTGTTATCTATGTGCATTGTAACCAGAGTGACCGGGTAAAACAGCACTCTGTCAAACGTGTTTTGAAAGAATCGAGGCTGCTTAGTTTTCAGAAGGAAGCCCAGGACCCTCTTTATGAAAATTTCAGAGTTACAAATAAGGGGAATATCTGCTGCTTTGTGGCAGAAGTGAGCTGCCTGTGAAAGGGAAAGAACTCAGCTTTCTTGACAGCCTTTTGTAGAGACTAGCTCTATGCTGAGTATTCTGACTGTGATAAACTACTTTCCTAGGCAGACTTCATATATATATATATATATGCATAAATTTGTATCCTTCTCTAAAAACAGAGGTATAATATTGCATTCTGAAGAAAAATTATGCATTTTTGGAAGAAAAAGTATGCATTATTTCTACATAAATTCAAGTTTTGAAACACCACATTGAAAAAAAAACCAAAACACCGAAAACCCTTTTATGTAGTTTTCTCTATCATTAAAACCAGCAAATTAGTTAAGTGAAATAATGATAATTGAAAGTGATTTGTATGGCATAAGTGTGCGCTACTTTGTTAAAATAATTGCAGTTCTTGTGCCAAATACTTTTAAATCTCTACTTGATTTTTAGTATTTTTGACAAAAGGTTCCTTTTGTCAGCTTTGACAATTAATATTTTAATAGAGCAATCTAGGAACTTCCATCATTTAAGTCAAATAGTTTATATTCTAATACGCTGTAGAATTTTGCACTCAATTACTGTATGTAGAACTGATGAAATGTCTATTAGGTTTGTTCAGTATTTCTCAATAGAATTTTTGATTTAAAGTAGCTTATAGCACTGTTGAGCATAAAGCATAATGGTTGGAATTCCTAATGTAAAATACCTGCATCAGGTTGAATATTTGGAGATTTTAAGGCAAAATACATATTTCAGAAACCTCAAGTAGAGAAAACAGTATTTTGCTTATTTATACATATTACAGTAGTTTCACGAATACAAGCCGCACGGATTATAAGCCGCACTTCCGGTGCCTCGACAATGTTGCTGTCTTTGTCAATAGATAAGCCGCACCCCGAATATTAGCCGCACTTTCGTTCGTCGCGAGAATCCGTGCGCAGCTTTCACAAATTGGCCAATTAGTAACAGGATCACGGCATAGCGGGCTTTACTGGCTCGGGGCGGGGCCAGGAAGGCTCGGCCCGCTCATGGTTGCCGACGGGGCCGGGTGGCCCAGCTCAGCGCCACGGCTCGGCGGGGCTGGCCGGGTGGTGCTACCGCCGCCGCCGGACTCGCTGGCCCCCCTCTCCCGTCAGCACCGCCCCGCTGCCGCGTTTGCTTGCCCCGCCGCCGGGCTCGCCGGCCACCCCGCGCCGCGTTTGCTAGCCCTGCCGGCAGGGCTGCCGCCGCCACCGCCGGGCTCGCCGGCCGCCCCCTCCCGTCTGCACCGCCGCCGCGTTTCCTCGCCCTGGCTGGCACTGCAGGCCCCCGCACCGCCGGGCTCCCCCACGCTGCTGGCCCCGATTCTGCTGGGCTTCCCCCGCTGCCAGGCAGCCCCACCTGCCGGCCTTCCTGCTTCTGCCATGCTCCCCTGCACTGCTAGCCCCAGTTCTCCCACGCTCCCCCGCCCTGCTGGCCCGGGCTCTGCCGCCCCCCTGCCCCGCCCTACTGGCTCAGGCTCTGCCGCCCGCCCCCCACACTGCTGGCCCCGCCTCTGCCAGGCTTTCCCACCTCTGCCGGGGCCGCCCGGGCTCCAGCTTGGCTTGGGGCTGCCGCGGGCTCTCACTTTCGTGTTGGCAGCTTTTAGAATTTTGTTAATGTATTAGCCGCCCCAGAATATTGGCCGCACTTCCGGGTTTCCACCAAAATTTTGGTCAAATTGGTGCGGCTTGTATTCGTGAAATTACTGTATTTTGCTTTAAATACTCTTATTCTCCTCCTTTGAAGCAGGAAAGTGAAATTACTCAGAGAAGGGGATTTTTTCAAATCCATCCTAATTGTCTGCTTCATAGGCCCAAAGTTGGACAAGTTTTAAAACTTCCGGTAATACCACTTTTATTTTTTGCATTACCAATGAAAATGTTTCAGTTCTTCCTAGGTAACTAGATGTGCTTGTCACTTTGCATTATTAACCTTGGCCATTGTATGGAATATCAGAGCAGGATTCTGTGGATTAGTAGGTTGGAAACATATGGTGTCTGCAGAGGCAAGCTTAAAATCAAATATGTGGCATACAAAGTCTGTGTCGTAAGTCACATGGGAAAAGGAAGGGAGAAAATTGGGTAGAAAATCGTATAAGAGTAGGAGATGAGTATGGGGCAAAGAATCTAGAACTGGTTTTACGAAGGGAAGGCAACAGAACAAAGAGTGGGAAGAGAATCTGTACAGTTTGATCTGGTGGTGATCACTGAGCTAGGTGAGGTATTTTGGAAACAGAACAGTAGAAGCAGGATTTAGTATAGAAATAAGGCAAATGACTTCATGGAGTCTTGATTTCACCTACATTACTGGAGATTACATTTGGAAGGTATTGTGAGTTAACTACTTTTTTTCTTCCTTACAAGACATGATCCCAAAAACACTCATTAGGCACTGAAGATCATTTGCCTTCCAGACAATATGAAAAAACATGTTTTAATTTTAAAAATAACGCCTCATAAGCAATCAACAGTAGACATGGAAAGGAAAAGATAGAAGGGAAATTACTTTAACTTGATGAAATTTATCATCAGTCCTGTCAGTCCTGCTGTTGTCTCTGGAGCAGCTGGGGACCATTAATATTGGGTATATAATAAAATGTGTGGATGGTACCTTGTTGACTGATGGCTTACTTGATTGCAGATGAGGCTGTAAATGTATTTGTATGGCAGAGGTAATGGCTACAAGGTATAGTCCTTTCATCATGAATTTTAATTTCATAGACATAAAATGTCTATTTTCTTATTTGAGTTTGGAGTAGAGATACACGCTTGAAATTGATTATTTGGAATGTTAATGCTATGGGAATCTCAAAGTAGTTTAAAATAGGAAATAACATCTGTCACTGTCTATGATTTCCCAGAAGAGGCAACCATCTCTTTTCCTTGCCTGATTCCAGCAATAAGTTCTAGCAAAATTCCATGTCAATCAATAATAATTATTCATTGTCATTAAATCTAGTGAAGGCTTTGACATCCAATTTCACATCTAATCTACATATTTCAAACTTAGGGACTGTAGTTCTGTAAGATTTCCTTGAAATGCACAATTTAGAGGGTGAGTGAGTGCATCTTTCCTCTTCACTTGAGAATGCTCATTCCCATGACTTTTACCTGATAGGGGGTAAGCAATACCTTGATAAACCCATACGGCCATCACCTGGAAGCAAAACTGCAGGTTCCCTTGCTATGAAGAGGTGTGTATGAATTGGGCCACTTGCCCTCTCATCACCTCCTCCTCCAAGCTCAAAAGGTCAAGCTGTTTTTATCTGTCGTGTATCTGAAGCTAATAAGCTTTGTACATTACAAATAGTGCATATTGTACAAAAAGAAAGGTGCTAAATATATTTTCATAAAAACCTAGTTGTTAATGAGGAGGCTTTAGCCATGATTGATAATTAGCACTATTGACTTGTTACAATACCCTAAATAATGTTTCTTGCTAAGACATCACAACCACCTTTGAATGTTTAGTTTATAGTCTTGTTTCTTAGTTAGGAAAAGGGTTTTTTTGTTTCCATAGAATTTTCTTTTCCATAGAAGAGCTACAAATGGTTTCTTTTCATTGTTTCTGTCCATTCTCTGTAAGTCATTGGAATATATTAATTTTACATGTGTAGAAAATTAGGCCAAATTTGTTGCCTTTTGCATTGTAACATAATATCTATTTATTGCAAGGATAAATTATCCTAAACTGCTAATTTTCAATTACTTCATCATTAGGAATTGTAATAATGCTTTAGTTTGCAATTTACAGGTTTAGATGGATTCTCTTCTTCTGCATTATGTTTGAGTCCTGAAAACTAGAAACATTTTATAAATGAGCTTTTGAAAATGAGGTAGAATTTTATTTTTTTTTAGTGTGAAAGAAGCATTTCACAGTTGACACAATTTTTTTAAAAGTGATAGGGTTTTTTAAGAGATAAAATTAAAGAGATTATTGCAGCATAAATCAATAAAGATGTGTCAGTATATCAGTGGACATTAATTCAAGTCCTGGAAGACAATGTACGGAAAAATTATACTAAGGATGAGAAAAATTGAGTTTTTGAAAGAAAACTGGAAAAATTACAGGTTTCCCAGGGAGACTGTAAAATACCTACCTCTGGAGATACTGAAAAGCTCTTTGGACATCATCCTGGGCACCCTGCTCTTGGTGATCCTTCTTGAGCAGGGGTTTGGACCAGATAAGCTCCAGAGGTCCCTTCCAACATTAGCCCTTCTGTGAATCTGTGATAACCCTGTGGTAAGCTTGTATTGCTTAGATGCTGCATTTTTAACTGGATAAGGTCCTTGGAAGTGAAAACAACAGGTATAAAAACCAACCACGTTTAATTTTGTTTATTTTTAATGATCCTACTTAACCAATATTCATGGCTTATATTTCCTTTTGCAAGAGTTCAGAGCACAGGTGAATCTAATTCCACATCAGGAATTAATCTCTCTACTCTGATTAATCTTGATTTTCTCAGTGCCCTGCAAGTGAAACAAACGCAGCTGTAGCCAGACCTTGGCATTATTTAAAAAAAGATCTGATTTACTTTACAATTTATTTATTTTATTATCAAGAGAATGGTAATGTGATGTATAATCTATCACCATGAAATGACCAATGTAAATAAGGTCACCATGATTAGTGATCAGAGCTTTTTTGGCATTCATGTGGGTCACTGAATAGGTTTGTGAAATTAGACTGTTCTCAGTCCACTCAACAGAGTTTCAATTTCAGTACTTCAGGAAATATCAGCTTTTTCTGACAGTTTCCAGAGAAAGATCAAGAACTTTTACACTTGGTCTGTTTGAGAGAAGAGTTGCATGTGTAACATATTTTGATGCTGCCTGTTGCTGTATCTATATAAAGGTGTTTGCTTCAGGGCCGCCAAATTAGTTGTTTATGGGATTTGTTTGTTTTTGGAAATGTGTGTGTTACTAATTTTAAGCAAATACATATAATTTTTAATCATGCCTTATCTTCATTTTTTTTTCTCCTATAACAAATCAATTCACTTTGAAACAATTTACAGTAATTTCACGAATACAAGCCGCACCAATTTGACTAAGATTTTGCTCCTAAACCAGAAATGCGGCTAATACTCAGGAGCGGCTAATATGTGAATAATTTTCTGACATTTACAACCTCAGAAGTGCCAGCCAGAGTGCCGAGCCGAGCAGTTGCAAAGTCGGCATTTTGCGATTGTTACAAATTGATACTCTGTTGCACCGCGGGTGGAGCCTGGCTGCCTGCAGGCAGCACGGGGGGCGGAGAGAGAGGAGGGAGAGCTCTCTGATTCCCTCCTCTGCCGCAACCCAGGGGAGAGACGGGGGGGCCCTGCGCCGCCATTGCCGCGGCCTGGGTAGGAGGGGGGGGGACCTGTGCTGCCACTGCCGCGGCTCTGGGAGGCGGCGGGGGACCCGCGCCGCCATTACCGCAGCATGGGGAGGAGGGGGGGGATCCGTCCCTGCCTGCCACCGCGGGAGCGGGGGGGCTCCGTCCCTGCCTGCCTCCACAGGGCAGCGCCGGGCCGTGGTGACTGAGCCCAGTGGCAGTGGCAGCTGGCCCCCAGTGGCCCCGCCGAGCGGCAGCGCCGGGCTGAGCTTCCTGGCCCCATCAGCAGCCCCTAGCGGGCCGAGCCTGCACAGCCTTAGCTGAGCCAGTAAACCCCGCCCTGCCGCCGTTCTGTTACTATTTGGCAACTTTGTTGCACACGGTCCTCGCTGCGAACACAGAGCGGCTTATATTCAGGTGCGGCTTATTTATGGACAAAAAACGAAATATTTGCCAACACCCAGAGATGCGGTTTATACTCAGTGCGGCTTGTATTCGTGAATTTACTGTAGTTGCAACTGTTGGTAACAGTGTTTAATTACATACACAAAGCTGCACTTTTCTGCTTTTTCTTCTACTCTTTCAAAGATTTTTGGAGGTTTTAATTTTTATTTTTAATAATTAGATCCTGTCAAAAATTTTGAGTTCGCAAACCCTTGAATTAGTAAAAGTCAAAAAAAAAGGATGGAAACATTTCTTAATTACAGGGAGTGAATAAGCATGATTTTCCTTAGAATTTTGATATTTGTTAAAAAAAAGAATTCTTCCGTATGTACTATGAGGCTAATGAAATAATACATACTGTGAAGGCTGATGTGAGGCATAACTGTAGCAGGTTACTGGATCAAATCTCCATGACTTCTCCCACACCATCTAATAATTCATCAACAGAGAATGTATCAATTTAATTTTTACTTGCCAGGGTCTAACGTACCAGCTTGTACTGCTTTCCTGCTACCAGCCATTCTACAAAATAAAATGGTGACATTTTTTAAACATTTATAGCAGTGAAAGACTATAACTTACAAGTTATGAGTAGATAGTTTTTATTTTAGATTGGAACATAAATGTATGAAGAATGGTTGTTTTTAAACTACAGTAAATTCACAAATACAAGCCACACTGAGTATAAGCCGCATCGCCGGGTGTTGGCAAATATTTCGTTCTTTGTCCATAAATAAGCCGCACCTGAGTATAAACCACTCTGTTGTTCGCAGCGAGGACCTGCGTGCAACAAAGTTGCCAATTAGTAACAGAACCGCGGCAGGGTGGGGTTTACTGGGTCGGCTCAGGCTGTGCAGGCTCGGCCTGCTCGGGGCTGCCGATGGGGCCAGGTGGTCCAGCTCGGTGGGGCCACTCGGGGCTGGCCGCCACCTCTGGGTTCGCACACCCTGGCCCGGCGCTGCCCCGTGGTGGCAGGCAGGGACGGAACCCCCCCCACTCCCGCAGTGGTGGAGGCGGGTGGGGACGGAGCCCCCCGCTGCCTCCCCGAGCCGCAGCAATGGCGGCACGGGGCCCCCGCCGCCCCCCCGAGCCGCGGCAATGGCGGCATGGGGCCCCCCATCTCTGCCCCGGGCGGCGGGAGAGGAGGGAAGGAGAGACCTCTCCCTCCTCTCTCCCCACCCCCCACGCTACCTGTAGGGAGCCAGGCTCCACCCGTGGCACAACAGAGTAACAATTTGTAGCAATCGTGAAATGCTGACTTTTACTGGTAGCTGCTTTTACTGGCAACTGCTGAGCTCGGCACCCTGGCTGGCAGTTCTGAGGTTGTAAATGTCAGAAAATTATTCACATATTAGCCGCTCCTGAGTATTAGCCTCATTTCCGGTTTGAGAGCAAAATCTTAGTCAAAATGGTGCAGCTTGTATTCATGAAATTACTGTAAATATTCATGGAAACTCATTTTGCATTTAGTTTGTTCATTTTGGGTAAGAAATTAAAAACCTTGGGGGTTTTGAGTTTGAAAAATTGTGTTTAAAAGCTCATAAAAATACTAAATAATTTATTCTCCTCTCCAGATAGTATAACTTTCTTCTCCTATAACCAAATATCACCTGTCACTTCATTCCTCAGCTTGTGATGGAGCCATTCATTCTTCAGCTTATGCTTTCATCTTGGTTTGGACAAGTCTGCTGTGCTAATTTCAGTACTCACCTTTGTATCTTAAGAAACACATAGATGGGTTTAGGAGCTATAAGAGCCATGCAGACATAATAAACACTTGATTTAATGGAGGGGACTTTATTGCAATATATTATTCATCAAATTAATTGGTAATTGCAACTTATCTTGCGACCTTTCAGAATATTTATATCTTCTCTTACATATGATAAGTATGAAATATTTTTTTAACTCTGAGCTGCTGATTCCGCAAATATGTACTCTCCAAACAATATAACTGCATTGTTTTGGACTTTGCAGGAAGATAATTTATTCAAGGGTTAGTGTAAGCTCCTTCATTACGTATTTCTCCTCACCCTCAATGATAACATTTACGCCTACATCATGGACTGTGGCTTTGCAACTATGTCAGCCAGTTCCCTCAGGGCTCTGGGATGAATGTCATCATGTCCCACAGATTACATACATTCCAGTCCCTCGGGTGGTCATGCAACTCATTCTTACTTACAGGGTGAAGCACTTTGCTCCCCCAGACTCCTTTCTGCTCTCAGGAGGTGTGTGGGAAGAGAGGTTGCCATTGAAGACTGAGGCAAAAACGTTGTTGATTACCTCAGTCTTCTCTTCATCCGCTGCTATGAGTTTATCATCTTTGTTTTTTGAGGGGTTAATCCGTCTTTGACCTTCCTTTTCTGGCTAACAAACCTATAGAAGCCATTCTTGTTATTCTTTGTGTCCCTTGCCAGGTTCAGTTCTAGCTTCTCCTTGGCCTTCCTCACCCCTAAACAACCAAACTTCATCTATGTACTATTTCCAGGTCTCCTGTGCATGTGAGGTCTGCCTGAGTGTTTACTCCTTTCCCTTCAATTTGACCAGCAGTTCCCTACTCAGTCATGACAAGCAAAGCCTCCTAATTATTGTGTATAGGCATCTGTGCAAAGCAAGGTGGGTGAAGGATTGCACTTGCCACTCTGAGCATGGATCAGCTGCTGCCTTTTCCTTGCTGAGGGATGCATAGAGGAGCCCCTTGATTTCTAGTAGCTGCTTCTGTCTCAGGTAGGCTAGAGCTTGGTTGCAGTACTCTATCTCCCCTTCTTATTCTCTAGTACTCTTTAACTTTTCCAGCTCATCCCATAGCTCTGCTACCAGGGTGAGCAGGTCAATCCACTTGGTCACTGGCACTGCTCTCTCTGGTACAACCCAGTGAAAAAAACCAGCACTCCCTGCAACCTGACACTAGGATGGCCACACGTGTTTTTGGGAACTCTGGCTGGGGCAGCACATCCTTTTAGGTGAGCAGAGATGACTTGGCTCCCCGCTAAATAGGTGCCATACCAGAGCTCCTCCACAGAGGGCAATGACACCAATTGAGCTCTGGAGTGGGTAGATTATCCTGAATATTCTGCATGTGTGAATTGCCTACTCCTGGTTGCTCACACTCCATGGGAGTGACTTACCTCCCAGTGAGGGTAGATGTTGTCCCTGCTGGCAGCACCCATGCTGCTGGTCAGAACAGCCTCTGAGGCACAGCTTCCCCACTGCTGGCTCAAGGACAAGGATGTGGGCCTCTCTCTGTTATAGTATCGAGGTCTTGCTGGCTAAGAGAGGTCTCCTCCCTCCCCTGGTGGGATTCTCAGCTCCAGAGCACTTCTCTCTGTGCAGGTTGCCTCTAAGTCTTCACTGAAAAAGGCTTATGTTTATGTAATAAATACAGTACCCGTGATATGTTCAACGTTTTGGGGATAGAAGGAAGGAATCACACATACCTGCCAAAACATGTAAGTCTCTATCCCCAGAGCTCAAGTGAATTATAACCGTTTGAGTCTATAGCAGCATAGCAAGAAGCATTAATCCACTTCTCCATCTAGTAGTCTGTCTCCTGACTTCTATTATCCAGCTATATGATTATGCACATTTTGAATTTAGTGTGTAGGAATTAAGTAAGGATTATTTAAGGTAAACTCTCAGATTTTTTTTTAGTTAAGTTGCAGCTCATATTGTATGGTATTTGTGATTCAGTCATTGAAGATCTGAAAAAAGGTGTGTTCTTAATTTTCTTCAAGGGTTTGTTCATTTCTTTTTATGTCCTCAGTGTGTGAGAAGGTTGCAATTGTTGAGTATTGAAAAAAGAAAGTCAATGTCATGCAAAATGAAGAGCTAAAAGGTCCCTGAGAAAAACTTATTAAGTGTCTTCTTTGCCTAACTAGGTTACAGAAATCTCTGGGAATTGCTGGTGTGAAATATCTTCCCCAGGTAAGCTTCATTTATGTTGCAGCAAAATAATGCCTACAAAGAGGTCACTGAAGTGAAATCCATTCCAGATAGCTTTAATTATTACTCTACTACTAGATTTGGAGAAAAGACTAACTGCAAAGTGGCAGTAATAATTCATCCACCTTCAGGTAATTCTGGCTATTCACAGTTTTCTATTAAGTAAAAAAACCGAAAAACCTGTGAAAATAATTTTGTGAAAATAATTTCTTTGCTTTATAATTTAAAATAAATTTCCTGTATCAGTGATCACTGAGAGTACATAAATAAGATAATGCAGTTACTATACTTTTAGTAGACATAAACCCCACACTTACGTAAGCCTACACATACAGACAGTCCTCTCCTAATCAATGTCAGAAGCAGGGGAGGATGAAAAGCAAGACAGGTTTTTATGGTAGTGGAAATAGGATGAGTAATAGCAAAATTACTATTGAGAGATGCAGATTGTCCTATGGGGAATCAGGCTGTGGGAGACAGAGAAGCAGTCCTGAGATAAAACTCCTTTTTATATTACTTTTATGTATACACAATAGCAGTGCAGCTTCATCACAGATTTTTTTTATGTATAGCCTCCAAGCTGTAAATATGAAAATGGTGTAAAGTGAAAAGTAAGTCTGAAGAATAAAATCACCTATAAGGAATGTTCATCCAGCAGTATATACCTTTTCTTTGATAAGATAATGTAACTCACTAATTTACAATGAACATTAAAATAAAACCTTATAATGGGTATCAAAATTATGAGGATCACTACTGCTCTTGACATTTACCAGAGCGTAGTTGCACAGAGTTCACCTACCAAGTGCCTCATATCTCCTTTTTCTGTTTTCATCACAAGTATTTCTGATCTACCTTTGAAGATAGCCTTTTGGTGGAGTCACATGTAATAGATATTATGCACATTTCACAAGTAAATTACTTTGTCACTGGAGACTGTGCTACTATTTGTGCAATACCTGTATTCTTATCTGTGTCCACAGCTGTGAACTACTTGCATTCTTTAAAGTTCCATGTTAATGAAGCAAAGCCGAGCACAGACTTAGTGATTGAGTATTCTACTGAGAAACATTTTATTCTGTTGTGAATTTTGCTTTTTTTAATTTGAAATAAGAATACTGAATAGAAGCTGAAACTCTGTCTTTTAGAGGTCTTTTGGACTGTCATCTACAGATGTTGTGTTTCAAGAACCTTGAAATCCATCTTTTGAATGTCAGGCTTCACCATAACGGCAGGTTTATCTCTCTACACCTCAGTCCTTGCATTTGATCGCTTTTTGCACTGTCTTCTGGCCTTATTGGTCTTGTTGTGCTCCTGGTGGTCCATTTTGGCTCCATTCTGCAAAGAAACACACCATTCAGAAAGGAAAATGGGACATGTTCCTGTTGCTGCTCTGCTGCTGACATTTACCCAGTTCCCTATCACCAGTTCCTGAGAAAATGTTCAGGATGTTCAGAGTTAGTGGCCATGCTGGTAGGAAACATACTACTCCTGTACAGTGAAACTATTAAATGTAGAAAGCTCTTGATTCTTGTCACAGGTTCCCAGACAGAGAATGGCTGGTGGCAGTCAGGTTTCTGATACAAGATTGGTACTATAATTTACAGAGAGGGTTGTGATCATAAATAGCTCTCATGTATTAAAATCAAATTCTTAACTTGAGACAGGGTATCTTGAAAACTCCCATGAAGATTTTGCTTCTTTGGATATAGGCAATTAAGTTTTTAGAATTAAGATAAATGGGTGTCCTTGGCAAAGTAGTTTCTGTCATATTTTGTTTGATTTTTTTTTAACTTTATGTTGCAGGTAGAGTAATGGAGACTTGAAGGGCAGCTCTTGCATTCTGTTGCACCAACTTCACTACACATGCTAAAACATTTCTAATACTGATGCTATCCTATTTTCTTCTTGTTGTCTATCATGAGGAACTGTTTTTACCAATTCTCAGTTGTTAATCAAGGGATTAATAACTGATTTTAAGTTGGTTTTTTTTTTAATTTCTGCAGAAAACACAAATACTTTATTGTTCATAAGACCTTGCAAGTAGTGTTCTTGGAAGTTATAATTATCACTATTTCAATAAGTAATTACAGTTCTAATTATAATCCAAAAGGTATGTTTTGTTGTCAGAAGCTGATGTTGTAGCATGAGAGATTTTTAGAATTGAGCCTTACTTTGAAAGGTTTAAAGAACTGCACCAGTAAATTACAGGACCAGTAGTCCCTGTAAACAAACTTTACAATTAAGGAAATATTTGAAACCTGTGCCTCACAGAAAACCTAATCTAGTATCCATTTTCAGTAGCTTTATGCTATCACTGTCTTAAGTTTTATTTAGCATACAATCCCTAAAATTTTTTCTTTTTTTTCTGAGTTTAGTAACTGCTTCATGCTGCTAATGTTAGTAGGAATTAAGTATTAGAGTTTAAACTAGTGTTTTATCCACTGTCTTGGACAGGGCTGAAAAGATCAGGGAAAATACCTAGTGAAAGAATCTATAATGAACTTCTAATATTAGTATAGGGAATTCTTTCTCAATATGGAAGTCTTGATACATTTGGCAATTCTCGTTGTTTTCATTCTAACAAATGTAACATTTCAGACTAGGCTGAATTTTAATAAAAAGTTTTTTAGATAAAAATGTGAAAAACGTCTTGATGATCGTAAAATCACTTGGAGATAAACAAATGAAATTTTTAAATCAAAAGACTCCAAAATGTTAAATGTAGATCTTCCACAATAAGTATGGAAAGGCATTCTTTGTGTTCATTAAATAAAATCTGTATTAGATGGAATGGGGTGGGTCATTCAGAAATTTGACAGCTAAGACTAGAAGTATTTTCTCATGAGAATATAGTAATGCTATCAGAGAAGGAAATAAGGCACCTGCAGAATTCTGATAAAGAAAGTGGTATATATTGATGATTTTAAGTCTGTGGAAAAAGCTTGTCTAATCTATCTCAACAGCCACTAAAGCAGCTGAACTCATTATTGAAAGGTTGACCTATGTGCTGTACAGCCTATTCAGTTCTCTATCTTTCAGGAATTCTTTTTTTTTTGAGGATTATGGATGTACTCTATATCATGTGCTTCAGTCTCAACATCACTGAGTTTCTGGTGCAATGATTACGACCGAAAGACCTAAACCAAAAACACTCCAATGCAGTTTATCTCCTCCTGTAATTCTTCAGACACTATGAAAAAAGAAAAATTACTGCCCCGACACTAATGACTCACTCATTTGTGTTTGCTCTGTCTACAGTTCTTGTTACAACTGCTAGTACATATTATCTCCATTAATGGACATGCAAATAATAATAATATCAGTATTATGATACATGAAGCTGGTAAGTTTTCAGTTTAAAATATGCTAGAGGTTGTTTCAGGCAGGTGAAATTTTACCAACCAGACATCATGTATTTCTCTTGTTATTTATTTATCTTCTTAGGTATAAGCTCATAGGAATTTAGTCAAGAACAGATAGGATCGTGACATCCAGGTCTTATCCGGGGATCATATGAATTAAATTAAGACATTTTGAATTACTGTTTCAAGTCTAGAGTCGCCTTGATTAAATATATTTCAATTTTATGTTTCGGATTGCAATGTAAGCGGTGTGAGGTACAGCATCAGAACAGAGCTAAACAAAATTGGTTTTGAAAGGTTAAAATGGTTCATTTTTACACTCATGACCTCAAAGTGTTTTGTGATTTTGGGTTTTTTTTCCATTTCAAGCAATCTGGAATCTCTTTTATGTTGTTTTGGACATTGAACAAAGGATAAAATGATCACCATGTCTGCATGCATGGTCATGGATTTTCACACATTAGTTGAAATATTCCTAAGGATGATGGCAGGAGTAGGAATAACAGTTTCTAGGTCAATTACAGAAAAATTTAAATTGGAAATAACATTTTCATTTGTTCTCTCTTTTCTATTGTCAATGTGTGTAGATCATATCCCTTTTTTTTTTTTCCTTTTTCTCACTTTTATTTCTATTTTGATTTCCGGAGCATCCACTACATTTGGACTTCACTCTGGAACCTGATCTGCTCACTACTCTTATCACTGTATTTCAGGAGTTAATAATGCTTGTGAGCACGTGGGGAATTGCTGAAGGTATCCCTCCACTTTCTGTGACACAGTTAGCTGCTAGGTCCTAATGTGGCTGAGAATCTGACAGCTGTCAGTCCTGAGACCTGGGCATGTCCAGTGAGCTGCATTCTGCTGCATGATTGTGCCACGCTGGCAAAAATACTTCGCTGTGTCCTCTTGACACTATATCAAATTAAAATTAAAAATCTGACACAATGTTTCTTAACCTGTCTGTTTAGAAAAGCACATACACAGAAATTCAATATGGATGGGTATGGAAACTGGTAGTGCAATTGATATGCAGTAATTTCACGACTATAAGGCGCACCGGATTATAAGGCACACCTCCGGGAGTCGGCAAATTTCGCAACTTTGTACATTATATAAGGCTCACCGGACTATAAGGCGCACTTTTTTTTGCAGCGAGGAGCTGCGCTGCACGCAAATAACGAATTACTGGCAGGTACTCCATTTGCAAACATTTTTCAGAGATTGGCGTAGCCTTTAAATGCAGCCCTAGGCGCCCTCCCTGTGCTGTGGGCCTCGGCACTCCTGCCCGCCTCCGGCACCGACTGGCGAGGCGCAGCTCGGGGCGACCGCAGCTCACAACGGTTCAGGGCCAGTGACTCCCTCCCTCCACACATGGCTCAGGCCGGGCCAGGGCCGGCGGCGGCTCCCTCCCTCCTTCCCTGCTCGGCTCGTGCCAGGCTGGGGCTGGCACCGGCTTCTTCTTCCCCCCATGTCCGGGCTGGGGCCAGCGGTAGCTTCTTCTATTCCCCGCACCCGGACTGGGGCCGGCGCCAGCTTCTTCTTCCCCCCGGGCTGGGGCCGGGGCCGGCAGCAGCTCCCTCCCTCCCCATGCAGCCACCAGGGCTGGTGCTGGCTTCCTCCCTCCCCACGCGGCTGCCGGGGCCGGCGGCAGCTCCCTCCCTCCCCACTCAGCTCCTGCCGACTGCGACCGCCTGCTCCCGCCCCCCCTCACGACTTGGAGCTCCCGTGGCACCGCCCCCCCATTGTGGATCACACTTCCAGGTTGGCAAATTTCACAACTTTGTCCATTATATAAGGCACACCAGACTATGAGGTGCACTTCCAGGTTCGGGGGAAAATTTTAGTCAAAAGGGTGCGCCTTATAGTCGTGAAATTACTGTATATTATACCCGAAGGGTAGATTCATGATTGCCTGCTATTCTAGAAATGCACATTCTTTACATCAGCAATAATTACACTTTATTATCTTTCCACTCCAAGACCCTTTGCAAGGGCTTGTAATGACAGGAAGGTGTAATGACTTTACAGTGACAGAGGGTAGGTTTTGATAAGATTTTAGGAAGAAATTTCTTCTTGTGAGGGTGGTGAGGTACTGGAATCAGTTGCCCAGAGAAGTTGGGGTTGCGTCATCCCTGGAAGGGTTGAAGGCCAGATTGGAGGAGACTTTGAACAACCTGGCCTAATGGAATGTGTCCCTGTCCATGGCAGGGGAGTTGGGAGGAGATGGTGTTTAAATCTTTTCCAGCCCAAAATATCCTATGGTCTTTGAAAGGTCATGTACTTGTCACAGTGTAAGATTTTTAGTAACAAAAGAAAGCTGCCCTGCTTCAGTTTTAAAATGCAGTGGTTCATCATCTGTTCTTGCAGAACTGTATTTTATAGTTCAATAAGCATTGAGCATGTGTAGAGTTTTGTTGTTTACAGTAAAATATGCACCCCTTTAATAAAATCTACCAAGATGCAATGTGATACTTTATTATAAAGTAATTCACCATAAGCAAAGGTCAGACATAACTTGAAAAAAATTATATATGCAGTATATACGTCTTACATAGGTATATTACACATGTGTATAATATATCTATGCAACAATCTGAAATAATTTGTTACATTAGGGTAATATAAGTCTGTTACATAATTAACACAATTTTCTGAAGTAAAAAGATGTTTTAAGAAAAGCCACAGTGGTCATGTCAAATAAAGGTTTTGATTATAACTGTCATGTTTCAGTGCACATTCTCTGAATTCTGCTCTTTGTCTCACATGTGGAAATGAGAGCACAAGCTTAGCTGTCCTGATACCTGCACAGGAACCCTGTGCTTCTGTAGGACACTTGGGTGTTCAAGACAAGAAAGAACAGGTGGAGAGGTTGAGATCTGACAATTATGATTGTTACAGCCCAAAGTGGTATTAGTAGCTAAGCAATTTACATGGGTCCTGTTTAAAAGATCCAAATCCACTCTATAACTCGTTTACTTTCTTTGCACTTCTGAAAAGTAGCTGTAGATTAATTCTTGTTAGTCTAATTTCACTCAAACAGAAAGAGAAAACTTTGCAATATGATGTGACATAGTGTTGCCCAATTTTAAGTAAAAGATACATACTACTGTCATAGGTGAAACATAACCTGACTTGAGGAAGGAGAAAAGTGATAAAAATCAAACTTTGATCAGAAATCCAGAAGCTATGGGAAGGAAGCAGCAATAATATATGGCAGTTTGAAATTCATTGTTCGAAACAAATCCATACGTGTTAAAGCCCAACCTGCAACTGTGTGATCACAGGGCTGTTGGTCTGAACTGCTCCAAAATCCTCAACCTAAAGAGAGAAGCATTAACTGTTTCTGCTCAGAGTTTCTGGCCACTCTTGCAGTCTCAGGACTCTGGTTCAACATCTTTCCTTGGAACAATCTGACTAGCATGTTTAAACTCTGAAATACATGGCTTGGGTCTCCCAGTATCTCTGCCCCATTGTCACTCATCCAGACATTCCCTCAGCATTTGAGAGCACTCAGGCACCAAGCTTAACGCATTCATGGATACAACAGATAGCAAACTATGTCAGCACAGCAGAGAAACCTTATAGCAAGAGCCAATTGGAGAAAGATACTTAAAAATACCCTTACAGTTCAAGCTGAATGTTTGGATTGGGCAGAGGTGACTCTTTGCCCATTATTTTTCAATATGTGACATCAATACATGACATATGGTGTCAGTAGAAAACATCCTCTCCTTTTAAAAGGAATCTGTTTCCATGAGTTCAGCTGGAAATTCCACTCTCCTTAGTCCCACTCATCCCATCTGTGCAAAGAAATGTACTGCTCTAGGGAACAGATGGAGTCAGTGGCTCTACATTTCATGCTGTGGGCTCCACATTCTGGATTAGTAACATTCCTTGAGTATGGTACTTTTCTGCGGTGTAAGTTAGCAAGCACTGTTATGTGAGTTTATTAGATGCTCAGCATAAAAGAAAAATAATGGAGTTCTGAGAGCTTATAATCAGGCTTCATTCTGGCCATGAGAATTTATCTTTCTGGATGCATTTGAAATTTCTTAATATCTGCCTAAATGCTGTGCCTATGTTTGTGGTCATAATTTTCCTTAGTTTTGCTTTTAAATTATGTATCTGCTCTGGAAAAAATGACAACTGTTCTAAAAATAAAAAATCCACCCCTTGCAATTTGACTTTAAAAATATTTGCAGTCTCAGAAAATGCAGTATTCACCAAGCAGTAATTAGTTTCAAGAAAGATTTGTGATCAAAAGGGTTATTTTCAGCTTGTTGAACAAGGGTAGAGTCAAAAGTCACAGGAACAAATGCATAAGGAAAGGATGTGGGTGGTATCACAGACGTAACATTCGTCCCTTGGGTGCAGTTGAAGTTTCTGTGAGAGTTTTGCTATGAAACTTGATTGAAATTTGCTATTTAGAGAAGCCACAAAGGAAACATGAAAAAAATTTCATGAGTATGTGAGTCATCAGTACCTGTGTTCCAGTACTACTGTTGTCAAGAGAAGACTTAGAACAACTTCACAGTTGCTGTAAGAAAACCTAAGATAAACATTTACATCTTGGCTTAAGTTTGGCTTAAGTATTATGTTAAATTCAAAACATTAACAAATATATATTTTCTTCTGTAGAAAAAAATGCACTTTTTCAGTGGAATAAACTTCCACTTTTTTTTTTAGAGCAGATGGCTTTATTTTTCTACAAAATAAAATAAGGAACATAGGTTTTGCAAAAGGAGATCAGGGGCTTGGGGCATAGAAAAGTTTTAGACCATCATGAGAAGTGAGAACACATAGCAAGGTGTTCTGTCTGTCCTCTGTCCTCACGTCCTTAGACAGGATGCCCTCAAAGGCATTCTTGCAGGTACAGATCCTCTTTGATAATTATGGTTAAGCAAGAAAAAAAACCTCTGTTTAATAAATTTTTCTTGGTTCTTATGACACTCACTACTCGGCATCACTTCAGAAATGCTCTTTAGCAAAACCTCCTTCTAAGGGTCAAGTCCTTATGTTGAGATGACATTCACTGCTGTTGACACTTGTGTAAGCTATCCAAGAAGGTGACATGCATTCCAATAATCTGTCAACACCTTACCTGTGGCAGCTACTCACGGGTTATATGTTCTGGAAACATAAGTCACATTTTTCCAAAAGCAACTGTAATATCAAATTAAGGTCACAGCTTTGATACAAATGTGTACAGACGCATCTATTACACTTAAGCTGTGAGAATTAAGCAGAAAACAATAAGATGATATTTAGAATCTGGTAGAGACCATGAAGATTTTATTCTGTCTGCATACGTTTTTGATTGTATAGTAGCTGTAGTACTTCTGTATTTGTGATTGAAGTGTTGTCATATTTGTAGTGCTGGTATTGGGTATGGCAAGTGAGAGGAAGGTATAGGAAACACCTACAGCACTTTAATGAAATTCTCTCTACTTTCAATGAATAAGCATCCAAGCTATGTAGTTATGTACAAGTGATAGACAATGAAGGCTTTATTCCTATGTCTGCAAAGACTGTTTTATAGATTTAATTCTTTTACCATTTTAGATAATATTGCTGTGTCTCTTATGTGTATTTACTGTACCAGAATTGAAATATACCAACTGATGGTTTAAACCTCGTGAACTAACTGCAGTAATGAAAATTTGTTTGTGTGCTGCTCAGTGCTCTGCTATGCACTACAATAATACCTCTAGTCTCTTCAGCAGGCAGTTTGAAGGCTTGATTTTGAGACTCAAAATTAAACTTAGGAGAGTTACAGGTAATGTATTTAGAATTTTTTTCATTAAGTCAGTCAACTGTATTTTGCAGATATAAAAGAGTTTTATATCTTTCTATTTTTTTAGGTTTTTTTCTAACATGTAAATTTTGGAATAGAGAAATTGGATGATGCACTTTGATAGCTGATGTTTGACTGATTTGCATTAACACTTTGTCCAAGCACTGCTTTTATTGCATGTAATACCCCAAATTATTGACACTTCCATGAATCGTGACCAACTGTCACAGAGTAGCCAGCATCCTAACTGTACAGTTCTGGCTTCCAGAACAAGACATCTGGATGGAAAACATTAGATGTGTATTGATAATTAAAATATAATTGCTGCAGAAATGTATGTGGGCTAGCTGTTAAGAGACAAAAGCATGACAGGGATTGTTCTAATGGTTCTCTGTTATAAAAGGCCGTGTTCCTTTGCCCAAAAGTACTCCCAGGCACTTTTAAAAGTGTTACTGCAGGTATAGCCTGTCACCTGTTATTATCTGCAATCCACTCTGTCAGACTATTACCCTTTTAAAAGCATCAAATTACATCGTTTATCAGTGCTTTCATGTAGTGCCTCATTTATTAATATCTCTGTTATCTGGACCTTTCTGATAGATGACAGGGTTTGTTTCAGTACTGATTTTCAGACTTATATGTGGTGCAAATGATTTTTCTTCATGATTTTCCCTTATTGTTTTTTTTTTTATACTTTTTTTCACCTTTTTATGATTGAGATGTGTTATGGCAAGCTTATTTTCTGATGTGTGATCTTTCTTTTGGTTTTTAGTACATAGCGATGCTTGAGTGTAACCTCAAAGAAAGACTGCTGTTTATGGCATTTCTTTTCAGGTACATTAATTTAATCTAGTGCATTATGCCTGAGCAGTGTGGTGTTTCTCTTGTGAACGACTCATTTTGGGTCTGGAAGTCAGCTGCCTGTGCAGTTTCACCAGAGCTGCTTTGAGGGAGCCTCTTGGGTCACCATAAACTCAGGTACCTCACAGCCACAGAAAATGGACCTCCATCTGTTGTTCCCCTGCGTTAGTTTAGGCCAGGCTTAGTTAATTCATTCCTGAGGTAAGGCTGGACAAGCCGCTCTAGCAGATGGTCTGTTGTGGGCCCTGCTGCATGCTGGGATTATCCCACAGAGCCCCATGTGGATGGATGGCTCCCAGGCCTCAAGAACAGATTTCTGGAGAGAACTTGTGACCTTCCTGAGATTCCAGTCACTAGGGTGATGCTGTGGTGGTGGTTGGGTGGCCACAGGTGTTAACTTCTTAGCTGACTTTACTTCGCATTAGCTAACAATGTATTAATTCAGTAATTACTGTGCTACTTTAATTAATGGTATTAATTACCATTATATAACAACCCACTTTGTGATGTCTATTTCTGTGGTTAATGTACCTCCAGCTTGCTGGTGAGTGATGTATTTTCAAAGGTGCTCTTTTGAATTTGGGAAGGCGAGCGATGCTGTTGATGTAGGAATGGTCAGGAGCAGCAAATGCCCAGCTGTAGGCACAGGGCACTCTTTGGGGTCCTGGTGGCAAGGCCAAGCCAGGCCACCAGCACAGAGGGTGAGGGTCAAGATCAGAGGAGAGCCAGGGTGAGAGGTAGGATGGATGGCCAGGCGGGAACACAGGGATGAGCAGGCTGCCTGTGGGTTGGGAACTGGGCCCAGGCCTGTGGATGAGCCTGGTTTGGCCATAGTGATCACTTGGATAAGGTCTGGGTCTCCCTAACAAGACCCTACAGGGGAAGATGTGACAGTCTGACAAAATTATTCAGTATTAAAAGTACCTTACATTGTGCAGTTTTCTAATATATCAATTAATTCTAACTGTTAAACGTTTAAAAATGACTGTAATGTAATTATTTGCAATCATAGTAACTAAGATACAGAGTTTGTGAAAAATATTTCAATATAGCATTCATAACAATCACAATATGGTTGTCTGATTTCTGTTTTGAGAATCACAGTTTTTCAGATAGTATAAATTCACTGAAAAAGATAAAAACTGTATCTAAATAAAAATTCAGATTAAAATCTTCCAAAAGGTTTTTCTGCAGTGAGTTTTCCCTTTCCACATATGCATTAGCTACAGGAACCTGGTGATCAATCAAAGGATGATCTCATCCTTTAAAGAGATGTAGAAAACATAATTCGATGAAAAACAAGTTATAGCCAGTTGCTGCAGAAATTTAATGAGTCTTCAGTTGAATGAATTACTTTATTTGAATTTCTCATTGAAGGAATTCTTTAAGTTGGACTTGCTGCAAAGACTGATATTAGATAGTGATTATTTTTCCTCTCAGAAGAAACTGTTGGCAATAACTTCAGGGCGTTTTGCTTCCTGTGGTTTGAGAAGGACTAGGTTATAGCTTCTCCTAAAGCTCTTAATTCCTCTTCAGGTCAGTGTAAGGAGAACCATTCTCACTCTTAGTGAGAATTGTGTGTTGAACTGGAATTGGGTGGCAGAAACATTAAAAGAGACTGTTCTTAAATTATTTATATGTGGTACTATACACAGACCATCTGACAGATGAATACCTGAGCATAGATGAATGGCAAGTACTGCCTTAATCAGTAATGAAAGGTAGTGAATACAGAGCAGCATATGCAAATGCAACTGTGAGCGCAGGATGGGTGCATGTTCACATTCCAAAAAGGAATATGTGGAGAATTCTCCATATCGTGGGGAAGATGTTGCAGTGCCCAAGTGATGCACTTTCTGCTGGGTTTGCACGTGCAGTATGGGCTTGATATGGGCAATCAGTGAAATACAGACTTGACAAAGGGTTGTAGCACGTGCATCATCTCCAGGAAAGGCAGAGTGGCATGATGCCTTTTCTGACAGTGTAGTTTGGTGTAATCACCTTTGTCATCAAGACCATGTCCATATGAGTGAGATAAAGAGGTACTGGGGGAGTAGGAATCCATGGGTCTAGTTGTCTGCATAAAACCAAGAGGCATGCTTAATGACTTAGATGAAGAAAATTGTGTCTTAAAAGGTTTCCGGACCAATTACAAGAAAAATCAGCAAGCTAAAGAGTTATTTCTGATTTAAGGATAGTGTATGATATCTTGTTTGCAGACAAAGCAAAAACTTAATTTTTTTTCTGATATTTTCAAGGATATACAATCTCTTCTATTGATCCATAGAGCTGAGTATTTGTTCAAGAATTAGCATCCCAATCCCTGTTGTCTCTTTCTCCTTAGAACTTAGACAAAGAACATGGAAAAGACTACTGGCTTGACTATGTTTCATTTTTGTCCCTAATATAAAACATTAAACATTCTCTTCTTGATTTTAATCCCCAAGTGGTTTGGAGATTACCTCAACTCTTTTATTAGATCTTCAAATACAAATTCTCATTAGTCAATGGATCTCAGTCTAAACCCTGGTCTTCCTTTTGTGTTGCCACAGAGGAGCAGAAAGTACAGTTTATGAAATAACATAACTACTCCTAAATTAAAAAGGAAATCCTTTTTTGTGATGATGGATTATTGAATTTAGCAGTAGTTAGGTTCATAGGACACTGAAAACATAGTTTTTCATGGTGAATAATATTGTCTCATTGCTTATATTTCTCTCCTCATTTGCTTCAATTGTAGACACATCTGGGCAAAAACTAGATTTTGCTGCTGAGCACTGTAGGCTTCTGATTCTTAACTAGGGATGTTAGACACCATCCTAGTGAAGTATCTACAATAAAACTTCAATTGGAACTGTTGTTGATGATACTTTTGACAGTTTGATCATGGTAAAAGCTTAATAAGATTTGCTTGCACTGTGAAATTCTGTTTGAAAAGAAATCTTCAGTATTTTATTCAGTAGATTTGCAGTTAGTATGATTGCAGGGGTGATGGTGTTTAATTTAGTAACAGAAGTAAATCCTTTTGTTTTCCTTCTGTTAACATGGTTCATGCTGGGCACAGTTAAGAGCACAATTTCGGTTTATTCCTTCTCCTTCACCTTGACTGGGTTTGATAATTCACCTTCAGTAAGATGTTTAACAGGCTTCACCAGTCTAAACTCAGGGAGGCACATGACTCTGCACAGGTTTTCCTGGGGGCTCAGACTTTACTGCTCAGAAAATTACTCGGAGAAAAATTCTGTCCGACTTTGTTTCATCTAGGGCTCATGGTCAATTTTACATAAGTGATGGGCTTCTTCAAATGGCTTTATCTATGATCCAAAGGTACAGCTACCAATACCTATATTTTAAAGTACGTATATTGGTACTGATAGATACTGTAATACAATAAAAATACCTTGTTATACATCTATCTCTAAATATAATTCTGAGATATTTTACGAATTACTATTGAGCTGTTCTTATTTTATTGTATGGTTTGTGTGCCAAGACACTGTGTATCAGAGTGATAATAAAAAATATTTCTGTCAGACTGATAATAGAACATTTAGAAGTGAAAATTTTCAGTTAAATTGATACAATTGATAGCCTTCAGAATGTGCTCTGCTAGGCATCATATACTTGTAACTAATTTTACAGAATTACATCTGTGAATACAACTTGGAAATCATTCTAGTTGCTGTATAAATTTAAGGAGATATGTGACTTTTGGGTTTGGTTTTTTGTCTATGGAATATCTAGTGGTGAACTTTGCCTCACTATATTTCTGTCAAATGTGCTACATAATGCTTCTAAGTATTTCCCAGGTTGTTTTTTGTTTTGTAACTAGAAATTGTTATATTCAAGGTGGAGGAAATGAATATCTGCTTTTACGCCTTTAGAGAGGGATTGTATGTATGAATAAATGATAGAGGAAGAAAGAGAAATTATAAATGTACAGAAAATAAGCTGTCACTTGGTTGACTTATGATCTTTTGCTTTCCTGTTTATTCTTAGATATTTCTTTCCTTTTGTGTGCTGTCATGCAATCAGGGCATATTACTTAGCCTTTCTGTGTAATCCCTGTGTGTTTGGGTTTTTGCATTGTTATATTTATATCTATAGACATTGATGTCGAGAGAACAGGGGTCATGGGAGAAAGAAGGGAGATCCAGATGCAGATATTACCATGATTTTGTTTGTGCTTAGGAATTCTTCAGTTTAAGGTTAGTCATCTTCCTCCACAAGTTGTTCTCAAGTCACTCAAGAAATATTTGTTGTCTCTCAGTTTGAATATTATGCATGAGTAGAACTATGTATTTAATTACTTCCCATTTCTTTGTGTTTTACATGAAAATTCTGCTTGTGAAAATGTGTATACAGTTATTTATAGCCCCTTTAAAATCAGGTTTGCCTAAATTACTATTTTCTTCTATTGTATGTTCTGGTTTATGGTAGTTCTGTGATTTTGACCTTCATTAGCTTCCCTTGTGAACTTTCTTTTTTTGTATCTGAGCTAAGTCATAGCTCTCTGATGTTTCACTTTAATATCTCTGTACCTGAAACCTCATTAATGTTTAATATTCATAGATGAAAAGTAAAATTTATTGTCTCCATGGATTCTAATATATATTAAACTGATGATTTAATGTGTTTCCTTTTTTACTCCTCTCCAGATCTGAGGAATTTTAAAGTTCAGATGTTTTGAATATTGAGATATCAATCTAAGAGAAAAGGGGGACTAATAATATTAATCCTTGTAATTGTAACAGTCATCACTAAAAAGTCAGTTTTTAAAGAACAGGTACTTCATGGTGGTAGCTGTCATAATATAATTTTTCCTCTGTGTCTACATGGTAATAATAGCCTTGCTTGTAGAGAGAATTGTTCTTTTAGGGAGCCCTGGAATTTGCCTTAGAGCCACTGAAGCATAGTAGGATATCTGCTCAGCTGGGGAACATAAGGACACTGAGTTCAACCAAGGTAGTGTGAGGGGAATAAAAGTGTTTTATGTTTATGTATAGAGACTTTGCAAAGACAGAAGGGAGACTCTGCTAAGCTCTCAGCCAGGCCTGGTGAAAGACAGCCTGCAGGAAGACGTGAGCCTGCTGCGATGAAAGATTCTGCAGGGCCAGGGTTAACGGGTACCACAGCTGTGACCCTGCAGGAGGCTGCAGGAGGAGCTACTACCTGGAGTTGACTGGAAACTGGCCCTCAGACAGGGAGGGGGTCACTGGAAGGGTCTTTCACACCTTGCTGCGCCTGTTCTCAAGAGGAGAGTGTAGTAACCTTGGCTGCCATGGCTTTTTGCAGCATTTAATGGCTCTTGAGCACAGACTTTGCATTAATTCCTCACTGCAATGCCACAGGATGGTCTGAAGTACAAGATGTTTAGATATAATAACCAACATTAGCATTCTCAAACTTAAAAGGTGACATCTGCAGGAGTTGTGTGTATCAATGAAAATTAGAATGACTATATTAATTTATGTAAACACAAATTTAAATACCTAGCTTCGGAAATGGGATGGGTGCTAGTTCTAGAAAACTGGATGTCTCAACTCAGGAAGTGAATTATTTTGCATTTTAAGGAACACTTTTTCAAAATCTATAAAAATAGTCCATAGCAAAAGTGTATATAAATTATTTTTTCAAAAGGACTGTGATAATTACATTTAATGCTCAACTTCATTTGTCGTTTTGGATTTTTAAAAAAAAAAGATTTTAAGTTTAAAAACTTTGCTCATAGCTCCTGACCTATTATTTTGTGTCTATATAGTACAGGGTGGGAAAAAAGTGAGAAAAATTGAAGATCAAATCTTTGAAGCTACATTTGAGTTACAGTAGCTTACCCTGCTCAATGATGTGTAACCATTTCCTACCAAAAGAGTGAGAGATGAGGAATTAGAAATTAAACCTCAGTATATCAATCAAAGCTGTTCACCTTAATTTAATATGCTTTTCACATTCTGACTGTTGATAAAATTAGATTTAACTAATCAGAGTGCTCCTTTTAGTGAAATATACTGTGATTGGTTTTTTAATTGAAAGCTATTGGCATAAAATGGAAAGGTAATCTGCAATTGCATTAGACAGAGGAGATCGTCAGTTTGTCCAATATCAAAACTTTTTTGATCAGAAAAAAAAAAAAAAGAGGTAATTGTTTGAATTTGAACCTCTCAGAAGTCTTCTCTCCTTCCACTCTTGTTTTTATTTTCCCACATGGGGATGGATTTCTTTGCATCTGTGAATTCTTTAAGTATGCTCTCGCTGCTTGGGGAAAACTCAGCATTGATCCAGACACAGCCAGAAGTACAAGAGGTGTTTGATCAAAATTGTTAGTAGTTTGATAATTTTAAATGTATTAGTCCTATTGAACTTCAGTGCCTTTTTAGGTTTATAACATAATTTAATCTTGGCTATTTTAATTATTTATAAACATTTCAGTCATTTGTCCACTTTAATTAAGAGAATTCACTGCTGCTTCATAAAATAGTGTTAGGTTGGATTAGAAGTATGAAGTATTCATGAAGCATGATATGGGTATTTCATTATCAGATAGGGAAAAGCATGTTACAGTAAGTAACTTAATCTTGCTTATTTTTAGGAAATGTAGCCTCCTGGTACTTGACTCAGTTCTTTGTCCATTTAGTAATCATGTTTCTTGTTGGTTTATTGGGGGGCTTTTAATAAGCATTTCATGCTTGCTATTCTTAGCCTTTTCCAATTAATAACAAAGTAATTCTGTTCTCAAAGTTTCATGTATTTCAGGGTTAACAACAAGAGCTAAGAAGTTGAATAAATAAGAACATTTAATCTAGGAGAGAAAATAATTTTCATGTCCATGAAAATGTAGCTGCTAGAAAGGAAATACGTTATTCCAATCCCTGGTGAAAAGAACAAAGAAAAGGAAGGCTTTAATTATGGCAAGTAGTGCAGGTTAGATGAAAGGGGAAATTTCCTAATTGCAAGAATAATGAAGTATTGAAGGAAATTGCCTTGAGTGCTTGTGCAGTCTCTGCTGTTGAAAATCGGCAAGGGCAGATGTGATTGAGGCATGCCCAGTCCAGATTTGAGGTGGTGTAAGATTATACCTCAAAGGAACTTCCAGATATATTTTTATGATTCTGCAACTGATTGTTGAATTTCACACAAAAAAAAAAATCCTTTAAATTTTCTGTAGTAGTGGATTTATTTTGGTGTTATTAATTTATAGGTGAGCCAAATCTAATCTGGTTTAATGTTAAGATATTTCTTATATCATTTTGTTATTGTTACATTGCTAGAAAGTAAGATTTCAAAAGTTTTTCTCTCAATAAAGGAGTATATTAAGCAGTGCTATTTTGTAAAATCTCCCTCAATTTACTTACTTTTTAGAGAGTTACCTATAAAAAAGGAATAAGTGTGGGAATAGCTTGACTTAAAAACTCTTATAGGAAGGGTAATTGGGGTACTGAGTATGAAATAAGTATGGAGCTAAGTCAGATTGAGAAAGCATGATTAGACTTAAGCAAAAAATAAAATTAAAATCCCAAAAAAGCTACAAACTATTAATAGTAGTAAAAAGAGTTATGGTGCAGGCTGGAAAAAAAAACTCAGTATATGATTTTACATAGGGAAGTGAAACGTCTTTAGCTGAAAGCTTAGGAACTTTCTTAAGCAGAGGAGTCTCAGGTTTCTGTGATCATCTGTGAACATGTACAACCACAAAGAATTTTAGTTCCTTTAGTAGCAAACTTCATTCTGCTGGGTGGAGTAGGAAGACTGTCTTTAGTCCCAGTAAATATGCATTGAGTTCACGCAAAGCACAGAAATTGTCATGCTTCCAAAGACCTTGCAAGAGGTCTCCTTATCAGCTTCGTGTTAAGATGACTGAACAAGAATGTAAACCTGTCAGTCATGTTTAATCTGCTTGTTTTCTGCAGCAGCCTGTGTACTTTGTTTGAAAATCTCTTAGACAATGGAAATTACTATCCAGTGCCCACATAGGAAAGTAATTCTGAGAGATTGAGTAATAATGCATATGCTGCAGCATCAGAAGCCTGCTGATAAGAGTGTTTTCTCTCATTTGGGCAGATTAGTTTAAGGTCTTCCTTAAAGTGCAAGATGATAATTCTTTTCCAACATGGGTCCATTACTTTAGTTAACTGAACATTGTTTTCTTCAATCCAGTGTAACATAAACTGCAAATTACAAAATCGGTTGTTAATGCCAAAAGCTTGAGTATTCTGCAAATACGTGCCCATGGAACATGAATTTTGTTGTGGCATAGGTCAGCAAGAACCTTTAAAAATACTATTCAAACAAATCCATATTTTCCCTCTACTGTTACTAAAAATGTGCAGACAACTGCATAAAATAAAAAGTCACTGTATTTCAGCTGTAGGCTGTTTCATTGTACGGTGATGTAACTGCACAGATTATAATTTGAATCTCATTAAAAAACTTGTTTAAAAATCTAGTGCTTTTCTTTTTGAACTACCTAACTGTATTGAACATTCTTTACTGTTTATAAAATCTGTCTCCTGAGACAGAATGCTCTTCTTATATAGGAAATGCAAAGGCAAATTACATCAGAAGTTATCATAAGAAAGTAAGATTTTTAAACACCACTGAACAGATGAAACAAGAAATGTATTCCTGCCTAAAACACACGACACTTGTATCCTGCAAAAGTACTTTTTGCGTTAGTGCTGTACCCAATGCAAAACAGCAGGACACTTAACATAGTAAAAATCTAGAGACATTTTTCTTAACTTTAGGAAAAATATGTATATGAAGAGTCTATTAAGAAAAAGCACTATCCTTGAATTGGAAATGAGATGAGTGAAAATAAACCAAGAAAATATAGGCTTAAATGTTTTAGTTATTGAGCAAATCTATCACAGCTTAGGTAAGCAGATAGAAAGAGATGGGAGTTGCATGAGCCGATGAAATTTTTTTTTTTTTTCAGTAATCCTTAAGTCTAGACTCTACCTCCTGTCCTACAGTCAGTTCAAATTGTGTCATTTGGAAAGCCAGGGTTCATAGCCAGACTTTGCAGGTCACCTTTGGCAATTCATGATGCTTCACATTCAACAGATATGAAGTACAAACTCCTCTGGAGTTCCGTGCTCATGTTTTAACTTACAGTAATTTCACGATAAGGTGCACCCTTTTGACTAAAATTTTGGTCCGAACCCGGAGGTGCGCCTTATAGTCCAGTGCACCTTATATAATGGACAAAGTCACGGAATTTGCCAAACCAGAAGTGTGAGCCATGAGCCGAGCCATGAGGGGGGACAGTGCCGAGTCGTGGGGGGGGGTGGGAGCGGACGGCCACGGTCAGCAGGAGCCACGCGGGGTGGGCGGAACCAGGCAGCCACAGGCAGTCCCCGGCCAGCAGGAGCCGCACAGGGAGGGAGAGAGTGGACTGTCCTGCACCACCCCAAGCCACGGGCAGCCCCACACTTCCCTGAACTGTAGGCGGTCCCGTCCTACCCCGAGCCATGTGCAGCCCCACACCACACATAACCACAGGCAGCCCTGAGCCACCGTAAGCCATGGCGGCCCTGAGCCACCCTGAACCGCAGCAATCCCAAGGTGTGAGCCATGGCCGCCCCGAGCCACGGCAGCCCTGAGCCGAGCCGAGCCAACCGGGGACGGGCGGGAGTGCCGGGGCCTGCGCGCGGCGGGGACGCTTGGGGCTGCATTTAAAGGCTACATCAATCTGTGAAAAATGTTTGCAAATTGAGCACCTACCAGTAAACTCCACGATCATGGGATTCTGTTACTAATTCGTTGCTTTGTTGCGCACGGCACGGATCTTCGCTGCAAAAAAAAAAGTGCGCCTTATAGTCCGGTGTGCCTTATATAATGTACAAAGTTGCAAAATTTGCCGACTCCCGGAGGTGCTCCTTATAATCTGGTGTGCCTTATAGTCGTGAAATTACTGTAATCTTTTTTACTGCAGTTTGTGACCTGAAATATATAACCATAGTGCAGCAATAACAGCTTTTTATACCTGTCTATAAAAGTCTCTGTAATGAAATGCTTGAGGAGCTTGGTATTTTCTAAATAACATTATTAACAGCTTTGATTTGGAATTGATGACATGATGTTAGTGGGTTGTCCATGATAATCTAGAATCTACAAGCACAAAAAGTGTGATATAAGTGTTTTGAAAATGAAATAACCTTGAGTCATTCAGATGTCTCAGACTAAATCAAGTGATGCCCTTTTTTTGATGTGCTGGGCTAATTATTTCTACTAATGTAAATGTCAGTGCAATGAACACATACTTACTGTGGCATAGCAAATAAGTGGCACAGGAAATCTGAGCATATGAAGGAATTCATCATGTCCTAAAGTCTCCAAGCCAAGTATATGGAAAACAATTCAGATTCACATTTTTAAAAGTATTTTAAAAAAAAAAACAATTCAGAGTCACATTTTTAAAAGTGCTTTAAAAGTCCGTGAAATTGAGTAAAAATAAAAGGCAGTATCTATATCTCAATGTACAGCAATTTCACGACCATAAGGCACACCGGACTATAAGGCGCACTATAATTTTGCAGCAAGGAGCCGCGTGGTGTGCAACAAAGTAACGAATTACTGGCAGGTGCTCAATTTGCCAACATTTTTCAAAGATCGGTGTAGCCTTTAAACGCAGCCCCAGGCGCCCTCCCCGTGCAGCAGGCCCTGGCACTCCCGCCCGCCCCCGGCGCCGGCTGGCACTCTTCAAGGGTCCTGGCTCCCACCGCGCTGCCGCGCTGCATCCCGGCTTCCCCCCGGCCGACAGTTGGCGCTGCTTTTCCACGCTTTCCTGTAGCGCTTTTTCGCCGCTTTTTTGCCACTTTTCCACAGCACCTTTTTGTCACTTTTTCACCGCTTTTCAGTGCTTTCCCAGGGCTCTTTTGCGCCGCTTTCCTGGGGCGCTTTTTCGGCACTTTCCCGCGGCGCTTTCTCGGCGCTTTTCCACGGCGCTTTTTCGCTACTTTTCAGTGCTTTCCTGCAACGCTTTTTCACCACTTTCCCACGGTGCTTTTTCACGGCACTTTTTCGCCACTTCTCGATGTTTTCCCAGGGCACTTTTTCGCCACTTCTCGATGCTTTCCCAGGGCACTTTTTCGCCACTTTTCGGTGCTTTTCCGTGGCTCTTTCTCACTGCTTTTCAGTGCTTTCCCATGGCGTTTTTTCACCACATCTTGGTGCTTTCCCAGGGCGCTTTTTTGCCACTTCTCAGCACTTTCCCAGGGCGCTTCTTCACTGCTTCTTGACGTTTTCCTGCGGCGCTTCTTGGCGCTTCCCCGCGGCTGCGCCGCTTCCCCTCGCTTCTCCCTGCCCAGCGGCCGAGCCGGTTTCCAGTTTCCTCCACACGGCGGCAGCGACTCCCACGGTTCCTGACTTCCCCTGCACGGCCGCAGCTCCTGTGGGTGCCGGCTCAGCTTGCAGATTGCACTTCCGGGTTCGCAAATTTCCGAACTTTGCACATCAGATAAGGCGCACCGGACTATAAGGCACACTTCCGGGTTCGGGGGAAAATTTTAGTCAAAAGGGTGCGCCTTATAGTCGTGAAATTACTGTATTTTGATTTTTAAATTCTTTTTGAAATATTCTACATTTAGTACCTTTACCACCTTCTCTTGATAGCGAATAGTAGTTCTCTGCATTTTACTGGCCAACCTTGGCTCCATCATCAGTGCCTTTCTGAAGGGCAGCAATTTTGGCAGGCAGTGGCTGCCCAGCAGGGGTGCAGGACCAATGGGAACGAGATGTGGGTTCCCCCTTGTGCAGGGCAGCTACTGCCCACCCCAAAATCTGTCAGTGCATGTCCTGCAGCCTCTGCTCCCCACCTGAAAGGATGGAATCCCAGAGAAGGACCCAGACAAGAAACATAACCTGGAGCTTCAAAATTATCAGCTGCTATTTTTAGGCCATGCAATGCCTGCCCCTGTATCTTTAGGGAATATTCATGGTGGATCCAAATTGCTGCATGTAATACTTTCATTTTATGGTGATGGGAGCTTCACAGGCTCTAAAGGGCTGTATTGAACCTGTTCCCTGTACTTATTCGCACATCTCAATTCAGATACGGGGCCTTTTTTGTTTTTTAACCTAACAGTGAAGATATACAGGAAAGAAGAGCCACACAAGCAGTGTTCAGAGCTTAAGCACAAAGATGTAGAGATGAGATAGTGTGATGCTTGGGTTTTTTACCTTTTCCATAGATCAGGCTGCCTTACATGGAGCACATCATTAGAGGAAAAAATATTTTGGTTTTCATCTTTAATATCCTCACCCAGTCACTGCACCGGAATGGATTTTGCTTGGGCCCTTGACTTCAGATTTGGCTGCCATGTGCTAGGATTTCAGTTTCATGGTCTTGTGCTAAAATGTACCATAATCAGAAAAAGGAGAAAACTTTCAAAATAAAGTGGTTTTTATGGCTCTTCCAACTGCTGGGAATGAACCTTCATGAGAATGTCTGTCTCTGTATACAGTAATTTCACGAATACAAGCCGCAGCGAGAAGACTAAAATTTTGATGGAAACCCGGAAATGCGGCCAATATTCTGGTGCGGCTAATCTATTGACAAAAATGTGATATCTACCCTTACCTAGTATCATGCTGGTCCAGTCCTGAGCCAAAACAGTCTGAAATCCATGGTTTCCCGTTGTTCCGACGATGAACCAATCAGAGAACAGCTTATTGTCTGCCTGTGGATGACGGCATTACTGGGGGACGGGGGGGTATTTAGCAGGATGAGTTCCCACGCCTCGTTCTTTTTCGGCGTGCTCTGCCCTCAGCGTGTTCTCTTCTCGGCTCGTTCTCCCCTCGGCAACTTCTTTCCTCGGCATGACTGCGGAGAAGAGAGTAGCATACGACGCAGAGTTTAAATTGAAAGCGATTAGCTATGCAAAAGAACATGGGAACAGACCTGCAGCTAGAGCGTTCCACGTTAATGAATGCATGGTACGTAGGTGGAGACAGCAAGAGGACGAACTTCGTCTCGCAAGGAAGACAAAGAAAAGTTTCCGTCGCCGCAGAGCACAATGACCAGAGCTGGAAGAAAGACTTTATCAGTGGATTTCTGAGCGAAGGGCAGCTGGCCGAAGTGTATCTACTGTTGCCATTCGGATACAAGCCAAAGCAATTGCAAAGCAATTGCATATAGAAGAATTTCAAGCAGGAGCGTCTTGGTGCTTCCGCTTTATGAAGCGACAGAAGCTCTCTGTCCGTACACGGACCACGGTGTGTCAGCGGTTGCCGGCGGACTACAAAGAAAAGGTAGCCAGGTTCCGGAGTTACTGCAAAAACAAGATCTCTGAACATAGTATACAGCCGCACTGTATTATAAACATGGACGAGGTACCCCTCACATTCGATATGCCGCTGACGAGGACCGTGGAGCACAGCGGAACACCGACGGTGCCGGTAAGAACCACGGGGAATGAAAAGACATCGTTTACGGTCGTCCTCGGCGTTTCGCTAGCTGGGCAGAAATTACGCCCCATGGTCATTTTTAAAAGAAAAACCCTCCCTAAAGACAGATTTCCAAAGGGAATAAAGGTTCATGTTAATTCAAAAGGCTGGATGGATGAGGACGCAATGCAGATTTGGCTAACGGAAGTTTACGGTGGCACATTGCATAGGTTCTTTAATCAGTTACCGGGACTGCTAATTTTGGATTCCATACGTGCCCATACGACGTGAAAGAAATCGTGAGGATAAAGAAGACGGAGCTTGTTGTAATACCGGGTGGCTTGACCAAAGAACTGCAGCCACTGGACATAGGTATTATTCGTTCCTTCAAGTCTAAAGTGCGATCTCTGTGGGAAGAGTGGATGTTGGAAGGCGAACACTCCTATACCAACACCGGGAGGCTGCGCAGGGCAAGTTACGCTACAGTGTGCCAGTGGATACTGGATGCCTGGGGTAAAGTAACTACCCGAACTATCAGCCGAGGGTTCGCCAAAGCCGACATCATTCCTGGACTGACCAGCAATGCCATCGGGAGTACCGAAGGTGATAACTCTGATGGTGAAGGTGCCGGCGAAACCGCCTCACGTTCGCTGGATCCCACCATTGCCCAACTGCTGGTTTCCGATACGGAGGACGAAGACTTCGACAGTTTCACGGAAGATGAAACCGCTGATGAAGCAGCTGATGAATGAAAAATGAAACTGTTTAAAAGTTTAATAAAAGTGTGATATTTTTCTGTATTTTTTAAGTGTTTTCAGTTTTCTGCGGCTGCGCGGTTGGCCGCCCTTGTGCGGCTGCGCGGGTAGCTGGGCTCACGCGGAGGAGGGGGCGGGGTGGCTGAGCGGGCAGGGGCGGGGTGGCTGAGCGGGCGGGGGCGTACGGCTGAGCGGGCGGGGGCGGGGTGGCTGAGCGGGCGGGGGCGGGGCGGCTGAGCGGGCGGGGGCATACGGCTGAGCGGGCGGGGGCAGAGTGGCTGAGCGGGCGGGGGCGTACGGCTGAGCGGGCGGGGGCGGGGTGGCTGAGCGGGCGGGGGCGTACGGCTGAGCGGGCGGGGGCGGGGCGGTTTAGGGGGCAGGGGGGGTGCAGCTGAGCGGGCGGGGGCAGAGCGGCACTCGCTGAGCTCACAGGACAGGCGCATTCGCGCCGATGCGTGTGGTAGGGAAAGAGCTGAGCTCGGGGACCTCAGCCACTCGCCCGAGGGGCTGAGCGGGTGGCCGTGCCAGCGCGGAGATGTGGCTCCGCTCGGTGCTTGGCTGCCCGCCTGCGCGGCTCAGCGGCTGTTTAAAGGCAACCTGGATCCGTTGGGAATGCTCGCAAAATGACCACACTATTGTTCCTGTCTTTTTCGGCTTGTAAATAAAACTTGCAGGGAACGGTGCCGCAGCTATCGTCTGTGTCTTTTTTCACTTGGAAACAATGTTTCCGAGGTCGGCAGTAAGCCAGTAAACCCCGGCAATACGCGATTGTGTTACTAAATGACGACTTTGTGAAAGTTCGCTGCAAACTAAAGTGCGGCTAATATTCCGGGTGCGGTTTATCTATTAACAAAGGCAATAATGTTGCCAACACACCAGCAGTGCGGCTTATATTCCGTGCGGTTTGTATTCGTGAATTTACTGTACTTTTGATTATACTGCAACAAAAATTTGATAAATGAACATATTGTGACTTTGCAGCGGATTTATAATGAATATATGGTATTGTACCCAGTGACATCATTCTTTAAAAAGTCACCCTTAAATTTATTTTGATAAAGGAATGAATTTAATTGCTTGATGAGTTCGGATTCTTTTGTTATTGACTTTGTTGATCACAGTAGTTGGTCAGAGCTTAGACACCTGAGAATGATCTGTGTTAGAAAGATACAAAAACGTAGTGAATTATGTGTTTTACGCAACGCTGTTTACAAACACTATATGGAAGTTTTATTCCTAGAACAAAGAGGAATCAAACAGTGGTTATTTTTATGCTTCTCCTGAAATAACCCCAAAGGTGTCTAAGTACTTCTTCACAGCCTTTATTTCCCATGTGTAACTTTTCCCGAGTGTCAACAAGTGCTCATGTCTAAATAGGATTATTTCATAAAATTTGTTAAACAGTTGGAAGTGGTTATGCTGATCATTATATAATTTTTTGTTAGTGCAATATTCAAGTATATATTGGTGTTTAGCAAAATGTCCCCAGAGGCAGTGAGCAAATCTTCAGGCTCAAAATAAATCTTTAATTTCTGTAATTTTTTTAAAAGGTGCATTTCCATTGATATAGCCTCTTCCCTTGCCTGAGTCCCCTCTAATTGTCTACCTCCGCAGAGTGAAATTAAAAATAAATGGATTATTCAATGAAGGCACTTGTTTCTTAGTTCAAGCTTTCAAATGCCAAAGTAGAGAAGCTTTTTTTTTTTTCCTCTCTGAGGGATCTAATAGTCTGTGAGTGAGTTTTTGGCAATTGCACTATTTTTTGTGCTTGTCATATTCTCTGTAATTGAACCAGATGTTACGTCTTCTCTGGAGGAGAAGAGTCTTCTCGGTTTATGTAATACTGTATCAGTCTTGCATCCCAAAAGATTTGAGGTTAATGTGAAAATGAAATAGTAAGGCAGATATTATATGTAATGTTCCTGTAGGTGGGTGATTCCTTTTGGACTGATACACTTAAAAATGTGTAACTCAGAGGCACATACTACATGTAACAAATGGTTGGATGATAAATTGTTGTAGGATTTTTTTGACAGTCAGTCAAAATCCAACACTTTGTATGCAAAGTTATTGTAATCATTCTGCAATGATGAAAATGGTTCATGAGTTTGAGGCTAAGGGCTGTAGGGGCAGACTCACTATTTGTGGGTGACTTCCAGAAATGTTTTGTAGGGGAAAACCCTGAGTATGTTTCAGCTACTCTGCTGAGCTGTTTTCTCACCCATATGTGTTGATGTGTCAGTAAAGAATACATATAAGTTTTGCTTCTGTGTTAGGAAGAGATACTGGGGGGAAGCAGGAGCAGGTGTGCCTGAGTATTCTCTTTTCTCATATCTTGGTTTCCACCAGAAAGAAACCTTACTTCAAATGTTGGAAGGAGCCATAAGGTTCTGAAGTCATACTTTCCATTTCTAAGGCCTTTACATACACCAAAAGACTACTATTGCTCTTACAGGCATACATGGAACTAACACTTCACGCTATCCCTGGAGTGTTTCTACCATTTAAGTACAGTAATTTCACGAATACAAACCGCAGCAATTTGACAAAAATTTTGGTGGAAACCCGGAAGTGCGGTTAATAGTCGGGGGTGGCTAATCTGTGAATAATTTTCTGACGTTTACAACCCCAGACATGCCAGTCAGGGTGCCGAGCCAAGCACCTGCCAGTAAAAGCCGGCATTTCGCGATTGTTACAGTGTTACTGTGTTGCCCTGGCTCCCTGCAGGCAGCACGGGGGGCGGGGAGAGAGGCGGGAGAGCTCTCTTCTTCCCTCCTCTGCCACAGCCCAGGGGAGGACGGGGGGGGAGGGTGCGCCGCCATTGCCGCGGCTCGGGGAGCCGACAGGGGCCCTGCGCCACCATTGCCGCGGCCTGGGGAGGGGGGGGGAAGTGCACACCGCCATTGCCGCGGCTCAGGAGCCGACGGGAGCCCCGCGCAGCCATTGCCGCGGCCTGGGGAGGAGGCGGGGTGCTTTGTCCGCGTCCGCAGCCGGCGCCACGGGCACGGGAAAGCTCCGTCCCTGCCCGCCGCCGGCGCCACGGGTGCGGGAAAGCTCCGCCCCCGCCCGCCGCCGCTGACGTAGGAGCGGGGGAAGTTCCGTCCCTGCCTGCCACCGTGGGGCAGCGCCGACCCGGGATGACCGAGCCCAGTGGCAGCGGCGACCGGCCCCGAGCGGCAGCACCGGGCTGGGCCACCTGGCCCCGTCGGTAGCCCCGAGCAGGCCGAGCCTGCACAGCCTTAGCTCAGCCAGTAAACCCCACCCTCCCGCGGTTCTGTTACTAATTGCACGCGGGTCCTCGCTGCGAACACAGAGCGGCTTATATTCAGGTACGGCTTATTTATGGACAAAAACCGAAATATTTGCCAACACCCAGAGATGCGGCTTATACTCAGTGCGGCTTGTATTCGTGAATTTACTGTACATAAAAATCCAGGATGTGCAAATAGCAAGTGTGTATTTCTAGAATACCATGTCTCCTGTGATGTATGGTTCAGTAATTTGTTTGCACAGATATTAATAATTCTTAATAAATTTTTTCTTTTATGGATTGGAATCCAACCTTATTTGGTTATTTGTTTAAACACCTAAACCCACATTTGGGCTGAATTCATTATGCATTTTATAGCATAAATTTCATAATTTTGGTCTGGCAGTTTATATATTACAGTAATTTCATGAATACAAGATGCACTGAGTATAAGCCGCATCTCTGGGTGTTGGCAAACATTTCGTTCTTTGTCCATAAATAAGCCGCACCTGAGTATAAGCCGCTCTGTCCTTAGCAGCGAGGACCCGCGTGCAACAAAGTTGCCAATTAGTAACAGAACCGCGGCAGGGCGGGGTTTACTGGCACGGCTTGGGCTGTGCAGGCTCAGCCTGCTCGGGGCTGCCGATGGGGCCAGGTGGCCCAGCTCGGCGCTGCCACTTGGCGGGGGCGCTCGGGGCCGGCCGCTGCCTCTGGGCTCACTCGCCCTGGCCAGGCGCTGCCCCGTGGTGGCAGGCAGGGACGAAGATCCCCCCACAGCCGCAGAGGCGGGCGGGGACAGAGCACCCCGCTGCCTCCCCAAGCCGCGGCAATAGCGGCACGGGCCCCCGCCATATCTCCCCTGGGCTGCGGGAACGAAGGGAAGGAGAGAGCTCTCCTGCCTCTCTCCTCGCCCCCCATGCTGCCTGCAGGGAGCCAGACTCCACCCACAGCGCAACAGAGTAACAATTTGTAACAATCGCGAAATGCCGGCTTTTACTAGCGGGTGCTCGGCTTGGCACCCTGGCTGGCACTTCTGAGGTTGTAAATGTCAAAAAATTATTCACATATTAGCCGCTCCTGAGTATAAGCCACATTTCCGGTTTGGGAGCAAAATCTTAGTCAAAATGGTGCGGCTTGTATTCGTGAAATTACTGTACCCCTAGACTGAAGAATTTCTTTTGTTGCCTTTAGCATCTTTACTTACATGTTGTGATTAATTTTATTTCACTTGAGTTCTTCAGTTTATGGTTAAATATGTTCAGCAAAAATCCAGAATCCAGATTCATTAGCACACTCCATTTTGTGATTGTCATTCTGAGACGGGATGTGGAGTTGCATGGGCATTTTTGTATGTACTTAGAAGTAGAAACACTTGGTGGTTGTTATTATCCAGCCATTGCAGAGGGTCAACCTGTGTATAGCTAAATCAGAGCTGCTTCTAGTTTGATGTAAAACAGTTTAAATTGTCAATATAGCAAAAAAGATGGAGAACTGAGCAAGAAAACTATGTAGGGAGAAGACAAATGCTAGAATAGGAATACTGTATTATTTTTCTTGGTTTTTTTCTTCTTCCATAACTAGAAATGGGATATCTTCCAGTCCTTATCATCTGCATAAAAGAGGCATGTAAGCATACTTTGGGTTTTACTGTGGAGCCTTTTAGCAGTTTTAAAAAATTCTAGAAACTGGTTTAAGGTCTTTCAAAATGCAATTTGTTTACGCTTAGGAAGAAGTGAAATGGAGAAACTCATTTTCTCAAGTGTTTTTGTATCTTGTTAAACAATATAGCAACTTGAAAAAGAAGAAAAAGTAAACATCTTTCATTTGCTGACAAGAGAGATATTTAGTTGAGGGACTGAAGGTGGTTCAGATTTCAGAGCTAAAGAACGTGCACTGCAAATCTTGCTCTTCCCAGAGTTTGTCTGTGCAGCTCAGCATCCCTTTGTAAGCCCTGCTTCATGCTGACCGCACAGGTGAAACCAGCGTGTACACAGAGTGAATCTTGTGAAGTCCAGTCCCTGTAGTGCTCAGTCAGCATTGAGGTGGTGCTGTCTGAATGCTGGTCTTACAAAGTGGCATGCAAGAGTGTTCTATTGAATTCCCCTTGCATTGAAAGAATGTTTCAGCTGAAAAATTGCCATGGTACAATGTGAGGGAGTTAAAGGATTTATTAAAAAGAAATCCCAACAATCCAAACAGCTGTTAAACAGGAACTTCTAATGGCACCAATACAACAGTTTGTTTCCTATTTCCTCTTAGGGCAATGTTGCTGTTCCAAAATATGAACCACAGCAAGACTTACATTAGTTTTTGTTGATCATGTGATATTTGGATATATATTTATCCTTTCTCAAGATTAATTTTAGTGGATATATTTTTTTAACTATATTATGCTTGCAAGAGAGTCCCCTGGTACATTAGACTTGTAAATGCTATCAGTAAAAGTAACTACATGTAATTAATATTTTTAAAGACTAATGGTATCAAAATGCAAATAGGTAACAGGAAACCAGCTGTAAACTCTATACTCAGTTTTCTTTCAGTGTCCTGCAAACTCGCCGTTTAAATAACTACTTTTAGAGAAAAAAGCCAGCACAGGAATAAAAGGTTGCAAAAATTAACTTTATCCTGCTTTTGATAGTTTCAATAGTCTCGCATTTTTGGAGCCAAGTGGTTCACACCAGCTGTACCCATACTGAGAAGGGCACAAGTTTAATTGAAGTAAATCTGTCTGGGTCTGACTTTTAAAGAACCAATTACTGCTTTAGAGTAGAGTATTTTAGAAATTTGTGCTTAAGAATCATGATTAATGCTGTTGCAGCTTGAATTCTACCTTATGCTTCTGACTTTAAAACCCAAGCAATTTCATATTACTATTAGAACATTAACCTTGTTTGAACTTAAGAATTATTGAAATTAATTAGATCATTTTAATGACATGAAAGGTTAGATATTTTGATAGCCTGACATATTTTTATCAGGATGTATTAAGTTCTTCAGTTCTTTTACATGTGAACCTCTGACTTTTATCATATTAAAATTTGACAATCATGTTTTCTTGGAATACGTCTACAAAAGTGGTAATATAATAATAAACTAACTAGACTGTAATTTGGCATTATGTAACATAAGTTACCTTTAATACTAAAACTTGTAGAAATGTTAGCAGAGTGTGATGGATTTTCCTCAGTATTTCAGGGATTTGCTGGAGAGCACTGAGCTTGCGACATTTTTCCCTGAGTATCCAGCATTCTCAGCTGACCCAAAACAGATATTTTCAGCATAAGACTTTGTCAACCAGGATTTCTGGCATCCTTTGCTTGAAGGTAACCAATCATGCCTGGCATTGGTCACTTCTTGCTTACAAATCCAAAAGCCTTTGAAACCCAGTTTTAAGTATGGCTTAGCAACCAGATCTGCATCATGTAGCTTGGCAAATATTTATCTGTCCTAGAAAAAAGAAATCCTAACTGAACATGCTGGGACAATTTCACTGGGAGTCAGTGCAGCCATTAGTGTAAAATCAGTAAGAGGTATTGGGGAGCCCAGTGTTCATTGGATTTACAAACTTCAAACATGAAGTGCAAAACTTCACTGTTACACAGGCATGAGGTTTTTGGAGGGCTTTCAGTGTTTCCTAGTAGAAGGCTCATCAGATGTTGTGTCCCTGGAACTGCTCTTTGAGTGTGTTTTCTCATAACTTTGAAAACATTTCTAGCATGCATTTCATATATGCCTTTTGTTCTGGACAACTTACTGATTTAAACCTACAAGTGGCAGAGCTAGAGTTTTCATGTTATTGCTATTAGCAATGAATGTACATTTCGTGTACATCTAATGGTACTTTTTGATTCTAAATTTTCAAAAAAATACTAGCATTTGGCAGAAAGAATCGGGGGGGGGTGTGGGAAAGGAAGATAATCTTGCTTAGAAACAAAAAGCAGTTTTTACCTTTACCCAGAAATTTGGAGTGACTTTTCTGGGTATTCTATGGGGGTGGGATTGGTGTGGTTTTGGGTATTTTTCCTCTTATCGCTTATCACGAAGATATACAGGATTTGAAAGTGCTTTTAGAATTTCTTTTGATGCAATTCTTTAACCTTGTGTGAATAACTTAGTAGCAGCTATTAAAAAAAAAACTTACGGTAAAAATTAAAGGGGAACATAGCAAAATGCAGAGTAACTATAACTCCAATTTTGCACAAGTGATACTTTGAGGAAAAAATCAAAGTCCTTCATGGGTTGAAGGAGAAGGCATTTTTGAAACCTGTTCAGTTTAAGTGGTCTGTTTAATCTCCATGAGCTTCTTGCCAAGCAGTCATATTGGAACACTGCTGAAAAGAGAAATGTTAAACTCCAGATGTTTGATATGCTTCAAATAATTGTTTGTCAAGAGCTAAATTCACCATTTTCTCACAGTATTTCGAAAAATAGCTTCATTTACCACTGTAAAGTTTCAATATTTGCATTGAATAAACTGAATATGGCTACTGCCACATTAGGAGGGTTCCTCTGTAATAATATGAATCACATATGTATGTATATATTTATTTGTTTTTTAATTTACTGTTTTCACAGACACTTCCTTTGGGGCTGGGAGATGGACAGCTCTTTACCTGGACTGATGGCCTGAAAAGGAAGGACTGGCATGATTATGAAAGCATTCAAAAAGATGCTATGCGTTCAGGTATAGATGAGTTCAGAACAAATTAAAGTGGTTTGTTTACTCATTCTTTCTCTCTGTGATTGTATGTTATTTTGAGTCCTTTAGGAGGCATTCCTATCAGCATTTTTTTGATTGCAGCAATGTCACAAGGTCATCATACTCTGAATTGAGAGGTCAAACCGAGCACAAATAGCTTATCTTTGAAAGCAGCTGAGTGACAATGTATTTCTTGCTAGTAACTATATAATGATTGTACAATCAGCAGAAATGTTATCAGCAAATTACTTTTTGTGTTGGAGTCAGTTGTCAGACTGTGACCAAAGAGAGTGTTGGTTTGCAAAAGGACTTATGCTACAAATTAAGCCAAATTGTCCCTAAATCAATGAACAAAACCTGAGTTTGATGCCCATAGCTGCAAAGAACCTTTGACACTTTTACCATTGTCAAACTCTGATCCTTTAGTCTTGCTAAAGCAGCTTCATCTCATTTTCAGTTTACAGTTATTTGAAAATGAGAGAAAATTGTGTTTGCAAATAGATTGAAGGACACTGTTATAGTGAATAATATAATTTTAATGTACCTTCACATGCTGCATCCCATACATGCAGAGAGAATGGTTTGTATTCCTCTTTCTGTCATCAGACCATGTTCAGATTTGAATTCTTCTTTTACAACATAATGTACAACTGCTCAACATGCGATGAATTAAACCAGAAGGAAGGAAGAGAAACAGCAGTTGAATTACAGTAAATTCACGAATACAAGCCGCACTGAATATAAGCCGCATCACTGGGTGTTGGCAAACATTTTGGTTTTTGTCCATAAATAAGCCACACCCGAGTATAAGCCGCTCTGTGTTCGCAGCGAGGACCCACGTGCAACAAAGTTGCCAAATAGTAACAGAATCGCGGCATGGCAGGGTTTACTGGCTCGGGTCGGGCCATGAGGGCTCGGGGCTGCCGACAGGGCTGGGTGGCCCAGCTCGGTGCTGCCGCTCGGCGGGGCCGCTCGGGGCCGGCCGCCACCACCGCTGGGCTCGGTCACCCCGGCCCGGCACTGCCCCGCGGCGGCAGGGGGAGCACAGAGCCCACCGGCACCTGCGGCGGCCATGGGAGCCGGGGATGCAGCCTGCCTGCTCCTGTGGCAGCGGCACGCGGGGACGGGAGCCCCCCGAGCCGCGGGGCCAGCAGGAGAGAGCTGCCCCACCTTCCCCACCCCCTGTGCTGCCTGCACAGAGCAGCTCGACCCGTCACGCAACAGAGTAACAATTTGTAACAACCGCGTAAATGCAGGGTTTTACTGGCAGGAGCTCGACTGTGCAGTTTACACTGACTTGGTTTGCACTCCCAGGGTTGAAAATGTCAGAAAATTATTCACATATTGGCCGCACCTGAATATTAGCCGCATTTCTGGTATGGGAGCAAAATTTTGGTCAAAATGGTGCGGCTTGTATTCGTGAAATTACTGTACACCTTAATCAGTGTTTGAAAGTCATTATTCTACAAAGGCCAATCTACTATTGTAAAACAAATTATGCTGTCTTGATCCCACTGTCTTGAGACAGCCAAAACCTCCCCCAGAATATCTCTATAACTGAATCTCGTTGAGAGAGTCATAGGACTTGGTAAGTACTTAATTTTGCAGGAGCCTGAACTCATAAAATATTGCGAGTGTATGTTAATTTTGTAAGCTATTTTTCCTTTTCTCTTTTGAATCTCGATCACTAACTAAAGAAATTATCCTTTCCTCCCACATGTGCTTAGGAGGTAAAAAAGGTAGGGAGGGGAAGGAAATGATTCTATGCAATTTGGTAGTTGTCAGATCAATAATTGCTGTGTTCTAAATTGCTAAATGTAAAATGACAAATATGTAAGAGAAAATGTACAAAGTAAGAGCAGCATGTATGCAGAAACTTGCATAATATGTGGGGAATATCATGCTTGGTGGTTGGAATGGATGTGCATGGATTCTTTGGCAATGTACTTTTAGTTTCTAAGTATGCAATGTGGATCCCATATATTTCTGACAATAACAGTAATACTTATGATTGTCTGATAGATAGCTTAAAGCATTGCCAATGAAATACAAACCATTGCATGGAGTCGGCTGAGAAACTGAAAAATGTTATGCAGCTTTGTACTTCCCAGTCTTAAACCTAACGTCGTAACTGTAGTAGCATGTGAATATTGAGATATTCTGACTTATTTACATTTTTTATGAACCTTTTTTTTATTTTTATTTTGCCATTTGCTGAGTTTGATGTTTTAGAGTTATCTTTTAATTAATTTATATTTGTTGTTATTATTCAATAGATTAAAATACTTTTTAATGCTCATTGAAACTCAAAATATGATAATACAAATGCAAAACTAGAACATCTCAATGCACTCTTTTGGGCCATGCTATATATAATTTCTCTTCCTAATAACATTACCTGAAAAACATTATTAGTTAAAAATCTATCTGAAAGCATGATGTTTAAAGGGCTTCTCGGGACATTTCAGGAAAGGCAGCCAATGCCTACTGTGCAGAAAAGAAGAAAGGAGTGAAGTTGTTTTGTTGGGGTTTTTTTAATTCAGTCTGGCTGTTTATCTGTAAAGTTTAAGATTTCCTAAGCACTGAGAATGTGAATTTCATAATTTCTAGTTATGGAGAGGTACCTACTAGTTTCCTCACAACCTCTACTGTTCCATGGCCAAATATTATGATTGTTTTTCATTCCACCAATTAAAACCTATGTTTCTGAATTTGAGTGGTCTATCCTCTTGAAATCGAAAGTATGGCCTTTTGTATGACATGCAGAGGAAAAAGTATAATTTCTATTTATTTTAAGTCTTTTAGCCCATCTGTTTTTGTCTCTAAAATTAAAATGGTCTTGCGTATAAATCCTGAAATGAGCTTATGTTGCTTTTGGTTTTGCCGGGCCTTGTTGGAACACCTGAGGTTGAAATGTGTGTTTATGATGCTTCTATTGTTAGTTCACATTTTGTTAGCATGGTGGTGCTACTTGAGAAGATACTTGAAGTGAAGGATGAAGAGGCAAGGCTTTACAAGTAGCCAGAACTAAATTTAAAAGCACTTGTAAAGACTTTCAAACCAGTTCTAATAATATTAGTTGGTTAATTTTGATAGAAGAATTCAAGAAGACAGGGAAGTGCTGTTGGGGTGCATAAGTACTAGTTCTTATACTGTTGGTGGAACAGGGAAGTTACCCATTTAGTTCCTAGTTAACCAAGCCCTGATTTTTGCAGTGTCAGAAAGGAATATATAATTACTTAAATATACTTCTTATCAGTACAGAGTAGATGTAGTGAAATTAAGATTCAGTTATTCAGTCAACCAAATCACTTCCACTGTTCTCTGAATATTACTCTGTCATTAGCTCAAAACCAGTGACCAAAATACAGGAAAAGGAAAGCAAAAGCTAACCTTAAAAAAAAAAAAAAAAGTAATTCTTAACTAAATAGTTGTGATAGATACTTTAAAAGGAAGGAGAAAAAAAAAATGAAGTTTAATTGCTTCCATTTTCTAAAGTGAACCATTAAGTCAATCAGATATTACAATGGATTGGGAGGGAACAAAATAAGCTAATCAGAGAAACTGACTTTATTGGAGTTTATAAGTCGTGCCAGCTTTTTGACAAGAAATCAGAATTTAAAATAAGACCTGTTTCTATTAATTTCTTTTCCTTTGGGAATACAACTGATGACATGCCTTGATGAATAATATGCTTAATTTGCATTAAAAATATGAGAACTGTAAACAAATGCAAATCCTACATCTGTCAGTTTTTGTTTTGGTAAGTAATAAACAATGTCTTCTGTATATCAGAAGAGTGCTCTTGTGTTCAGAGTGGTGGGTGCACCCTACATGATTGCAGCCTGCGTAGCAATGACCCAGGCAGCTCCTGGTGTGTGTATTAGCCCAGCTACAGCAATGCTTGTTGTGTCAGGGCACTGTAAATCTACCTGTATCCCTACAGAGAGTAGAGATCCTGGATGCTGAGGCCCCTGGCTTTGCCATGAATCAGTTATTGTAGTTGCCATTTCTTTGTTTTATCAGATACTTCCCTACTTCAGCTGTACAGGGAGGACTCCGGGGACATCTCTACCAAGACGTTCATTCCAGGGGCATGGCTGTTTCTGTGGCTCTGATAGCACTGGTTTTCCATGGCTTCTGTGCAGAACTAGGAGTCTGAGTGCTCCCATGACGGATGAGATTCACAGGAGAGAGCCATGAAAGCCTAAGTTAGTAATTCAGAAGCATCCATGAGAAGATATCATGTTGTTTTCACCTCTGTTTGTGTCCTGGGTTGTGAGACTAAAAGTTCTCAAGAATCAGTCAATGTCACTGTTCCTTCATTTCTGGAAGTTATTTTATCTATTTCACTCAAGAAATTCTCAGCTTTATCATCAACTATGAATAACAGCAGTAATGATGAATTACAGCCCTTCTCAGACAAGAGGAAGGATTCATGAGTGTGATTCCTGGGCTTTTAAAGAAGAGCAGATTGGCTATTTATATTCAAATATGACGCTGTTTCTGATCATGACAGCATATTTCTAACTACAAGTGATAGCTTTTCCAATGTAAAATACTAACTGCAAAAGGGTAACAGATTGAATAGGAAAAGGGAAAAAATAAGGTTCTATTCCTGAAAGTGTGTAATCAATTCCATCAGTGATATTAATAACTGATAAGATACACATAGAAAGACTATCTACTGCAAGTATTTTTGTTTTCCATTTTTATTCTTTAAATACAGTCTTTTATTTTTTCCTTTATAAGGCTTTGGATGTATTTTTGTCTGATTGTATGTGTGTCCTGAAATGAATACATTCTAATAGGTGGATTAAAAATTTAGTGCAATAAACTAATTACTGAGGGAATGATAAAATATAAGAAGCTGTGTTAATATAAATGTACAAAACGCTTTGTCTTCAAAAGAAATTGGCTAAGGAATAGTATAAGTGACTTCAGGGATATGGCTGTCAATACTTTTATGTTTGACTGTTGAGGCATTTTGGTCTTGTCTGCTAATAAGATCTCAAAGGAAAAACGTTTTCGAATGTGTCGTAACACCTAGTGTCTATTCCAGCAGTTACTGAGCCATTTGCAGTCTTCATTCCTCCTATTTGTATGTTTAAGCCTTATGGGAAGGATGAAGGTTGTAATTCTTTCCTGTATTCAGTATTGTCTTTACCTTTCTGCTTCTTCAAAATGTTACCTTGACTGGGAAAAGGGGATTTTAAAGATCTTGACCTTTACATGCCTCAGTGCAGGCATTTCATAGAGATTAGTTCTATAAACAGACAGTATGCTCTATAGTTCTACAGACAAACATTCATACAGATTAGTTTTATAAACAAACTAAGCAGAGATATTGAAAAATAAGCGACCTGTGCATGTTTGTGATGATAGTGGAAATAGATTAGAGCTCTGTATTCCTGGGGTAGAATGTCAAAAAGAAGGCAAAGGACACGAGCAATAGCAAGTGGCGAACAGCTGAAATTTGTGTCACTTAAAGAAATTGTACACTGGTGATCCTTTCACATCACTTCTGCTCAAATATTTTGTTAATCCTTATAATAATTTTGAATAGTGCTCATTCTTAAATTCAGAAGAACTTGTCAAGCTAGTGCCAGAGTGTTTCTAGAAGATATGAAACAACATGATACAGAAAGCAGCATTATTTGTAATTCCCTATTGACCATGAAAAAAAATTATCTCAGTGATATTTATACAGATAAATGTAATAAAAAATTGTGCAGGAAAAAAGTATACACTAAAATACTGATTTACTTACACCATATTTCATATGGAATTATGCCCTGGGGGTTTTGTCAGCCTTATATATTAAACAAGTTTTCTAAATTTAACTTAAGTCTTTGAACTTGCAATTCCTTTAGAAAGAATTTGAGGATGTGCAGTGTAATTGGAACTGTAGTGGTAGCCAAGGTCTCAATAAACAGTCATAATGTAATTGTTCATAGCATTAATCATGAATATGCTCCATGCAGTTTACAATGTATTGTTTGTAAAAGAGAAAAATGTTTGTCAGTTTGTCTTAATGCAAATCCAACATAATTAAAAAATTCTAAACATTAATGTTAATCATGGCTTGTCAAGGAGACAGCACATAAAGGATGTGTAATATGAAAGATAGATGCAGTTACATAAAGTGTTTCACATATTGAAATGCATTTGCTCCGTAAATAAAGTGCTGCAGACTGTGATCTGATTCTACTACTCAATGCTCTGGATGTTCTATTGAAAGCAGTGAGATCAGCCTGGAGCTGAGTGCCAAGCACAATTAAACTATTATACTCTTAAATGCTGATTTGGAAAGAGATTTTTTTTTTTTTTTCAGTGGTGCCTTCTTTAGAAGTTTAAACCCTGATAGCTAGGAAATATGGTTTGGGGTTTTGGTTTTTCATCACAAGGCCTTGTTTTCTGTGGGTAACTGTGGACTCAGATTGTGAAATGGCATATCACAGTATTATTGAAGCAGTAGCTTGGGTATATATTTTCATTGGATCTCAAGTTACAGCTTTATATTACACTGCTGCAGAAGAAGCTAGGAAGTATAAAGTGGCAACTGTATAGAATTTGTCTCTGTCAGAAAACTCTGTCATGATAGAACTAGCTCTTGCAACTTAAATCTATGCATAAAAGCAGTTTATGGTTGGCAGTAAGTCAGAGCCGAGCTTCGAATTTAAAGCAAAATGCCTCTGTTACCTTGGCCAGATATGAGGCCCTTTCTGTGGTTGAAGTACAGTAGTTTCACGAATACAAGCCGCACGGATTATAAGCCGCACCCCCGGTGCCTCGACAATGTTGCTGTCTTTGTCAATAGATAAGCCGCACCCCGAATATTAGCCGCACTTTCGTTCGTCGCGAGAATCCGTGCGCAGCTTTCACAAATCGGCCAATTAGTAACAGGATCGCGGCATAGCGGGCTTTACTGGCTCGGGGCGGGGCCAGGCAGGCTCGGCCCGCTCATGGTTGCCGACGGGGCCGGGTGGCCCAGCTCAGCACCACGGCTCGGCGGGGCTGGCCGGGTGGTGCTGCTGCCGCCGCCGCCGGACTCGCTGGCCCCCCTCTCCCGTCAGCACCGCCCCGCTGCCGCGTTCGCTCGCCCGGCTGGCAGGGCTGCCGCCGCCGGGCTCGCCGTCCGCCCCGCTGCCGCTTTCGCTCGCCCCGCGCCGCGCCTCGCGAGCGCCGCGCCCGCCCCGCGGCGCTTTCGCGGCTCGCGGCGGCGCTTTCGCGGCTCGCGGTTCGCGGTTCGCGGCGGCGCTTTCGCGGCTCGCGGTTCGCGGCTCGCGGCGGCGCTTTCGCGGCTCGCGGTTCGCGGCTCGCGGTTCGCGGTTCGCGGCTCGCGGTTCGCGGCTCGCGGCTCGCGGTTCGCGGCTCGCGGTTCGCGGCTCGCGGCGGCGCTTTCGCGAGCGGCGCTTTCGCGGCTCGCGGCTCGCGGCTCGTGGCTCGCGGCTCGCGGTTCGCGGCTCGCGGTTCGCGGCTCGCGGCTCGCGGCGGCGCTTTCGCGGCTCGCGGCTCGCGGCTCGCGGCGGCGCTTTCGCGGCTCGCGGTTCGCGGCTCGCGGCGGCGCTTTCGCGGCTCGCGGTTCGCGGCGAGCGGCGGCGCTTTCGCGAGCGGCGGCGCTTTCGCTCGCCGAGCGGCGCTTTCGCGAGCGCCGCTTTCGCTCGCCCCGCCGGCAGGGCTGCCGCCGCCGCCACCACGCTCGCCGGCCGCCCCCTCCCGTCTGCACCGCCGCCGCGTTTCCTCGCCCTGGCCGGCACTGCAGGCCCCCGCACCGCCGGGCTCCCCCACGCTGCTGGCCCCGATTATGCTGGGCTTCCCCCGCTGCCAGGCAGCCCCACCCGCCGGCCTTCCTGCTTCTGCCATGCTCCCCTGCACTGCTAGCCCCAGTTCTCCCGGGCTCCCCCGCCCTACTGGCTCAGGCTCTGCCGCCCGCCCCCGACACTGCTGGCCCCGCCTCTGCCAGGCTTTCCCACCTCTGCCGGGGCCGGCCGGGCTCCAGCTTGGCTTGGGGCTGCCGCGGGCTCTCACTTCCGTGTTGGCAGCTTTTAGAATTTTGTTAATAGATTAGCCGCCCCGGAATATTAGCCGCACTTCCGGGTTTCCACCAAAATTTTGGTCAAATTGGTGCGGCTTGTATTCGTGAAATTACTGTAAATGTGATTCTTTCCCTGTTCTTCCCTCCATGCATTTTGGAAACTCATCAGTTAAACCATTTAAATGTAATTGGAAAACAAATGTTTAAGAGTTACCAGGGTGACCAAGGAGGGAGAAGCAGAGTTCATAATATGACTCCTGTTTTTCAGAACACTGAAAATTATCTTCTGCATGCTTTTCTGTGCTGAGAATTGGCATGTTGATTTTTACCTTGATAGGCAGGAAGAAAAATTGTGTTTCCAAAAACTTGGCAAGAAATATCTATTGACTCTCACTGTGTCAGTGGTACATATTCTTGAGTGAAATTAGTCTCCAAAATTCAAGAAGTACTCTCCTAGAAAGATTATTAAAGTTGCTAGGTTTTCATCTTTCTCTATATTTTCATCTGTGTGGGGATATGTGGTTTCAAATCCTTAACAAACCAAAGTTTACTCTCTAGTACCTTGTCCCACTGTATTTGAATGTTGATTTGAGTGCTCACACAATTTTAAAAAGAAAGAAGCTAAAGCAAAAATAAAGTAAAAAAAAAAACAAACAAAAAAAAAAACTACAAAAAAACTAAACAAAACAAAAAACCCCAAACCAATAAGAAGCAGATGCCATCTGTTTGTGATAGTCCCAAGTACAGTATTTACCTCTTCTGTAGAGCAGTGAAGACCTGTCTTCGTGGACTTACATCAGTGTTAGTGATCAAGAGCTGATATTGCTGAATGTATTTAACAGGTAATACTTGGGGATTTAATAGCGTTGTTGTCTAATAAAAGAAGAAATTGACTTCAGAAGGTTTATGTTTGGGGTTTTATTGGGAGGTGGGAGTATGAGAGGACATGTCAGCTAAAATGGATCTTTTAATTTGGCATTTGCACTCTAAATTGAAGGTTCAGTTTTTGCCTCTGCTAGGCATCTTTCCCTTTGTGCTTAAACATTTTCAGGACTGTCGAACTAATATTTACTAGGAGTTCTTTGTAGATACTTGGCTGGTTTGGTTTTTTGTTCATTTTTTATTTTAAAGACAGATGTTCTGTAGGAATTCTGGAAAAAGGATTTTATCTATGTAGTCTTCAAAAACACGGGGCTCATTTGCAGAGACACTTTGGAACAACCAAACAGCTTAGGAGCTTTAGGCTAGATCTGTCTATGTGTAAGGAGGAGAGCTCTATAGACCACCTAAATTGATCTTATTGACTCTTGTGATGGATGTAAAAATGATCAAGTTTTTCAGTTCAGGGCAATTGTTGCTTTACTCATTGGAACAAAGAAAAGTGGCTTAGTTTGCTGTGAAAACTCAAATACAGAGAAGGAGAGAAGCAGGGGACACTATTACATTCACAAAACCATTTCTGGAATATTGTTTTAGCCTTTTGGTCTTGAAAAAGCCAACAAGATGCTTGGATTCCTAAAAAAAACACAAAACCCAGTAAATAGTGCCTACTTTCCTGTCATAGCTTCTTTCTTTTGAAGATATTAATTAAGTTTGCTAGTAAAAAAGTCTCTTTTAGTTATCTCAATGCAATTTATGACTGAAATATGTGTAAGGTGACTTTCTTTTCCTTCCTATTTTCATTAAATAAGCTGACAGAGGAAAATTATTGGACTGGTGGAACCATTTGTCTGACATCCAGTGAATATATGTGAAAAGGTAGAGATATATGATTGTTTTGCTATAATTTGCTTTATAGACACTAGCTCATCAAAATATGCCCTGTAATCACTGCTTCTCAAGGAACAGAGCTACCTTTTGGATGGCATTGTGTAACACAGAGTTGTTGGCCCTGCATGCTTGCAGTGAAATGTTGTCTGGGGGAATCTGTCTTCCTAATATAAAGAAAGTAGAAAAAGAAACTACATTTCTAGGAGTGACTTTTTGTTCTGCCAACCTGTGTGATAGGTCTGCTGGCTACAAGGCAGAAATAAAGTTTTTTACTTTTTTAAATAGGAAATCTTGATTAAAAGTTGCAGGCAATGTTGCCAGTTTTACTATTCAGGAATTTCAGTGGAAAAATGCTCAGATTTTTTAAAAAAATCAAGATGTATATTTAAGTTTAATTATAGGTATTCTTAAAACATAGAAACAGTCTTTCTCCTAAAATTTCTCAAGAAATGCTTTAAATTTTTAAAAGATAGCTGAAATAATTCCAGGTTACCCTGACAATTACTTCTATTTTACATGCTAAGTAATTAGATAGCTTTTATGTGTTTTTGAAACTACTGTTAATGTATATGAGGTTACTGGTACTTGCTTCTTGCAGTTTTATTCCATGCCAGTTTACAACTGATCTGAAACACAGTGAGTACTGGTGTGTTGTCCTAGTTTGGAGGACAGGTGTCTGCTAAGAAAGGCAGGAGTTTCTCTTTGAAATGGAGAATGGAAGTCCCCTCCCTCCAAATTATTATAATTTTGAAATTAAGGGGCTCTCAGGCAAAGATATGGGAATTAAGAGTAGTAGTTCTTTACTAGGGAAATTAAAATAGAAATACAGTACTACAAAGAAACAAACACCAAGCCCTGACAAAGTCAGAGTACAACCTGACACCCTGTCAGGCAGGGTGTTGGTAGCAGTCCCATTAAATGGTGGGTGTAGTCCTTTTGTAGTTACAGATGTGATTCAGTTGAAGCAGTTGTCCTGTAGAAGGTGCAGTTTCCTTCCGGAGGTCCAGTGGTGATATGGAGAAATCCGGTTTCCCTCTGGAGTCCAGTGGAGAAAGGGGCTCCCTTAGTGTCCCAAAACCTCTGTTTTATCTTGGTAAGAAATATTGGGCTCTTCCCCCTGGCTGGAGCAACTTCCAATGGGATGAAGTAATTTTATCAGTCACAGGATGGGACTCAATGGCCCATTAGCAGAAGATACCTCCTTGGAGGAAGGGTGAGTTGTGAAAAGATAAAGAGCAATGCCCCACCTGGTTTCAATGGATGGCCCATTAGCAGAACATCTCCCACGGAGATAAGGATCACCGCCCCCACCCTCAACAGATGGTGATAGAATAGATACCATTTATCACATCCTGTATTGTAACCCCAGACATGTGTAAAGTGGGGAAGGAGTACAGTAATTTCATGATTATAAGCCGCACAATTTTGACTAAAATTTTGGTCCAAACCCAAAGTGTGGCTTATAATCACGTGCGGCTTTTATATGGACAAAGAACAAAAAGTTGCTGTTTTAGTTTGGAGGACAGGTGTCTGCTAAGAAAGGCAGGAGCTTCTCTTTGAAATGGAGAATGTAAATGCCCTTCCTCCAAATTATTATAATTTTGAAATCAAGGGAATTTCAGGCAAAGATATGGGAATTAGGAATAATAGTTCTTTACTAGGGAAATTAAAATAGAAATAGAGTGCTACAAAGAAACAAACTCCAAACCCTGACAAAGTCAGAGTACAACCTGACACCCCATCAGGCAGGGTGTTGGTAGCAGTCCCATTAAATGGTGGTTGCAGTCCTCCTGCAGTGACCAATGTGATTCAGTTGAAGCAATGGTCCTGTCGAAGGTGCGGTTTCCCCTCCGGAGGTCCAGTGGTGATGTGCAGAAATTGAGTTTTCCTCTGGAGTCCAGCGGAGGAAAGGGCTCCCTTAGTGTCTCAAAACCTGTTTTATCTTGGTAGGAAATGTTGGGCTCTTTCCCCTGGCTGGAGCAACTTCCAATGGGATGAAGTACAGTAATTTCACGAATACAAGCCACACAGAGCATAAGCCGCATCTCTGGGTGTTGGCAAATATTTCGTTCTTTGTCCATAAATAAGCCGCACCTGAGTATAAGCCGCTCTGTCGTTCGCAGCGAGGACCCACGTGCAACAAAGTTGCCAAATAGTAACAAAACCACGGCTGGGCGGGGTTTACTGTCTCAGCTAAGGCTGTGCAGGCTCAGCCCACTTGGGGCTGCTGGCAGGGCCAGGTGGCCCAGCTCGGTGCTGCCGCTCGGTGGGGCCGCTCGGGGCCGGTCGCCGCTGCCACTGGGCTTGATCACCCCGGCCCAGCGCTGCTCCGTGGTGGCAGGCAGGTACGGAGCACCCCCCGCTCCCGCGGCGGCAGCGGCAAGCGGGGACGGAGCACCCCGCTTCCGCGGCGGCGGGCGGGAATGGAGCCTCCCTGCTCCTGCCACAGCGGGCAGGGACGGAGCCCCCCGCTTACCCCACGGGCCGCAGGGATGGCAGCACGAGGCCCCCGCCTTCCCCCCAGACCGCGGGGAAGGCAGCACAGGGCTCCTCCGTCTCTCCCCCGGGCTGCGGGAGAGGAGAGAAGGAGAGAGCTCTCCCGCCTCTCTCCCCGCCCCCCATGCTGCCTGCAGGGAGCCAGGCTCCACCCGCGGCACAACAGAGTAACAATTTGTAACAATCGCGAAATGCCGGCTTTTACTGGCAAGTTGCTCGACTCGGCACCTCAGTTTCCACTTCTGGGGGTGGAAATGTCAGAAAATTATTCACATATTAGCCACTCCTGAGTATTAGCCACATTTCTGGTGTGGGAGCCAAATTTTAGTCAAAATGATGTGGCTTGTATTCATGAAATAACTATAATTTTATCAGTCACACAGTGGGACTCAATGGGCCATTAGCAGAAAATGACTCGTTGGAGGAAGGATAGGTTGTGAAAAGATAAAGAACAATGCCCTGCTGGTTTCAATGGATGGCCCATTAGCAGAATATCTCTTACGGACATAAGGATCACTGCCCCCACCCTCAGCAGATGGTGATAGAATAGGTGTCTTTTATCACATCCTGTATTGTAAGGTGCGGCTTATAATCAGGTGCGGCTTATATATGGAAAAGAACAAAAAGTTGCCAACACACGGAAATGCAGTTTATAATCAGGTGCGTCTTATAATGGTGAAATTACTGTAGTCTGCAGAGGGCAAGTTGCAGACTTTCTAAAAGGATACTGATTCTGTTGTCCTCCCAGATCTCCTTTCTGAGCAACTCTGGTTATTAAAGACTTCAAGAATTTTTCCATAGAGAGACTAATTGATTTCTAATATTGCCACACAAAAAGAAAAGAAACCTCTAAATAAATAACACTGGATTTTTTTTTCTATATATTTTGTTCTCAGCTTTCACTAAAATGGTGATACTGGAAAGAAATCCAAACTTCATATGCTTCACAAAAAGAGTGAAAGCTGTGTGTAGTTTTGGAGGGTTGACTTTTTAATTAGCTGCTGTTAATGAGTAAGTTAAGCACATACTGCCACTTCGGCCTGGTATTGAAATTACTTTTTCCCCAGTTTATACAATGAACAATTTTTTAAAATCTGTAATAAACTGTGATGAAGATCATGCTTTCATTTTTTTTTTCTTCTTTTTTATGGAGACTTCTGAAATCATACATAAGAGTTTTGAGACACTGAGTATTTCTTGGGTATAAGTTAATGTTTCCCCAATTTGAGTGTGTTTTGCCCATGAGTGATCTCTCTCTGCCCTCATCTCAACACACAAGCTTTTTATTATATTTTTTTTGCCCTGTCCAGGTGAGGAGGGGAGTGGTGGAGTTGCTTTGAAGAGCACCTGGCATCCAGCCACAAATCACCACAGTAGAACATCAGTTCTTAATCCAGTCCAAGCCCTTTGTCATAATTTCTCTCACTATTGTAAAGATGTTGGTTTACTATTTAAGCAAGTACCGGAAAAATTAAATTAAATATATACAGAACCACTTTCTCTAAGTTAAATCATATGGCATGCAAAGATGAATTAATAGTTAGAAAACCGACAAACTAAGGGAATTTTTCCTCTCTGGAAAATGTGAGGTGTGGTGATTTTTTCATTCTGCTTTTCTAGTTTTAAATATACTTGACAAATTAAATGGTGGAATTTCTGGTAATGCATTTAAAACAAAACCTACAATTCAAGTCTCTGATTTACATCCTATCCCTCTGTTATGTGTGGTTATGGAGGGCTTGTATGCTTGCTCTCTGAACATGGTTGCTAAAGATCTTTCTCCCCAAAGAATAGATTTATTGAGGGGTTATTGATCTTATGGCATAAGTAGAATTCAGAGCTACTGTGTGCTGCACAAATACATCTACATAATGGAATTTAACTTCTTTTTAAAAAATTTTCACAGTGAAAATAAATTTTTAGGGATTTTCTTTATATATATGTGAAATTTCAAGCTATGTACATATAAGGCTTTGGGCTGGTACTTGACACTTTTTTCTGTATATGATAGAATTAGAAAGTATTGTTTTGGTTCAAAACAAAAATTTTTAATTTGAATGTTTATCTTTTATTAATATTGGTTAAATTCAGTCATTTATGTAAGAATTTGGAAAAAAAATTTAAATTTTGGCATTGAATCCAGGCACCAGACATGAGTTTTCAGTAAATTAACTTTTTCAAGGGAGTTCCCGGTGGACATATTGGATTACAGCTGAGTAATGCATAGATGTGGCCTTGGGATAGATGTTCAGTTGTTTTTTGTAAGTGATGAGTTGTCCTTTTGAATAGAAACAGTAATTTCATGATTATAAGTCACACCTGATTATAAGCCTCACTTCCGGGTGTCAGCAACTTTTCGTTCTTTGTCCATATATAAGCTGCACCTGATTATAAGCCACACTTTCATTCGCAGTGAGGATCCGCATGCAACTTTCACCAAGTTGCCAATTAGTTACAGAATCGTGGGATTGCGGGGTTTACTGGCTTGGCTCGGGGCCATGCGGGTTTGGTTCAGCACTGCCCTGCCGCCTCCAGGGCTGTGCGGGCTTGACTCGGCTCGGGGCTGCTGTGGTCTCCCACTTCCGGGTTGGCAAAATTCATAACTTCATCCATATATTGGCCGCTCCTGAGTGTAAGTCGCACTTCCGGGGTGGGACCAAAATTTTAGTCAAAAGGGTGCGGCTTATAATTGTGAAATTACTAATTTTAAACTACAGTAATTTCACGATTACAAGCCGCACTGATTATAAGCCGCATCTCTGGGTGTCGGCAACATTTTGTTCTTTGTCCATACATAAGCCGCACCCAATGATAAGCTGCTCTCGTTTGCAGCGAGGACCCGCGTGCAACAAAGTTGCCAAGTAGTAACAGAATCACGGGATCACGGGGTTTACTGGCTCGACTCGGGCCGTGCGGGCTTGGCCTGCTCAGGGCTGCTGACGGGGCCCAGTGGCCCAGCTCGGCGCTACTGCTCGGCAGGGCCACTTGGGGCCGGCCACCGCTGGCGCCGGGCTCATTCACCTCGGCCCAGCACTGCCCCATGGTGGCAGGCAGGGATGGAGCCTGCTGGCACCCACGGCGGTGGCGGCAGGCGGGGACGAAGCCTGCCTGCTCTCGCGGCAGCAGGCGGGGGCGGAAGTCCCCCGCCTCCCCCCCAAGCCGCGGGGCCAGCAGGAGGGAGCCCCCCGCCTCCCCCCTCTGCACTGCCGGCACGGAGCTCTCCTCCACCTGCCGCGCAACAGAGTAACCAATTTGTAACAATGGCGCAATCCCGGGTTTTACTGGCAGGTGCTCGGCTCGGCACCTTGGCTGCACTTCCGGGGTTGGAAATTTCCAAACTTTTTTCATATATTAGCTGCTCCTGAGTGTAATCCGAATTTCTGGGATGGGAGCAAAATTTTAGTCAAAATGGTGCAGCTTATAATTGTGAAATTACTGTAATTAGTCGAAAATCTGTTCAGATCCTGGCTGAAGGGGGCTCATGAAGCCTTCACTTCTACCTCTGCCTGATTTGACAGCATATATTGACTGGAAATTTCAGTAGACTTTAATACAGGAAATCTGCTCAAATTTCTGGCAGTCATTTTAAAAATAGTTGGCATTAATTAGACTTGTATTTTTCAGAAAGATGTGAATCAATGGCAAGGGAGGAAAAGGGCTGTGGAGAGCTATGCTGTGCTCAGAGCAGGTCAAGCATTAAGTTTAGCTCTCCTTACCACAGGAATGCCAGGAAGTTGTAAGGCTCTTTAAAATAATGCATTTTAGACCATTTAAAATGAGTAATAAAAGGCAATACTAATGACTGCAGCATTAGTATCTTTCATAAGGAATGGCAGTGGCTGGGAAGTGCAGTGACAGGGAGTGTATGGAGCAGTATATGTAGTATTGAAAGTTTTCACAAGAGTAATGTATCTGATTTGCCAAAAGAAAACATGAAAAAGATAAGAGCATTGAGATTCAAAGTGTTACTTTGGATGTGATAGAACAAAATGCATTTTATTCTGAGTAAGGCAGAAGGGCTTACACAGGCCAGTCCCAGGAACATGGCATTACTGTCTCAGTTGTTCATCTGGGTTTATATTGCTTGCCTTGATAATTCTTGTATCTCTGAATTTCTAGGGGTGCCTCTTTTTATATTATCCCTGGGAATTATTTTCATACTCAGCTTATAATGTATAAATCTATACAGACCTGAAAAAGCAATAGACCATTTCTGTACTACCTGAGAATTTGCCCCAAGTGAGCAAATGCTGCTTGCTCATTGACATTCTTCTCAGATTTACACAAAGAGTAAGTTTGTCCTTGTCACTGAGTCACCGTGTGGGGAATCTGATGGCTTAGTCCTGCTTCTTGGGTCTCCCTCAAACTTTACCTGTGAATATTTACTGTCTCCATATGTAAGAATGGTTATTATATACATTTTTATATATTTTTATATATTTATATCTATTTTATATATGTATATTTATGTATTTTTATATATGTTTTATAGATTTTTATAAATTCATATATTTGTTGTTGCTGGTTTTTGTGGGGTTGTTCATGGTTTCTTTTGTTTTGGGTTTTTTTTGTAGGGGTCATAGGTTAAACCCAAATTTATTGGGAGCTGTGACAACTCGTGTGCTCTCTGGTGGATATACATCATGGAATAATGCTTTACGAACAAGAGTGACTACATTGTTGTACACCCTTGACTCACACTCATTTTTTACAGATTATTCCATCTTCTTCATGTAGCATCTGCAAAGCCAGCTTCTGGAGCTAGTTTAGCTTGAATTCATGAAAAAAAAAAATATTCCACATTAAGAAATTTGTTTCATGGAACATCCTATTTGTTTTCCTGTGATAATATATGACAAAGAGCACATGGTTATAATATGTCTTAGAATGACAAATAATAGAGGAACAAGAAAAACTCTTATATTAACTACAGCTGTTATGACCCTATCATTTTGTATTTCAGGGTTTTCTGAAACACTAACTGTGCAACTGTAATTATGCATTAATTTTGTGGATCTGTTTGGTTCCTGTACCTAACCATGTTTGGACACTTTAGTTTGAGTGATATCAGCTTGACCATACACCTCAATTAAATAAGACTTTCTGGTATTAGAGACTATTAGAATACCATTTTTGAGGCATTTTGTATTAATTAATTAATATAGGTCCTGAAACCAACACCTTACCATTATTAGTAGATTTTTTTTTCAGATCGTGTTCCATAGTAGATACTTTTTATCCTAGAAGGTTCTTCAGTTACTACATGAAACTGTGAAGCCTTTTTTGTGGCTGAATTCTGTTTCTCTCATGCTTGATTATTCAGTGTTTGGCTCTGATTAATGGTCTACAGCCAGTCTGTTCTAATGTTAAATGAAAAAAACATTCTGGTGGCTGTGGCACTTGGTGATAAGTAGTTAGACTAAATAGAAGATCTTCTGTGCATCCCTTGGCTACAGAGTTATGATTAGATTCAGCTCAGCCTGCAGAATACTACTGAGGATATTGCTTCTCTGCTGCCATGATAGAGCAACTCATATTGAGGCAGCATGTGCTGCTTATCTTGCATTGTACACTGTGGCATTCTAAATACACTGGACAAACCAAGTAGTATGGCCTATTTTTTTCTTTTATTTTTGCTAGATTTATTAAAGAGGAAATAAGGGGTTAGAATGAGTCTTTCACCCAGCAAGCCATTGTAGTACTTGCAGAAAGTTTTAAAAGGTATATCTTCAAAGGACAATTATATTGCTTATTTTTGTAAAATGTTTATTCAAGCCTTTGGACAGTTAACTTTTCAGGGTTCATATGCAGTCATTCTTCTGCTAAAACAAAACAATCCCACCAGTTTACCTCATGATTTTAAAGCAATCACTTCCCTCAGACACATAGACACACTCTGCATTTGTACCCTGCATTGTGTATGTTGTAAATTTAGAGTCTACATTTCTAATGCTTCAAATGAATGAAAAAGGGGAGGGGTATTTTATATTCCATAAAGCACAGGCTGTAAGATTTAGAGATTAATTATTAATTGAAAATTACTAATTGAAAAAATGCACATATTAAAGATAAACCACAATCTCTTGTTTCTATATCAATAATTTAATGTTGGTTATTTGAGAGATACAGAGTTGGATTTTTTCAATGGTTACCTGCATAATGCCCTTTTTCTGCTACGACACCACTTGCTAACAGTAAAAGCCAGGTTGCATTTCAAAGTGACATCTAGTAAAATGTCTAGATACCTGCAAGAAATAATCTCAAGAGCATTGAGCTAGTTTTTTCTTCTTCCAAATTAATTAACTCAGCAAACAATATTTTATTACAGATAAACAGGTAACATATAAGCTAATTCCTAAAGTATAACAATAATAATTTTTCAACCCACTTTGTCGAGGAAAGAGCTAGGCCAGCTGATTGTTCCCCATGCCTGATCCAAAGCCTGCCTTACTCATGGGACTGTGGAGTCCTGTGAGGCAACAAGCCCCAGCTGAAGTTTCCAGGCTCTGTGCTGTGACCTGGGGCTTTTGACACTCTGCCAGATGTTGCTGTTTCTTGCTTCACTTGGTACACTCATTCATTCTTCTGCTTACTGCCACTACTGTTTCTCATTTTTGTGCGGCTCAGCCTGATCCACTGTCATTTTGGATCAATTTCTCTTGTTACCACTTTAAATAAATGCATATAAAATGTTAACATGTCCTAATGTATACAGAATATTGGTAATTATCTTCTCCTGTTTCATGAAATATTAAAAAAAACCTCTTGTCCCATTTTTTCCCTGCAGTCTGACACAAAGGTTATGATCTTAAATTAACATGAAGAGTTGGCCTATGCCTGTTAAGTCTGTGGAAATCTGGAAATTATATTTAATACAGTTAAAAAGCTGCAATTTACTTTTTTCTTTTTTTCCACTTGGATATTCTTGTTATAGAAATGCTTCTGAAACATCTGTAAAATAAGCATATTTGAGAGGTTCCTATTTCTGCTTCACATTTCCTCTCCAGGAAATGCTCTTCCTTTTCCTACTTCCTACCCACTCTGGGCTGAGGAATGGCAGAACACGTCACTACTGTAAGTAGGGATTTAATTTTGTGTTAGTAACAGGTTCTTTTCATTTTTATCTTATGTGAATGATAAGCAAACAATACTCTAGATCCAACTGCAGTAGAATTTGAATTTAATCTTCTAAATTTTTTTAAGGAACATGTTCTTCTCTGTTGGTTTGTGGGTTTTTTTGGTTGGTTGATTGGAGGTTTTCTTGTTTTTTTGTTCTTGTGGTTTGATTGGGTTTTGTTTAGTTCTGGATGTGAGCAGGCATTAAAATAACAAAATGTAAAGTTATATGTTTTTTTCTCCCTTTTTCTTCAACTTTTTTTCTTCCTTTTCCTGTGCTCTTTGTATAAAGCTATTCCTGAAGAGAGAAGCAATTTAGTTCATATTTCTCCTGCTGACATCATATTACTGTAGCAGCCATCCAGAGAGGACAAAACCTCATATTTGCTCTCGATAACATCTCTATACCACTTACCAAGGACACCATGATCCTTGGAAAAGAAAACCTGTATGTACTACTGTCATCTGAAGATAGATAAAATAGTAGGGCTTAAATGCTTTCTAACAGAAAACTGAGTGAATTCTTGATTGTTTTCTGTAATAGTTCGATAAATGTAATAAATACATTTTATTATATATTTACAAATAAATAATTTATTCTTGCTTGAAAAATTATTGTTTGGGATTTCCTTGACAAGATTTTTGCATAAGATTTTATTACTTCTGTAATGCTAAGAAAAAGCCTTTTATATTGCCTCAGGCCTTGACAGAGTTATGTAATAAATAATTTGAAGTGTTGTAAATCTTATTGTAGAGCCTTTTTAAGCTGCTACGAGGTACAGTAGTGATAAATAATTCTTAAAAGATCTTTTGATCCTATTTCCACTGGCTTAAAATCAATTAAATTCCTTTCCCTGTAATATAAATTAGGTTAATGAAATTGTACAACTGAGTGAGATACTCTGAGAAGTTTAGAAAAATTAGAATAAACATGAGATAAATATACTTCAGTTTCTGATGCTAGTTTTATGGACTCTGAGGAAACCTATCGTCAGTTCTCCTATTTCTCTTAGCATTCATAGAAATTTAAGGTTGGGATCCACCTTAATAGATGACCAGAGTTGTATCAATTATCTCCCTGAAGCACGTTGTCATTTCTTGCATACCTAAACATGGATCCCATGGTTCCCTGGATTGTCTATTCCATTGTTTTACTGCTCATACAGTTAGAAAAATCAATCTGAAAAGCCATTTTATGTAATATAAATATACACCTGCACATTGTTTGTAACTTGGTTGGTTCCATTTGATATGAAGGGAATTTAATGTGAGACATGCAGTTTTAATTTTCTGTCTCTGTAACAAATTGTCAAAGATCATTCATGCATTTATTAAATAAAAATTTGCGTTCATTTTATTGGAAATTAACATAAATGTGCAAAAGCAAAAAAGGCATTTGCTCAAAAAAGCAAGCAATTCCTTTTCTAGTATGAAAGAAGAAGGTGGTTTCTGCCCCCAGTCCCCTGTCTGTGAGGAAAAATATGGAATTATTTTGTTTGAACTCAAATGGAAATTCACTTGCAAAAAAGCAGAATGTGCTGGCAGCTTGAGTTGCTAATCTGTTTTACTTATCTAAATAATATGAAATTGATCTCTGCAGTGAAAAATGAGGACTTGTATATAACTGTGTGCTAGGAAAACTTCAGAAATTGTGTAAAATATACCACAGAGTGCTTCAAACAGAGTTTTTGCCCTCTGACTTGGCCAGTTGCCATATCAGGGATCAAAAAGGTTGTTTTGTGAAAATCTATGTGTCAAAACTCTCACTCAATTTTTTTTTCTGCTACTGATCTTTATTTCCCATTTTGGTTCTCACACTCTTTCTTTGAGGCTGATACGTGACTGCATTTATTTGGAATTTGTGTTTCTCTGTCTGCCTTTGCTAAGAAATACAATCACTCTCTCCTCATGGGTCTTCAGTTCTGTATTGAAAGATTGCTCTAGAATAAGATTAGATGTCTGTTCTCACTGTGAGAACTTCCATGGAAGAGGATAAGCTTGGAGTTTGTGTGTGGGAGTTTGTGTGTGTTAGATTCTTGGTGGAATATTTAGAAATAATTCCTAATATGTATTTTAAATAATTGCAGAATTAACCTTCCAAAAGTAATAAAATGCACTATAGTAAGAACACTTAAGTATTTGTTAGTTTACATATTAAAATAAAATTCTTATATGTACTAAAGCATTTAGCACATGGAGAATTCTTTTTCCCTATTAATGGTTTGAGGTTAAAGGATGCTCGAATGCTTGAATTAAAGTCTGTACTTAAATACTTGTGTAAATTATAATCTTGACTTGCTATGGCTGTGCAGTCATGCCTGAGTAAACTAATAGCAGTGAGTATAAACAGTAAATGATTCAGATTTGTACACAGTTCTTCCCCACAGACTTATGTTCTTTATCCACTTGGCTTCCCGTGTTGTCAAGCAGTTGCTTAACTTCTTGAACTTACAAAGCCAATCTTTTTTTACCTTGCCTGCTGAATTATAAATAATGTTCATCTGAATTATAGAAACAAAATCCCAAAAGAAAATCCAAAAGATCCTGAAATGAGAACCTGTTGCCATTTGATTTATTGTTTATGGTTTTAAGCAAGGTCCCCTATCTATTGCATATGGAAGTAGCGCAGAACTCCTGTTGCATTTTCAAACTGATTTAGTTGATGTATTTTGCCAACAATATCCCGATTCACTTTATAATTATAGTATCTGGAAACTATATCACTGTGGTTGATACATTATTCTGCAAGTAGACTTTTGTCTAATTGAGTATACAGAATGTTTTTTTATTTTCTTGTTTCACCTTAATCGTTTTCCCTTTGAACCATCTGTTGGACAAGAGGGCTTATTCTCCTCCTGCTGTGTCTGCATTATATATAAGCAGAAGATACCTGAGGTGTCCTTGAGCTATCAGTTATCATAACCTGTCAGGCATAGAGCTGAAAATTTTTAGGGCTAGGTATACAGTGTAGGGTTTCCTAGGAGACTGTAACATCCCTGAGCTGGGCTAAAAAAGTCCTATAGAGGACCCAATACTTGACCAAGCCAGTACTTTGTCTTGATGCCTTCAATATCTCACTTTACGTTGTTTTTTTTTTAGAGGAAAGCCCTGCATATTTTCATACTGCTTATGTTGATTACTGAGTCAAAAATCAGACTAATAATTCTGTAATCACAAGGGTAAGATGCTGTATGGATTAAATATTGCTGTAAGGCTTCCCATGCAGTGGACCATTCTGATAGTATTTTTGGGCCCTGGTTGAATATATGTGTCATTCTTGTGCTATTGGGTTTCTCCCTTCCTTGACAAATCAAAACCCTGAACTAAAACTTCTGATTGTCCTTAGTTTATAAGGTTATTCTTACTGCAATTGTAAACGAGCCTCAGAGAGTCTTAGTGCTGGGTTGGTTTTATACATCACATTTGGATGAGTCTCCTTTTGGGTATAAAGAGGCAAAAGATTGACCATTGGGTTTTTTATTTTCAGTTTCTACAGTACTTTGTAGCCTTGTTGAGCTTTCTGTGTTGCTGTTTTGCCTTCAGACAGAAGAGACAGTATAAGAGGGCTTACATCTCTTTGTCAATAGATTTAAAGAAGTCTTCTTGTAGCCAGTAATTATACTTAAAGTTAAACTTAATCCTTTTTCCAGAATTTTACTCTTCTTATATTGTGAAATTTCCCCTTGTTATTCTGGCATATAGATCCACCTCTAAACCATTGTGCAGTGACAGAAATTATTGTTAGTCTTCTAGGAGGATGAATCATTGACAGGAGAGTTTTCTGTGCTTATGAGTGGTTTTTTTTAATGCTAAGTATACTCATACATGGCACTTTTCTCTACAAAGGAAATCCTTCAAGCCTAATGATCACCCAAAAGTTGTATTTAATTTTTTTAATGCTTATCTTCTGAGCTCTCTTTCTCTTCTTCCATGACCAGTCATAACGAATGGTCTCTTTTACCAAAGCTCTTTGAGAGAAATTAGCAAACTGCTTCCAGCTGGATCTGGTAGATGGCTCCCCTAGCTAATGATCCTTAGCTAATCAGGAGGAGATGCAGGGTGAGAGAGCAAGCAAACAAAAAGATGGGAGAAATAGTCATAACATTCAAAAAAGTGGATAAGCCTCTGTTTATGCTCTACATGTGTGTTTTAATGAAGTGTTGGGAAAGAGTCATGTTTCATACCTTCTAGTGCACCTCATGGCTGAGCTATACTGCATAAGTGCAAAAGCAATTTGGTCATGTACTTACACAGCATGATGGGGAATGTTCTGCGCATTCCCAAGCTGCTGTAATAACAGCCATGATATCTCTACTTTTGGCTTATGCACAGTGATTTTACTCCATATTTGATGTGAAAGAATAAAAGACTGTTTTAAACATGCTTGTCTTCAGTTTTGCTGGCAAGAAACATTGCAAAAAAAACTCTTAGGACAAATATTCATCTCCTGAAGAGCCAAGTGGACTCATTTATGAAAAGCAAAGCAAGAATCCATCTCTCTTTATAGAGAGTGAATAGCTGGAATACACAGGAAATTGTATAGTACAAAACATTTGCAATAGTATATTTGAATCATACGCGTCATTTGTTTCAGAATGTTCACAGTATAACTAGATAAATGGATAGATATATATCTATATATAGATATAATAAATAGATAACTAGGTAAGTGGATAAATCTCTTATTAATAGCTAGTTAAAAAATTTACTTTTGGTCTATGTAGAATATATACTGAGAGATGCCAAAATTTCTGTCCTAGGTCAAATGACATTAGCTTATGTTACTCTATTATGAATCATATTTGATACAATTGAATTTGGAGTAGTGCTTTGCCTCATTAGCAGTTTTTTTAGTTCCTCCCCATTAATAGTATGAAATCATAAAGATTTACATAGAAACTTAGTCTCAGATTTTGTATTATGTTAGTGTGTTGCATACATTTGGGGATAAAATTGACGAAATACCTGTTAGTAATTAAATAGCATAAGAGAAAGGGTTTCATAATAGGAATTAATTTCTCCCCCTTGTAAGTAACAGTAATTGTTTCCATTAAGAATTTAAATGAAATTGTAAATATGTGCACAAATTTTAGAATTAAAAAATACTATCTTAGCAGAAAAAAAGTTAAAATTGAGTCACTACATCACCTTTAACTGCATATTCTGTGTTTTTAATGTCTTGTGCTTGTACAGTGTGAAATAGGGCACTGACAGAGGCTTAGAAGCTTTAAGAATACCTCTGGATGCTTCTCTTAGCTTCTGGTTGCTTTCCTCTTCATCCACTCATGCAACTGGTCCTCATTAGCTGAGGATCACAAGCCCTTGATCACTTATTGAATCCAGCTAATTAAATCCTCTATAAGAGGCCAGGTAAAAGGTGGTGTTTTCTTTAGCAGGAGCTTAGTAGTAGACAGGGGGTTATAATCTGATCAATGAGATGTTCTTTTCTGTATGCTTTCATATGGAAAGCATATGATCTTGAGAACCTGAGTAGGCTTGAAGGGATTTTGAAGCTCTAAAAAGTACATCCTCTGCAAGAATGGGAAGAATAAAAGTAGTTGAAAAGAACTGAAGGCTTTCATTTGCTGATTTTCTTTCAAGTGCTTTTATTTGTTCTCTACTGTCTTACTGGAAGAGATAGAAGTGTAGTAGCCTGAGGTAGGTACTAAGCAAGCCAAGTGACTGATGATGAGAGCTAACTTGGGAATAAAAAGCTGGAATAGGAAGTCTGTGCTTTGCTCGGGGACAAGCAGATAATTTCTTTGGGGAAGCAAAAAGTGACCGGTTTCTGAAACCAACTCCACAGTGCTGTGATGTTAGAAACACTGAGTACATCTGTCTTGTCCCTAGGAGTGCAAGGGTGTTCAAGGAACCTAGAGCAAAACATCTGGTTTCCTTGTTGTTTCCTCTGGAAAGTTGGACACCCTAAACATCAGTGCTCAAGTTGCATTCTGAAGGCATGAGTGGGTGTTGGGGTGCTGTACTATAAAGTAACTCAGTAATCAGGTTCCTCATAGTGATTGGAAGGCATGTTGCTAGAACTGATCCGTTTGTTCATAATTTTGATATGGAAAATAAAGGTCTTGGCTTAAATTACAATTTAAATTTTTCTATATAAAATGGCTTTAACCTGATTGTAGGTCTGGATAGAGGGAAGTTAGATGAATTGGGTGAATTCAGAGGGGCTTTTGAATCTTGTTGTTGTACCTACTTTCTGTTTCCGTATTGGAAACAATAGGCATATTGCTAAAGACATTGCAAGAAATTTCTTTGAGATGTTCCAGGCACAGTGTACCAAATTGAAGTTCAGTATAACTTCTTTTTGTCTTTGTAGTACACTTTTTGCTGTCAGTTTGAGGCAAATAATTGTTTTGTTTTGTTGTAGGGAAAGGTGAACATGGGAAACCATACCCTCTTACAGAGGAAGACCATGATGATTCTGCTTATAGGGAAAACGGCTTCAACATATTTGTTAGCAACAACATAGCACTGGAACGATCCCTGCCAGACATCCGGCATCCTAAGTATGTAAACTGTTTCCTGGACTATTTTTTTTTTGAGGATTTTATCTTTGTATAGCTTTAAATAAATTGTTTTCCAGGAAGGTAAAGCATAAACAGTCAACAAAACCCAATAATTTCATTTTATAGGAAGTGGAAAAATTACCACTGTTGTTAAATCATTTGCTCTGTCTTTTAAAGTGACTTCTCATCTGATTAGTTGTACATTAAGACTATAAAAGGCCTCTTTTCATTACAGAATGAGTTTTATTAAATTTCTGTGTAGTGAATTGGGTTAAAATGCATTTCCATAGTTTCTCATATTTTCATTTGGTTAATAGCTCCAGATCTTTGAGCTGGGGAGCAGAGTGACAACTTGTATATAGTTTTTGGCTGTGATTGCAAAGTGTTTCTCCTGTTTTTTTACATAAAAAGTTAAAACAATCCAAGAGCTGCTTAAGTGCTGATGCTTCAGCTGATTTATGCAATATAGAATTGTGTAAAACTAGAATGTGCATGATGCACAGGCAAAATTTGGGTGCACTGGATGATGGTATTGGTCCCTAAAGTATTACTATAACACAGAGAAATGAGATGAAGGTTATGCTGGAAAACAATCACTGAGCTAAAAATCATCATACAGCAAACCTTACTTGCTTTTCATATTTTTTAATTTTTTGGCTCCTTTATACAAAGAGTAGAATTTCCTATCTGTGACAGGAAAAGGAATGCTTTTGCTTTTCTAGGCTTCAGGCTCTTGTCCCCTAGAGTAATTCTGTATCTGAACTCTGAAGAGGAAGCTGATTTGATTTTTCTCCCTACCTGACATTTTCCCCCTCTTTTAATTAGATGTTGTGCAACTAGTTTATGGGGGAAAGGTGCAAGAGTGAGACAAAACTAATGATCGCCATGACTATGTATTTTCCTCCAGATATAATTATATTATATGAAGATTAATGTAAAGATATTGTCCCACTTATTTTGATATGAAAAGTTGTCAGAGAACAGAGCTGAACTGCAGAACTTGACAGAAGTTCTCAGTGCAGGGAGAAGAGAAACATCAAGGCAACTAACACATTTTTCTGTCAAATTTGTAACTGTCTTTTTCAAAGAATGAATAGTATATGAATACTTGCATAGTAAGAGTTTAAAAAAAGAAATTCACAGCAGAGGAATTTACCTTTTGTTAGAGATGTTTCTAATTTAATTTTTAATTGTCTAATTTAATTCTTGCATTGTTTTGAGGAAAAAAAAGCTGTTTCTTAATTTGTGAACAATATATTGGTATTCTTTGCATAGGATTAAGTAAAAAAAAATACGCTTTTATAACAAACTTTATGTTTTCACAACTTACCTGAAGTTATATAATGAGTCCTTCCAAGAAGTTTGAGTTCTAATGTAAAGCTGTATAGCATTGAAGCTGTGGTAGGTTACATTGTCAGTATAATAAATATGTTCATCAAGCAACTTCCTCTGTTAGCAAAACTGGAGAGAATTATGACTAGACACAAAAGGAAACTGTCAGGTTTATCATCCTTTTGTGGTTTTTTAAATTGTTCTTTTGGCAACTTCTTTCTCACCTGCTGCTTTCTTCACAGTCCCTGACATTCCCATGTTTGTCCCCAGAAGTGATGTGTTGTCAGAAGCGACGTATTAGGAACGAGTCAGTGTCACACCAGACTTTCTCTGCCATCTTTTTCTGACTTGCACATGAGCATCTCATTTGGGAAGTTTGTATGCTTAGGTGTCTGTGTTGTTTCCATTTTCCAGTTCAGCTAGGTTCTGGTGGCACTCAGTGCAGTCACGTATGGTGCATGTTTCAGTAGTGTCCTGGCTGAACTGACTTGAGTCATGGCTTCAACGCTCATCATACAAGTAGACCATTAATTAATCGACTGTATCACTTACCATCGAAAGGTAAAGAGAAAAAATGTTCTTGTGCTAGAATTGCCTACAAAGTGTGGTGTCAATTAAGGTGACAAAGCTGGGCTCAGTACTTCTGGCAAGGCTGTTTGTTGAACTACCAAGAGAGCAGAAGTCTGACAATGCTTTCTGACCTACCATTAGAAACAAACACATCTCTTGGTTGCTGTGTGTTAAGTACAGCCAGTCTAAAACTGCACTTCACTTTTGGAAATATCTGCTCTCTTCAGAAGAGTGTGTAAAATATCAAATAGTTACCATGTCATTCTGCTGATTTTCCCTGGAGTAGAGTTAATTTTCTTTACCAATTTGTGTGTAATTTGTGCTAGAGGCTGGGGCTAAACCATGGCACTAATAGCGTTGTTTTCAGACAAAATATTAGAAAATTATGTAATTTCTATTTGAGAAAAGGGTGCTATTCAGTAACATTATAGTAGATAAATCAGGTGTGGTATAGCAGGCAGGTTTAGTTTGGCCAGCTTTTGAATGTTATGAAGAGTTTGGCTTTGTGGAGCTTTGAACTGCTTTGAAGCCTTTAGCTACCATCTTATGCAAATCTGTGAGAGATACTGATGTTGTAAACTTTGAGTTTTGATCCTCTGTCTCTATTTAGTGTATGCCATTTGCAAAGGGAGAATGATTGTCTTCTGCTGAAGACTGATTTCAGACTGAAAATACAGTCTATGATATGTTTTAGAAAACCAAATAGTAAGGTTGTATTGCCATTAGTAAAGAAAATGCAAAAAATTAACCTTCAAATGCAACAAAACAGAGTGTAAATTTGAGTAAAAGCTTACTTTAAGCAACAGCTGCAGTAGTTTCTACATTCTTCTAAAGTAACTTCAAAAATATTTTATTCCGAAGTTGAACCAAAGAAACTTTAAGAACCACTTCCAAGTGTTTGGTTTTCTGGGAAGTATGCAAAGACAGCAGAAAAAACTTGTTCTCTTTAATCCAAATAAACTTTCTTTTTCTGAGTTTCTTTGGAAATTGGGCTCAGGATTTGCAGATAACACCTTCTGCAGGGGGATGGGTAGAACTAAGCAAATGCTTAGATGATTGAGCTCTGAAAAATTCAGGATTTCAAATCCGTTTAATAATACTCTTTTGTTTTTCCCGTGATATTTAAAACACTTCAACAAGATGTTATGATTGATTCTTCTTTCCTTTTTAACACAGCAGAATGTGTGTGCTGTTGCAAAATGAAGCAGTTAACTTCTATTTTAAGGCTGACTTGACATTTCCTACATCTTTACTATGTTTTTATTGCATCCCTCTAGTATCTCCCATGCTTTTTGTTGTCTCTCATAGCTGTGCTCAAATAATATTTTTTCCATTTCTGAGTGGTCTTTGATGTCTTGTTTCTGCTCCACTCTTGTGTGAAAACCTTGGCACAGTGGGTGCCAAGCTGCATTAGCTAATTCTCTGTTCTGTGCCCACAATCACCCATGTCTTTAAACAAAGAAACAATCAAAGAAAACAACTTCTTTTTCCCTCCCTCCTAATTCTAAATAACAGTCTGAAAGAGGCTTATCACCTCAGTTTGGTTTCAGGACTGATTTAGTGAATACAGGGGTTCTGGTCACCCAAAGCAAAAGGCAACATTGAGTTTTAGTTAGTATTGGAAGAAAGCAATAGAATTAATATTTAGGGGTCAGAAATTCAGTACCAATGTAAGAAATATTTCAAAACCCACAAGAAGAGTGTTTTCATTCACTTCTCACCTGCTTTGTGCTACTTTGTGTAGCCTAGAATACAACAAGCCTGCTAATACTAGGGTAAAAGTTGGCAGTATTTTTTTTCTGTTGCAGGAAGAGAACTGCTACTTATTCTAATACTGAATGTACCAGTTGAAATTAATTCTTATCTTCTCCACATTATCAAATATTCTGCTATTCATACTAGCTTTGTTCAAACAAACAAAACAGAATCTGACTTGCATTTTGAATAGTGTTCTAAATGTTATTTTAATGAGGCTTGGAGGAAGAATTGCAGTTATCTAGTCTGAACAGTGAATATAAATTTTGACCTATCTTGTTTCAATCTCCTTAGTGTTTTTGCAATAGACAATCCATTTTTTAAGCTTTTCATTACCGAATCAGGGAATTCATGTTTGTCCCTGATACCAACATATTTGCAAGCTTTCAAATATTTTGGTTTGTATGTTTGTATATCTTAGTTTCAGCAACAGGTCTCCTTTTATCTAAAATCTGTAGAGTCATTGCTGATAATGGTATCTGGGTGTGCATCAGGTGCAGCACTGCAAGCCAGGCCAGAGAGCTCTGTGCTGGTCCAACCTCACTTTGAGTACGATTTTGGGCACCACAATGTAGGAGGCATGAAAAAGTTATTGGAGAGCATCCAGAGGGATGCTATGAAGATGAAGGATCTAGAGGGGAAGCTATATGAGGAGTGGCTGAGGTCACTTGGTCTGGTCGGCCTGGAGGAGACTGAGGGGAGACCTCACTGCAGTCTGCCTCATCAGGGAAAGAGGAAGGGCAGACACTGATCTCTCTTCTGTGGTTTCCAGTGAGAGGACTCTAAGCAATGGCATGAAGCTACATCAGGGGAGGTTTAGGTTGGATATTAGACCAAAGGTGTTTTTCACTCAGAGGGTGACTGAGCACTGGACCAGTCTCCCCAGGAAAGTGGTCACAGCACCAAGCCTGACAGAGTTCAAGAAATGTTTGGAAAATGCCCTAAGACAAATGGTGTGATTCTTGGAGTTGTCCTGTGCGGGGTCTCAATCCTTGTGAATCTCTTCCAGCTCAAGCTATTATATTATTCTATGTACTGGTTAATCTTAGATCTGATGTGCAAATACTCCCCGGCTTGCTTGAATAATCTATCACAAGAAATCTCATCCTTTAAAGGTTTTCCTGGACATAGACAGATTCATTTGGTAATGAAATCCTTAGAGTTTTTGTTTTTCATTAAAAATGTCCAACCTGATTCTTGTAACATTTGGTTTTTAGCCTGTATGGGCTGGACTTAGTGTTTCCAATCCTTTTCTGCTGGTCTTGCTGTTAATGTGTGAAGTGCTGGCCCTTCACTGTCACTCCCAGCAATATTCCTTTTTAGAAGTCTGAACTATGCTTATTTTTCTTAGACATTAAATTTTTCACAAACCTCAGAAGAAATCAATTTTCATAACCAAAAAAATAAGAGTGTTTAGCTAAGGGCTAGTTGCATCTTCTGTGTCCTGAACATTAATGAGATTTTATTTCTTTCTAAAACCCAAATTTCATTCAGTGGGTTCTGCATAACTGAAACTCTGCTTTTCGGAAGCTAAAAAGAATGCCTGAATGGTTCTCTCTCAAAACATTTGTATGCAGTGTGGTTGCTCTCCATTGTTTTTTTTCCAAAGAGGCAAAATTGAAGTGTAATGGGAATTCTCTGGACAGTATGTTTTTTGATAGACTTAATTTTTGTGGTTTTTTTGGAGTAGTTGTACCAGTAACAGAGTTGGAGTTGCTCTTAATCTCTATGTTTAAGTACACTTTGCAAAAATGCTAGTATTACTAAATTAATGGGAAATGGATATAGTTAGATACATAGGCAAGTAGTAGTACGTATTTGAATCCCCTAAAAAGTAGTTATCGCATTGTATTTAGTTTTCTTTTATGAATACAGTGCACTTGTCACAATCTAGCCTATGTGTTGTAACCCAATACCCTACTGCTTTAAGAATGGTACATCCCTTTAACCCTGTAACCCCTACAAGACCAATGGATTGACCCCTGCAAAGGGATTGGCCTGAAGCCAAGGCTGACCCCTCCCCTTTCCTGACCCATAGAAAACCCTGAGCCCACGTGTGGACTCGCTCTCTTTATCCTCATCTCCCGCTCTGACCACATGGAAGCCTAAGAATAAAACAGGATACCAACCCTGGGATAAAGAGCCTCTAATATCTTTCTGTTCTACATGAAACAGCATCCCAGGCCGGCCCTGCAGGGTATTTGGGGAGCAGGCCAGGCCCACAGGGTGCTGTTTCACCTATGTATATTGTCCCTAAAGCTAAAATTTAAAAATTTGTCTTTAATCCAATTTTCCAAGATAAATTCCAATTAATTCCCTCTGAAATCTGTGATCTTGTTGTCCTGCCTTGCAAAAAACAACAAAAAAAGAATTAGACAAAATTATATAACTGTGCTGAACTTAGAAATACAGTAAATTCACGAATACAAGCCGCACTGAGTATAAACCGCATCTCTGGGTGTTGGCAAATATTTCGTTCTTTGTCCATAAATAAGCCACACCTGAATATAAGCCGCTCTGTCGTTCACAGCGAGGACCCGCGTGCAACAAAGTTGCCAAATACTAACAGAACCGCGGCATGGCGGGGGGTTTACTGGCTCAACTAAGGCTGTGCAGGTTCAGCCCGCTAGGGGCTGCTGATGGGGCCAGGTGGCCCAGCTCGGTGGTGCCGCTTGGGGCTGGCCACCGCCTCTGGGTTCGCTCGCCCCTGCCCCGCTCCCGCCGCGGCGCCGGCCGGGCACGGGGAGCGTGCCCTGCTCCTGCCGCAGTGGCGGAGGGCGGGGGCAGAGCCCCCCCCCTCCTCCCCGAGCCGCAGCAATGGTGGCACGGGCTCCCCTCCTCCTCCCCGAGCCGCGGCAATGGCGGCGCGGGGTCCCCCTGTCTCTCCCACGGGCTGTTGCAGAGAAGGGAAGAAGAGAGCTCTCCTGCCTCTCTCCCCACCCCCCGTGCTGCCTGCAGGGAACAAGGGCAACAGAGTAACACTTTGTAACAATCACGAAATGCCGGCTTTTACTGGCAGGTGCTTGGCTCGGCGCCCTGGCTGGCACGTCTGGGGTTGTAAATGTCAGAAAATTATTCACATATTAGCCGCCCCCGAGTATTAGCCGCACTTCCGGGTTTCCACCAAAATTTTTGTCAAATTGCTGCGGCTTGTATTCGTGAAATTACTGTACTTAAGTCTCTTACAGAAGTAATTAGTTGTTCGTATTGTTCTTCTGTTGAACTTTTGATTGTATGGTGAAAGAAACAGACAGTAGAAGGCTTTTTCTAGTTCTTAATCGTTTGGGGGAATTGGAAATGTCTTCAGACATACATACACATTTCATTGCTTCATTGTGCTGATTACTAGTATTAGCTTAATTTATCTGACCACTGAGCAACCTGTTTAAACTCAAGGTTTGCATTTAGTGGGTAGTGGAAAAGCTGGAGATTATTACTGTGCTTTTCAAATTGTTTTGTGTAGTTGCTAAATAATGTAGTGAAAGTGAAAATTCTTGTGGTCCAAAACACGATAGGCAATGTCCCCATTTCCAAGCCTGACCAGATTGTTCTCTGCAATTGCTTTAGGGCATCCCATTTGAAGTGCAGCTCCTCAAAATAGGATCAGGAATATTTTATACCCAAGAAAACTTATGACTTTCTGTCTCTGTCATGCCTGCTGTCACTTTCTCTGCAAGATATATATTGATAGGAACAAATAACATGGAATAATTCCCAAGTGCTTTCTGGGTGCTTGTGTGTCTTTTTTTATAGGGCAGCAACAGCAAAAATGTGGCTGAAGATTGATGATTCCTCTTCCCTCCTTTTATTGAGAAATAGGCCACAATGTTAAATAGGCCAGTGAAGAGAGTCCAAGGCTGATGATGGGTCTGTTTCTGTTCATTGAAAATTATTTGGTAAAAGAAATAGTCTGTTTATACATGTGGAGAAATGTAGTTCTTGTGTGTTTAGATGCCTTGCATGTTACTTAGACTCCAGTAAATCCTCCCGCACTGCTGAGAAAATAGCAAGCCGCAGTAAACATAACTGTGAAATCTAAACTTAATGGGAACAGGAATTCTGAAGAATATTTACCCTCCAGCCAGTTCTGTACATCTGGGATAACCAAGTCTATTAGCATTTGGCAATGGCTAAAGCTTGAACTTTTAGCAGTCAAATAATACAATAGTGAAATTGGAAAGTACATCCAGCTTTGCTGAGATTTGTGTGGAATGTGGGACGTTCTGGGTTTTTTTATCTTTGAAGTTCATAGGTGAAAGTGATGTATATTGTTAATACGGTAGTTTTATGAAGAGTCTCAATATACCTTACCTCAGTAAGGCAGTACATTCTCAGCAGTAGATTCTCAATGGCAACAAAATTAGCTGTTACACCTCATGTAGTAAGGACAGCAGATGTGCAGCAGCGCTGGAATAGAAAAACAACTTCTATTTTGCCTGATTTGATTGTGAGTAAGCTTCTCGAGTTCCAATTTTCTGAAGGTTGTGTTGGCCACAGGATGTGGTAGTAGGCATGAGAATTTACTGATCATGTTGGTCTATGTGGTCCATGAGACCCCACAGCTTTTTCACAGCATTTGCTCCCTTGTTTACCAGCTGTGATTTCAGTATTATAAACACTGGTCAGATCTAGTAGTATCTTGCCTGTTATCTCTTTTATTGTGTACAGGTGATGGTGTTGAGATGTAAGCCTGACCACATATTGCATAGAAAAGGAGAGGGGAAAAGATTTAGGCAGATCACAGACTGGTTTTGAAAATTAAGTATTTTATGTGTAAGCAAACTGGATGTAGTAAGTCTCCATGGGCCTGATGGGATGTACCCATGAGGGAACTGATGTCTCTTTGAGGCTCCTCTCAATGGTCTTTGAATGATCACAGCAATTGAGAGAAATACCTAAGGGCTAATGCAAAACTGGGACGAATGGCTGAGCTTCTAGAGGGTTCCTAGAAGTCTATGGGGTACCCTTGGAATATAAGGGCAAGTAGCAATAACGTAACTAAGATTTCTGAAACAGAAGTCAAAGGTTATTGAATGTTGCAGGTTCATTTGTTCCTGAAGTAGTGTGCTTTAAAATGCATTTTGATGTGACAAAAAACTGAATTCTAATCCTGTTTCTTCTTCAGCCAGGAAAATTACCTTAGACTCAAAATAGAGGCTTTTTATTGATCATGGTGAGGTTTGCCCTACTTGAGAGACAATCAGATAAGTTTGCTAGGGCTGAATAATGAATTTTAACTAGATTGTTGTTTCTCTGATCCTCTCTTTAAAAAAAAAAGTGTGTTGAAGGTGTTTGTTTATGTATTAAATAAATTGGTCTGATGCTGTTTTTGAATTCATAGGTAACAAAGTGCAAGGTTTAAGCTAAACTATAATTAGAGTACTAGGATACCTTCTTATGTGCAGTTGCTAATGAGGAATTTTGAGATAGTATAAAATGACTACATGTATTATTTCCCAAGCCGCCTAGATGCAATACATATGGGTGAGTAGGGGTGAGTAGATAAGTTTCATAAAAGATATTAATTTCTTTTAAACTTATAATGATGATTTTATAAGTCACTGTATTGTAAAACAAAACTTTGTAAACATAAAAGTACTTCATGTCAATATGGTTTATCTGACTCAGACTCTTCCCTTGGCTAGAGGAACTTTTTGGTTTGAAGGACAAAGCAAGGCAAACTCAGACTGATTTCTTCAGAGACAGAGAATGCAACTGAGGAGACTGTACATGACAGGCCAAAATGAGGCAATTTGACATAAAGTAACAAGCACCTAATTCAGCTCCATCAGTTCTGATGAATTCCATGCTGAGGGAAGTCTACAATGGAGCACAGGACTTTGCCTCCTTAATTCCCAAGGCATGTTGATAATGCATTTAATAGCAATTTCACAAACAATTTCTACTGTACTTTTTTTTCATGAAAATAGTACTAATGCTTTGCAGAAGGTTTATTTGTTCTAGTAAATTGTTGTGACATTTATTGAGGCCCAAACCCAGTAATGCCTGCTTGCTTCCCAGCTGTGAGTCACTGTGAAAATAAAGATTACTTTCCCTGCCATCAACTCACACCCAAGCTAATTTTACAGCCTTGTCAAATAGCAGGAGAAATTACTAGTTATCACTACTTAATCAGGCTCAGCTGACAAGACTGGATTGGAACAGAAACATGGTGTGACTGAAGCTTGTTGCTGTAAATTGAATACTTTGATGTGCTAAGACAATTACTATGTAAATTGCACTGGGAAATGTTTTGTTCTGGTAGCTTATAGAGGTCTTGTCGGTACCTGAGGGCCCAGTGGGTGCTGTAGTTTCTTTTAATAAAGGGAAAGAAAAGGTCAGATCTGAAAATGCAACTTTGTTAAGAGAGCGAGAGCTGACAAAGCCAGTGGGGGAAAAAGGTTGAAAATCTTTGTTTTGCTTTAACTTTCTTCAGCACTTTCTATAAGAGGAGAAAATTATGGATGGGCTACTTTTATGATCCAGAAACTGCAGTAGCAGGCTGCAGTCTTGTTTCCTAAATCCAGCAAAGGGATATCTGTGAGACACTGAACTTCTATGTTATTATCTATCAGGGCAATTTTCAAGGTTGTTGATGTGTTTGGAAGGCACAGAGCCTGGTAACTGCCCACAGCATTGCTGGTGGCATCCCTTAACGTGCATAAACCACTGTTGATATGTCTGCAGGGTCAAGCAAATTGCTGCTTTAATGAATCGGCTTTTGCTGTCAAGTGGCTGAAATGATGCCAGCACTGCTCTCCTTTCTCATCATTTTAGAAGCCTCTATTCTTTCATTTTGTCTTCTATAGAGGCAGTATATTTCTGTGTGTTTCTGTTGACTGTGAAGCTGTGAAGAGGGAGGATTTGGGAGTTCAACATATTTTCTTAAGCTTGTGTGATGAGGACATTTTTCCCACCTCAAATATGAGGCTATCAGGGAAGCAAACTCAACTTCTCTTATTCCTTGAAGTAGAAAAATGCTGTTATTTGTGCCTAGCAGAGTAGTCTAACCTACAAAATGAAATCATAATAGTCTTAGGATTCTTAGTAGTGAATAAGAAATAAGTATAATTATAATTCCTTTTCACTAATCTTTTTATGAATAGTTATCTTTTCAGGTTATATTTTAAAGGTGCCTGCTGCAAATAGCTTCCTGGTGTTTCTGGGACAGTTTTTTTTCTTCCTCAGGCAGGTTAATATTTCAAGAATAGAGGAAACTCTTGCTATTTTCTTAACCTCCTAAAAGTCTCCCTGCACCTTTGAAGCCAACTCTAAAATTGTTTTGTTCAGAAACTTGGTTTTGATTCTTGTTTCAACCTTGCAGAAAAATTCTGTATCTCAAAGGAAAAATTAAGTCAATATTGACTGTATCGAAGCAAGTTAAAGGGTGTGACTGTATGTAGCTTCTATGAATAAGCCTTGAACTCCTGGAACCAAGTGCCCAGCTCCATAACCAAACTATAGGAGCAGCATGCAAAACTGGTGAAAAGTTCTACTTTGTCAATTATGTGTATTTAATTTTTTTTACTATAGAAATTATTTTCAAATAAATTCTACTTGGTTTTTTTTAAGAGAAATTTGGTTTCTTAAGTAGCCATCTTCTGGTGAATCTGTGGCAGATAATAAACTGCATAATAAACAGTACTATGTAGCTTTCTGAGTTCAGTTTTTAAAAACAGTAATCATTTACAAAATTGAATCATACATATGATTAGTGCTTAATTATGTTTCTAATAGAAGAGAGAGAGGAAGGAGTTTCTTTGAACAATGATTGATTTTTCAAAGCAGTAAGTACTACTTCACAATGTGGAAACAGCTTGTGGACTGGTAAATTGCGCCTCTGTTTGTAAAAATCTCATCCAGAAGTCTCTGAGACTAATTTAATGATGTAGGCATATTCTTTGATAGGAAATACTGGATATTAAGTTCTGAAATAACATGGAAAGAGAAACTAAATTGATTGAGTAGAGCAATATTTGAAAGCATGATTCAAGGTTCATAACTTTGATTCATTATAAAATTGAAAATGACATTGTATCTGACACATAAGTCTGTTCATCATTTGATGTCAGTTTTTGGTTGTTTGGGGTTTGTTTTTTTTACACAAATGTTGGCAATTATAAAATATTTTTTGGCAAAGTCAACATTGCTAGTGTTATTTAAGAATTCTAAGTATTTGTGTAGTGACAATGCATAATGCCCCCTCTTCTAAAATTCCATTGTTCTGAATGGTAATGTCATAACTTCAGTAAAAAGATGCAGGTGTGAGCTATTTAATTAGCAGGATAACTATTGCTTATCATGGTTATTTTCTTGCTGAGATCTACCAACACATTTCAGATGTAACGCTGATGTTATTCTGAGACTTAAGACTTCAGTAAATAAGCTTGAAGAAATCTATTATTTATGCCAAGAAATTTTCTATTTTTCAACCTTGGGTGCTGAACCTGTAATTTCACAAATACAAGCCGCACTGACTATAAGCCGCATCTCTGGTTGTTGGCAAATATTTCGTTCTTTGTCCATAAATAAGCTGCACCTGAGTATAAGCCGCTTTGTCGTTCGCAGTGAGGACCCACGTGCAACAAAGTTGCCAAATAGTAACAGAACCATGGCAGGGCAGGGTTTACTGCCTTGGCTCGGGCTGTGCAGGCTCGGCCCGCTCAGGGCTGCTGATGGGACCAGGTGGCCCAGCCCGGCGCTGCCGCTCGGGGCCAGCTACCACTGCCACTGGGCTTGGTCACCACGGCCCAGCGCTGCCCCGTGGTGGCAGGCAGGGATGGAGCCACCCCCGCTCCCGCGGCGGCAGGTGGGGACGGAGCACCCCGCCTCCTCCCCGAACCGCGGCAATGGCAGCACAGGGCCCCCGCCGCCTCCCTGAGCTGCGGCAATGGCGGCACGGGGCCCCCCGTCTCTCCCCCAGGCTGCGGCAGAGGAGGGAAGGAGAGAGCTCTCCCACCTCTCTCCCTGCCCCCCGTGCTACCTGCAGGGAGCCAGGCTCCACCCGCGGCGCAACAGAGTAACAATTTGTAACAATCGCGAAATGCCGACTTTGCAGCTACTCGGCTCGACACTCTGGCTGGCACTTCTGAGGTTGTAAATGTCAGAAAATTATTCACATATTAGCCGCTCCTGAGTATTAGCCGCATTTCCGGTTTGGGAGCAAAATCTTAGTCAAAATGGTGCGGCTTGTATTCGTGAAATTACTGTATTCAGCGTTGTTTCATGAGTATGTGCTAGTGTGCTGCACTAAAATGTTATGTTTAAGTGCAATAAAAAAGGCATCTTCAGGAAAGCTTCTGTTGTATGTTACTAAGGCCAATCTGTAGTTACAGTAATTTCACAATTATAAACTGCACCATTTTGACTAAAATTTTGGTCCCAACCCGGAAGTGTGGCTTGTACTCCAGAGCGCCAATATATGGATGAGGTTCAGAAATTTGCCAACCCGGAATTGCGAGCCTGCAGCAGCCCCGAGCTGGAGCCCGCACGGCCCTGGCGGTGGCCGGGCAGTGCTGAACCAAGCCCGCTCCACCCTAAGTGGGGCCGGGGCCGCCCCCAGCTGCGATGGGGCAGCACCGAGCCAATAAACCCCGCAATCCCACGATTCTGTTACTAATTGGCAACTTTGTGAAAGTTGCATGTGGATCCTCGCTGTGAATGGAAGTGCGGCTTACAATCCAGTGCGGCTTATGTATGTACAAAGAACGAAAAGTTGCCGACACCCGCACGTGCGGCTTATAATTGTGAAATTACTGTAATGTTCTGTTAGGTTAAGCAGAAAAGACTTCTACTGAATAGGAACACTTTTCTAGTTTCAATTTTCAGATTCTTCCCCCGCCTTGAACAGTGTTCCTGCCCTGAGTCCTAGAGATACATTGTTGTTTCTTCATCCCCTTATCACTCCTCAACTTGTTGGTTCAGACATTTGGATACTGCCCTCTAGAAATAAATCGTCTTGCTTTCAAAAGGGCATAAAATAGTATCTTTTGGTGGCAGCCATTTATTTGTTTTGAAAAGTACAACCAAAATGTGAGCAGTTGCTTGGCTGAACTCTTTCTGGCGAGTTCTGCATTTCTAAATGTGCACTCTAGGATGAGTACATTGTGTAAAAATACAAAAATTTAAACTTTGCACTTTTTTTAAATTAGAAAAGAGTTCACCTAGAGAGCACAAAGGATACTCTTACCAGTATAACAAGACCAGCATGCAGTAGGATTAGACTACAGAAGGAAATTACAGTAAATTCACGAATACAAACCGCACGGAGTATAAGCCGCATATCCGGTGTGTTGGCAACATTGATGTCTTTGTCAATAGATAAGCCGCACCCGGAATATTAGCCGCACTTTAATTCGCCGCGAACTTTCACAAAATCGTCATTTAGTAACACAATCACGGGATCGCCGGGGCTTACTGGCTTACTGCCGACCGTGGAAACATTGTTTCCAAGTGAAAAAAGACACACCCTTTATTTACAAGCCGAGAAAGACAGGAACAATAGTGTGGTCATTTTGCGAGCATTCCCAATGGATCCGCGTTGCCTTTAAACAGCTGCTCAGCCGCGCGGGCAGGCAGCTGAGCTCCGAGCGGAACCACATCTCCGTGCTGGCACAGGAGTGGCCGTTGTAGCCCTCGCGGCCCGTGGGGCAAGCGCCGCTCTGGCCCTCGCAGCCCCACGGGGGGAGCGGCCGTTGTAGCCTTCGCAGCCCGAGGGGGGAGCGGCCGCTGTAGCCCTCGCGGCCCGAGGGGGGAGCGACCGTTGTAGCCCTCGCAGCCCCGCGGGGCGAGCGCTGCCCTGGCCCTCGCAGCCCCGCGGGGGGAGCGGCCGTTGTAGCCCTCGCGGCCCCGCGGGGCGAGCGGCCGTTGTAGCCCTAGCAGCCCCACGGGGGGAGCGGCCGTTGTAGCCCTCTCCCTGCGAGCCGAGTGGCCGTTCTACCCCTCTCCCTGCGGGCTGAGCGGCTCCCCCAACCCTCTCCCTGCGAGCCGATTGCCCGCTTCATCCCTCTCCCTGCGGGGAGAGAGGCTCCCCCAACCCTCTCCCTGCGAGCCCAGCCAGCCCCATAGCCCCACAAGACTGAAAACACTTTAAAAAGTACAGAGAAATATCACACACTTTTATCGAACTGCCGAGGTAACTCACCCCGATAACAACCCTCGCCCCTCAGTAATGCCGCCATCCACAGGCAGGCAATAAGCGGTTCTCTGATTGGTTCATCATCGGAACAATGGGAAACCATGGATTTCAGACTGTTTTGGCTCGGGACTGGACCAGCATGATACTAGGTAAGGGCAGATATCACGTTTTTGTCCATAGATTAGCCGCACCGGAATATTGACCGCATTTCCGGGTTTCCACCAAAATTTTAGTCTTCTTGCTGCGGCTTGTATTCGTGAAATTACTGTATTTTGGTTTAATGGTTAACTTGCTGTGTAAAATAATGATGAGCTAATTTTGTCCCTTGTTCTGTGTGGTCAAATGTGTCACTGTGGAACTTGGCAATAAAATGGATTCACAGTCTCCAATAAGGAAAGTATTGATAAGGGATTCCTTAAGTGATGATCAGTAGTACAGGCAGCATAGTCCTAAACACTGAAGGCCACTGCCTTTTAAAGCTCTTAGGAGAAAAGTTGGCAAGTTACTTGCATATGATGAGACTATGTGATGAAAGGACAAGAGAGATAACGTGCCCATGTGTTGCTGGATTCCAGTCCTGGATGTGAAATGGGCAAACTTTTTAAATTCACCAACCCAGTCCAAAGAGCTAGGATCAATACCAAATTTAACCTCTGGAGAAGACTGGAGGCCTGGGTCTGTTCAGTTAGGATGAGCCACTGGATGTGCAGATGTTTACTGCTACACTGCACTGGGTGCTGCTAGCGTAGCATGGCACATGCCTAGAGGTACAAGCATAAATGGGAGCTAAGCTGACTGATCAGGATTTCTTGGGATAATTTGTGAAAGACAGCATCAAACCTTGAACACTTAAGCCTCCAGTTCCGTAAATGATCACTTACCAGCCATGAATGAGGAGACTGCATTAGTCCTGTAGCTGAACAAGGTAAGCTGAGGAAGATAGTGTGAGGTTTCTCAGCAAAGTGAAGGAGTGATGCCTCAAAGACTAAACATTAAAAATACTGCTGGACTGAGCTGTTTGGTTATCTGAAGAAACACAAGTATGGAGGTAAGGATAAAAGTGAGGACAAATATAATTAAAACAGTGGAAGACTAGTCAAATAATGCGCTCTTAGCATCCTTAACTATCCTCTTAACTATCAGTACGGGAATGATGAGCATACATACATAGCCAGGGCTGATTACAGAAAGCACTTTCATGGAAATTATAGTGATCAAAGCCAAAGTGAAAAATCAGTTTGGTGTACTAATTTCAGGTAGACTGATTTGGTTTTTTCTACCCTCAATCCCAAAATTATAAAATATCATGGCAAGTTTTTCCTCTGAAACTTTGTGTTTATGCTAATATATATCTCATTCAAACAAGCCACTTTATAATATATATAGAATGAATTAACAGAGTCAAAATAACCTGTCTTGATCTTCATTTACCATTTAAGTCAGCCTTGTTAGTGCAGAGTTCTCATATGTTATTTTAAATTTAATCCAGTTAAAAGTGTCACTAAGACAAAAACTACTCCTGATAGAAACAAGCTAAAAATAGCAAATAATACACTCCTATTAAAATTATTTTGAAAGACCTAGTATCCATTTTTCAATTCCCCACTATTTTTTTCTTTAATTCCTCAATCAGAATATGATGTTACACTAAAGCTCTATAAGTAATATACTTGCCTTTATCAGTTGAACTATGATTTCATAATTAAGAGGAGAGCTTAAAATAATGTTGATTGACATCAGCTACACGGCAATCTTTTCTATGCTGAGTTACATGTTGGAGCAAACCCTTACTTCACTGAAACTGGCTGACCTGCCTATCTGTCCATCTTAAATCTAATAATCTTTTCTGAGTATTGATTTTAGGATTTATTTCCAGGCCTCTATGGATTTTCTTCTATTTCAAACTTCAATGAAAGTCAGTGTGCTCTTTGGACACTTTATTCTGCCATTCAGACTACCTGACTAATACTTACTGTCCGCATTCACTTAGTTTGCAAGTAATTGGCAGTGTCTTTATTTGGAGGATGACAATTGGAGTTGATGTGTTTGAATACTATAGTTTACTAAATTGCTACAAGTTTGACCAAATTTTCCTCTGAAAATTTTAGGCTCTGGAAAAAAATATTATTTTGCTCAGTAGTATTTTAAGTATTTCTGTAAGCAGTCAGTTCAGTTGCATTTCACATGCATACCATAATTTAGACTTTTTTACCTAATGTGTATGAGGTTATGGTAATATTTTATAATTAGCATTTTTCCTTTCAACAGCAAACCTTGCTTTATTTTTTATTTTAGTAAATTTTGGTAAGATTGCATTCTTCAGGAAATATCAAAGAATCCAAATCACAATTTCTCATTTCTTTGAAGACTCAAGAATTTCCCTTTTAAAACAAGAAGCTTCTGTAGCTTCTAAGTAGCCCTTTTGCAGCCAGGGTACTTGGCATCACTTCTAAAACTCAGGATATAAAGAAGAATGTTCATGGACTTGGAACAAATGGTGCATGCATTATGTATGTTTATTCTCATGCTACATCCAGTGTCTCAGCTGTGGGGTCTAACTCTTTGTTGCAGTTCATGGGCCTTTCCTGAGCATTACAGCTGTTCATCAGGTCTGTCTTGCAACCCATCACAGCACAGAGCTAGCTGCCCTCTGCTACAGACAATGTGGAACAGGACTTAAAATAAAATGGATTTCATGTTATGTTCTTTAAAAAAGTGATCTTCTCTTGCAGTTAGAGCCTCATGTCAAGAGAACAAGGGGCTAAAAATGAGCAAAATAAAAAAGGCAAGTAAAGCACTACTATGAAACCCATCAGAAAATGATTAAATTTAAGGTTTCATTTATATGAATTTGAAATTTGAAATCTGGACTTTTTTTTTTTGCTAAAAGCAGAAAAAGGACATTTTGATGGTTTGTGGCTCTTACTAGAAGTCAATTCACATATAGTCCAATACATTTGCAATGGCAATCGAAAGTAAATACACATGAGGATTAAGGGTCAAAGTGAATGATGAAGAAATGTTAAGAAAGTGTAAGATGCTTTTCTCCTCTAAGTGTGGCTCTGTTTTAGATCAATCTCTTCAGCAGGAAGAATGGAATAGTTGTAAACTAAATCCATCAATGTTACTTCTCCTTCCAGCACTTTAGCACATGCAATTACTCTGAAACTGTCAATGGGAATATCCAAATCCAATGATCTACCCCATCCTTACATGCATAAGTTTACAATATGAACCATGCGTGTTTCAGTACAACTGCTTTGAAAAGGTATCTTGTTATAGTGGAGAGGTGACTTTTTTAAAAAGAAATGGCATTCTGATGTGTTTGGGTGTTTTGGGTGTTTTTTCCTCTTACCTTTTAGAAATTGTTACTATGACGTATGTGAGGTTCTTTTGCCTGTTGGGTTTTTTTTTTGGTCTTGGGTTTTTATGAAGGCAGAAACTTACCAGTTTTGAAATAATATTTACTGGGAGTCAAAAATGCTGAAGGAAAAACTTTTGCTTTCAAAAATAGTGTGGGAGTTCCATGTACATCTGTTAGTTGAAGCATCACTGTTGACAAACAACTGGCAACAGTAGGTGTTGGTTTTGGTAGGTGGCTTTCTTAATTTGCCAACTGAAACAGCTATCTGTTAATAATGGGCTTCATTTTCTGTACTTCTTCCTACAGATAAGAAAAAGAATTTCTACTAAATTCTTTTGCTGCAGTAGATTTTCTCACAGAATATTTAAATATACATGCTTAGACTTTTCTGTCACTGGATAATGAGCACTGTTTTCTCCATTATTGCAAAACATCTGTCCTTTTTCCACTGTGCATATGTTTTACCAGCAAGCTGCTTAATAAAACGTTTCCGCAATGATTATTTCAGAAAATGGCTTGTCGTTAAATTAATTCTGTAGGAAAAAGTCTGAACTAAAAATTAAACTCTTTTTTTTGGTAAAGTATCTAAAAATGAGCTAGTTTATTTATGACTACATAATAGTTAACATTTTGCAAGTGCAACTGTAGCAGCTATAATTTTTTATTATTTCTTTGAAACATTTCATCAGTATGGTAGCTGTATGGTATATTGGTAAATATTGATTTCTAAGTGACATTTATAAAGAGGAAATGCAAACTAAGCTGCAAATATATGTAAATCAAAATTATATCCTGTAGCAGTTTTTTATAGTGTAGTTATGCTTTCTGTCAAGGAGAAAAAATATCAATAGTTTTTTTAAAACTTAAAATTTGTAGGGCTTAACTTTTAATTTTGTTTGTTTATTGCAAAGCTGACAGGTTTCTGCTCTAGGGATACCTTTATCAGGATGTGACTCTCCTTTGAGGAATGAGAAATCATTCAGTTACTTTGTCCCCAGAGGTGAAAATGCCAGGCTTTGTTAGCAACAGAGGAATGTGTCCCTTTTTTCTTTTTTTCAAAAAAACGAAAGATGCAATCCTCTCAGTTGCAGTAATCTAAACATTTGTGATAAAATATTTTTGGATATTAGGAAACACTGATTTGCATGGCCGTTATTTGTTTTTGAGTGGTTTTTGGGGGGTTTTTTCTGAAATGCCCAAACAACTCAATATTGAAAAGAGTCAGGTTAACGCACTGATATTCCATAGCTGCTATGCAATTAAGATGTTGGGGGTGTGCTGCTTTTTTTTCCAAGATGAAAGCTTGTTAACATTTCCTTGTTTATAAGTCTGCATTTCCAGAATTGTAGGTTGTTTTATCTCTATACTTAATAGGAGCAATCATTTTGGATCTGTAGATGTGAAGCTGGAGTTGTAGATGTTGTTGTTTTTCATATTGTAAGCACGTATCACCCAGGATCATACTGAATTGTTTTCTAGAGTTTATCTCTTTGTAGACCAACCAATCATTTCAGGTTAGCCTCATATTATGCTTCAGAATTATTTTTGATAAGAGGATTTTATTTTTTGAAATGTCATAGAAGATACGTCATCTGTCATATTGCAGGAAAAGGTTTTCAGTGAAGGAAAATAATTCCAGCCAGTTGGACTATTTTTTACTCATTCCACTTAAATTTTGTCATTGTTCCAGTTTATTCACTGTTGTAAGCAATGTGTTTTAAACAATCCAACTATTTTCACATGAAAGTACTGCTTGATTGCAGTATTGAATTTTATACCAGAAACCATGTTGTTTCAACGGCCAAAATGTGTGACAGGATTTGCCAACTCAGATCTTCAGTATGCTTATACAATTGTTTCATTGCCTCTGCAGCTGTAAGCACAAGGTGTACTTGGAAACACTACCAAACACCAGCATCATCATCCCATTCCATAACGAGGGCTGGACTTCGCTCTTGCGCACGATCCACAGCATCATCAACCGCACTCCAGACAGCCTGATCGCAGAGATCATCCTGGTGGATGACTTCAGTGACAGAGGTAAGGCCCAGCTGGTTTGGTTTTACTTGGAATTGATAATGCAGTGTGGTCCAGAGAGAAACTAAAAGGGTGCCAAACACACCCTTGAAGTACTGTTTGATTGTTAACAGGAGTAAACATTTATAAGATGTTTTTGTTTTACTTGGCACAAGTATTGAAATTCATGTCAAAGTGAAGAGAGACTGTCAACTGTTAATTAGCCTCTATTAATGTTGTATTTTGAATGTTATTACTGAAATACTCCAAATTTTAGTTTTTCCTCATCTTTTCCCTACACTTTTATCTTACTCTGAAAATATGTCAACTTTGACCATTTTGGATGCAACTCATTAGCTTTTGATCCTGGAATTTTATTGAGCTAGGTGGATTCCCATACTAGCACAAAATAGCCATACTGAGAAATGAAGCTCTTTTGAATGGAATGCGGAAAAAAAAAAGGTGCTTTGGAATAGTTGATCAAAATTTACATACAGTAATTTCACGATTACAAACCGCATCATTTTGACCAAAATTTAGCTCCCAACCCGGAAGTGCGGCATACACTCAGGAGTGGCTAATATATTAACAAATTTAGGAAATTTCCAAACCTGGAAGTGAGAGCCGACAAGCGGGGCGGCGCCGCCCAGCCGCCGACAAGCAGGGCGGCAGTGGCAGCCGGGCACGCCTCTTTCCCGCTTCCTGGCAACTGTGGCAAGCGGGGCTGGGGCTGCTCCCTGGCAGCCGCACCGAGCAGGGCCGAGCCAGTAAACTCCGCGATCCTGCGATTCTATTACTATTTGGCAACTTTGTGAAAGTTGCACACGGATCCTCGCTGCGAACGAAAGTGTGGCATACAGTCTGGTGCGTCTTATATATGGACAAAGACCTCAACGTTACCGACACCCCAGAAGTGCAGCTTATACTCAGTGAGGCTTGTAATCATGAAATTACTGTAATTTATATATAGGACAATTAAGAAAACTTCAATTACTTAATGTCTTTTGCTACCATTACTTCTTGAATGCAGAAAAAAACAGGAGTGCCTAGAGTTCCTTAAATTAATTTTAGCGATTCTTTAAATAAACTTCCTCCATGATAGGGATATGGAACTAGGAAGTAGTGTGGGTTTTTTTCAAATTTCAGTTCATCCCTTAGAAGTTTAAGCATGAAGACGTCTGACGTCAGTGTTTTACAGGGTGGATTTTCTGTTTCTACTGAAACATCAGTTGCTGTACTGAGCTGTATGTGAGCTTTGTTCTGAGTAGACTGATAGCAAAAGAGAGAATTGTACCTTTTATTAATGATTTACTTAAAACCTATGCCTCAGCTAGGAGTTTCGAGGAGCAGATTTCTGACCTACTGTTTTAAGAAGCCCCTGGGTGAGTGAGAGAAATATTAGTAGAGCGCTGCAGTAGCAGAACCATTTTCGTAAGAGTTTTAACTTGATATTTCAGGGTTTAGAAAGATAAATGCTGCACACATCTATCTTGCCCTCTCATATCTGCTGGTTTACTTGCACTATGTCCTTTGATGAATGGCCTCTCGATCTGTAATGCAATTTAAGTGAAATTGTCAAGTGAATACAGTTCTGACTATTCTATGTTTATAAAATTTAGACCACAGATGAAAGTGTTTGAAATCAGACCTGTAAAACAGCACACCCAGGCTGTTTCTGCAGGCTAACAATTTCCTAGCAGTAAACAACTCAAGGGGAAGTCTGTAACTTGGTTTTATGAGATATCTGACAAGCAAAAAGGCTGTCTTTCGTAGTTCCTTTTTTTTTTTTTAAATGAAATGGCAGCTATTGAGGCCATGCTTGCTCAATATGGTAATACTGTGACATTTTTTTAATTAAGAACATAATTGCTATTACTGATGTGTTTTAAAATATGTTAGTGTTTTGCAAAGCTTATATACTGCCAGGTTATTAGCAAAAGAATTAATGGCAGTAAACAAGGTCTTGCTCTTCCTTGTATGCTCTTAGTTTCTGCTGATTGCTGAAAGTAATATTATTGCTATAACACTATAAAAATCTCCATATTCTTCTTAATTTCCAGTTACATAAAGCTATCTGACTTTTCAGTGGAACAGTTTGCAGCTGGAAGAAGTGGTTCATATAGCATAGAAACATTTAACAAAAGTTTGAAAAATTAAAATAATTCTACAAAGCAGACTTTTATGAAGCTGGACCTAGAAGTGCAATACCAATAAAATGATTTATTTTATTAAAATAAAGTTCAGAAATGTGCTTGTGAGTTGTTGCCAGTTTTGAACATATTTGGTACTATATGTTTTAAGAAGAGAGATAACACAAGGAAAATCTGTTGCAGTCTCTACTCTGAATTCAGTAACATAGATGTCGGATGAATCATTTTGGTGCACCTGAAGTTGGTTTAATTCTTGTATTTTTGATCCTCTAAACTTACTCAATATTGTGTTTTCTTGTGCTCTTTTTTCTATTTTGTGAGGTGGTTACACATAATAGAGATGGATTTTTTTATGTTAATAAAATGCTGACTGTTATCTACCTCTGTCCCTTCCCAGTTCATAAAATAAGCTGTTTTTAAGAAGTGGTCGATGCTTTCACCCTTTAGTGGCCTTTTTGAGACTGAGAGGAGTAAAACAGCATAAAAGATATTGAAGCCACATTAGGCAAAAAATTAAGTTTTTGTGTTCAGATGTTCTCAAAACTCATAGAATCATTGCAAGCAAAGTTTACTACTGTGTTGAAGCAGTATAGTGATTAGTGATAAATTCATATCCCTTTTCCTTATTGTATAATTTCTTTATGAATCTGCATATGCCATAGAGGTGACAAATGGCTATTACTTTGTGAAATCAGTTATATGCTATTACAGTGCATGCATTCTTGTACAGAGTATGCTATTCTTATTCCATAATTTCATATTATAGGGAGAGATTCCTGTTAGCAATCTAACCATTATGTGTAGTTAACCAAAATTGAAAAGAGATATTTCAAAAGTAGTGATTAAACACTCGAGACACTTTAGTGACAAACACTTTAGAGAAAAGTTTTTTATTAATCCTGCTGTTCCATTTTACAAACATCTAGGAAGTTATGACAAGTCAGTTCCTATTAGAAGCAATAAATTAGAAAAAGAAGAAATTTGAAAGCTGTGTAAAAGGTTTTTTAAAAAAGGCTCCAGCATTTTTCCTTCTTTTTAACTAATGCAAATATAAATACTGAAATGCACTGGAAAAAACTTTTGATAACAGATGAAAATGTTTTTGTGAACAACTAGATATCAGGAGTTTACTGGTCTGTACACCTTTATTTTATTCATATACACTCCTTAGGCATTTATAATCAAAACCAAAATCTTTAGATAGTTCATGCAAAATGTTCAGCATGAATTATGACATTTAGATGTTATGAAAGTAAAAGGACAGCTGCACATCTTTAAATATCAATATAATGCAGACTAAAGGCTTAGTGTCATGAGGGAGGTATGCAAATGTTATGAGACATGAAAGTGCAATATTTGGTTATAGACAGATTTAATATAAAAAGACTACGTATGTATTAGAAGTTATCTGTGACAGAAGGAAATGTAGATTTAAATATAGGTACACAGTTGCAAGATTTCTTTATTAATATAATTTATAGAGAGTGTTTGTATTTAAAAATGATGAAGAAACAGGTAGGAGAAAAATGTCTGATTTTGTGGAACTCCATTTCAGCAATTATAGCAGCTTTGATTTGTACTGTAAACACAAATGGCCAAATGTTGGTGTACTGGTGAGATGAAAGGGGACTGAATCTAGAGTTCTTAGGTGCTCTAACAAATATAAAATAACTACATTGTCACTTAACAAACACTATGAAAGAAGGGAAAATAATAGTCTTCTACTTAGATTGCCTTAGAAAGCTGTGGATACGATAAGGGTACATTTTAATCATGTACATAGTTTTACATACTTAAGTGTGCAAAGTGTATCTGATTTTATGATGGATTTGGGGTTGCCAATCCAGTACCTGATTCTGTTACATTCTCCTGTATCTGTCCCATTGCTTAGGTCTTTCTCCTGCATCATTCATTTGAGAGTATCATGGTGTCCCCTATCAGGTGTCATGTGGTTTATGTCAAACCTCTAAATAGCCCAGATTAATAACATGGAAGTCAGTGTGCAAAAACAACCTGTGACTGCTACATCAGAGCTGTAGTTGGTCAGTGAACTTCAGTGCCAGTAATGTTTTTTTAATGTGAACATAAAAGATGACCTGATGGATAACTGGATGTTTCTAAACTGTAGTTCTGTAAACTACGTTGGCCGTATTATAAAATAATGGTAGAGTAAGGGAAGAAAGTTTGTGCTAAAAGCAAAGCAACTCTATCTGACTATCAGATTGCACCACTTTCCACTGAAGGAATACATGCTATTGCATGTAGTTGAAATTCCCTGTATTTTGTTTGTAGACAGTTTATGTAACATATATGATTGAAATTCAAATGTATGGATGCTTGGCTTCAGATCATGGCTAGATGTAACTTTTCATGAAATGAAAATTATATTGTATGACTGACTGTCTTGTCATAGGAAAGCTCTGCTGTAAAGAGTCTCAGTGTGGTGAAATCTCGTCTCCAAATATTGCAGTGTTAGGCATAGCTCATGTAAGACATTTGTGAGAAAATAAGGGTAAATCTACGTATAAATCTGTTAAGTCTGTAGACAAATAGTTACACCTGAAACACACAGTCTTACTGGCTGGGAAGCCTGTTGCTGCAGTCAAGTAATTATACAAAGGTAAAGAGATGTTTTCTGCTTACTATAGACTTTGTAATGGCTTTGCACTTGCTTAATGCAGCATCCTGGAACCCAGAGTGATCCCAGCAACTTGAGCTGTTCATGCCACTGATGGCATAAATAAAACTTTCCTGGAGCAGAGTTTAATACAGCAAAGTTTTCAAGTAATGTTGACCTTAATATTAACATATGACTGCATCACGTGTGCTACATCAGCAAAAAAAACCCCTTAACTTTTAACCCTATATGAAGGTCAGTCTCATATTTTAAAACAATTTATAAAAAGGAAAAAACCAAATAGAAAATTAAACAAATTCCATTTCGTGATGTCTATAGTGACTGGAGATCTAACTAAATGCAGGGTTTACATTTTTATACTTGTGATATTGAGCTATAAAATGCCTTTTTCCTTTACAATGCACACAGTTACTTGAATTTCATGAGACTTGGTCTTGCTTCTAGTCAAAATACTATCACTGTACAAAGTACAAACTTTAAAACTTAAAAGATATCTGTGCATACGTTGGAATAAATTGATTTGAATCTGTAATACAAAGTTTTCTTTTCTTCACTCTACATTCTCAATTTTTATAATTTAACATTATAAATTCTGTTGTGGCATTTTTCTTCTGAAATTACAGAGTATAAGATTTTACCTTCGGCTTCTTGATCTACCATGCTATAGCACGTTCAGTTTCATTACTGCAGAAATTTTGACTTGACAGAATGGCTTTACCAGTGGTAAAAGAAAGGGTTGACCTGAGGTTGGTGAGAGTTCAGCTAGAAGAATAATGATCATTTTGAAGGCATCTGCAGCTCATCTCAAAATGCATTTCATTTGTTGGAGTAGAAGTATTGTCATGTTGTGAGAAAGTGAGAGGTGGGAAGAGTTTCAAATAACTGAAGTTTTACACTTTACCTATACAGAATCGGGATAAATTTAGAAGTATCACCCACATCACAGTGCTGCCTGCACTCAGGGAACCCAAATGCAACTTGGCTGTAAAAATGAAAACTCCAGGGATGAAATATTAATATGAAAACAAATTCTTTTCATAGTTGATGAAATTGATATAATAGATAAATAATTTCACTTTTGAGTAGGTATGGAATCAGAATACAAAGCTTTTGTTTCCACATGCTCTATATCAGGCAGTCTGTCTTTAGTCACCCACTGTATGAAATGCTTCCTGGATGTGCATCTTGCCTCCACGCTGCATCCCTTTTGTGTGTGAGCACATGAGGAATTCTTGAGATGGGAACCAATGAGCAGCCTGTACTTAGCAAGACTGTGTTCTCTGAGTTCTTCTGTGTTCTGTGTTCTTCTGTAAAAAGTTACATCATGCTTGGTTGAGTGTGGTTCATGAGATTCCTGAAGTAAATCTGGATTTAAAACAGTAAAGTTACTCTGAGTAATTTTGAAATAATAGAAACACATTTATTCGTGTGGCAATTTTTTATTCTGTGCATCTCAGCTTTGATTTACCTTTCCTTAGGGTTAAATTGAATTATGGATGGCATTACATTATTTTAAAATTCCTCATGTGGAATACTTAAGTTTGATCTTGTAAACAGGAAGGAAAATTTCTAACTCTACATAAACATTGGTTTCTACATCTCCTTTTGTCTGAAACATGAGCTGTTTACTTTCCACTTGGAAAAGCATTATTACATTGCAGTAATAGGCTAAACAACTTGACAAGAGATTTGAACAATTAGCTCACAATTATATTCTTTAGCTTCAGTTAATGAACTATAAAAAAGATGCGCATTAGTTTTTGGAAAATTTGAAAAGATGTTCTTACACATTTCCCTACATTTCTTGTCTAAGTTTCTTCTTAACTTTTTATTTCTCTTTATAAACTTTAAGATTTTTTTTTTGTCTGATTTGCGTTGGGGAATTTATAACTAGTATTCCAAATGTATTACTTCCACAACTTTACTGAGTATTGCAATGGAGATGTTAACTAATTTTTACATCTTCAAATGATGTATCCTCTGAATATTCACTATTAAAACCTACAGACAGGTGATGTAGTATGAAAGCTGAAGTCTGTTGCTTTGGATGTTTTGCAACCACTCCATCTGATCAAATCCAAACTGATCAATTTTTTTTTTTTTTTCTGGATGGTTCTTTGTTATTAGGAATCAGGAGAACAGACCTGGGATCTTATAAAGTTTTGTTTTTCATATACTAATCACCTAGGGTTTTCTGTAGTGTCAAGAGGAAGGATTCTTGTCAAATAGTAGCTGTCCGTTATTTAGAAAATTTCCTTTTATTTAAAATTGAAGTTTATTCATGATGCTTTTCATGTATGACTGTTGTTTGTGTTATCTTTAAAAAAACTCATTATCTTCTCATTGTACACAGAAAGAGATAGCAACTTTGTTTTCAAAGTTCTTTGCAGTTTAATAAAGTGTGACAAGCTATTGAATTGATATCCTAGTAGTCTTTCCAAAAATGATAGTTTGTTACAGTCAAGGTTGCCTTTGCTACATTTGAGTTCATCTAGAATTCAAAAATGTAGTTCACCTTTCGTGAATGTAGGATTTCAAGTAAGTTTGTAATCACCAAGCAAAATAACATCCTTAAAGAATAGACAATACTATTATCCCTAACTACATTTTATGCATCTCAAAGAAAATAATTTCAGAAAACCTTTTAGTTAATCTTGCTGTATTATAAATGTATTTTGTTCTTTTTTCCTGTTTGCAAATTATGTGTGAGCCTGAAACTTGCTAGTATTCCAAATATATTATCAATAACATAGAAGGAACTGTTTTGCTGTTCATTCACTGGTACTTAGCTTTACGTAAAGTAAGAGGGAAAAAGAATGTGGGTGGCATAAGGAAAGCTGAGAAATTATCAAAGCAGGAAATTATGGTTGTCACTTGTAAGAGAGTTTCAAACACAGAATTTTGGTAGTGTTTTACTAAAAGATCTGTAAAAGTCCTTGCAGTCAGATATGAAATATAAATAGTTTCTAATAATTTCCCTGGGAGATGTGTGGGAGAATATTTGGTTGCTAATTAAATGCTTTTTTGTTGTTTTGTTTTGTTGCTTTTTTTTTCCCCCTAAACTACTTGCCTTTGTCTTTTCTAGACTGATTCTTATATGTAGGATGACTAGCAAGTGTTTAGTTTCTAAACTTAACACATCCTAAAGAAAGAAATTTCCTGTAATGAGGTTAGCAGATTAATGCCTTCAAAGGTTTATGCATGAAGAACAAAGGTTTGTCCTGCCCTATTATTTTTGGTATCCCTGACAAAATCAGACATGCTTAAAGAGTTCTAATAGGTATTCTGACCTTGCTTTGCTGATGGAGTAAAACCGTTAATAATTTCCATTGAAGTTCTGGTATATTCTATTTTTTGTGAAAGCAATTGAATAGAAAACAACAAAAAAAAGCCTACAGAATATTTTCTTAGAGTATTGAGAACTGAAATTCATCTATATTAATTAAATCTCGATGCTTTTCTTTCGACATAATCCAGTATGTAATTTAACAGCATTTGGTTTTGATGATTCTTTCCTGGATAATGGCAAGCAGTCCCCTCATAATTTTTATTTCTTTTATTTATTTATTCTAAAAAAATGGAGGCCCTGATGCCAAAAGCATGTATTTGTTTAATGTTGTATACGTTTATGCAGATTTTTGTTTTGTGCAGTCAAAAATCTAAAGTGTACTTATGCATGTTTGGTTTTTGCTATTTTCATCTTCAGTGTCTCACAGGAAGTATTTGTACCATATGGAATTGTCTAGTTACAAACCTTTTTGTACAGAAATTCAATCATAATTTTGATTAACTTCAAAAGGAATGTTGTTGATCTCAAAAATCACTATCCAGACATTCAGTCAACTTTGGGTGCTTTTCTGTGTGCACTGATTTCCCAAATTGAGCTCATGCATCTTTCAGACAGACGAGCAATTTTATGAAGCTTATAAATGGCTGAAAGCTTTTTCTAAACTGTCATGTGCAGTTTGTTTTTTAAATGCTCCTGAGTTGTGAAAAAGTATTAATAACTTGTATTGAGAAATTATAAAGGATTTGTTTTATTAGGACTGGGTCAAACCATGTTTTCTAAATTAAAATAAGTTCCATATGCAGTGGAAAATTTTGTTGAGGAAGAATGACAAAAGCAAAGCATGATTTGCTACATGCAAAGAGCTTTTAGCATTCTTCTTTGCTTTCTCAACTTACAGGTATAAACTCATTTTACTTGGAGTGGTGATATTTTTTCTCCCTTTTATCCAGTTGTATGTTTATCCATTATGAGAGCAAGTACACACTTTGGGTTTTGTGGCTTTGCAGGACTACTGCATAACTGAGACACAGCACATAGAGGCAAACAAATATTTTTATTTCATTTATGGTCAAGGACTTAGCAACCTTTGTTCATCTGCTTTAGTAACCCTCATATCTGCCCTCCTCACAAACTCAAGAAAGTATACATTAGAGTAAATGGAAAAGTGCTTCATGAAAGCAACATGCACTGCACAATATGGAAAATCCTAGCTATTTGGAACAGATTATTTTGCTTTATATGATATAAAAAATCTTTCTAATTAGGCTGGTAAAATGTACTGCAAACATGTGCATGGCATTCAGGGATGAGGGCTTTCCAGTCTGTGCAAACTTCTGGCTTTCAAAGTTGAGTGTTGTTCTTGTCAGGGGGGGTGTGTTGGAGAATTTTGATTTTGTTTGTTTGGGTTTTTTAACACAAGTAATCTAATTTCTCCTATTGTTAGATCAGGATATTTTTCCACAATATCTTCTATCGTTATTTCTTTTAGTAGGGACCTAGTAAGTCTTTAATAGGTAGAAATCTCTCAACAAATGTAGATGATTTCTGCCTAAGGTCTCTTCTCCTTCATTTGAAGGGTAACATACTGAATTTAGAAAATAGAATTGACATTCTTTGTAAAGAGTGATGTTTATGCACATCTGTCAAAATAGAAAACATACTGCTTTAGATTTAGCAGGATAAACATGAGTTACCTGTCTTACTCCATCCCTGCCTCATTTACAGTAATTTCACGAATACAAGCTGCACTGAGTATAAGCCGCATTGCCGGGTGTTGGCAAACATTTCGTTCTTTGTCCATAAATAAGCCGCACCTGAGTGTAAACCGCTCTGTCATTCGCAGCAAGGACCCGTGTGCAACAAAGTTGCCAAATAGTAACAGAACCGCGGCATGGCGGGGGGTTTACTGGCTTGACTCAGGGCTGCTGACGGGGCTGGGTGGCCCAGCTCGATGCTGCCGCTCGGCGGGGCCGCTCGGGGCCGGCCACCGCTGCCTCTGGGATCGCTCGCCCTGACCCAGCGCTGCCCCGCAGCAGCAGGAGGGGCACAGAGCCCGCCGGCACCTGCGACGGCAGTGGGAGGCGGGAATGGAGCCGCCCCGCTCCTGTGGCGGCAGCATGTGGGGACAGGAACCTCCCTGAGCTGCGGGGCCAGCAGGAGAGAGCCCCTGCCTCCCTCCCGGGCCGCGGGGCCAGCAGGAGAGAGCCCCTGCCTCCCTCCCGGGCCGCGGGGCCAGCAGGAGGGAGCTGCCCCCCCCTTCCCCACCCGCTGTGCTGCCTGCACGGAGAAACTCCACCTGCTGCGCAACAGAGTAACCAATTTGTAACAACCGTGTAAATGCAGGGTTTTACTGGCAGGTGCTCAACTTTGCAGTTTGCACTGACTCGGTTTGCACTCCCGAGGTTGAAAATGTCAAAAAATTATTCACATATTGGCTGCTCCTGAGTATTAGCTGCATTCCCGGTATGGGAGCAAAATTTTGGTCAAAACAGTTTGGCTTGTATTCGTGAAATTACTGTAATCACAGAAGAGACACACTATTTGTGATGCACTATTTCTAGTCAACAAAGAAATCCACTCATGTTTGTAAATATTCTAACTTTATAAAGTTTCTTGTTAAAAATGTTCTAAAATTCTAGTGAGAAGTGATGATGCTTTAAAATATATTTCAAGTATAACTGATTCATTTATGAGAATTTGAAAAAAAAAATTTAGGGACCTACTCCCATAGTTTTGCATAAAGCAGTTCCTGCTGTGAAAGACATACTGTGTACAAGCAAATGTAATATTTTTTTGAAATCAGTATCCTTTAACACTGCAAAGCAATACAGAACAGATGTTAGTCTTGTTCTTGAGTGGTTTACCTATTGCGGTTTTTAACATTAGAAAGCAATGCCAGATTATGCTAATGAATGGAAAAACTAAAAATAATTCTTACTACATCTGAGTCTAAAACTATAGCAGCTCTTTACTGTGTTTGAAAACACTAGTTGAAGTACTTGCTTCTTATCTGCAAATCTCATTCTCATGGGTTTTTTTTGCCAGTCCAGTATTAATGATAAGAAACAAGGTTTGTGCTGCAAACTATAATAATACATGAATGCATGAAGTGTACAATGGGCCAAATTCAGATCCAGGCATCTAGTCAGTGTGTTATTTACAGGATCTTATATATCCTTTTCAAGCATAGTTCCTGGTTGTGTTTTCTTTGAAGGAAAGTTAAACACATTCTTAGTGAGTGACAATCTGTGGGCCAGCTGTGAATGTAAGGGTTTGAAGTTTAACATAGGTTGATGGTGCCAATTAGGCTGGAGCCCTTTTTTTGTGTGTACTCCTGAAGTAGAGGTGATTAAATTTTGAAGATAATTGATGATTATTACTTCTGAACAGAATTGATTATTTCTGTAGAGTCTTGCAAGTGTTGCTAGTTCAGGTAATTTAACTGAATTTAGAGCTTCAACAAGAACTGTGACCTAATTCCTTTTATTCTTTCTCATGACCCCTGTTGACTATAGTTTTTTGATGTGCTATCTATTTCAACTTGATTTCCTTCATGGGGTGGGCATAAAGTTAAGCTGTACTTAACACACATTTTTTTAAATGCTATACCTTCATTATGAATGAAATAATAGTAATAAAATGGTTATAAATATATATAATAGTTTATATAATCATTATAAAAATTCAATTAAAGGCAACTTTCCTTTATTTCAATGCATTAGAGTTTGGGAACTTTTCAAAGTCTGAAATTCTGGAAAGTACAGTAATTTCACTACTATAACGCACACTGGATTAGAAGGCACACTTCCGGGTGTCAGCAAATTTCCAAACTTTGTCCATGTATAAGGCGCACCAGACTATAAGGCGCACTTTTTTTTTTTTAACGAGGATCCACATGCAACAAAGTAACGAATTAGTAACGGAATCTTGCGATTGCGGGGTTTACTGGCAGGTGCTCAATTTGCAAACATTTTTCACAGATTGGCATAGCCTTTAAATGTAGCCCCAGGTGCCCTCCCCGTACGTGGGCCCTGACCCTTCCCCCTGCCCCCGGCACTGGCTGGCATGGCTGGTGAGGTGCGGCTTGCACCGCAGCTTGGGGCTGCTGTGGCATGGCTGTGGCTGGCGGCTCAGGACTGCTGTGGTTCCTGTGGCATGGGGCTGTCGTGGCATGACCACAGCTTGTGGCTTGGGGTGGGCGCGGCCATGACTTGCACTTTTGGGTTGGCAAATTTCCCAACTTTGTCCATATATAAGGCGCACCGGCTTATAAGTCATGCTTCTGGGTTTCCATCAAAATTTTAGTCAAAATGGTGTGCCTTATAGTCGTGAAATTACTGTATATGGAATTATTAAATGGTAAATTGTTCTAGCACACTTGTTGGTCATGGTCATCTTCATTTTTCATATGTTCAATCATTTGCATTTTGCCATGCTGTAGTGGGCTTTGTTTGTCATTGGGTACTTTTGGAGTTCATGTGGTAGGAGGGATATCCTAGTGTAAATCAATTATGTTGGCAGAAAAAGATCTGTGATTAGGTTGCTTATGTCTTTTATTTGGCATATACAATTGCCCCCCACAGCAAACCCACCTGTTCCCCACCTCAACCCAAAGATTTGCATTCCATACCATGAAATCTTTGAAAAGATGTGGGACAGTCGTTTCACTTTCAGTTCATTCTCCAATCAATTTCTCTTTGGGCAAATGATATTTTATTTCAGGGTAGAGTTGCATTCTATTCCACCATATCGGCTGCTTCAAAGTAGTTGCTCTGTGGTGTGGGAATTGTAACTTGCTTGGCATTCCTGCATTACTGAAGCAGCAGCATGAGCTGTGAGGCAAGTCAAGGTACGATTTAACTGTGCACTATTTGATATTAAAAAAATTTTCAACTCTATCTTGCTATTATAAGTTGTACTGCAGATGCACACCTGGATTTTTGGTAATGCATCCTCGCAGTGTTTCTGTAAGGCTGCTTAAATGCATATGCATTCTTGTTGTTAAAAGGTAAATACAAAAGAGATAGCAGAATCCTGTAAGCAGATTTACATTCCTGCTTGTATACAAGAGACAAGTATTGGAGCAAAATTAAAGTTTTTCTGTTCGCTGTTCTCACTCTCTTCCTTCAGGCTGTGTTCTTAACATCATGATTTATTTCCAAAACACAGTGTCCCTGAAGCTGTAAACCCCTTCACAACTATGGAATGTGATACCAAATCCCAGGGAACCTGAATGATTCTGGGTTTCAGTAGCTGAGAAAAAAGAGTAGGGATGATGGTGAAGTTATTCTTGGAAAAATGTCTGTTGATGGGATCTTGATCAGTGCGATCTGCAGGGGAGCTGAGGGACAAGAATGAGAATTTGTTTTGCAGGAAATACAGAGGGGGATCATAGCAGAAAAGGATGATTGACAGAAAAAAATTGAGACCAGAAACATAACTGATACATTTATTTTAAACTTTGGGGTGCCTTTGCTTCTCGATTTTTTTTATCTTGCTGCTTAAGGTTGTGTTTTAAGATGAATCAGCAGTATTTTTCTTAATTTCTCACTGTAGAATGAGAGAGCTGGTACACCTCTCTTATGAAGACAGTCTTAGAGGGGTTGTTCAGCTTGTAGAATGGAAGGCTCTGGGAACACCTTAGACTCAGCCTTCCACTACCTACAGAGGGCCTAGAAGAGAGTTACAGATGGATGTTTTACCTGGGCAGGTGATAGGACAAAGGGCAATGACTTTAAACTGGAAGAGGGCAGGGTTAGATGTTTTATTAGCTGTGAGGGTGATAAGGCACTGGAACATGCTGCCCAAAAGTTGAGAATGCCCAAGTCTGGAAGTGTTGAAGGCCAGGTTGGATGGGGCTTGGAGCAACCTGGTCTAGTGGAAGGTGTCCCTGTCCATGGTAGGAGGGTTGGGACTGAATCATCTTTAAGGTGCCTTCCAGCCCAAACCATTCTATTATCAAGTATCAATCACACATCTAAAAGCAAGTTCTCACCTACTGTAAAGGTAAAAGCAGTTTTTCTGAGTATATTTATATACAAATACAATGTTTAACTGGAGTTCTTCTTGTCCGGTTTAGATAGCTGGACAGAACTTTGGAATGAAATGGTTATCCTAGTTTTCTAATTAGTATGATGTGTTGATAGTATGTGTTGATTAGTATGTTGTTGATACAATATTTCTAACATATTATTAGAAATGCATATGTAATGAGTGTAAATGGAGTTATATAAGGATTAGATATAAACAATGTAGTAACTTTAGTATTCCCAATTAGAATGATATTTCAGAAAAACAAGTCCAGAATTTTGAGAACTGTTGGTTGCCCTGACAGTAGCATGCTTGGTTATTGGTTATATGGTTTATTCAAGCCATTTTGTGAAAAGTATTATATAATGCTTTTTGAATCATTCTTGCCATTAAAATATTGTTATTGAATATTCAAATCCAACTTTGTGGATTGCTGTCAGATATATGTGCTATGTATCTCTGTTACTTTTATAGTTATTACACCAGGAAATAAGCAATATTAGTTTTTTCAACATCTATCTTGAATTCAATTACTCTTTCTTTGGTTTGTCAGTGTATAAAATAGGATGTTTAACGCATGTGCTTTTTGAGAGAATGAATTGTTCTAAAATTGCTAAAATGAGCATGCCTCTTCTGTGGCACACCAGTTCTCTCCTTTAAATAAGTTACAGAAATGCACTCTCTGAAGAAACACATTAAGGCTTTGAGCAACACAATTCACAGAATCTTAAAATGGGATGGGACCACGATGGGTCATCTGATCCAAGCTCCCTGCTCAAGTAGGGCCATCCCAGAGCACATGGCACAGGATTGCATCCAGACAGCTCTCAAATATTTGCAACGAGGGGAGAGTCCACAACTTCTCTGGCCAATCTGTTCCAGTACTTGGTCACCCACACAGTGAAGTTGTTTTTCCTCATGCTCAGAAGGACTTTCCAGTGCATTGGTTTCTGCCCTCTTGTCCTATTCCTTGGCAACACCGAGCAGAGCCTGGCTCCATCCTTTTGGCACCTCTCATCAGATATTGACAGACATGGATGAGGTGCCCCCTCAGCTGTCCCTTCTCAAGGCTGAACAGGCCCAACTGCTTCAGTTTTTCTCTACCTTCATGAGAAATATTGCTGAAGAGTAATGAATCAGGCATTTGGTGTTCTCTTTGATATTTGCATTTGGGTTTGAGTGGCAAGATTTTCGTAGTGGGAGTGGCTAAATGGGTATCTTCTGAGAGAAGCTGCCAGAAGTTTCCCCCAGGTTTGACAGAGCCAATGCCAGCCATCTCCAAGATGGACATGCCACTGGCCAAGGCCTAGTCCATCAGTTTTGGTGGTAGGCCCCTGGGATTAGCAGATTTAAGTAACTGCAAGAGCAATTTCAGCCAGAGAAAAGAGAACTGAGAATATGTGAGAGAAACAGTTCTGCAGACATCAAGGTCAGGGGGTGCTCCAGGTGCTAGAGGTGAGATTCCCCTGCAGCTCATGGTGCAGATCATGGTGAGGCAGCTCTGCCCCTGCAACCCATGGGGATCCATGTGGGAGCCCCACCATAAAGCAGGGGAATGGCAAAGGGTACTGTAACACAGTGGGGAGCATGATCCTGTCAGGACCCATGGAGAGAGGAACTCACACTGGGGCCGGTTTTCTGGCAGGACTTGTGACCCTGTGGGGGACCCACACTGATGCAGTGTGTTCCTGAAGAGCTGCATCCCATGGAAGAGTAGTTCTGAAGAGCTGACGTCTATGAGAAGGACTCAGGCTGGAGAAGTTGGTAGAGGAGTGTCTCTCCTGGGAGGGACCCCACAGGGAACAGGGGAAGAGTATGAGAAGTCCTCCCCATGAGCAGGAAGGAGTGAGTGGCTGAGCCAAAGATAATTGTACAACCTCAGTTCCCTGTCTCCCTGTGCCATTTGTGGGGAGGAGGTAGAGAAAATCTGGACTGAACTTGAGTCTGGAAAGGGAGAAGAGGGGAGAAGGTGTTTTAAGATTTGGCTTTTTTTTCTCATTATCCTACTGTGGTTTGCTTGGTAATAAATGAAACTAATTTCTTCAAATTGAATGAGTTTTCCTCATGACAGTAATTGGTGAGTGATTTCTCCTGCTCCTTACCTTTACCCATAAGTTTTTCATTATGTTTTCAGCTGAGGAGGGAAGTGACAGAGAGGCTTTGATGGGCACCTGGTGTCCAACCAGGGTCAACCCACTGTTGTTCAAATAGAACTGAGTTGCTTCAGGACCAAGGACAGTATCTCTGACAAGGAGTTTAGCAGCTGCCTTACCATGTGTCACAAAAGTGATGGTTGCCTGGCTGGCACCCAGAAGTAGCCAAGCAAGTAGTGAATGCAGAAGAAAATAGAGGAATGCAATTCATAATAATGACCTGGAAATCTGATTTTTCTTCTTTGTGTAAGACTCAGAAAAGGCAGGGACTAATTAAAATACTTAGATTAAGCCATGAGAAATCAAAGAGATGCAAAGCAGCTCATTTCTGGGTCTCTGATGAAGCAGCTCTGAGATGATATAAAATTCTGTTCTTCACTGTTGTTCTGCGTGACTTTGGGGGACTAATAGTTGTCAAGGAGAATTGAAGTGGAGTGATTGATGTGTTAAGGTAAAAAGTCAGTGATGTAATCTTCATCCCAGAAGGTGTGTTGTTCCATGGTATATTGCCTGTTTTACAGGGAAAGGCTTAGAGTAGATTGATTATGTATGTGAAAGAATAAACTAGAAGAATTAGTCAAGAAAGTATAGTATTTATCTAGACAGTTTCTTTCTTAAATCGAACAAAAAAATCTGTGCAAGTGATGATAATGAAAAGCAAATAACCTTAGGGTGAAACATAAGTAAGGAATTTATTGTGTGGAAACAAGAAGAAATAAACTGTCTTTGTAATCATTGCAATAAGAAAATATTTCCAGCTATATATTGAACTATCTAATGCTTGTCTGTCTTCTGTTGGGCAACTTGTAGAGAAAACTATTAGATAAGATGGCATCTAGAAAAAAAGCATCAAGATGGTATTGTTACTTTCAAGTTGTGTAAATGCACAACCACCACTTTACCACTTTAATTCTAGTTTCATAATTTATATGGATTATATCCTTCATATACGCAAAGGCAACTAATGTGGCATAATGATTTTCATCCTGTGTTCTTTGAGTTCACAGGGCTAGCTGGCTGTGTTCCGAAAAGCGTTTGGGGGCTAAAAAAAAGAAAAATAAAAACGTTGTGTTTGAACAAAAATGTAGAGAATAATTGTGGTGGTTTCTAAGCCACTGCAATAACACATCTCATTGATTCCTATGTTGATTTCATTGCTTCTTGGGCTTCTGTTAGAAAAAGCATCTTAATTTTATGCTGAAAGCTAGTGAGTGATGGCTGCTTTTTATAAGTTCTATTTGCTGTCTGATTAGTGTAGCTAAGCACTGTGGCTTCTGCTGGCTTAGGAATGATAGAATTGAGCAAAAGTGAAGTAGAAGAAAAAATTAAATGTAGTTGATTTCTGGGGTACAGAATTAGAAACTCTCCCTTTTCTGTTGAGCAATCTGGGATAAGAAATTTATTTTTAATTGGGTCATGTCTTAGAGGGAGAGAGGATTTTTATACCTTAATCCTGTTTCAAGCTTTTTTATTTGTCTCTAGGATCTGTCTTGATTTTCACCTCTTGATATTGGACATCTGTGAGCATATTTAATTCAAAAATCATTCTTTTCTGTATGGTATTTTGATTTCATACAGTAAATTTTCCGGTATAATAAACTAACTTTATTTTGTCTGTTTTCAAATCGTTTTTCAACCAGGAAGCCAACAATATCTTATCTAATTGAGCAGAATGAACCTAGCCTCCTTAAAATTCCTGTTGATTTATATGACACTTTTTTTGGTATGAGACTATCTCATTCACTAGTTTGCTGAGTAGTACCTCTAGCCACCTGAAATGCTAACCCAGCAGATAAGATTATGCATTTGAGAAACTTCATGCTAGGCGAGTATCGCTGCTGTTGGTATCCAGCAATATTCCATAGGCACAGAGCATCTTATGTTAATATCTTATTGTTAACATAATATGAGCAGGGAAAAGAGATTTGCTGTGGAAACATTCTCAGGTGGGCCTCAAGATTTGCATACGTTTATGCTTGTTTTGTGTTTTAAACTTGTATGTGGTTCCCTGGTGCTCTGATTGGATCTCTTGCCTTGCCAGCAGATTATCACACAGCAATTGAATACATGCAATTTGTGGTGTCTCAAAGCACATGTTAACGACTCCAATGTTTGAACAGTAAGACAAATGTTGACTGTGGTATGCAAGGAAAACAAGATGTGTGTCAAGTGAGGTATACTCTAGTGGTGCAACACAAACAATGAATAATGAGCAAAGTTTAAATTGTTTTTGCACAATTTGGTATAGAAATTTAGTGTCTTCCCCTTATTCTTGTATTCTATTACTGTTGAATACCCACTGTCTTGGGAATACAGCTCTTAAGTGTAGATGACCAAGTATTCTTCTGTTCCCTATGTTTTAATGGCCACTGCAATCTTAACTTCTGTTTGAAGCTCTGTTATGTGGATGTTGCAAGCTGTAACAGAAGTATTTTGGGTGGACATGTCTCAAGTAGGTCACTACAGGAACTAAGCCAAGACATGCATTTTTCTTAAACCTACACTGAGCACAATTAAGGCATTTAGAGATGTTTTCCCTGCAGTTTATAATACCTTAACAATCACTGTACTGCTGTTACAGTAGCTATGTAAGTCCCATGTTTTGGAAAAACGTTAACAGTATAAATGCTTTTATACTGATAAAACTGCCCACACCAAAGGGAAACAATCTTCTAAATGGCTTTCCTTAACCGTTTAATGCAAGATAAGCACAAGGGTGAATCAATGGAAGGTCAGCAATCCTAATATGAAGTGGAAGGTGAGCAACTCTGTAGAACACCTTGCTTCCCTAACTTGGCTGCCCTTATTGGCATTATATTAGTGATTTATTTTAGATTATGTCTAACCTCAGCATAAAAGTTAGACTTGAAAAGAATTTGATAAATCATTAAAATAGTAGACTATGTCTGAAAAGTTAAAATGATAGTTATTTTGGTCACAGAGCTATAGCTGAGCACTTGATTTGGTTTTAATAGAATTATTTAACTATATTATTCAACTACTTAATCTTTTCATGAATTGAAGGGTGCTACCAAGAGTGATGCTTCAGGACACACTGACAATACTGGTCAGTATACCAGTATTGCATCATAGCATAAATTAGATTATAAAGAAAGTAAGTAAATAAGAGAATTCCTATTTGGTGCACTTCAGCATTAAACCCAGTCATAACTTTTTCAATGTTTTCTCACTATGAAAATCCCTTTAACTCTTGTTTGGTTTTTTCCCTAAAAAGTTGTGCATTGCAGCTAGAATGTAAAATGCATATGGTGGAGGTTAACAGGAAGAAGTTATCTGTGGTAATAAAAAGGGAACCGATTATTCAGGATGCTCTCCTAGTTCCCAATTCCCCAATAAAGGCTTTAGCAGAGACTCTGTTTATTTCTCCGCTTCTTGCCATTGCTTCCCCAGTTTTGTTTCTTGATGCTGGCAGTCAGTCTGGGACTGTCTTTTGTTGTGATGGACTCTACAATTTTTTTTAATATTGGGTACAAATTGTTCCCAAGGTGACAATAAATTATTTGTGTGTTTTCAGTGTTTCTAATCCTAATTCCTAATTTTGCAGCCTTTCCTCAGTATTTTCAGGGGTGATTTAAACTGACTATATGTTATGACTGAAGCAAGGAAGTGAAAAAGTAAAGGAGAAAAAGGCATAAAGAATTCTTGACATTGCTTAACTTTCCTATCAGACCATTATGGTTACTTGAAACATCTTCTTAACTTTTAAAGCACATACTTTTATATCAATTAGTTATATTTAATGGATGACATGGTATATTTTATATTCATATTATATTGTAATTTTCATATTATACTGTAATATGTAATGTGCTACTCTTTTGAACACTGAACAAGAAACTCTACAGCATCTACCAGATTTCTAAGATGCAGATCAAGTATAATTTCTGCTTTGAATGTGGTCACACATCTGGAGTATGCTGCTATGGCATTGAACAACCCATGTTGATTTTAGCTGTTCAGACACCGAAGACTTTTGCTGTTAACCTGTTATGCCTTCTTTTCTTGTAAGATACGTTCTCTCTGCAGTTTCTTCAAAAGCTTTGTCCTTATTTCCAAGAATATCTTGATTTTGTTTTTTGGTTGGGATTGTTCATTTTTAATTTAATCTGTCATGATATTACAATGGTTCATGTGGAAATGGAGTGCCAAGGGCTCTGACCTGACCAAGTTACAGAAGAAGAAAGTAGTTTTTTGAATAAAATAACAGGTTTTATTCCTTTCCACTCCTTTTTTCTCCTTAACCACTGCTACAATAATGGTAGAGATTGAGGCAGTCTTTAACTTGTGTTTGCATAGGTGCAGGGTGTGTAGGCAAAATTAAAACAGATAATTTTAGCAGAAGTCTGTATTCACCAGATATATGGGCACAGTTGTCTACCCTCTGACTTAGTTAAGCCTAATTGCTCTTGTATCTCGGAATTTATTCTTATTCTAGTCATTAAATAAAATTTGGCTTTTAAAGTTTTTAAAGAAATTATCTACTGAAAGGTAGAGCAGTCTTTGATTCTGTATTCATCTTAAATTTTTAGAGACATTTTGTGTTACAGGTAGTTTTTAACTACCCATTAATAACAGCAGCAAAATCCTCTCAGTTCCTCAGAAAATGGCAGAAATTATGGAATTGTGACACAAGGAAGACATTTTTTTTTAAACATACTGTTAAACTGTTGCTAAGATTAAATTTCAAGTATTTCCTCAAAATATTTTTAGATGCATTCAACCTAGCAAGTGAACAGATGCACATCCTGCGGCAGCAAGGTAAAATAAAAGAAAGAAATGCCAATGGCGCCTTTAGGGCTGAGTTTCTTCAGTTATCATTTTATCCTGTCTCATGATTTTGCAGTCAGCTGCAGGCTCTCTGAAGCAAGAATTATTTTGAGATGTGCTTCTGTATATGTCTAGTATGGTTCCTGCCTCAACTGATGCATGTAGGAATTACTACAAAGCACATTGAAAATAATAAAAATATGAATTGCCTCATAAACAATTAATATTAATTGTGTCTTTTAAAGGTAACTAGTAGCAATACCTCAAATATTAAACAATGCCTGAGTCTGAATTAAGGTTGCTATTATGAGAGGCAGGTATGCTTTTCTCTTCATGAATTTTTTATTTCCTTTCTCATTTTGTGTACCAGGTGGTACCTTGTTGGAAATCCTTATAGTTTTCTGTGGAAGTAGATTGAAAATTTTCTAACACTATGTATTCCCAAAACTATGGTGTTCCAAGTAGGAAATGAGCACTTAAAACAGTAAACTGTTCCTGTTTTATGCCAGTGTGCAATATTAATCCCACGGTTTTGTGTGGGTTCCTAAAGTTTGCTTCTAGAGCATGAATGTCAATGTGTATCCATCAGTCTCAGTACTTCTTAGAGCACTTCTTTTAGAATGGGATCATGGTTTGGAAACTTAAATTTAAACTTTAATTTAAATTAATTCCCCATTCAGCTATGTACAGACATGAATTCCTAGACTACTTAGATTAGTGAGTTTTACTCATTTTGTCTTGTCGTTTCCTCGGATAAATCGTCATGACCTAGGCAACAAAATTTATTCCAGTTATGAAACATGAGTCAAACTTAAGTAATTTCACTACTATAAGGTGCACCCTTTTGACTAAAATTTTGGTCCGAACCCAGAAGTGCGCCTTATACTCTAGAACACCTTATAGATGGACAAAGTTCGGAAATTTACCAACCCAGAAGTGCGAGCGGTGAGCCGAACTGCAACCGAAACAAATCCCAAACACTGACAAAGTGTCTTGGGTTACAATACAGGATATGATCAAAGTCTCTATTCTATCACTACCTGTTATGACCAGGTGGGGGCAGTGATCCTTATCTCTGTGGGAGATACTCTGCTAATGGGCCATCCATTGAAACCAGTAGGGCATTGTTCTTTATGTTTGCACCCCCATCCTTCCTCCAGGGAGTTATCTTCTGCTAATGGCCCATTGAGTCCCACTGTGTGACTGATAAAATTACTTTATCCCTTTGAGAGTTGCTCCAGCCAGTGGGGAGAGCCAAGCCTTTCTTACCTAGGTAAAAACTGAAATACTAGGACGCCGAGTAGCCCCTTTCTCTACTGGACTATAGAAAAAAATGAGATCTCTCCACATCACTACTAGACCTGTGGAAGGAAGCTGCACCTTCTTCAAGACCACTGCTTCAACTAAACCACATCTGTCACTGCAAGAAGACTGCAGCCACTGTTCAATCAAACTGCTACCAACACCCTGCCTGACAGGGTGTCAGGTTGTACTGTGACATTGTCAGGGTTTGGAGTTTGTTTCTTTGTAGTCCTGTATTTCTATTTTAATTTCCCTAGTAAAGAGCTGTTATTCCTAATTCCCCTATCTTTACCTGAAAGCCCCTTGATTTCAAAATTCTAATAATTTGGAGAGAGGGGGTTTGCATTCTCCATTTCAAAGAGAGGCTCCTGCCTTTCTTAGCAGACACCTGTCCTCCAAACTAAGACACAAAGTCAGAGCACAACCTGACACCCCATCAGGGTGACACCCATCCGTCAGGGTGTTGGTAGCAGTCCTATTAAATGGTGGCTACAGTCCTCCTGCAGTGACAGATGTTCAGTTGAAGCAGTGGTCTTGTAGAAAGGTGCAGCCTCCCTCCGGAGGTCCAGCGATGATATGGAAAAAAAGTCTGGTTTTCCTCTAGAGTCCAGGGAAAAGAGGGCGACTTCGTGTCCCAGAATTTCAGTTTTTATCTAGGTAGGAAAGGCGGGGCTCTTCCCACTGTCTGGAGCAACTCTCAAAGGGATAAAGTAATTTTATCAGTCACACAGTCCGACTCTATGGGCCATTAGTAGTAGATAACTCCCTGGAGGAAGGATGGGGGTGCAAAGATGAAGAACAATGCCCTACTGGTTTCAATGGATGGCCCATTAGCAGAATATTTCCCACAGAGATAAGGATCACTGCCTCACTTGGTCACAACAGGTAGTGATAGAAGAGATACTTTAATCATATCCTGTATTGTAACCCAAGACAGCACAACTGGTGTGTCTGTTACTAATTCATTACTTTGTTGCATGTGGATCCTCGCTGAAAAAAAAAAGTGTGCCTTATAGTCTGGTGCGCCTTATATATGGACAAAGTTCGGAAATGTGCCAACGCCCAGAAGTGTACCTTATAATCCAGTACACCTTATAGTAGTGAAATTACTGTAATTTTTGGCAGTGAAAATCGGTAGTGTATATCAAAGCATCATGCCACCTCCCAAGTTAGCAGTTTGGTTTGCACTGTGAAGATGGAAACCAAAAGTGCTAATGCAAATTACTTTCTTTATGATATGAAACTGGGAATTACTTTATTTCTGACATGAAACTGTGAGAGATAAACATTGAAAACATAGTATCGCATTGGTGACATTTTGCAAGAGACCTCAGAGAAAATTCTGTATGCTTGAAAAATAGAAGCAGCTTAAACCTTCTGGGTGAGCTTACCCAGAAAGGAAAAATTGGAAGAAGGCTGCCAGCTCTCTGCAAAACTGAACTATAATTTCATTAAAAGAAAAAAAAAAAATGCTAGGAAATATAGTTACAACTTAGTATCTGTTTTATTTGATAAAGAATACAGTATAAAATAAAATCAGAATTGTAACCTGTTTTCTACTACTTTTTACATCTGTCCTTGCATATACAGAATTTTCATTGTAAGCACACAATATACACACATTTTTTATTATATAAAGCTCTTAGGTCTGTAACATTTTTCTCAGCCTTTTGTGGTCCACTTAGAAGTATTTGTATTTCTACTTGACCTCTTGTTTATTGAGACATAAACTAAATCTGTGGGCAACAAAATATTCTCTTTTAATAGATATATTAGGATTGCTGAGATACATTTTTTCTTGTTTTTAAAAGTGTTTTTGATTGTGAAAGTAGCAATGTCTTTATTTGTATTCATAATTATTTTATTTGTGTAATTTATATGTGTCTTTGGGTACATTAAATAAGCTTATTATCGCACATTAATTGATTTTCAAGTACTTTATCCTCCCTGATAATCCACGTGCATTAGGTTCTAGTGGAAAGCAAAATAAACAACCCCTTTGCCCTACACAGCCCCCTTGTAATTTTTTATCTTATGTAAATCTTGATTATGCAAATTTAAGATCTACCACGTCTGGTTGAATTTCCTACACACAACTGAATATTTACCACTGTGAATATTCTGATGTATTACTAGCTTAATTAACGAATTTGATTACAAAACTCTCTAGACTGTACTTCTACAAAACAACTTTTGTAACCCATTGCTTGTATGAAATGTTTAGGATCTTCTTAAGATGAGTTTTTTCTGAAACTCAGTATTAGTACAGATGGATTTTAAAGAAAGCATACTCTTAAAAAGTTGTGAAGTTGATTCTTTTTCATACTGGACTTTTAAAAGGTTCTGGAATTGTTTACTTCTTGCCTGTGAAATGCTATAACAGCTTCTTGTAGTGAATGGATTTATCAAGAGCTGTAATATTTGTGACAAACGCACAAAAATGGCAAATGCAAATACAGATTTTTAAGTCATATAAATCACCTCGTAAAAAAAATTAGTATTTTAAAATTATCTAGAATCAAATGTCTAAATGCTCATGAGAGATTTTTTCAATAATTTTATAATCATCAGCCAGTTTAAAATTAACAGTGTAAGCTTATATTGTTATCATCATTATTATTCTTGAATTTTGTAGAATATTTGTCCCCACAAAAGCGGTCTTTTTATCACACTCTCAAGATCAGCTGTTCCGTATATTTTGTACTCATATGAACAGTATACTCAGAACTTGAATTTTGCTCAAAACAGGTTACAATGCACATCAGACCTTAAATAAACACATTAAAACAATTGGTCACTTCACTTTTCCACTTGCTTCTATCCTTTACAGTACAGCATCATGATAAATGAGGTTCTCTTCAGTGCTAGATGCAATGTTCAATTTGACTTTATTGTGATTATCTAATCTAAAAGTTAATAAAACAAGATTACTGGCCAGATTTATAGGTAGCAAAAAGTATACTACTATTGTTTGTAGAAGATCATTGTTATTCTGAAGTAACTGGAAAACAAAAAAAGCTATGCTTTCCCCTTTTGTATATCCACGGAAAATCAGCAATCTTCATACAGTTTCTTTTCCTGTTTTTGCTCTTGAGATGTGTCTGGATATCATTAGCCAAAATTAACAGTAATTTATAATTAAAGTGGTACTGGATATCTGGGGCACAGTTAATTGTGATGGAATATAGGTGTTACCAGCAGAGCAATGCTCTGCATCCCTTCCCACAAGGCTGATAGGACATTCTTGAGAGAGTAGGACAAGTCAAAAAAGGAACAATGTTTAAATTAAATGCTTGTTCAACAATCTGTAGCTTAGTAACTTTTTGAGACTGAAGTACTAATTTCTTTAAATTTAGTACTTGGTACCTTTTTCTTCTAGAAATTTGTGTCATTATTTTGAACAGTGCTTTGTAGCACTGAGTTCTGTTTTTTAAATGCATGTGGTATAAAACAAGTACCTGTTTAGTTCAGTTGCTTTTGCTTTCCTACTTGCCAGTTCTTGCAAAATGAGAATCAGTGAACAAAAGCAGGGTTATCACTCTACCTTTTGTTTGTCATTCATGTTTTCACACATAAGGCTTGCCTTCAGTCTTCAGTCATCTCTTTTCTACACTGAGGAGTGTTGGTCTGCTTATCCTTCCTATCATTCCTAGTTTCAGAAATACTTATTTCTAACACTGCTTTTTTTCCTTCTGCTGGTTTTTGGCTTTTTTTTTTTTGTCTTATATCTTGGGTGGCAGTAGAGAAAGTGCTGTAGATACTACTAAATATTCAGACTCAAAGCAGATTTGAGTGGATTCATATATTCTTTGCATTCTGATTCTTATTTTCATTCTTAGTGAACATTAAAATTTTTTTTCCACGGAGATGTTTATTTATATCTATTGTCAATTTTTTTTCTGTACAGTAGTTTTCAGCTCAGTCCAGTACAAATCTGAAGTTTGCGTTGATCTGCATTGAAATCCATCTGCCATCCAGTTATTGATGAAAGAATTTAGTCTTTTTTATGAGGCTTTTTGTCAGGAAAAGGATTATCATTTCACTGTTAGCTCCTTTCTGAATCATATATGTGTAAGTTGAAAAGCAGTGGAATTGGTGTTGTCTTTGCTCTGATGTGAAAACTAGCATTTGCCTATCATTCGTCTTGTGATTAGGCAATAATTCTTTCATGAAATGAATTTTCTCTCCCTGACATCTCAAATTGCTTTCTATTTTTATGTTTGGTAAAAACAATGTATAGCTACTATAATATGATATATTGTCCATATGTGCATTGATACTGGTTTTTGTTCTACTTTATGTCAGTTTTCTTGATACTGTTGTCAGACTAGGAGCTGTAGTTTCTCAGATCCTGCAAACACACTCTTTTGAAATACTGAGGCTATATTTGCTACCTAATTTCTTTTTCTAGTGTCCAAATGCTGATCGATAGTTGTGGCTGGAGTTACAATTCAGCCATTTCATGTTAGTGTTCCCTTAAACTCCAGGTGGGTTAGTCTCAGCTTCTGAAATTATGAAATTGATTGTATTATGACTGTTCTATAGCTTCCTCTACTAGTGATTAATTTTGAGACAGATCTTCCACCATATCTCTGCTAGGTAGAAGTTGTAATGTGAAAATCACCACAAACTTTTTTACAGTGCATGCAGATGCCACTGAGTATGCAAAGATTTCTGCTCTTTTCATGTCTGATTGGTTTTGTACAGTAGCCTCACTTTTTGGCAAGCTTCACTCTTTGGCAGACAAATTATTAGGGACATACACTTTTGAAAGCAGTTCCATAGCGTCTTTTTTTTTCTTTTTTATCCTACCTATGTGAGGTAGGACACTTGATTTGTTAGTTATGAGGGTTTTCTGAATCATTTAGATTTGACTTAGAGTATAACCATATTTTAAATAGGCTTTGATGTAATGCTGTTTGATCAGGTGAACTTCTTTCATTGTCTCTTTTTCTAAATTGTTGTGCATTTGTTGCTTGGAGACAAGTGTAGATAATTTCAAACAATGCAAAGACTGCTAAACCCAAAAATCCTCAATTCTTCAGGGATGCTTTTTGTCCTTTCAGATGCTCCTCTTAACGTTCTCTTTACTGAACATTTTTATGTTGATGTAATTCTTATTTGTCTGTCTTACTGAAATCCTAAGCAAAAATATAGAATACAGGAAACTTCAAAATCTGCTTGAAAGTTGCATTAAATTACTCAAACATTGAATATTGCTCATGATAAAGTGAAAATTGAGTTTTCTTCATGTAGTGTGTGCTAATGTATTTTTTGTTATCATTAATTAGCTTTATATAAATATATAAAATACATATTAATATATAAAGATCAGGTCAAATATATAATTAGCATTGCTAATGAAGTCATTGCTGATTTAGTAGTTTCCTACTCACAAGTATTTTAATATCCATTAGTATGTTAATCATTGAAGTCACCTTTAATATTAATGAAAAACAAATGCTTTAGTGATGCTCAACAGCTCAAATTGTTGATGATCAATGTAATATGGTTTAGGATTTTTTTCTTTTTTCAGTAGGATCTTTATGCATATTTACTGTAAATACCAAGCTACTTCACATCTCTTCTGGCAAGACAACACAATCCCAAATCCCCATAGAATGTAGTAGCCCTGCCATGTGAAGGAGGGTAGCTGGTAAAGTTTTGCCAAAATGAAGTGGAGAAGTTGAGTATCCCTCATTGCTGCAGTGAATATATCAAGGTGGTTCATAATAACAGATACTGGACTTGTTATGGGGTTTGGCTCCTTAGTGCCTGTCAATATAATACCTTCCAGACATTCCAATTTCCAGCTGATCCATTAGTGTAGTGTAATACAAATACAGTAAATTCACGAATACAAGCCGCACTGAGTATAAGCTGCATCTCTGGGTATTGGCAAATATTTCGTTCTTTGTCCATAAATAAGCCGCATCTGAATATAAGCCACTCTGTGGTTCGCAGCAAGGACCCGCGCGCAACAAAGTTGCCAAATACTAACAGTACCGCGGCATGGCGGGGGGTTTACTGGCTCAACTAAGGCTGTGCAGGCTCGGCCCGCTAAGGGCTGCTGACGGGACCAGGTGGCCCAGCTCGGCGCTGCCACTCGGGGCTGGCCGCTGCCTCTGGGTTCACTCGCCCCGGCCCCGCTTGCAGCGCGGCGCCGGCCGGGAACGGAGCACCCCCTGCTCCCGCCATGGCGGCGGAGGGCGGGGGCAGAGCCCCCCCTCCCTCCTCCCTGAGCCACGGCAATGGCGGCGCGGGCTCCCCCCCCCCCCCAGGCTGCGGCAATGGCGGCGCAGGCTCCCCCCTGCTCCCTGGGCCGCGGCAATGGTGGCGCGGGGTCCCCCCGTCTCTCCCCTGGGCTGTGGCAGAGGAGGGAAGAGAGCTCTCCCGCCTCTCTCCCTGCCTCCCGTGCTGCCTGCAGGGAGCCAGGGCAACAGAGCAACACTGTAACAATCGCGGAATGCCGGCTTTTACTGGCCGGTGCTTGGCTCTGCACCCTGGCTGGCACGTCTGGGGTTGTAAATGTCAGAAAATTATTCACATATTAGCCACCCCCGACTATTAGCCGCACTTCCGGGTTTCCATCAAAATTTTTGTCAAATTGCTGCGGCTTGTATTCGTGAAATTACTCTAATTACACCAGACCTTTCTTCCTAAGCGTGCTGTATTCAAGAGGGGTTTTCCACACATTTTCATCTCTCTGTGTTTCTAATGTTTATTGAATGGTTTTGCTTCTTCATGTTAGTGTGTATCTTATAAACAACTGAATGTAAGCTGAACACTGCATTTTCCTGTATCCTGTTACAGCTTAGCCCCAAGTGATCATGGTACGGAAGAACTTGTTGATTAACCACTACATTGAAGGCATTGTTGTGACATTTAAACAGTTGAATTAGTATGGAAACTGTTGAATTCATTTTCTGTTGCTTTTACTCATCCAAGAGATTGACATGAAGTCATGTACCTGGAAAGGAGAAGTTTCTAGAATTTTTTATTAAAATATATGAAGAAAAAATTGTTTACTTTTATTAATGCTGTGCAAAAACAAAAACTTAGTTAATATCTCCCTGTTACTTTTGAACTGAATAGACTTAAGTCTTCAGTGCTGACTGAATCATGATGAAGCAAAGGGTAGCCCTCTTGACTGTATCCTCACTGTAATTTTAAGGGATTGTTATATGTATCATTAGGTGTTATCAACATGGAGGCTTAAGCTTATGGAGGTTTTGAGGCATATAAATCTTGGGTCCTTTTTTAATTGCAAAGAATTATGACTATTATGGAGCTGATCTTGCAAATTCAAAAATATTCAGTACTTTAATTATGCTTAGTTTATTTAAGTGCTAAAGGCCACAGCAGGCCTGCAATTGGTAGCATGCTAACAGCATATAATACAGCCAATTGCAAACAGCAGTCTAATTTGTTGATTTCAATTGAGGTGTAATTATATTGCTTCATTTGCTGAGCAAATCATACCAGAGCTTCTCTAAATCAGCCTGATTGTGTAATGAAGAGCTAATTACAAACAGCAGTGTTCTTGCAGTAAATTTATGGTGACTGCTAATGCCAGGTTGGCACCACTACAACAATGGCTCATTAGTACATTTACAAAAGTAACAGTGGAATTCTGCCCAAAGCACAGCAACTGTTCCCTATTTCAGGAGATGAGAGTGATTAACTCTCTCCCTTCCATTGTTACTACTTTGAAGAACAAACAAAAGCACCACACTGTTGTCACTCCTTCTTGAAAGGAATTATATAGTACTTCTAGAAAAGTCTACCATAAGACAGAACGACTTGGAAATATTTTTTTCTAGCATTAAAGGCATATAGACTTGGATAATGTTATTTGGCTAGAGCCTGTGCATCAGTGACAAGTGGAGGCCTGATTTGTGCTTTTGCAATTTCTCTTGCCTTGTACATTTACTGCATGAAGTTAAGGATTGTCTTGTCAGGTGCAAGGCTGCAAGAAAATTTCTGAGGGATAATTATTTTTGTGTTGACCCTGTGATTAAAGATTTTTTTAAATAATAAAGATTTTTAGATTTCTTCAATTTAATATTTTTTTCTGTTTAAGTTATAATTAGCAGTGGCCTGATAAATCTTATTTTGTTTAATTCTAAATTATGTTTACTGTAGATTAGCCAACTCAAATGGAAAGATGAGCTGGTCACTGTAAAAATTCACAGCACACTATAACTTCTCTAGTCTCTCTGAAGTTTCCATTAATCTTTTGAGTTTTATTAATTTCTTTGAATTCCATGAAGCATGCATTCTTATAGGTACTTTCAAGCAATTGGGATAATTTATTTTTGAATTAGAGGTGTGTAATTGCCTGTTCGATTTTAAGCCTGACACCCACAGTAGATTGAATGCTGTTTTACACAAAGGCTTCTAATCTATTAAATGGTGCACTGGGACTGATTTCCTATGAAATTATCTGAATTACTTTTTTCTCCTGGCAGAATAGCACAGGATAAATTTTGTCCTCTATATCTCCATCTGTCTTCTTTCTTCTGTAATACAGAAAAATGAAGTTGTGGGCTCATTTTATTTCTTCTCTAATTCTGTTTAGTTACAGGTGACCCTTAATGAATGGTTTGAATTGGACAACCATCCCAAATACAGAAATATGGATTTATTAGATCAACAGCAATGGACTTGAGTTTATAGGAAGCAATCTTCCTTGAAAAATATTTCATATTCAAGTCCAAAGTAGTGATGGTTTGTATTTTTTCCCCCACAAGCACCAAAGTGGCTATTTGCTCTGATGACTTTGAGTTTTGGCTGGTTTGGGAGTTTGTATGTAACATGAAGACAGCCCAGACTAAATTTCTAGATCAACACCTTTTCATCAGTAGAGAATTTGTGGAGAAATTATAAAAAAGCTAGTAGGAGTAATACACCTAGTCACTGGTAGTTGTTGATATGGGTATGCATATTTTGAAATTCCAGTAAGAAAATGAATACTTGCAAATCTCATCTAACTGTACATTTATTAGGCGTGGGGAACACTTTTTAAATGCTGATTTTTTTGAAAATGATGGTTTGCTTCATTCTTTTGAAGTATATATTCTCAATGAGATATTATATACAATTTTTTGGCACCATATTCTAACATAAAATCTGTTTCACTAGCCAGACCTTCTGCACCAAAGCTAATATATTATTAGGTGTTAGACTATCAAAGGAACCATGTTTTTATTTTTCATGAGACATAGCCAAAATATAGCAATAGAGAATAAAATTTTGTATTTCCTTAATTGTTTGGTTTGTAGAGAATAGGAGAAAGGAAGGTGAAAAAGATTTAGCAAAAATTATTTTCCACAATTTTTTTCCCAGTTTTCAGACTAATACACAAAATAATTTTAACAGAACCCTGTCATACTGAGGGAAGTGTGCTTTTTGGATGAAGAGTGGTCTCTGACATAGAGGTGGCTTCCAGTTTTCTCTTTTGCTTTTGGATTTGCAGGTTAGTCTCCTTATCCACACTTTCAAAGAGCACAGAGTAAGAGCAAAAAGAGCAAAGAGTATTTCTCTATTTCTTCCCTTGATCTTCCTGAACAAGATTTATGTTAGAGAGAGACCTTCCATAAATTATTCTTACTTTGATTTCCCATTAATATGAATTTTAAAGATAGGTTCAAAACAAATTATTCCTTTGAGTGGAGAAGGAGAATGGAACAGAAGTAGCTCAAAATGGGCTAATGCCTGAGGAAACTGGCATGTATTTTTTTCTTGTTTCTCATTAAAAAAAAGTATCATCACTTTGTTCCCTCTGGTATTTACATTTATCACTTTTTGTTATTGTGTTATATGAACTCTAGATCATATTTCCTCTGAGGAAAGAATCTTGGAGTTTTCTGGTTTTGGAAAATTAGAAGAACAGTTATCTCTCTGTCATATTCTTTTTTTTTTACTTCCCTTTGGTTTTCGTTGGGGCTTTGTTTTTGTTTTTGTTTTGCTTTTTAAAGCAAAACACCCCACACCCAAAAAAACAACCCAAACAAACAAAAAAAAAAACCCAAACCCAAAAACCAAAAAAAGCCACAAAGCCAAACTCAAACCACAAAAAACAGATACACACAAAAAAATTGCATCCCCACAACAAACAGAAGTTTGTTGCCTATGTAAATTTAGTAAAAACTGGTGTGAGTTAGAGCAAATGTAAAACAAATTGAAACAGGAGCCTGTATCTTTAAGAACTGTGTGAAGTATCATTAAATAGGTTAAGATGGTTTTATATAGGGAAAAACCAGAAATAACTTTAATTATGAAGCTCTCATGTGTACCAGCTCAGATAAATTTGATCTTGCAGACATTAGGACGAATATATTGTTGAGATTCAGAATTATTATTATGGTACCCTAGTTTCCATATGCCTTATCCGTACCATATCTTACTTTGCTATTTTGTATTGCTCAGTTTTAAAAAGTCCTAAATTTTTATGTTTATGATACTTTCCTGTGTGTACTTTACAAATATGGTGTCTGAAGTTAGGTTTGCTACTGAAGGAAAAATGGAATGACATTGCAAGGTTGATTAATGATTTGGCCCACAGAGCAAGATTCATTTATTCCAAAGTCATAGTGATTCAGTTGACTGGACATGATGAACAGATGTAAGCTGCAGAATTATTTATGCATTTTTCTAGGGCAACTCTACAGTTTTAAAAGTATTGATGTAGATTACGGATGGTTACAGATTTTCTTTTAGGAATGCTGCTACTATTTTTTTGTTGTTGTTGCAGCACTTCACAGATTCAGTTATTTCTGATGTTTACTGCCAGGGAAATTTTTTTTGTTTGTTTTTTGTTTATTGAAATAACATGAAAAATATTTTCCAAGAGTTTTTGAAGCGTATTTGAGACATAAGAAGATATGACTTCTACTCTGATTGTAGAAGTTTTTATGTTTAGGTATGGTTTGCATGTGGACGTGACTATTTGCAGATGATGCATGCATTTGTATGACACATATTCTAGATTGAACAATACCATTTAATTCCAACTGTCTTTATAAGAATTAAGTAGGTGTCTTGCTTAGTGATTTTCACTTGAAGAAGTTTCTCCTTTTAGTTAACAGATTGCTAATCATTCTGACTGAAGTCATCTTGTACTCATGATCCTTTTGTGGGACTGTTTGGTTTGAGCTCTCCTGAAGCCACCTGTACTTGAGTGTTAGCTACATGTTTTCAAGTCTATGTGTGTCCTTTAATTGTGCATGTGATAACTGATACAATTTATTTCAGTTTATTGCCTCATTAAACCCACTTAATTCTATCCAAATCATCCCATTTACACTTGCTTCATGCTACTAGTGTCCTGTTTTGACAGTACTTACAGCTATTCCTTATTGTTAGCTGAATCAATTTTCTGGGAATTCTTAATAAAATAGTAGTCCCTGTTCAGCAAATCTGAATTCAGCCAAATATTTTGTAGCAGTATTTTACACTTGTGCAGCAGTTCTCTTGAAACCTTTTACAATCATGTTTCAAACACCGCCTGAAGTGGTAGAGGGCAGCTATTCATTGAGGTTGTAGGCAGTGAAAATTAAGGACAAGAGGAAACAGTTCCAATAGTTGTGTTAAAGCAAACATTTTAACATGCAGTACCAGCTCTTCAAAATCAACTTAATTCAGCCAGTTCTGAAGTTTTAGAACCTAACTGAAACCTCTTAGAATCAGTGATCTAATGTATTGAGTTTGTCATTAAAAAACTTGACTCGTTTACCTGTTTTATCCACCAAAACCTGTACTGGTCTCCCTTGAAGGTGAGGAAACTTCACTTTATTTGAGAAGCTGCTTTGCTTTGAGACTTTTTGGTGGTATTGCAAATATGCTTGCTACTAGCTCATCTTTTGATGTTATTGAAGTACTAATAGTTTGTCACTCAGTTCAAGTTGTCATCTTCAAAAAAACAGTGACTGGATTTTGTTCCACATGCCCCCATCCCTCGCAGATACCGGCAATAGCCTGACAACTAGCATTTCTCATCCTCATTTCTTTAAAACTGTCCATATATTTCCTCAGTCTACAACTCTATAGATGGATGTTAAGAATAATTGGAAATGTTACTGTGTTCATACAACTTCTTAGAAGAGAAAATTATTTGTATTTTTGCCAATGTCTGGTTGAAAATGATAGAAATGTCCATTGTAAAGGCTCTTCTTTTGCCTAGAATCTAAGACTTGTTTTTCTTCCTAATGTGAAAAAAGAGAGGGTTTTGACATTATCAGATATAAGTATTTAAGTATAAAAATAATACATCAACTCCATAAAACAAGCCCATTGCATGTGTCTTGATATTTTGATACTCATTTGCAGTTGGTGGGTTTTTTTTTTCATGAAATGTGTACCGTAGTTGTATTAAACCTTTCTTCCCATTCCAGAAATAGTAATGGATCACATCAAAGTTTCTCAGCTGAAAACGATCAGTGAAATGAGCAGCTGAAAACAGTCTGAAAGCGTCTGATTTGCACAGTTTAGGAAACTTAGGATTTCATAGTTAGTGATAACTAGTACTGACAAAGAGAAGAAAGGAGATAATTAAGTTCTTCATTATCAGTTTTTGTTGCAGCTGAAGTGAAATGAGTTCTCCAAGGAAATATGATATTTCTGAGCAGAATTCAAGTAAGGCCCAGAAGCTCCCGCTTGTCTGTGTCAGTTTCAAGTTTTTATGGTATTATCCCTGTAGCAGAATGGTATTATCATAAGGATAGAACTTGGGGCAAAGGGGCCCAGAACTTTTGGGTGAACTGTCAGTTCACCCTTCAGGAACTAAAACTGAAAATTGCATAATAGTCAATGGGAACATATAAGCATTATATTAAAAAAAAAAAAAATCGAGTTGCCAATGAGACATTCTGTGCATGAATGTCACAAAAGCTTTTAAAATAATACATATAGACTGGTGACATGCAAATATGCTGCTTTTCTGAAGCATGGATAAAAATTATGTAGTCATGTCCACAGGTCATATATATCAGATTCCTAATGTCTGACAAAAGGAAAAAGGTGGTTTTTGTCAAACTATCATATTCTCTTGGAATATATGAATTGCAATCGAAATTATGGTATACACGTAGAAAAATATCAGATAGAAGGTGCTGGTTTGCATTTTTTAAATTGAATGATAATTTATTATGGGATTTGTATCAAGTACTTGTCACTGCTATGACAAACAGTACAACGGGTTTCAAGTGTTACAAAGATGATACTCTTTAGCTGCAATTTCATGTTGTTAAATATCTGATGCAATTTTGCTGTTACAGTGTTTTCACAATGCTGGCTCCAGAGCGTAAATACTAAAACATATTTAAACTTCAATAACAAACTGTCTGAATCATACCAAGTCTATTTTGAGTGTGCTTTTCATGTATTTTCTAGTAAGTTTTTTACTTTTTTTTTTTAATTAGCTTGATTTCTCTTTTTTAAAAGTATCATTAACTATAAGTTTTGGGGAAACTATAAGCTTGCACTATTACAGATTTGAAGGTTATTATTTTTGACTTTGAGTATTTAAATGAACCCATTATCAAACAGAAATTTCTAAGTTAATTGGCCCATTGCTATTAGAAAGTCACACATGGGAGTCTTGATTAGTTTACAAATACTGCATGAACATACTTGAGGGAAATTACAGACCAATAGTAGCGTTTCAGAACATTTTTGATGTTAGTTTGGTGGCTAAAAAGTATATGTAAAAAGTATTAAATAGTATCTCTAGCCATGCAAAAGTACTGCATTTCTTAATTACAGAGAGATTGCTGTCAAATGTTCTAAAATTCAGTGGCCAGTATTTTAAAACATATTGGTTGTCCTCTAGTATCTTCAGTCGTTCAGTATAACCTTGAAGTCTAACTTTATACCACTATGTATTATTTTTTCATCAAGGAACACAGGATCAGATCATGGGCAAAAAACTTTTTCTGGCAAACACAAATTCAACAGGAATTCAATACAGTACTACCTAAATGTTTATTTTAAAGTAAGTGCATTAAAAGAAATGGTACCCACTGCTGAAACGGAAATTGATTTTCTATTTTTCTCTTGTTGGCAGTGGTGTTGGTCAAAGAGATCCCAGTACTGGTTTGCATTTGCACCCGCTTTTCATGGTGCACTTCTGATACTTGTCTCTAACACAGTGCACTTCAAACTGCTGGTGGGAGGCACTTCCATGCCAGCATGGAAGGAATGCCAGCGTTACCTGAATTCTACAGACTAAGGCTAGAGGCACAGTCACAGTTTGTCTGAGATTGCTAAATATCAGCAACAGGAAAAAGAATAGAAGCCTGAATCTCCTAGTTCTTGAAACTTACAAAAAATGTCCAGTCCTGTTTCACAAATTGCTTTGTTTTGAGTCCTCTAATGGCCATTTGCTGGCTTCAAAGTCTTGATATCTCATTCTACAGCACAGGCAAACTCTTCCTACAAATAACAGACCTCCGTATCTTCCTTTTCTTTCTTCTGATACAGTATTATGTTTAAAAAAAAGTAAAATTTCTCATTTAAAATTTTACCATTAGTGAACATGATTTAATACTTTCTTTAGCATTACAATTAAATTGGCCTTTATATCCAGATGAAACTCAAATGCCCCTTTATTTTAATATACAGTAATTTCACGACCATAAGGCACACCGGACTATAAGGCGCACCCCCGGGAGTCAGCAAAATTCAACTTTGTAGATCATATAAGGTGCACCAGACTATAAGGCGCACTTTTTTTTTGCAACAAGGCTCTGCCCCCAGCTTCCCCCGCGCAGTTCCTGGATGAGGCCCCGCCTCAACCCGGCAGCCATTGGCCCCCGGGCCCGCCTACACCCAGCAGGAGGGGTGCCTCGGGCCCCCGGGCCTGCCTGTACCCGGTGGGGCTGGAGCATGCCTGCCACTGCTCCGTGCCGCCTCTCTGGGGCCAGGCTATGGCTGCCACCCCTCCGTGCCCCCTCCACAGGGCCGGGGAGTGCCTCTGGAGGGGCCATCCCGCCTCCACAGGGCCGGGCTATGCCTCTAGAGGGGCCGTCCCGCCTGCATGGGGCCGGGGGGCGCCTGTGGGGCGGCTGTCCCGCCTCCACAGGGCCAGGGCGTGTCTGTGGAGGGGCCGTCCCGCCTCCACGGGGCCGGGGCACGCCCGCTGCCGCTCCACCCTGCCTCCACCTGGCAGCTGTGGCCCTGTCGGCTCCCCCTGCGGCTCGCAGCTCTCACTTCCGGGTAGGCAAATTTCTGAACTTTGTCCATCAGATAAGGTGCATCGGACTATAAGGCGTGCTTCCGGGTTTGCGGGAAAATTTTAGTCAAAAGGGTGCACCTTATAGTTGTGAAATTACTGTACATGTATTTGTCTTAAGCAAGATGTTTTTCCATTTGGCCAGTCTTATTTAGTGCCTGTCATCATGCAACTCTGTTCATTGGAGCTTTAGGAAATTTGCATTTAAAAGTCTCAGGAAAAAACATATTCTGCAAACAGACTTGATTTGGCAAGCAGTTGTTGGAAACATGCAGAGTTCCAATTCTTTACAGCATCCAACTTGTATGCAAGTCAGCTGGACACAGAAAATTTTTTTGTTTAGAACAGGAGCTAAACAGTACTGGGTGTCAGTATCACGTCTTTTAAAGACTCATCCTAGATTGCATTATATCTTTTGAAATCTCTTTTTTTTTTTTTTTTCTTTTTTTTTTTTACATGTACAGCAGGATGGTGTTGACTTTTGAAGCTCTTGGAGGGAAAGTGAGCAATAAGAAGGAAATCCTCAAGGCATTTCATGTTCTTTCCTTGTAGGTGACTCTAACAAGTATTCCTGTACCTGTCTGCAAAATGTGGCTTCACACTTCGAAGGTTAATTTAGCTCACAACAGAATTACAATGGCAGATAACTTAAATGTGACAACATGTGAATGTTCTCATATGAGAAATTCTGTCCTTGACTCTCACGTTTCTAAAGCTACATGATAGTTTAGTGGTGAATACTTGGAGCCATCTGAGAAGATGGCACGTAGCCCATTTCTAATAGGTGCCAAATAAACACGTTCTTAGATGGCAATACTGCAAATGCTGTCTCAGCTACAGAAAGGTCATGCATTGTAATGGCTTTGCCAAGCATCTCTTTACACTTTGTGATACTTGTTGACACTAACAGGCCAGAAAAAGATGATATTTCTGAACTGTGAAGCTAGGCACCAGTGCCTGCCGACAAGGCAAATATAATTGTAGGAGTGACCTTGAACTACAGAATTCGTCAGAAAAATAACATACAAAACTTTAGTAGACATTCTGTATTATTAGTCTAATTCCAGAGCGCATTAGGAAATTAAAGAGCGGGTCACAGATTTCAAAATTTTTTTACAGACATTGATAACTGGAAATTAAAACAGTACTTCCTCCCACACATTGTCATTGTTGGATTTTGGTGTTGAAGTTAGATGAAAGGAGATACTACAGATTTGCCATTTTTGATGATGCTTAGTCATCTGTATTATAGCCAGCTTAATTAGGCTCAATTCAGCACAGGAAAGTTGTAGCCTTTGGAAAATATCTAATAGATAAAATGAAATATTCTGCTTTGTGTTTTGTTAACACTTTTTTTTCCCCCTTTAAGTACCTGGCTCCTTTTAACATCTCTCAAAGCTTTACTTAGTGTCATCTGCTGTCATTTTCAGTGCATTTCGGTGGACAAACTTATTAACAAGGTATATGTAAAACATTGAATTGTCATCACATAGGAGCCTATGAAAAAGTTTTTGTCTTACAGATATATATTTTTTTTAAATTGGCAAAACCCCACACTAGATGTGGTTAATATTTGGAAATTGTGCTTCCATGAATAGCATATGTTTGATCAGCCCTATCTATACTTTTGAGCATATTTTGTCAGAACTCATCAGAAAGTTTTTGATAGTAATTCCCTCTTTAGAACCTTGATAAAAATTCATACAAGTTTTTAACCAGGAATTGTCTTAGGTGGAGTTACTCTTAAGATTGCCATTTGAATTGATAGATTCTCTGTGCAGCAGTAACATCTTCAGTCTTATGTTAGAGTTCTACTTCCTTTTTTTTTTTTTTCTTCTCTATAGTAAAAGAATATAAGATTTTATAAATAATTGTCTTACATTCTTACTACTCCCCACTGCATATACACATTTTACCATGGCTGAGTAACCAGAAAAAAAAAAAAAGATTAATTTTTCTAACTTCATTATCCTGAAGAGAATGATCTAACTCACAAAATGAAGGGACTGGTAGAATAATTCAAATCCAACTTGTGCAACTTAGTCATAAATCTGAGTGAGAGATAAATTCATTTTTATCTTGGACAGAAAAATGTTATCTCTTCCAAACTGGTTCAGTTTTGAGTAACGAAAATTTACAATATAAAAATGAATGAACATTTCTACCTTGACTATACTGATGATCCCAAATTTTCTTGTCATAGCTGGGAGGTATTTGTATGGGTGTTGCAAGTTCTGCTCTTATTTTTCAGCAGAAAACATGATTATGGTGCAATATAAACAGAACTACTAGGTGACAAACTGCAGGGGCATAATCTGTACCATCTGTGGAATATCAGCAACAATAGCAGAACATCTCTGCATTGATATGTAGTTAAGGTATTGTCTTCATTTTTTAGGACTAAATTGTTTTATTTGTCCTCAGTTACAAGAACAATTTATGTTTCTTGAATATAGCAAGTAGGATTGGTGCAAATCTGCTTTAGAGAGAGCCAGTGACTAGTGCAGAAATTTTAGTTGCTGGTGAAACACAAGCATAAAAGAAGTCTAAATGTGGAGGTTTTTGTGGACTGGTTCTTGGAGCAGCATTTGATGTTCAAGGAGGGTGCCCCTGCAAACAGCACGAGTTTGAATTTGAGCAGCTCTGAGCAGTTGTGACTTTTGCTGCTGAGCTGCTGTGTATATTTTGGTGGCAAAGTTTTACCTCTTCAGTAGCCATTCTTTTGGATTAAATTGTATGTTAATGGGCAGGGACTGTTTGTACAGTGCCTACTTTATTCTACTTTATTTCTACTTCATTAGCTCCACCTTATATGTTGCTAAAATGGACCCTCCTTACTCCTACATCCACCAAAAAAGTTTTATAAGTCTGATTTTTTTTCCTGTTGTTAGTTTTATTACTCTCCAATGTTGGTACCACATTTTTCAAGGATTTAAGTTTAGAGAATTAATTTTATGAAACAGTGTTTCTGTTCTTTCTTCATACTGATATTACATGTATGTTGGAAATCTGACTTCTATTTTTAAATGTATAACTAAATTTTTAGTAGTTTGTGGTACGAGTATAATAAATATTTGAACACCTAAGTGTTACTAAATATGTAATGAATGAAACGTGATGAAAACTGATATTTAAATTTGGGTTTGTCTTTTTTTTTCTTTAGAGTGTTGTTTGGTATATTGTCCATGCATGTGGCTCTATCCACATTCTATTTAGTAGAGTCTTCAATCTAGTCCTGTTAAAAAAGCATTTTTCCTTTTCAAAAAGGACTAGTCTTTCACAGGCTTAAGAGTGACTCTGAGTCTCTAAGTACAGATCAGAATTAAAGCCAAATTTCACTTAATGTTGCTTCAGTTTGTCTTCCCTCTCATTAGTTTCATCACCACTCCATTGTGGTTGGCAGCTCTGAACAATAATTCTTTTTCAGTTTCTAATACATTTATTTTCCTTCAAGGAGACACTACATTTAAAAGTTAATTAGTTTTCTCACAAATGTACAAACCAATAAAGTTGCATTATTATTATTAAAATCATTAAAAAATTGCATCAGTCTTACAGATCTGGGAATTTATCACATGCAAATTTCATTGGGATACAGATCATCTGCACTTCAGGCTTTCAGGCTCTGACAAGACAATATGCTAGGACAGGGATGATCTCCCAAAGAAACAAAAAAAAGAAAGGTCATGTTTAAAGAAACAAAAAAGTGAGATGTTAACTGGTGCCAGCCTGCAGAGCATTCTGGCTGTTTGGGGTGTCCTTTTCTTCAATCAATTTTCTTTCATGGTTCTACTTTTCATTTGGGTTATTTTGGAAGTGCAATTAAGTGACTTGCCTGTGTACATAGGCTAGTAATAACAGGAGGGCAAATGCCTGATCCAGTAGTGAGTAACTTAGCTACAAATAGAATATCTGAAGGAAGAAATGCACCAACAGGAAGCAAATTTAGCAGAAATTTGTGTGTGTTAAGTGCCTTTAAGTACCAAACCTCTATTTTTTACGAATATAATTTTTCAGGAAATTCAGGGTTGTGGGTGGAAAAATGTCACCCAGTATATGCATCCTACTGTATCACTAACTTATATCATCAGCATGTCTGATGGTGTAGGCTATTGTTCCTTCCCCTCCATCATGGAATAATGTTGCAATATTTAGACCTTAGAAATGAGTTTAAGGTTGAAACAAGTCTATTCCTGGTCTAAATATTTCTGAAGCTGAGATCATTTCACTGTTCATGTTGCTACACTTTAGTAGAGTTTTAGATAGGAATCTTCTCCACTTTGGCTGAGAGTATCAAGATATAGTTTTCTGTTGAAAACCCATAAATGATAGTTGCATCAATTAGGAACTCATAGGTGAAGCTACTCTTGTATGTACAACTGTGCTTACAGTGATTCTCAGGGACTACTATTCAATATGTGCAACTTCATGTGCTTGTGCTCTAGCTCTGATAACATTATGTATTTTTGCTGTTGGGAGATGGAATAGAGCATGTGCCTGTTGAATCTGGTGACAGTTAAAAACTGTGAGGGAACCTAAACCAGTTTGGTTGCACAACTTCAGTTTTTAAACATCATGACTATTTGGAGAAATGAATGGGAAAAAATTATTTGCAACAAGGCAGTTCACAAAGGACAGCTACATTCCTGTTTCTTTTAACAAATATATTCAACTTAATCCATGTAGGATAAGGAAATCTTGCTTATATGTAAGCCTCAAAAAATGTGTGTGGGTATCTTAAGTAGGTGTCACCTACGTGTATATGTGAGACATAGAGAGAAACTAAAGCAGAGAATGACTCAAAAAAGAAAAAAGTATAGTATAAAAACAGATGCAAATTACTTTTTCCTCCACGTAGTTCTAACTTGTAACAATTGAGAAAAAAATATAAAAGCATTCCTCTGGACACAGCCATATGTATTAGAAAATCTCCGATTGTGTATTGGATTTCTTTTTCTTTTTGAAGGGAAACCATATGGAGGATCTTTCATATCACTGATTTTCCAGCATAAATGACAGCTTTTGTGTTGCAAAATTAAGAATTATATTTGCTCTAAATTCTTTAAAAGAGAGGTGGCTGAACACTATGGGCATTTTCCCTGTATTTTGATTGAAGCCTCTGAAGCCTCTTATAATTTCACGATTATAAGCCACACCATTTTGACTAAAATTTTGGTCCGAACCCGAAGTGCAGCTTATAATCAGATGCAGCTTATATATGGACAAAGAACGAAAAGTTGCTGTTTTAGTTTGGAGGACAGGTGTCTGCTGAGAAAGGCAGGAACTTCTCTTTGAAATGGAGACTGTAAACCTCCCTCCCTCCAAATTATTATAATTTTGAAACCAAGGGGCTTTCAGGCAAAAATATGGGAATTAGGAATAACAGTTCTTTACTAGGGAAATTAAAATAGAAATACAGTACTACAAAGAAACAAACTCCAAACCCTGACAAAGTCAGAGTACAACCTGACACCCTGTCAGGCAGGGTGTTGGTACCAGTCCCATTAAATGGTGGCTGCATCCTCCTGCAGTGACAGATGTGGTTCAGTTGGAGCAGTGCTCCTGTAGAAGATGCAGTTTCTCTCCGGAGGTCCAGTGGTGATGTCGAGAAATCCAGTTTTCCTCTGGAGTCCAGTAGAGAAAGAGGCTCCCTTAGTGCCCCAAAACCTCTGTTTTTATCTTGGTAAGAAATGTTGGGTTCTTTCCCCTGTCTGGAGCAACTTCCAATGGGATGTAGTAATTTTATCAGTCCCACAGTGGGACTCAATGGCCCATTAGCAGAAAATGACTGGCTGGAGGAAGGATGGGTTGTGAAAAGATAAAGAACAATGCCCTGCCTGGTTTCAATGGATGGCCCATTAGCAGAATATCTGCCGTTGAGATAAGGATCACTGCCCCCACCCTCAACAGATGGTGATAGAATAGATACCATTTATCACACTCTTATTGTAATGTGCGGCTTATAATCAGGTGTGGCTTATGTATGGACAAAGAACGAAAAGTTGCTGGCACTTGGAAGTGCAGCTTATACTCAGTGCGGCTTATAATCGTGAAATTACTGTACTTAATTTCTGTCTCACTTTCAATGGCAAGCTTCCCTGGCAATTCAATGGCATCTCTCTTGGACAGCAGAGCTGGCCAGACACCCCTCATAATTGTCACAATCACGTGTGCCAAAAAACCTACTCTTATTATAACTATGTACTTTGGAGGTAGATAATTTAGTGGTATCCGTTCATAGCTGTGTTAAATTAATGCAAAAAAAAATCAAATATTCAAATTTTAAAGTTTTTGCTATATTTATAAACATTTTCACACTTTCCTTTTATGAAATGAGTTTCTGAGATTTATTCTTCTTTTTATTTCATTTTTCAAGGTTTTAGTCCTAATTTTTAATTTAATTGACCAAGCATGTACAAAGGCCATAACTGTTATTATAGAACTGTAATCATAGATGATGATGACTCAGACTTGTACTTCAGCCTCACAGGGTTATTTTCCTGCAGCAACACTTTAAGAAAGGGTTGTGGCATTTTTCAAAAGCAGCAAGATTTTTTTTTTTTTTTTAAAGAATATACTCAAAATTGTGTCAATTAATTTTGGTATTTGTCTTAATTGTTCAAATCACTTAAGCTTTTAAAGTACAGTAATTTCACGACTATAAGGCACACCCTTTTGACTAAAATTTCGGCCTGAACCCGGAAGTGCGCCTTATAGTCTGGTGCACCTTATCTGATGAGCAAAGTTGCGACATTTGCCACCCCGGAAGTAGGAGCCGCAGTGGGGGAGCGGTGCCGCGGGAGCACCGAGTCACAAGGGGAGCAGGCGGCTCAGCCGGCAGGAGACGCGCTGGGAGGGAGGGAGCTGGCCCCAGCCACTGTGCAGGGAAGGAGGGAGCCGCCACCACTGACCTGGTGCAGGCAGTGCAGAGGAGGAGGCAGGGAGCAACTGCCACTGCCAGCACGGCACAGGCGGTGCGGAGGAGGAGGCAGGGAGCAGCCGCCACTGCCAGCACGGCGTGGGCGACGCGGAGGAGGAGGGAGAGAGCAGCCACCGCTGCCACTGGCACAGTGTGGGCAGTGCGGAGAATGAGGCACAGAGCAACCGCCGCTGCCAGCAAGGTGCTGGCGGTGTGGAGAATGAGGCAGAGAGCAGCCACCACCGCCAGCACGGCGTGGGCAGTGCAGAGAATGAGGCACAGAGCAGCCATCACCGCCAGCATGGCGCGGGTGGTGCAGAGCAGGAGCTGCGCCAACCAACACTGGTCGGGAGTGCCTGGGTCCATGGCAGCTGCGCCTACCGGGCAGGGGAAGCCGGGACCCTCAGCCATGCAGTGGTAGCCAGGAGCTGCGAGCAGCGCCTGCCGGGGACGGGCGGGAGTGCGGGGGCCCGCGGCACGGGGAGGTCACCTGGGGCTGTATTTAAAGGCTACGCCAGTCTGTGAAAAATGTTTGCAAACTGCCAGTAATTCATTACTTTTTGCATGCGACTCACCTCGCTGCAAAAAAAAGTGCGAGCCATGAGCCCAACCGCGAGGAGGGCAGGAGCGACCAGCGGGGCCGCGTGGCACCCCCCGTCCCAGTCCCCGCTGGATACACGGGCTGAGAGGGACCGCCCAGCCCCTGCTCACAGTCCCCGCTGGCTGCGCAGGCTGAGAGGGACTGCCCAACCCCTGCTCATAGTCCTTGTTGGCCTCGCGGGCTGAGCAGCAACCGCACAGGGAGAGAGGGAGCGGGCAGTGCCACCCTGAACCGCAGCAACCCCAAGGTGTGAGCCGTGGCCGCCCTGAACCGCGGCAGCCGCAAACCTCGCCTCACCAGCCGGGGGCGGGCAGGAGTGCCAGGTCCCACGCACAGGGACGGCACTTGGGGCTGCGTTTAAAGGCTACACCAATCTGTCAAAATGTTTCCAATTTGAGCACATGCCAGTAAACTCCATGATCGTGAGATTCCGTTACTAAGTAGCTACTTTGTTGCGCTCGGCACGGATCTTCACGGCAAGAAAAAAGTGCGCCTTATAGTCTGGTGCGCCTTATCTGATCTACAAAGTTGTGAAATTTGCCGACTCCTGGGGGGTGCGCCTTATAGTCTGGTGCGCCTTATGGTCGTGAAATTACTGTATATCCTGCATTTCAGAATGATGTACCCTGGTTTCTGCCGGGACAGGATTAATTTTTTGCAGTAGCTGGGAGAAGCCTGGCTGAGGCGCTGATATTACTCTACATCACCTCATGTTTTGGTCTCTCTTCTGGGAAAAAAGGGTTCCCAGTCAGTGTTTGTTATTGTGCGGGCTTTCTGTGGAAATAATTCCTTTGTCATTGATGTTGTTGCTATTACTGTTTTCTTAATTCTTTGCTCTTTCCTGTAAGTTGTTCTTATCTCAACCCATGGTCACCTTTAGATCCTCCAGTTCTTAAATCCATCCTGCCCAGCAGGAAGGGGAAGCAAGAGAACAGAACGTAATTTGGAAGAGTCTCAGTGAGGGCACTGAATTAGGGAGTGCCATTCCTAAACCGTGACAACATGTTTGCATAGAATTCTCCTTCAGAGCAACCGCTCTGCTATTCCTTATTCTAACTGTAATTTCTTATGCTTCTTTTTTTAACATACTGAAATAAAATTCAGTATTTTTCTATTTCAAGTGTGCTGTTATAAGCATGTCTTGAAGATAAGTAGGTGTCACAAAGTCCAAACTTGCCAGCCAGTGATTAAATGTACTTGCACATCCTCACATGAATGTATGAGGTGAACATATTTAGTACCCATTCTTTAAAAAAAATTATTTATTTAAATATTGTTAGAGAATATCAGTTGAATCTGGTAGAAGTTGGTTTCTAAGTAAACCAAAGTTTTTTTATGAAATACAAGTCTTGCAGTTATATACATAATGTAATGAGCAATTCTGTGTTTGGTGCAATGTAAATGTGGCTTCAGGGTACAACTGGAAAATTCATTCAAACTACCTTTAACAAAAATGTTTAGACTCAAAAAACACTGAGAGGAGTATTGTGTATGTTTGTCCTATTTTTTTCTTTACTTTTCCCCGGACATTTCTTTATGGCTTTTGCAAACAAGATAGTTAAGTCAACGTGTTGATTAATTCTATACACACTGCACCATGAACCATAGCTGAGTTTCTTTTTGAAAGTAAACTGTTGCCTTCTTCATTGCTCTCTAGATTTATTCACATTCTGAAGTATTTTTAAAAGGCTCTTTGCACCAAAAATGCCTGTAAAATTTCAGTATTTTATTTTTATATGAATGGAAGGGCTGTATTAAAAGGAAGTTAATTAGAAAATCAAGGTTCTTGTAACGTTTGTTAGGCATGTGTAAAAAATGTACAAATAAAATTTGAAATGCTTACACAATATATCTCACTTGTAGGGTATAGTATATATCTGAATTTTACCTGAATAAACTTTTAATGCAGTCCAGAAGGTTATTCCTGGCTCTCTAGTAAAGCATAAAGGTCAAAACCTTTAAATAGACTAATTAAAAGTAACTAAAATTATTTTCTTTTTAGTTGTAGAATGGCAGATACACCTTTAAGTCCAGCAGAAGATTAATATGTAAAATATTTTTTAACTGCAAAATAATGTGTTTGTGCACCTATATTTTTCTTTTCTTGCCTATGAGATTTCAACAGCCTACATTTTCATTATTCTTATGATTTACACTGTGATTGTAGTTGTAAAGTGTGCTCAGGCTTCATGAGTACAATGAACCTTATGGAATAACTGATACAGCTATTAGGAAAAGAAAGTACCCTTCTGAGTAATACAAATCTGAGGTAATTTGAAGAAAAATTTTAATCCTTCCTGTGCTTGCTGTGAGAATATAACATTGTTCTGAAAGTGATGATGAAAGGAAGCATTTGATGATTTTATACCCTTTTAAAAGGGTAATACTTTCTGGAATATAAAATAGGTAAAACATAGATAAAATTTTAAGAACTGCTTTGATTATTTAAAAAGAGATTCAACATCAGAGTCAATTGTATTGAATTTCAGTGAGAAAGGCTTTTTTCTTGCAATAGCCACTTGGTGCCAGAACAAGCTTCAACAGGGTCCCAACAAAAAATTTTAAGACAACTGCTTCAGGCAAATGTTTTATGTTGTATTACCTAAACATGTAATTTAGGATCTGATGGCCTGGAGAAACACTGGACCTAGAGTCAGTTATGTAGACAACTTATCAAAGGATAGAAGGTACACTGCCTTACCACTATTCATATCTTCTTCACATATTCAAATCTTACAACTTGAATTTTATTTGAGTTGGAAAACCAGCTTGAAAACTTTCTTTATTTGAAAATATGAGTAAAACATTATGTAAAATAGGCTTCTTTACATAAAACATTTAATTTCCTGGAAAGGAAAATACTCATTTTTACTGTTCTAATAACAAAAGAAAACTCCGAATCAAGATAACTGTTTCATTTGAAGTATTTTAAATAGAAGTGTTGACTTAAATTTTTGTTTGTTTAATCAGAACAATTCACTAAATTTCACAATAATTTCTGTTTAACCAAAATATATCATTCAGCAAAGAAATAAATTTCTAAATTTTTTTGAGATGTGGTGTTTAATCTGATTTAGTTATGAGCGCTGACATGTTAACGGCTACTATCTACTATGTGTAGCTTGAAAGAGGAAAATAAAAAATAGAATAGTTAATAATATACCCTTGTCATATCACAAGCTATACACTAATTTGCCTATTCCACAGTTAGGATATAAAAATTGTTTATACTGTATCTTGCCAATGCCAGTTACTCTATTGATAATATGTTCTTATTAACAGTTCTAATTTTGTATGTGTAATTGCAGTAGCAAATTACTGGATATACCTGCTTAATTAATTACTTCTTCTTAAATTATTTTATCTGGGCCTTCAATTGAGAGTTATGCAAGCTGTAGGACTGACAAACTGCTCATGTCCTGTAGGGGTGAGTCTGCTTTTGTCAGACCTGCAGATGCTCTCAAACCAGAGTTGTTCAGGAATCTCTTAAGAACAAAAAAAAAAAAAAAAAAAAACCAAAAAACCACATAATTCTAAAGGGAAGGCTGAAGCTTTCTACATGCTTGCTTCCATGTGTTGGATTTCTAGTATATAAATTTATAAAATCTGACATGTACATTTGGATTTTGACCTGGCTGCTTGAGGGAAGCCTGTCCATAAACTACATCACTGTTACAATGAGTGATATCACTGACATTACTCAATTTTGCTAATTCCTTCCTTCCCCTGTTTGCACATGACTTCTATCATATAATCTCTTTCCTCTGCCCAGCTCATTCCCAAGCATCTGCAAAGGGAGAGAGTTGCCAGTAACCCTAGAAGTTGCACAGTCTGACTGAAATTTGAGGCCAAATGAACACTTTCAAGATCAGCATCTATGCTTCTGCTTATCTCTGCTTATGCAAAGACCACAAATAATTGTTTAATTATGGAGTAAAGTCTAACATGAAATTTGTTGCAGAACCAAGTGGGATATAGCGAGATTATATATTCCCAGACTTCTCAGTTAATACGCTATTTACTGTTTTTTTAGCAACAGTGTTAATAAATGTCAGGGTACTCTGTGTTATGTTGACCCACTCTGAACTTCAGTGTAGTCAATAGCCAGGTTGTCTGAGTTTATTTGAAGTACTTCAGTACAATATAGCAGATAAAGGTCTCTGCAGAATCTGTTCTCACTGGCAGTGCTATAGAAAGATCGTCGCCACATTTTTTTACCACCTCTAAGATAATGATATTCTCTCATTAAAGTCAAGTAGTTACTACATTTTTTTATTTAACTAAGTTGTTCTTGTTTCTCTTTTTTTTCTCTCTCTTTTTTTTTTTTTTTTGGTATAAATTTAATGATTTCTCTAAAATTTTGTTTGTTTGAATGTGGTGAGTTAATTAAGATTTTTCAGATTTCATAAGTGGTTTTTGTCAATACCAACAAATTCACTTACAATTTAAACATCTATTCCACCACATTTAAACATTAATTGAAAACATGACATGGAACATGGAACTTGAAGTGATTATACCACTTAAGTACTTTCTTTGCAGCTGTATTGAATGATTCTGGACACAGGTTTAAGCCTTCTTCAAATAAGACTATTCAAATCTCACTTGAACAGTTATGTGAATTGTAATTATGCCAGTACCTATTGAAAAGTCATCATTTATAAAGCATCCTAGTCAGAAAAGTTGCTGATGCTAATGAAAACTAATTAAAGAGTTTCCAGATTTAAAAATTGAATTCAAATTGAGTCCTCAAATTAGTCAAAATGATTGTGTGACTTGTATAGTGGGTTCTTGGTTTTTGAAGATACTTATTTAAATTCACCTTAAATAAGTATCTGCATTGGTAGACAAAGGATGGTGATTTCTAGTTATTTGTTATAAACATTATTTTGATATGTTTATTGGACATCAGTGGATTAAATCTTATTGAATTTTGATTGCCTAGCAGATTTGTAGTGAATTACATAGCATGAGTCATTGGCTTATATTTACAGTTGTAATATACTACTCAAAATTCAACCTCTTCATAAACAATTTCATCTAATTATTCTGTTTGGCATATGAGTCAGCAATGAACTGCAAGAAATAACCTGTTACCTGTCATAAGCATGCTTTTATAGAGCAAGAAAATAAAAATGTGAGGTTTCCCTCTATTTGGGTGAAGTGCAAAATCTAATTTCATTATGACTGACTTAAACTATTAAATAAAGAATATATCATATTGGGAAAATGGCAGGGCCAGGTAAGCAAGAATTTAATTTAGGGGATTTTTATCTCATGTGTGACTAAACTTAATGAAGAAAAACTCTCTCCTTGTTTCATATTGACTTTTGATCTATGTGTGTAATAGCTGGCTCCCAAAAATAACTTACCAACAACCTTTCAGTTAGCACAAAGTTTCATGGCCTTATGGATCTTTGACCAAATATGCTGTGCAATTGTTACTAGTAGATCTTTCAGTGATTATTTTTCAGTGGGTAAAAGTCCATCAGGCAAACTTACATTCTGGGAATTTCACAGAGTCCCTGTTTGTGCACAGCTGAGGCATCCAGTGGAAAAGAAAGGGAATCAACAACTGTAGTAGCAGACCTGGAGTGAGATCACTGTGCATCACACAGATTTGTGTAGGAGGACAAAAGTAGCTAACCTCCTGCTTTGGTAGCCAAAATGCCTTGGTAACCTGATCTGCCCAGATTTGCTCTTTGTTTCAGGCAGATCTCACCTTGCAATGCTAAAAACGAAGAGTTTTATGCCCAATTACAGGGTCTCTCTTACTAAGCTCTGAAATAAATAAAAAATTGTAAAGAGCTGAGAATTTTACCAGAAAGCATTCTGTCTGTCAGCATGGTATTGTTTCTATGTTCTAGTTCATATGCCTTCTTTCTGGCTTGGAGAGGCAATTTTGCTGCACCTTTCAGGTCTCACAAATTCACCTTCTATTGAAGTATGTATTCTGATTTTTCTGCTGTAGAATAAGTAGTACCAGCAGGCTGCTTATTGACCTTGAAAAACTGTCGCCTAGTGTTTTTCTGTATCTGTAAATGTTCTTCAAAAAATTCCTTCTCTTTATTATTTTGGCTTTAGTGGCCCCTGGGAAAAAAGAAACAACATCATTTTTTGAATAACCATTTCTTTCCTTTGTAACGTATTAAAGAAACTTCCTTGTCTGGCCATCTAGGATTCACTTGTCAGTCACTCTCATATCACCTGAGATGGGACCAAGGTCCCTCTGCAGATACACACCCAACACTCACAGTGCTTTCACACCTAGTGCTTTTGCTGAGCTCGAGGAAATCTTTAATGAGCTTTTCCTATTGCAGATTTAGCAGTAAGGTTTAGAAAGAAGTAAGGAGCTGTATAACATCCAAGTATTTCCTGGGAAGAAGGAAGCAGTAGCTTCATCTCTTAATCATTTGCTGTCTCTCTAATGTGCTTCAGCAGCTTCTTTGAGAGTCACCACACATCAAGTGAGTGGCTGGAAAGCAGAGGAAGGCATTATCCCGCTTTTCAGGTTGGTGATGCACCCAAGGCTGTTTCTGCTAATTACTGCAGCCAGGAGTCAGAGTGGGGCTTAGTTGCCTCACACTGCTTCAGTTGAAAAAGGCTCTGTTGGCATTGTCTTCTCTAGGTCTGGGCTAGAGAATGGCAAAAATCGCAGGGCATGAGTAGACTTAAAAGTTTGGATTTGTTCTGCATTCTAGGGTCTTTTGAATGACACACAGCTCAGAAGAGAAAGTGACAGAAGTGCTGGGTTGTGACAAGCTGGGGGGAAAGGAGACAAAAGAGCATTCCATAGAGAAAAGGGTATAATAGTATATTTCTTATAGTAAATCTGTAAAGGTGAACATTTGTTTGACCCTTTGCCATGTCAGTCAACCATATAATGAATTTTATAAGTCTGGTGGCTGGGAAGCCTCAACTATTACTACTGTTTCACTGTTGGTAACAAATTGCAACCAGAAGCTGCTAAGTTGTCTCTCTAAATGCTTTGAGTAGGAGATCTGCGTGACAGCCTTTTGCTGCTTCATGCAAAGGAAACTTCCAGCCCTGGATAGCTTAGAAGATTGATAGTTCCTACAGAGAGCAAACGGAAAGTTAAAATAAAAAAAAATAGTAATCATGTGTTTCATTTTGATTCTATGTCAAACTTTGCAACACGCACAAGTCTTTGCGTATCTGTTTGGATTAGTTGATTATTTATGTGAATTGATACTCTTAGGTTTCCTTCTACATACTAGAAGTGCACTCCATAGGCAAATGAAGGAAGATTGCAAGAGGAATACTTGTGGTCTTATCAAGAAGTGAGGGCTTTACTTTCTAATAAAAGCCATTAAGAAAGCCATTTGTGTGGCTAGTATTTAGTCTAGTATGTATTCTGCTTCTTTATTTCTTCCATGCTAGGAGGTTCTTCAGTGATTTAGTGAAAACTTCCACAAGTGTGCTGTGCCCTATTGCATTTCTTGTTAGTCACTTGCTGAGACAGTGCAGATGTTTATAGCATTACTTTTATGTGCTAGCTGAGCATTGTATTTACCAGATTCTCTTTAATTGTCATAGAGGGCCATATTCTGGACTAAAAATCTGATACACTTTTGTTTAGACACACCACCATCTGAATCCTTGTTTTTGGATCTGTGCATATCTGTTAACAAATAATTGGTCCATTTGAATCAAATTTCCTGAATGCTAAATTTTGGAAATTCTTTGTTTCACAGTCCTTTGGGAGTAAAGATTTTTTTTTTCTTTTTATTAATACAGGGTCTGTGTTTCCAATTTCTTGCATGTAATCTAGTAAATTGAGCTCAGTATAATATACTTATTCAGCCTAACCCTTCTGAGAGAGTGTTTCATGTCAAATAGAATTAGAGATGCACCAGACTCTTAATTTGAGCCCTTGGTTTGGCACAGAAATTACCCTTTCATCCATTCAAATTGAAGGTTCCCTGCTGGCTTAACAGAGCCTTTAACAGCTGAGCACTTGGCCACAGTGCTGAAGCTGTGAGTAGTTTTCCACAAATCCTTCTCCCTCTACGCCCATTAATCTGGGGGGACTACAAGCAAGGCAGCCCAGCATGCGCTTGTTGCTGAGTCCTTCTAGCACTTAAGGCTGAGCCATGCATTTCAGTAGATCTGTTCCCTTTGTAATGATTATTTGTACCAGAGGTATATATTCAAACATCTGAGTATTACCACATACTCATCTGTTTGAGAAAGATTTTAAAATGAGAAAGTAAATTACAGTAATTTCACGACTATAAGGCGCACCAGATTATAAGGTGCACCTCTGGGAGTCGGCAAATTTCGCAACTTTGTACATTATATAAGACGCACAGGACTATAAGGAGCGCATTTTTTTTTTTTTTTTTTTTTTTTTGCAGCGAAGATCCGTGCTGCACGTAACAAAGTAATGAATTAGTAATGGAATCCCACAATTGTGGAGTTTACTGGCAGGTGCTCAAGTTGCAAACATTTTTCACAGATTGGTGTAGCCTTTAAACGCAGCCCCAAGTGTCCTCCCTGTGCACGGACCCCAGGACTCCCACCTGCCCCTGGCTGGTGAGGTGGGGCTCGGGGCAGCTGCGGCTCGTGGCTGCTGCAGTTCGGGGCGGCCACGACTCACACCTCGGGCTTACTGCTGTTCAGGGCGGCTCAGGGCCGCCGCGGCTTGGGGCTGGGGGCCGCCCGCAGCTTGGGGTGGTGTGGGGACTGCCTGCTCCCTCCCTCCCTGCGTGGCTCCTGCTAGCTGGGGGCTGCCCGGTCCCGTCCACCCTGCGCGGCTCCTGCTGGCCAGGGGCTACCCGCGGCTGCCCACTCCCCCCCAGCTAGTGGTTCAGCGCTCCCATGGCACCGCCCCCCCCTCGCAGCTGGGTTCACAGCTCGCACTTCTGGGTTGGCAAATTTCACATATTTGTACATTATATAAGGTGCACCGGACTGTAAAGCCCACTTCCAGGTTCGGGCCAAAATTTTAGTCAAAAGGGTGCACCTTATAGTCTTGAAATTACTGTAATTATTGTAGTTATTTGAGTACCTTAAAATTCTCCAGTTATCAATGATAGCTGCAAGTGACATTCCATATGTGGAAGCCTGTTTTGTGCCAAGTGTGTTATTTGCAGTGTGAAAGATTAATAGGTATAATTGCTTAATACTGTGATTATATATTTACCAAATCAAGAAATGTTTTATTTATTTATGGTAGCGAAATCACAGACTCACGGAATATTGGGATTGAAAGGGACCTCTGGAGGTCATCTGGTACAAACCCCTGCTAAAGCAGGTTTATCTAGAACATATTGCCTAGGATCTCTGGGCAGCCTGTTCCAGTGCTCTGTCACCCTCAAAGTAAAGAAGTTTTCCTGATATTGAGATAGAACTTCCTATGTTTCCCTCTGTGCACATACCCCTTATCCTGTTGCTGGGCAGCACTGAAAAAGTCCAACCCATCCTCTTCACACCCATTCTTAAGATACTTGTGTGCACTGGTAAGATCTCCTCCTCTCCAGGCAAACAGGGCCAGCTCTGTCAGCTTTTCCTTATAAGAGAGATTCTTCAGCCTCCTAACAATATTTGTAGCTGTCCTTTATAAGAATGGAAAGTTTTTCCAGTGTACCTGTTCCTTTTGTGAAATTTTTTTGGTGATGGTTGCCCACCCTTTTCTCAGTTCAGACAGGTTAGGGGTTTTTTTCATGTATTATCTAAATCAAAATCCTGCCTAACACTGGGAAGGGTGAGTCTCAAAAGAAAACACTGTGTGCCAGCTCTGGAAGTACTATAGCAAAGACATTCCTTCAAAGCATTTTATCAGCTAAACAATTTTTCCTTATATTCTTGTACTCGAAGTGACACATTTTTCCTTATAGACTGTGATGTTCTGTTTGAAACTTTTTGTGCATAACTATTTTACTTTTAGGTAGAAATTATCTGTACTTTCTTCATCTTGTTCTTTCTTTTTAAATGTGGCGGTGATGTGGCTAGGAAGCCAAAGACTAGTCTATCTCAGATTTTCTACATTCAAGTAATAGCCCAATAGGCTTTAGAAAAATGTAAGCATCAATCTTTTTTAGTTGAGGGAGCATTTCTTTTTCTAAAACTACTGTCATTATAAAATACATTTGTGTTTTTCATGCAAATATGTTAAGTAGCAAAGTACAGTTGAGTCAAAGGTAAGATTTTGAAAAGTTTTATTTGGGAGGAAGCCTTGGCTAAATCGAGTGTTTTAATAAATACTTAAAACATGGTAGTATGTCCATCTTTGGGGGAAAAGTATTTTCTGTAGCCGTGTTCTGCAAGGTGGGAAGAATTCACCAATTATAGGGTTGGTTCAAAAGTAAAGGAGTAAGGTTTGCTTCAAGTTTTAATAACTCTGTAAAGAAATAGGAAACTGCATGTTGTTAAAACACCTTGCTTTTTTTGGGAGGTTTCAGTTGTTTGGTTTTTTTTTCGCAGAAAACAAATATTAAAAGCTTAAAACATAAGAATTAACTGCTACCATCTTTCATCTTAGAGATTAGCAATGTAATGAGCCTCAAGATGAAATCTGAACTATTTTGTTAGTTGAATTATATTGAGATGCACCATTAAAGAATATATTCTACTAAAAGTAATAAATGTAAGAGGCAGCTTTATGAAGTCAGTGGTTGTATACAAAATATGTTTTAGACTAATTAATAAATTGCAAGAAAAAAACTCAATGCAGGGCAATTTCTTGAGCCCTGTATATTGTAACTGTATAATTTTTCCATTATTAAAATTTAAAAAGCACATATTACTTGATCTGGTTAGTACATGCTCAACATGTGTAGTGCTGAATGGCCAGGATTCTAAGATGTCTGAATATCTTAGATATTGATATCTGAATAGCTAGAATTCTAAGAATTACTGGCATCCACTAACATATGAAGGTTTTTATTGATTACATTGTCCTTTCTTGAGACTGTGTTGAAGCATGGATTGTATTCTAAAAGACTGACAGATGAATTCTCAAGAGGGTATTTCAATGCCACTTTTATCCAATTTGAAACATTTTTCTTCATTTTATTTGGTGTAAACAGTTGTCCATCTTTATGCCTTGTTACATGCTTTAAGCATATATTATCCTCTGCAGATTAAAATTTCTTGGGCACCTTCATGTGAGGGCCATTTTAGTGAATCCTCAGGTGATTTTACTGGATGAAGTTGTTAATGTCACAAGTTTATTTGACCTCCACCCAAATAGGCAGGAGAGAGGTTTAAATGAGAGGTTATTTGTTCCATTTATGCATATATCCAGGGTGATTTTTCATTTTCAGATTAACTACAGCAACCCAACATGACCAATGGAGTTCCACTCCAAACTGAAGGAATGATTTAGGGTTTGGAATATGGGTTTTGGTTGTTGGCTGGGTTTCTGTGTTTCGGTTTTTTTCCTAGTCTGAAGTGTATTTAATATTAGGCCATATGCAAATTAATGTATAATTTCCTTACACTTGTTTGGATGTTTAAGTCCTCGTTGGTATAACTTTTTGTAACACTTTATTCTGCCTTCAATGCAACTTTTCTAAGTGAAAGTTAGACGCTGTAGACTTTTATGGCTAAAAAAAAAATTTATAAAGTGCATTAAAAGTATACGAGAAGAAATGGAGGACTTACTTTTATTTAAAATCTGTGAAATCCTTACAGTTTGCTTAATGCTTGAGATTTTTAATCTTTATTCTAGACAAAGCCTTCTACTCTTACTCTTCCAGGAGCAATTTCCATTGGAGTCATAGTACTATTCACATGCCTGAAATTGCATCTGTGTTTAAAGGATTTCTGGGTCAATGAAATGATCAAAGATTTCATTATTATTTCTTTTTCTCTGTTTTCCTTCCATTCACTAGAACCTAGTGTAAATCATTTTACTGAAACCGATAATGGAGACAGAGATGACAAAATGGCATTGAGAAGCTTATAGTGCAAGAAAAATAGCTATCAGTGTCCATCAAGTTCTGCTTCTGGAGAAACTAATGTCTTTGAAAACCCTTTTTCTGAATGCATAATGGTTGCAAAAAAAATATCTAACTTAGACATCTTCTAATTCTAAAATATAAACACTATGTTGTTTAAAATGCAAATAACCCAGATATTCATGGTATTATTTCAGCACTTCTGTAAATTGTGACATTGTGCAAACATACTCTTTGAGGGAGAAAGGAGATGAGATCTGTTACCTACAAGGCCATATGCACTTATTTTGTCTATTGATATATTTTTGCTTTTATTGTTGATTTTTTTTTTCCATGAGATGACAAAGTGGTGAATTCATAAGTCATAGTGACTGCAAGCAGTGTCACAAAAACTTGTCACAGTACCACATCTGACTCAAAATTGAATCTGTTTTGGAATTGAGATATGAGTGCGACTCCAGTCTGGTGTTTAGTATGTATTTATTCTTTGTTTAAATATAGTGACTGAAAGACTGTTTAAAACTTAAATGTCAAAAGTTTTATACATATATGTAAATATCCTAGGCTTCACTTAAAATTGTGTTTGTATTTGAAGCAGGCTTATTTTTGTATTTGACTATATTTTAATGTTTTGATGTCATAAGAAACACTTTTCTTATATTATAGAACTATAACAGAAAACAGTGAAGCGTCAGGCAATGGTAAAAAAGGGCTTTTTTAAGAAAGTCCCTCAGCTCCCTTTTTTTTCTTTCTCAATATCTTTTCAATGTACTGATTTGTTTCCATGTATTAAATGTGATTATGTTGCATTTAATATTTTGGGAGGTTCACTGGCATTTACTTGTGTTTTAGTTCTTAAAGATTGGAGTGTCACTGAAAAGAATCTGTCAGACATCCAGAGACAGTTTGAGCAAATTTAGTCTTCCAATTAAGTGCAGCCTTCTTAGCCCCTTTATTGTCCTTGGAAAGTATGTTGTCTTCCTTAAAGCAAGAAAACCATTAAACTGTTCTGCACAGGAGAATATGAGACACTGAGAACCAGGCAGCAAGCATTCAAAATTCCAAAGTTTGGGTTTTTCTTTCCATTAAACATTCTGCATTGTAATTTCTGTGTGTGTGCTAAACAATTGGAAACTATTCTCACTTGACAAGATGGAAAGAGTTCACTGACTTCATGCACAAATATCTCAGTTTTGCACAGTGAGAATTCATCAGTTATTAGTTGCATGTGTAATCTTAGGGACCAAAACAAAAATCCAGTTAGTGTGAAAATGCTGGCAGGACCGGGAACACATTGTTACTACACATGACAATGCTTCCAAAGCTGGAATAGAAATATTATCTTATTGGACTAATACCCGAGATTTGTAAAGTCTTTACTTACTGGATTTTCCATCTGGTATGCTGAGGGGTGAGAGGCAGTTCACTGCTGAAACTCCTGTTCAGTGAAAAATGTGTAGAAGCGTAACTGATGGACTGACCTGAGCAAAAACTGCTTTGCAATTTTTGACACAGTGTTCAGAACAAACGATACTACTGGTAAACATTTTTGGCTCAAACATAATTGTGTAGGGGGTAAAAACTGTGAAAAACCTTTACTTTCGTCATTTATGTGAAAGCATCCTGAAAAAATGACACCATCAGTATCTCTAGACTAATGGAACTGGCTGAATAGGTTGGCTGTTCTTTTTCCTTTATTGGGTGAGTTGATATTTGGGGTACTGAACATTATGGTGCATTTTGTCAGTTTTACTGCTTGCAGTTCCCTGTGGAAAAAATAAATCAGTAAATATTTTCTATTTAACAGTCACAAAACTTTGAAGAATTAATGGAAGGAGTAAATACCTCTTCTCAATAAATGTTCTTGTTTTATATTTTTGCTTCTACTTCTCTTTCCAAATTAATTTGCTTCCTATTGTTTGGGTTTGATATATTTTTTTGTTGGTTGGTTTGGCTTTTTGGGTGCTTTGTGAATCACTGTGATTCCATTCCTTTTTTTTTTTCCTTTTAATTCTGGGTTAATGATTCAGCCTGTGTACCACAGAAAAGCAGAACAGTAGAAATGCTCTTTTAGTTTCTCATGTTTTAATAATTAATACTGTTCATGTAATGGAATCAATATAATTAAAAGTCAGTCAAGTGAGATCTTTGGTTTTAACTCAAGTAAGTTTTGAATTGAATAAGGCAAAAATTATTGTTACAGCATTTATATAAACTTGCATGTAATTTCTATAGCTTTTAAACCATCAGGTAATAATAATGCTAGTACCTCAAATGGTCACCATTAAAATCTTTTCTTTCTTGATGCTTTGAGTTAGTTACCTCTGAGATACATAGTTGTTGGGGTGCAGGCTGGCCCGACTTGTTCAGCTTGTACCAGCCTAGAGATTTCAATCCCTAGGGGTATGCTGGTTGCTCAGCCACTTTTTCAGACACCTTTGTCGTGAGCAGGTCTGTTCAGGACTTCTTTGCATCATCATAGTCACAACCAGGTTCTTCATTTTCAGCTTTGATTTCCTTTGCACCTGATAAGCCTGATTTAGATGGCAGTGAAAACTATTCGGTCAGCATTGTCTTAAAGGTTAGGATTTTAAGAGTATTGTCAAGCAGAAGATAACCTCAGTGAATTATCTTGATTCCTATGAAATAATGCCAGTTAAATTCTGCATAGTGCATATGCTTATAAGGGGACAGGGACGTGTGATTCAGGAATCCTGGTGGTGTCTGGTCAGGTCAACACCCCAAATGTTACCTGTTTGTCTCATCAAAAATTATATATCTGCTACACTAGATAATGACTGCAGTTATCGTGTTTCTGTATTTGGTCCTTCAGCACATTCATTGTCTGCTATCAGGAGGTGAGCTGCTTTGCCCGTCCTGCAGTGCACATCCCTGGGGTTCTGTGGAATGAACTAAACAGTGGACTAATGGACTAAAACAGTGACATTTCAACAGGGAAATGGGGCGTTTTGCATGTCTTTTAAACATTTCAACAATTTTGTTGATTTAATCTTTTACATACGTTCAAAGGTAAGGTGAGGAATTCCTTTCACATGTGTACTGTCAGTTCACTTAGTTTAAACAGCAGAATTTGGGTGCTCTTATTGTGTGTTTGCAGTAATTGGGGGCATAGTTAATGCAGGGTGAGCATGCTTTAATTTGTTCCATTTTTCAACTCTGGTACTGAGGAATTACATGATAGCTGTAGGGAGGGAAAGAGAAAGATGTAAAAATAATGAAGAGGAAATTTTTTCTTCTGCTTTGTGGTCTGACTAGCTTACAGAAGACCCAGTCTTTATGAATTGAAATGTCCATGCCTGTACATCTCTGCAGTCTATGACAGGGGCTCAGGATAGAAAAGTAGCTCAAAAATGAGCACAACAACATATCTAATTTCCCTACATCTAACTTTCTCCTCCTCTCTTGATATTACTCCTGATGTGCAAGACTTGGTGAAAATAAATACAGTTCAGATGAGGGAGAGCAGAATGTGGAAGGTGGAATTTTATTTCCAACTGTTGATAGTGCATCTCTGCAAATTCACATTTTTATATTAAAATGTTTATCCACAATGCATAAACAGATATGTTGCCAAAGGCAGTCTTATCTTCATATGCAAAGCAGTAAAAAAAAATCCTACCCAGTGATTGCATGTTGTGAGTGAATTGTCAGTGTTCTCTTTTGACAAGTCTGTGTTTGTGTGTGTTTGCATGTGTCTATACTAATTTAAAGTACTTTTCAAATATGAATTAAATTGTTTCCACTGAATTCTCAGTTAATTTTGCTTTTCTGGGAAGGTATTGGATAGAGTTTTACAATCTAGTTTCTGGGTGAAATTCATCAGATATGACACCATATTTAGCACTTCTGGGGGCAGATGATACACCACTTAATTCTGATGAGTCAGCGAAGTTACAGCAGTACTTATAGATCAGTTTTTTAAAAATTATAAAATGACTCTTCTTCCTTTCCTGAGAATTTCTATACCATTGTTCCATTTATCTTTCTTTGCGGTCAGCTTGTGGTCAGTATCACAGTCCTAAAACATTTACAGGTATTAAATATTTTTTTGAAGTCATGGTTATACTATAGCTGATACTTTATAAATATCCAGTAAGTTCACAGAAATTTTTAAGCAATATTGGGAATAAGGATCTATTTTGATATATTTTGCTGTTCAGGCCTGCCTTGAATCACTATGTTCCTCTTTTCCAAGAGAAGGTGTTTCTGATGTCTTGTCCCCATTTTTTATTAGAATTATTTCATAATTGATTGTTCATCTATATTTAGTATATTGCAATTGAGAACAGGGTTCAATCTTTTTATTGTGGGTGTCCAAACAAAAATGCATTTTTTCATTATTTTTTTAATTATTGGGGCCAATTCTCTGTTAACTGTGAGTGAAATACCTTGACTTCTTTCTCACTAAGACTCAACAGGAAAATATACTTTTTCCAGAGATTTTATAATTGAGGTATAGAATTTCTCTTCTGTCCTTTTTATGAAAGTACAGTAATTTCACGATTATAAGCTGCACCTGATTGTAAGCCGCATTTCCTGGTGTCGGCAACGTTTTGTTCTTTGTCCATATATGAGCTGCACTGGATTGTAATCTGCACTTTCATTCGCAGCAAAGTAACCAATTTGTAACAATCACATGATTGCGGATTTTACTGGCAGGTGCTCAATTCGCGAGCTCTGCTCCCCCCACGGTGCCAGCAGGAACCTCTGCCTTCCCCTGCACTGCCAGTGGGAACCCGCCTCCTCCCACCGCAGAACAGATTAACCAATTTGTAACAATCACGCGATCGCAGGTTTTACTGGCAGGTGCTCAATTTGCGAACTTGACTTGGCCTGCAGCTCGCACTTGCAGATTGGCAATTTTCCGAACTTTGTTCATATATTGGCCGCTCCTGAGTGTAAGCCACACTTCCGGGTTGGGACCAAAATTTTAGTCAAAATGGTGTGGCTTATAATAATGAAATTACTGTAATTCTAACACACACAAGAAAACAACCTACAGTTAATTAAGATAGTAACATGGTTGTGAATATAGAGAAGTCCTTAAAAATAAATAAAGTAGGTCAGTGAAAGAGGTAAAAACTTTTTAATATAAATATTGACTTCAGTTTCTTGATTGAAAAAACAAACCACCTTAGATTATTGTGTTTGGTTCAATAGCTTTGCTTCAATGCTTATAAGGTTGTAGGGATGGGTCTGAAGAAAACCACCTATGGGAGAGTAAGTGGAATCAAATCAGACTCACACACTTGGAATTGAAGAACTATTTACAAATTAGACAAGTGTGTTTACCAATGTGTTTGAAGAGAGTCTTACATGTTCTGTGCTTGGGCAGCGCTTGTTTGCTGCCTCCCTCAGTGGCTTCTCCTTTGCAGGAGATTTTTGAGCAGTCAAACAGAAAGCAGCAACAGCAAACCTCCCTTTGGAAACTCAGCACTGCTCATAGCACAAAAAATCTAGAAAACCATGCCAGCTGTGAAAGAAGGCTCTTCAAAGAAGCTAAAAGAAAATTTACAAAGATAAAAGAAAAAAAAATCCTAAAGCAAAAATAAAAATCTGGTAACTTCTTAATCTTATAGGCGGGGGAAAAAAATTCTGTATAAAATTAGGATGTTTATTTGTGCTGTTAATGTGCACTGCTGTGTTAAACTATCCCAGTCCAGGAGCTTTTAGCTGTTTCCCTTCCCCTGAAAGCCAGCCTCTAGTATCTGAACATTCAGCAGCAGAAAGAGGAAAAGTAGAAAACCACAAATAAACCTGTGTGTCAGATTCCATATAGTTTGCATTTCCCCACAGGCCATCTAGGGTAGGCCCATTTTCAGCTTCTGTTACAGAAAATGAGAAAATACCATCCGTTCTGTGGAGCAGAAGATCCTCCTGTGCCCCACTGGAGTCAGAGCTGACAGCTTGTGCTGCTGTTTTCCTGGGTTGCCTCCTCCCTGGAGTGAGCGCGCATGTCCTCCTAAAGCAGAACAGACACATGGCTCTCCCTCTGGGACTCTATTACCATATTACCCTATATTGTCTTCGCTTCTGATGATGTTCTGTTCAGACTAACTCTGCCTACTGCAAAAGAAGGTCGTCTGTTCTCCACAGCACCTTTCCCATGGGATTTCCATCTTCACAAGTATAATGTTCCAGGAGGTGATATTCCCCTATTTCTAATGGGTTTTGGTTTTCACTTTTAATTGCCTGCAGCTTGATCCTGCTTCGTTTTCTGAAGTGTACATAAAACAAAAAGTAAGCAGCTTTAGCCCTTTTCTCTTTTCCAACCAGATCTAAACCACTCTTTGTTAATACTCTGCATAAATCTTGTAAGGTTACTCACCAAGAGCCCCAATCTACATTTCATACCTCATTACAGTATCTTTACTAATTTTTTTGGTAAGAACCTTTTTATATGTGTTGTAGTAGATTTGCTGTAGTATTTGTGTGTGTTTATTGGGGGGTTCTGATTCCTTTACAGATTTTTTCCTCCCCTTCTTGCTTCTAAGCTAGTGCATGCTTTCCTGAATTTTTTATCTTTGTTGGTTCTTTATCCCTTTTCTATGATAATTAAAACCTTTTTCTTGTATTTTTAGTATTTCAGCCTTCACTATAACTATATTCTTACGTGAAACCAAAGGTGAGATCAAATATCAGTGTCTAGCAGAATCTGCGAGTATTTTCCTCTGCTCTTGAGTGCTAATATTTGGGGGGGCGGGCAGGGGGAAGTGAGTCAAATGATTGCTACAGTATTATCAAATCTATGGGTGCAAGTAAACTTTAAGGTGTGTATTTGCATGTTTGATGTTTTCTTACGTGTACTACAATTTGCACCAGACACCATGTTGTATTTACTAAAAATGACTTCTCAAACATGGCCTCCGATTATGCACATACCTTTAGGAGGGCCTGTGAAATCCTTTAAAATATTGACATATGAAATTAAGCTTTTTTTAAAATGCTTTTATTGTGATTGTGTCCTTATTTTGTATTTTTCTTTTCTCTTTTTCTCATACTCAACACAAATCTTTGCTTATGGCTATTTTGTTTGTTTTCATATCCACACTTTATTCTGGCCAATTCCCTGCTGCAGAATCTTAGTAAGCCTCACTCAGATCTGGGACTTTGTACTTCACAATTGTCTTCAAATCTTTCTGTGATGCTTATAAATCTTATGGTGCTGTTACTCAGAAACAACTGTGATGGACCTGGTCTTCCTTGACTATGAATGAATCTCAATCCCCTTATTCTTAATTTCATGTTGCTACAGCAGTGTGCTTGTTTTTTGTTTAAATATATTTATATATGTATTTGTCTCCCTTCATATAGAAAGAAAGCAAGAACTGAGGTTACTTCTACCACATAAGGCTTTATTGTTCTGAAAGGATTGTGGATATCAGGTAATGCTCATTACAAGAAATCCTAGGACATCATGTCTAATAACTTTGCTAAAATTCACTTTTTCCACAGTGTCTCATCCAGTTGGCAGTTAATCTGTTTAAGAACAAAACTGAATTGTTTGCAGTACTTTGCTATTGGAAAACTTGTGGTTGTTTCTCATCCTCTTTTATAGGTGCCTATTTTTTTCTCTCTTCTTTCTGGTTTGGTGCTTATTTTAATTTGCTCTAAATTTTTTTTAGAGATCAAATCTATTTGACCTAGTCTGTAAATTCTCAGGTTGTCAATTGTTCTTGCATTTTATGAAGATGAGTATACTATGTCTGCCCTCTTCCAGCCCTCTGGGATTCCCATGCTCCTTCAGTTCTCGATATTGGTGTAGAGATTGCTTCAGGTGCGTACTTTGTGTAGGGTGAGTTTCATCCACTGCCCTGGGCAGGTCTGGGCCTCCTGTCCTTATGATTAATCTGGTTGAATAGTAGTACTACATAATTTATTGTTCTCACAAATACTGTCTTTTGAGTCATGAAGGTCTTCTTAAGGCAGTTGCATTATGGCCCTGATACCACAGTGTCTCACTACCACATTGAGTTAGTTTTTCAGGAATTTCCCTTTCTAGCAACTTTCATGTTTTTCTCAGCAACCCTGTTTTGTAAAACTGTGCCACGGTGTTCCTCCTGATGCTGTCTGCAGTGCTGTGCTTTTGCCTCTGGTGATACTTGAATGAATCCCCACACAGTGGAACAATCTGAGTCTGCAGCACATAATGCAGTGCTGCAGAAAATGGTGTGCAGAAGGAAACAGTAGGTGCTGGTGAGCCAAAATCTGCACTGCTATTATTAGAAGGAGTTACTGAGGGCTGGTTTGGGTTGGAAGGGACCTTAAAGATCATCTAGTTACAAACTCCCTGCTATGGATAGGGGTATCTCCCACTATACCACGTTGGTGAATGCCTCATCCAACTTGGCATGAACACTGCCAGGGATGGGGCACCCACAACTTCTCTATGCAACCTGTTATAGTGTCTCGTTGCCCTCACAGTGAAGAATTAAAAACTACCAAACTAGTCCTGGTTTACACTAGGTGTGTACAAAAGAACAGTGAAAAAATGTTAATGATATTTCTCATTGTCTTGATATAAGAATAGAGATAGTTTTAAGAAGTTTTAGGTTGAGGGCATAAAAGGGAAAAAATGCACATCATCCTATGAAGTAGAATTACAACATCAAATTCATTCATTCAAAATACTATGGATGTGCAAAAAATGTCATTAGGTGAGGTCATACAGATCAGATGTATTGATTACTGAAAAAAATTACATTCCAGGTGCAATTTTGCCTATGGTTCCTCCTCAACTATGAAAGCATTACTGTGGAGGGATTAGTCTATACCCAGCTGTTTCTTTCTGATACTCTGCTACTGAACAATGGAAGCGTGGGACTGCACCATAATGATTGGTTGGAGTAGTTTTGCCTTCAGTGAAACCTGGATTAAAGTGAGCCAGGTCTGGTCCCTGGTAGATGACCACACCCATCTGAGGATTGGGGATTGGCATTGCAGCACTGCAGTCAGGCAGCTCTTGGACTCTCCTGAAAGGCTTGGAAACACCAAGCTCTAAAGTCAGTTTGTAACGCATTTCTACCCGAATTCATCCATTTGCTATGTGACAGAAACAATTCAAATTTATTTACAGGTTCCTAACAGGAACCATTTTTATGGTATCGATGATCTGTCTGCTTGGGTAGCACCAGTTTTTATCTTCTGAATTCAGAGGAGTTGAGATTAAAGTATTACATTCCAGCAAACTGATAATTTGTTTACTGATCTCTTTGGTGTTTAGAAAGGGTAAACATGTAAGTGAATGTATTTTTGCTGTGAAATGATTCTGTCCTACTTTTAAGAGGTCTTGTATGAATAGCTACTGCTTCATTTACACCTCCACTGAAATTTTGCAAAGGCAACTTCAATATACATGGGGTGCGTGTTGTTGTACATGTAATAGACAAAAAATTTAAAGTGTTTTGTTATAGGCGTATAACGGTTTTCCATACTTTAAATGTGTCCTAATAGACCTATAGAATGTTTTTATTGCTTTCCCTCCACCCCCACTGCCCAATTAATGTACAGTTGTTAGTGGTGACATTGTACATACTCTAGTATTTATTACAGTGCAAAAGAGCTTTTGCATGCTGAAGGAAGAAAAGCATAGTCTTCTTTTGGATTAAATAAAACATTAATGCCTCAAAGAGGGCAAACACAGTATGTTGATGCTGAAGTCATGCTGCCTTCAAAACATTATCTTAATATGTTTAGAATTCTTTAGTTCTAAAAGTATTTCCTACAGAAGATGGGTAAGATATTTCACCACTGCAGTCTTACAACTATTATTCTTTGACTCTGTTCAGGAAGACCCTTAACTTTGATTATAATTCCACTGTCATTTCTCATAAACATTTTTCCCAATTAAAGGACAAAAAGACGTCAATATTGTATAGCTACAGTAACTTCTCATAATCAATAATGCCATTAGAATATATAAACTTACTTACTATAACCTATAATGATATTACAGTGATGTAAGCAGGGTCTATTCCATCAGGCAAGCTGACCACAAACTATAGAATGTACAGTAATTTCACGAATACAAGCCGCAGCAATATGACAAAAATTTTGGTGGAAACCCGGAAGTGCGGCTAATAGTCGGGGGCGGCTAATCTGTGAATAATTTTCTGACATTTACAACCCCAGACGTGCCAGCCAGGGCACCGAGCCAAGCACCTGCCAGTAAAAGCCGGCATTCAGCGATTGTTACAGTGTTACTGTGCTGCCCTGGCTCCCTGCAGGCAGCACGGGGGGCGGGGAGAGAGGCGGGAGAGCTCTCTTCTTCCCTCCTCTGCCGCAGCCCAGGGGAGGACGGGTGGGGGGGCGCGCTGCCATTGCCGCAGCTCAGGGAGGACGGGGAGGGGGGGGGGCACTGCCATTGCCGTGGCTCCAGGAGCCGACGGGAGCCCCGTGCATCCATTGCCGCAGCCCAGGGAGGACACGGGGGGGGGGGGGGGGGGACGCCACCATTGCTGCGGCCCGGGGAGGCGGGGGGAAGTGCGCGCAGCCATTGCCGCGGCTCGGGGAGGAGGCGGGGTGCTTTGTCCACGCCCGCTGCCGGCACCACGGGCGCGGGAAAGCTCCCTCCCCGCCCGCCGCCGCTGCCGTAGGAGCGGGGGAAGCTCCATCCCTGCCTGCCACCGCGGGGCAGCGCCGAGTAAATTCACGAATACAAGCCGCACTGAGTATAAGCCGCATCTCTGGGTGTTGGCAAATATTTCGGTTTTTGTCCATAAATAAGCCGCACCTGAATATAAGCCGCTCTGTCGTTCGCAGCGAGGACCCACGTGCAATTAGTAACAGAACCGCGAGAGGGCGGGGTTTACTGGCTGAGCTAAGGCTGTGCAGGCTCGGCCCGCTAGGGGCTGCTGACGGGGCCAGGTGGCCCAGCCCGGCGCTGCCGCTCGGGGCCGGCCGCCGCTGCCACTGGGCTCGGTCACCCCGGGTCGGCGCTGCCCCGCGGTGGCAGGCAGGGACGGAGCTTCCCCCGCTCCTACAGCAGCGGTGGCGGGCGGGGACGGAGCTTTCCCGCGCCCGTGGTGCCGGCGGCGGGCGCGGACAAAGCACCCTGCCTCCTCCCCGAGCCGTGGCAATGGCTGCTCGCACTTCCCCCCGCCTCCCCAGGCCGCGGCAATGGCGGCGCGCCCCCCCACCCGTCCTCCCCTGGGCTGCGGCAGAGGAGGGAAGAAGAGAGCTCTCCCGCCTCTCTCCCCGCCCCCCATGCTGCCTGCAGGGAGCCAGGGCAACACAGTAACACTGTAACAATCGCGGAATGCTGGCTTTTACTGGCAGGTGCTTGGCTCGGCACCCTGGCTGGCACATCTGGGGTTGTAAATGTCAGAAAATTATTCACAGATTAGCCGCCCCCGACTATTAGCCGCACTTCCGGGTTTCCACCAAAATTTTTGTCAAATTGCTGCGGCTTGTATTTGTGAAATTACTGTAATATCCCAACTGATGGTAAATTTTTTATCCTTTGATGTCATGTAGGAAAAATATTAGTCTCATGATGTTTATTAGGTTAATGTAATTGGTTTTATTTTCTCATAGTGTTGATTTCCAGATATATTAATTATGGAAAGAAATGCTTTAGTCTTGCCTTCCAGATGTATTCTAAGTCCACATGAAAAGTCTATCCCAGGTTGGTGTTTTTTAGCCAATTGCGTATACAAATGTGTATACTATATATTTATTCCATGTGCTTTGATGTTGTTTTCTCTCAACAAATCTGTTCAGAAATAGACCTTGTTCAAAGGGGTTTGGGACACAACTACAGTAAATAGAAATCCATAAAGTTACCTTTTACTGTAATTGTTTCGTGTTCCTAATCCTCCTGAGATTATTTTGCTTGTGCATTTCTCAGAGTCACAAATTTGATTATTCTACTATGGTGATTTACTCTAAGAAAATTAATATAATCTCTTCAAAATTCTCAGCTGTGAACCATAATTCCCTGAACTGCTGTTTTGCTTTCCAAACATTATAGATGCATTTCCCTAGTTACTCCATGTGGAAGTCATCTCACAGTGAAGTGTCATTTTCCCAGTGGATGGCATAGAGTAATAATAAGTGCAAATAATAAATATTTTTAAGACTTGCAGTACAACAATCACAGAATGCTGCCCTGTTTACGAGAAATATTCAAACACTAGCTTTGTAATTTAAACTTAAAATACTGAGTGTGAGGTATTGTGTGTCAGAAGGGCTCAGGTCTATGTAACCTGCTGATAGAACCTCATAAATATAAACTCAGTAACTTTGTGGATAGCATTTTGGACCATGTAACTCAGTAATATAGATGTAGGAAAAGTAAGAGAGATGCTCACTGCATCAGAGGATATTCTAAATTTTAATGAAAAGTACAGTTGTGTTGCACACCTTTCTTTAATTTCAAAAGAGAAATAGGCTGAAAATGTATACTTATTCTGCTGCATATACTTCATTAGATACTAGATGAATACCTTTAAGGTGCTTACCTCAATTGTTTAATTACAGTATTTATAGTTTATATGCACTCAGTTTTTTCATCATATGCATATGAAGGATTCTTTACCCAACTCTTTGTAAAAACTCTGAATCATGATTTCCAGAGTCATAAAAATTCTGCAAAAGAGAAAACTTCTTACAAATGTTAAATGTGCACATGGGTACAAACACAGGTATATTTTTTGCTTGTCTAAAGGCCACATCTTTTTATACCTGTGGTGAGCTTACCTAGTTTGTCAGCCTTGAACTGCTGCCTTTCAAGCCTGCACAATATGACAGTTGGGGGAAACAGAAGATATTGGGTGAGACTTAGAAAAAAGAGCAATTAAACTATACAAGGTGAAGTAGGGAACCCTGAAAATCGTAAAAATAAGACAGAAGGGAGAAGGGGCTGATAAGTAACTGATGTCAGCACCCTTGCAGACCTAAGTTATCATTAATAACTTGCACACTGAGAATTTAAATTATGTTCGCATTGAGATGTCCTGAAAACTTGTGTGTTAACATTCTTGGAAAAAGAAATATTAAAATGTTTATTATTCCCAGTTTGCAGGTTCCAAGAAAATGCAGGGATTGACCATTCAAGTTGAGAACAAAATAATTATAGGACTGCTTCGAGGCTCTATTTGAGTGAATTGCATAAATGTCCATGTCAGAGTCATACTGAAATTAGATTTAAGCATTGTTATAATTTTACTGTCTCAGGATATGAATTCTAATGCTAAATGAACTTTCACTGCACATATCTGCATCTTATCAGGGCATAATACAGAATGATTACTGCTAAGCTTTTCACTCTCCACCTTCTGTTTATGCATATTCTGGAAACATCAAAGCAATCGGTAATTTTACTGCTGTGCACTGTTTTTATGGATAGGTTGTTCAGCTGCATCAGATATTTATTAAATAATACAGTGATTATTTAATTTGATAATTTTTATGCTGTTATGTTAGACACATAAATTGTGGCTTGATGCACATGAGTTTGTGAATAATTAGGTACTGTAGGAGATGCCTGAAAATGTGGGTGAGCAGCCTGTGTTTTTCCTTTAAATGTACACAGCTTGAAAAGCAGATGGAATTGTGTTCTCATGATGTTTAAGGACTTTTAGAGCACTGCATATCACCAGTATCTGGAGACCAATTACTGAAGAGTCTCCATAGGGGTCCTGCCTCAGGGTTTTTAGTTGCATGAATAATATATAAACTCTATAGTTTCCCACAGAGAGCAACTGGAGCAGTATCAGAAGGAAATAAGCCTTTTAAGAGTGGAACTGAAAATGAAGTAGTACAGGATTTAAAATGAAGCAGTTTTACTTTTACATGCAAAGTCGAATATTGTGTATTAGTTACATGAATTCTGATTCTTTTTTCTTTTTAGCCTTTATCATTTTGGAATCTTGCTTTTTCTAATTTTAGTACACATCTATTTGAAAGCCTTAGCAAAACGCCATAATGCTTATGCAATTACTTCAAGAACAAAATTTCCTTTTGAAAAAGCAGTGGAAATTACTATATGCATCATTCATTTTGTAGCACAGGTTCAGCATTGTTTTACTCAAACTATAATCAGATTTTATCTTACCTATTATTGTCTGGTTTAGTTTACTTTTTACAACTAAAAACTAGCAAAATAGCATAACCACTACTATTTAAAACCCTCTTTCAACATAATACACCCTTCAAAATTCTTATCTCTATCCTCTGTTTAAATTCACTTGAAAGCAGAATACATTCGAAAAGGAAATGAAAAATCTGACTGGAGATATTTAGATCTGAGAAGAAATTTTTCTTTAATTATAATAGAAATTCTTCTCTACTGATTTGTTTCAATACAGATACCAGTCAAAATTCACTAAATAGGCACTTTACATTTGAAGAATACATTATCTGAAGAACACTACTGAGACCTATGCAGAAGAAAACAAGTGGGAAAGTAGTTTTTATTAAAAACAACAAAAAGAGCCCCAAATCAACCAACCAGAGAAACTCCCAGTATCATCTTTGGTACTACGATTGTTTTAGTTAGCACTTCCGCAGATATTTTCGGTAAATTTGAATGTTAAGTGGCCTGAATTTCTAGCTGTGGTAGTAATCTTCATGAGACAAATATTCCTACCAACTTCAACATAACTATTCAGCAGAATATGCAACTGAATCACAGAATCACAGAATGGGTCAGGTTGGAAGGGACCACTGGAGGTCATCTGGTCCAGTCTCTCTGCTCAGGCAGCGTCATCCTAGAGCACAAGATTGTGTCCAAATGGTTTCAAATATCTCCAGTGAGGGAGACTCCACAACCTCTCTGGACATTCTATTCTGGTGCTCAGTTACCTCATAGTAAAAAAGTTCTTCCTCAGGTTCAGGTGGAACTTCCTGTGCATCAGTTTCTGCCCACTGTCTCTCCTATTGCTTCATGCTACCAAACACTGCCTGGCTCCATCCTCTTGGCACCCTCCCATCAGATACAGACATTTGAGTTGTCTCCAGGCTCAACAGGACCAGCTCCCTCAGTCTTTTCTCATATGTGAAGATATAAACTGAAGCATTTGCAAGTTTGATCATGGCACCAAAATATCCTACATGAAATCAAAATTGAAGGGAAAAAGGTAACAGTAGAATCATGTTCTGGGAGGAAAGGATCAGGATATATTTGGAAGCTATATGTTATGTTGATAATTTGATATTTAGAGCTCCAGGAAAATAAATTCAGATTTCACTCCAAACTAATTACAAGTGCTATATTATTAATAAAATAATTATTGGCATACAGTGGAATGCTAGAGCCACAATGAAAATCAGGGTATAGTTATGTCAGATTACATACCAAACTGTATTGAAGCTATGCAAATTATCCTGCTCTTTTCCATGAGAAACTACCCAGGTTGTAAAGAGAAACAAAAGTAACTACCAGAACTAAGTATTAGGCTGAACTGAACCTGGCTAATATTACAGAGTTTAAATTGCACTTTAATGAGATTACGACAGTCCCTTGGCTTTGACTGTTCCAAAAGCTGTATACTTACTTGAATAGACCTGAGTTGTTCATGTGCATCATCGCTCTCTAGGGCTGGTACTCTGATTCTGACAATTTTTGGAAAAGCACTTCATCTCTCCTCAGTTCCTTGTTTTAATTTGCAGCCTCTGTTTTCAGTCATGAACATTGTATCCAATCTGAGTGGGACCAAATCATTCTTGGTCTGGTCATCCTTGGTGCACTGAGCTACTGTTTATTTGTGGAAACTGCCTCAAGGTGATTGACCTTGATGTGTAATATATAGGGCTAAATTTTGTGCTTCCAAGTTTACTGGTAGAGTTTAAAAGGCAGGAAAAAAGTTTGGTTGGTCACAGCAAAAAAGTGCAAAATAATTTAGACTGCATAGAGTAGCAGGGGTGGAAATGATGGTATTTGTTGGAGGAGAGTACTGAAAAATGGTGAAAAAGTAAAAAGGCTTCCAGGTCTCACCTCAAAAAATTATTGCTTTTTTTTTAAATTCATACTTCCATTACAAAGATGACCTAAAGGGTATAGGTCAGACCCTGATTTGTTGGGTTTTTTTTTTCATCCTGTCTCTTCCTCAGCTCTAAGTTCTGAGTGTCCAATATTGGTTGACATCTGAGCTGTGGAAACCATTAAGAACTGGCCAGGATGTCTAAGATTACTCAGGAAAAATGAATGGACCAACAAAGTCATTACAGAGCCAGTTAAGACAGTTGTCGCTATGAGGGAATAAAAAAAAGTTGAGGAGGGAATTTTGGGAGTGCTTGATGGTGCTGGGTTGTGTTTTGTTGATTTTTATTATAACTGAGAAAACTGAAGGCTTTAGAGCAATCAAAACTTGCTTTATGTGAAAATAGCATATCTTGGTAACTTCTAATATGCTTCCAGAACATGCAGGTGAACTGAAATCCCTGAGAGCACAGAAGTATATGATTCAGATATAAACTGTCTCTGTGATGTCACTCCTGAGCCTGCAATCTTGAGTGATGCTGCTACAAAGCAATACAACACTTAGGAGCATTTTGGCTTCTATGGATGCTATGAAGGAATACAGAGAGAAAGAAAATGGTACTCATTAAATAATCGCTATTCAGTGTCTAGGCAGAGTACTGGGTTGGATCAGCCCAGGAGTGGGGGAGCTGCTGCTTTCTGCTGCCTGCATGCAGGGACTTTGCACTCCCTCTCAGGGAGGATTGTACTTAAGACATTCCATTGGTCAACCTCAGAGATTGCGGCCGAACACGCCACTTTTCTTCTGAGCAACTTAATAGAAAGATGAAAGCTTTGTGGGCTCAGCATAGCAAGTCCATAAAATGAGAAGTGTGTAAAAACAGTCAGTAATAAGGCATGTTTGATCACTCAAGGCATAAGGCATAAGCCTCCTAAGCTGCTGGAATGAATCCTTCCACTCTTTGCTGTAATATAGTTACATCTCTGGATTCAGCTACATGTGGGAATGCAAATGCATGCACCAAAATAAAAGTATACAATAAAAAGATACAGTACATCATTTTGAATGCCTTTGTTTCTACTTACCCTGGCACTTTTACGGTTCCATTGCAATTCCTGGGGATAGGAGACAAAAGTTTAGCGTGTCTGCTCCCTGCCCTTCCATCTGTGAAAACTGGCTTACACCAACTTTGCACAGCAGTTGAATATAAGAGATGTAAGCTTTGCCTCTGCAACTTCATATGCTCTTTTTAGTATCAGATAAACTTGAGAAACTATCAATTCAACATAATTCTTATTCTAATTTGTCAAATGTGATTGTTTTGTTGTCTCTCAGTTTCTGCATAATTGAAACGTGTTTTCTACATTTTGCAAAAAATTGTACTTTATCAAGTTTTTTTTCTCTGAAGCTGTACTTGACTCAACTAATAAAACTATTAGTTAAGTTACAAAAGCAAAAGTTTTTCTAAGAGTAGGAGGAAAAATTGAAGAAATGTAATTTGATTTCAGTTTTAGATTTCATAGCATTGAAAATGAGAAAAACTGCTTCTTGATTTTCAAATTAAACAGCTTTACTAATATACCCGTTTGGAAAAAGTAGGTATAAATACTGGAGAAATTAATGTTTTCGTTTTTTTTTAGGGAAACATGATTTGGTGTATCCCACTAAGTTGAGAGATGTTTGTTTCATGTTCTGGCTCTCAGCCTCTGGAGAGCTTGCTTTCTCAGCAGCCTGTAGTGATAAGCAGAGCTGTCAAGACTCTGATTTTCATCTCCTTTCAGCTTCAGCCTGGATACCTCCTTTGAAAGTTTCACAAAACATTAAAAACTTGCTTCCTCTGGTATTTCTCAACATTTCTTCAACATGTCACACATGCTCACATTTCAAAAAGATCACTTTCTCAAATCCCTCTCTAAACTGTTTGAGTCTTTTAGGACTACTTTTGAGCAATCTCTAATGCTAAAAGTTTAAAATGCAAAGTCAGTCTGTAAATACTAATCTCAATGGATGTTGTTTGGGTCTTTTAAAAAAGAACTGCATGATTAAGTTCTTTTTTCAGTTATGCATGCAATAGGAATTTTTGAGTAAAAGAATTTGTATTTACATGTATGTGTATATAAATCACAATTTAGATTAGATAAGAAGAATTAATTTTCTGCTGAAAAGGTTGCCAAGGACAAGGTTGTCCAAAGAAGTAGTTGAGTCACCATCACTGGAAGAACTGAAAAGCCATTTTGATGCGGCACTTTCAGACATGGGTTACTGGTGAACTTAGCATTACTGGGTTGTATTCAATGATCATAGAGCTCTTTTCCAACTTAAATGATTCTTTAATCCTATTTTTTCATCTTTTGTGGTGAACATAAGGTAGAACTAAGAATCATATCTTTGCTTTTCAAAGCATCAACTGCTATGTTCTATTTGAAATGACTGGTTGCTTGAAAAAATTATTCAGCAAATTTTTAATAACAGATTAATTCTTTTATGAAGTATGATGCAGTTTTACACCGTTAAGGTTTCTAGCTTTTTAAAGTTAGTTTAGCATCTTAAAGAGACAACAGCTTCAGCTGCCATATGGTAGTATATGTGTGATTGTACTCCATAATCATACAATGTTTAGAAAATGTAGTATTTTATTAAAAATATCTATTAAATTATTTTTTCTTTTCTGCCAATTGTTATGCCAAAAGATGTTTAGTCAAAAGCTGTCATCTTTCCAGCAAACCAACTCCTTTGTCCGATTTATTCTTCGTTACATGAATGCAGCATTGTGACTGCTCAACCATTTCCCAGGAGGTGAACTGTGATGTTTCATGCAATTGCACAGTTCTCTCCTTATTTTTGGTACAGTATTTAAGCAGAGTGATTAGAGTGGTTACCGAAGGAAAATTTCTTTTTCACCAGAGATAACCTACAGGCTCCTTTGATAAAGAAATTACCTTTTTTTTTTTTTTTTTTTTTTTCCCACAGTCTAACACAGTGTGGCATTAGTTCTTTCTGATTCCATATGCTGGTCCTGCCCTCTGTTGCAAAGCTTAGGTATTTGCTGTGCCATACCTGTCTGATAATTTTCAACAAATTCCAACTCTTTGCCACTGATTGTCATGAGATCCCAGGAGCATTGTAGAAATGTGATCTTCTAGCATTCAGAGTATTTTCCCTCCTTCCTTTTGAAAGGGTATTCAGTGTAAAATGTTCTTATTTATTAAATGGGTAACCAAGGCTGAGATACCTCTGGTAGGATTTTCTTGGGATGTATCCCCCTGAAGTTCTGTTGGGAGTCACCAGGTTCAGGTTTCAGGTGCACCACTCTGTATTCTTCCTTCAGGCTCTTTGTTGTCGTTTCCATCATTTCATCATTCTGTCTTGGTGGTGGTAACAATGGTCATACCATATCTCACGCTACCACCTGATTCAACTTTCCTTTTTTATTTACTTGTTGTTCTAGCCTTATGCATATATGACCTCTAGATGCATTATTACTGTTTTAAGGACATTGGTGGAAGTAACTCGACTGTTTTGCCAGCGACCATGAAGACAATAATACTGCTTCATGTCTAGAATAGCTGTGGAATATGATAACTGCAAGATGAAAAGATTTTTGTGGGCATTTTTCTTTTATTTTGTACTGCTGGCATATGCACTGGGCCTGATGACTGAGTATGTGCTGCTTTTACTCTGAAGGTGAGGAAAGTTTGTCAAAGGGGATGCAGGTCTCCTTACAGAGAATCCAGGGAGTTCATAGAAACTGAATTACAACGTTCATTAACAGAAAAACTAACTGGAAGTCAGCTGAAGGGTTATGATAGTTTCTCAAGCTGTGTGTTAGCTCAGGCACTGGACAGTGAAGGGACAAGAGAATTGCTGATGTCTGGGTGATGTGAAGGATGCAGCACCTCAAGCTGTATTACCAGTGATTGAGGCAAATAATTTCAGCTACGTTGGTGGATGAGATTTGCTGACACTTCCAGAAATGAAAGGTTTCTTAAAGGGAAAGTTATCTCAGTAAATTTCTGCAAAGCTTTGAAAAGTTCCATTACTCTTCTCAAAGGGGAAGGGAGAGAGGGAGGAGGGAATTAAAATGTTATTTAGGAAACTGGTGCTGTACAGTAGTCAAAGATCTAATGAACGCTCTTTGTCATCTCTCATTTTGGTGACTTCTTCAAAAAGAGACTATAGTTATTTCTTAGATACAAAAAAATGAACTAGCTCCAGAAAATAAGAAGCACTTTAAAAACCTTCTGATGTTTTGCTGAATAAAAGATGAAACTACGCTAATATTAGTCCTTTGCAGAGTGCCTAGAGTTTTAGTGCATGTGTAAAATTCTGATGTAGTCGTAATATCTACATAGTATTTACCATAAGGATGGCATTTCCCTCAATTCCTTGAGTCATAACATCATAGTTTATGGATTTAATTTTTTTTCCTCTTCCATGTTGTTTAATGCACTGATTCCAGCTTAGCAATATAGCTGAAAGCAGGAAATATTGACTGAAGGGTTAACTCTGTAATAGTGGCCATAAAAGTAAATTAGGAAAGAAGTCAAGCAAACAAAATGGAGACCTTGTTATACCATTAATATAGCTTTGATCCAACTGCAAGTTGAGTCCTGTGTGGGATGCTCTCAGTTCAAGAGTGGCAGTGCTGAATAAGGATAGTTTTGTAGAAGAGTATTGGGAATGTCTAATGATACGAAATTGCTTTCCTGCAAGTGTCACGGATGCTAAATGTTTGTATTGATTTGCAAGACTGGAAAAAATTAAGGCAAATTCATTGAGGTTTTATAAATATGTAGGCAGGCCTCAGGACACAGAGGTTCATACTTGTAGAAGCAGAGAGAGACATGGGAAGATATAATGACAAATTCATCTGCTCTCATGTGCTTTATAGAAATTACCTCCTATCAATCTCTCAGAAGTAAACCCACAAAGGACTTCTACTCTTGAACTGATTCAAGATTAAAGTGCAGCTGATAAATTACACACATTAAAATTCCTTTTGCAATAAAATAAAACATGAATGATATGAAATAAAATCCAAGTTTAGACATTTTCACACAGCTGTGTTAGGCTGGGCATGTAACCCTGCCTTAGAGCACTTACATAGTCTCTCTGAAAATTGTCCCAAGTTTACAACTGCGAAGTTATTTAACACTTTACTTTTCCAAGGAAAATAATTTTTAAAGTTATGGTCTGAGTAGACAGAATATGGATCAATAAATATTTAATGGGAGAGGAATATTTATGGGAAAAGAGATGCTGTTGTTTTAAGAAAGTGAAAGGGATTAATTTTAACAGAAAGCTGTTTTTATGTTTTTCTACTGTGCTTTTGATATCATGATGAAGATTGACTGTTAAATGACCATCATACTAACTCTTTATGAGAACTCTTTCATTTAATTATTTGGGACTGAATTCTGCTGCTTACAAATAGAAATCTGGAGATTTGTCTCAAATTATTGAAGGTATGCTCCAAGGTAATCAAGGTCCACTTTTTACCCTCTCTTTTTCCCAAGGAAAAAAGTATACCCAAGTAACGAAAATAATAACCTATTCTTTAAAAGATGAAAAATTTCATATGTAGTGTGTTCATATGATTGAGTCTCAATCTTTTATTACCACCTTCTCCCTTTATTTCCACAGCAGAAATCATGGACAAGTTAGTCTTCAGAAGCCTGGTCCCTTTCCAGTTCCACAAAATGTAGGATATGTCCTACTCATGTGAAATTAGCAGTATTGTCATGGTAATTTTTCCTTTTGGTCCAGGGTCTGCTTCAAAGCCCACATGATTTCCCCAATGCCAGGGTTAAATGTTGAGACCAACTGTCTTTTTTTTATTGCCCCTTTTTAGTTTATGTTGTAGTTGTGTGCAGAATGTGTTAATCATTATAGAAACAGAAAGACTCTTCCTGCCTCAGGAGTTTTCTGTTTGTCTTTGAGATCATGACTTGACTGACACAGATTCTGCAGCAAAGCAGCTAATTTAATTTTTGATGTTTGTTAGTCAAGGGAAGGAAAATTATTTCTGTTTCAAAAATACCAGAAAAGGTCTTCATAATTTTTTTAGTTAAATGTTTCCCCTTGGAAAAATAAGGTTTTCTGAAAGTCGCTAATTTGTTCTGTGAATCATAGCTTCCATTAAACACTTCCACAGTGTAACAATAGAAAATAAAAAATAAAAATAATTTTAATTTTTTTTTAAATTCAAAATTAATTCAAATTAATTTTTAATTCAAAGTGAATTCAAAACCATTTTCATTTTCAATTTCCCTTGCATCATAATATACTCTTGGACATGAAAATCATTCTGAGCTGTTCTCAGATTTCAGAATTGCAGATATTCTTAATTTTTTTAGTTTTGATAAACAGTTTTGAAGTTGTTCAAAGAATTCAGTCTGTAATTATGTCTACATTTCTGGGGTGGTTTTTTTGTTGTTGCTTTGCTTAGCTTTGCTAAACAAGCAAATATAAATAGGAAAGTAATAAATTATGAAGCATCTGAACAAACACTTGTACACAGCATAATGCCTTGAAAACTGTAACAAAGACATATCAAAGAGTAGCCCCATTGTTTTATTTTAAAACTTGGGAAATCTGGGGGTGTTTAACAATATGTCAATGGAAACATGAGTTTGAACTATTTATTAAAGTCTAGGTTTAAATAAAGTCTAATTAAAGTTTAATAAATGTAGCAAAGTTTAATAAGTGTTTTGCTGTGTGTGCTGTGACATCCATGCAATTGTGAATTCATTGGCAGAACATGACCTTTGCAAGCCTGTTCTCACAGCTTTCATAAAACTTTCTTTTGATTTTGTATATCTTTGAAAAGCATGGGCAGTTTGAAATGAGAGCATTGTAATCTTGTGGCCAGACTGCAAAAACTGTTCTGCTTTTGCTTGCAGTCTCTTGGTTGCTCTGTGCATGCAATTTATTTGTAGCACCTTGAATCTGCAAATGCATGTTTCTGCAGAGGTTGCTCAGAGTTCGCAGTTTATTTTAAACCCATAGCAGATCTAAAAATGTTGAACTATTTACAACAAAAGCAGTACTTTATGAAGAATAATGCAAGCTGTCCTGAGGTTGCCTCCTAAAAGCCTATAAATGCCTCAAGATGCAGGATGTAACCAAGGGCTCAGTTAAAGCTCACCCACCTGGTGTCAAACCCCAAAAGCTATGCAGCTCCCTTTTCACTTGTAAAGCAGTTGCTATCTTATAAAACCATAGTAAGCAAGTTAAACAAATCTAGAGAAAAAATGGAATAGATGTTTAGTTTTATTTACACATTTTGAGTATTAGTATTAGATACAGTTATTACACGTTATTTGCACGTTAGAGTACTAGACACAGATTCAGAAAATTCAAAATTTGTATTAAGGACTATGTGATGTGTCTCTGTTCTCAAATGTACTTTATATGGGGATAAAAAGAGTTTGCGAAATTTTTTAATCTCTCTTTACCTTAGGTGGCATTTGCCTTCACATTAATTACACTTTTTCTATTTCTTTCACCCTATTGCAAATGTTTCTTGAGCCTTTGAAGGACTGAAGAACTCCACATTTAGAATTTGGAGAGGGGAAGCAATCTTTTAGCACAAACAGACTTTTGGCGGGTTTAGCACATCCGTAACAGCTGTCATAATTTGCCATAATTTTTTATGCAACATCATAAAGAAAAGGCCATAACTCCCATCTCTAAATGCAACTGGCATATTTCTTCCTGCTTCTACTGCAGACTGCCTATTATCAAGAGTGAGTAATGAAAGAGTGAAGCCTTTGGAGCAACCACTTCTCAGAACCATTAGTTTTCTTTTATATTCAAGCCTAATTCCAGGAATGTGCTATATAAGAAATAAGACATATCATGTCATTTCAGGATAATACCATGTAATTTTGGGGTAATAAAGAATTCATTTCTGTAGAGAGAAGTGATCTGATATGGAAAAGTTCAATTGTGTTCTCTCCAGAGAGCTTTATCTCTTCAGATGTGACCTTGTATAATTAAATATATTCCAAACATCAAAAGAAATGGCAGCAGAGCAGACAATAGAATTCTCTGTTTTATGTAGAAATGAAATGAAATTATATGAAGCAGTCAGTGTAATATAAGATGAAGTAGATTGCTACTATTCATTGTTTCCTGTGGAATTCCTGCTGTTTGATTTTATTCATTACAGCCTCATGAGAAGGCATCACATTGAGCCTTTGTGGCTAGCTTAAGACTCCCACTTAATTGCATTAATTCAGAAAGTACTGGCAAGAATCAGTACTTAATTGCTGTTATTACTTGAATATAAAAAAGAGGTGGCATCGACTAGACAAGAGGTTACAGATTTCACACATGAAGTATCAGGTGCCTGGAGGCTGCAGTTCTGATCTGTAAAAGAATACATGTTCAATGAAAGAAGATCTAAATCCTTTTCTTTTTTACAACAAAAACTTTGAAATATTTCAAAACAAATACAATAATTTCCAAACCCTTCGTTTTTTTCAAATCAATCTAAGTCAGAAAGTTTTTACTGTTAAGAGATGACAGGCTCAGACACACAAACTCCTAAGACAAACTGAGATTAGCTCATGATGTTCTTAAATGTGATTTTTAAGTCCTTATAATGAAGGAAAGTGACAAAAAGATAATGGATGGTCATATGTTAATTGCTAAAAAGGAATGAGAATGACCAAAAATATTTTTCCTGAAGCCTATATCCATCCTCTGTTGCATTTTCACATTTCACATTGGGTCTTTTCAAGCTGTTACTTAATTATAGTGGCTAATGGTACTCATCAAGTATTTTTTATTGTAGTATTTTGGGTTACTTTCAAAGTAGAGGCATAGGGTTTTTTCTTGAGATTCTCCAATTCAAAGGAGTCTTGTAGCACACCAAGGGGGAAAGAAGAAGTATGCTGTGTCCTCACTCCAAGTCTCCCCTGCTTGCAGAGTGGCAGGCTTGTCCTTGGGCCACCCAGGCATGCTGATCCTGAATGAGCAGGTACTTTGCAGGAAGCAGTGCGGATTCACAGAATCCGTGTTACAGAATGCACTGAAGGTCAACCTGCACTGTGACATGCTGTCTGGAAGGCATGGCAACATAAATTTTGAAAATGTTTCCTTTAGCTCTGATTTTACAGCTTTGGCACTGGTAATGTCAGATGCCATCTAGAAAACATATAATAGAGGAAACTCCTCACAATGAATTGACCCTTAAGCATTCTTTATGAGAAGTGTCATTTTAAAGCAATAACATAGTAACATGGCAACTTTTATTCTATAATTTGGACCTGGTAGAAAATTAGATTTGTATTTCCATTCACTTAGGGGACTTGTGGTTAATGGCATTTCAACACTCACTGAAAAGGCAGTTTTAGAAACTTGGGGTCTGAGGTGTATTAGTAGTACAGCATGGTGGCTCAGCATTGAGATGGACTTTGCTTCCTTCCCAGCATATGAAATGTTAAGGACTTTAAAGACTGAGCATAACAATTGTTTTCTGTATAATTGGCTGTAACAAGAAGTGTACCAGTTCCAGCATAAAGTGGGGCAGGGTTTTGGGTTGTTTTGGGGTTTATTCTTTAGTACTTATTATATATTACCCTGCACTCTGAGGTAGAGGAATAGTGTGTCTGGGTGGAACAAAATCCATCTCAGAACAACACATTGTATTTTAAAGATAAACTCATGTTTTATGCCAAGCTAAAGCTTTATGCCAAGTTAGACCATATTCTTGTGGAAAGCAGCTTCTTGAAGGTCAACAGCCAAATGACTCACTAAAATCTCTGAACAGAAAGGCTTCTACATTTCCCCTGCTCTGGCCCATAACCTTGTACTCTACCAAAAAAAAAAGACAGGTTTTCTATGATGTTATTTATTTTGAAAAAGAAAATTTTTGAATGGAATGCAAAGGAGAGGCACTTGGAGCTGATTTTCTTTGCTGTTGTCTCAACTGTTGACTGATGTATCTGTGTTCAAAAGAAAGTTTCTTGCACTGCTTCTTGCAAGTGTCCTTCTGTAGTTGTGACCTAAATGAAGGTCAGAACAGAAAACAATTTTGTTATCCAGGCCCAAACACACAGCTATCTTAACTCTCTCTTGTAATTTGAGAATCTAGTATGTTGAGAAATCAAGGGGAGGAAAAATTTAGAAGCAGGATAGGTGGTTTTGATGTAACTTCAAAATTGATGTTGCATTCATTACCTTTTGAACTATACTACATCCCTTGTGAAAATCATGCTTCACAGACTTTTTGCTGATTTCAATGTACACTTTTGGTGGGCTTTTTTAACTGATGTGCATCTCAATTTAATTCATAAAAGTTTGTTGTCCTTCTAACTCTAGTAAAAGTTAATTTTATTGAAGTTACCAATTAATGTATTTCTGTATTGCTGTAACATTCATTTTTATTCTGTAAATTGTGGTTTTGCATTTCAATTTATTCTAAAATTATATGATTAATTTACTGTTTATTTTTTCAAAGTGCAAATTGCAACTGGGTATCTGAACATGAATTATGCAAATGCATATTCAGTTTAATATTAAAAGTCCTAGTTTAAGCTTATTAATTTCACATATGTGATTCAGTATCAACTACAGATATAAATTTGTTTGAAATACTTTCAGACTTACTCATATTAAAGCTCCTAGGAATTCAAATAATACTTTTTACTCCCCCAAGGATGCCAAATATGTAGAATAAATGCATCAAACCACTGTTATTTTGGTGACTGGTAGCCAAATATTCAGGGAATGGAGCGGAAGACTTTCATATAGAGACATATATAGTTTCAATCTGTATATTATTTCTTCCAAAGAACAGGTAGTTGATAGTGTGACCCCAGACTTCTATAAAAGATAAGAGCAAAATAATAATTTTTTTTTATTACTGCTTAAATAAATGGCTGCTACCAGCAGGATAGGGATCTGATAGTTCAAGTCATACATTTCCCCATCTGTTCCTGTGTGTTGCCACAAAATTACAGTAAATTCACGAATACAAGCCGCACGGAATATAAGCCGCACTGCTGGTGTGTTGGCAACATTGTTGCCTTTGTTAATAGATAAGCCACACCCGGAATATTAGCCGCACTTTAGTTCGCAGCAAACTTTCACAAAGTCGTCATTTAGTAACACAATCGCGGATTGCCGGGGTTTACTGGCTTACTGCCGACCTCGGAAACATTGTTTCCAAGTGAAAAAAGACACAGACAATAGCTGCGGCACGTTCCCTGCAAGCTTTATTTACAAGCCAAAAAAGACACGAACAATAGTGTGGTCATTTTGCGAGCATTCCCAACGGATCCGCGTTGCCTTTAAACAGCCGCTGAGCCGCGCGGGTGGGCAGCCAAGCACCGAGCGGAGCCACATCTCCGCGCCGGCACAGCCACCCGCTCAACCCCGCGGGCGAGCGGCCAAGGTCCCCGAACTCAGCTCTTTCCCCGTCACACGCATCGGCGCGAATGTGCCTGTCCTGTGAGCTCAGCGAGCCCCGCCCCCGCCCGCTCAGCCGCACGCCCCCCGCCCACTCAGCCACACCCCCCCACCCACTCAGCCGCACGCCCCCTACCCACTCAACCGCCATGCCCCCGCCCGTTCAGCCGCCCCCCCCCGCCCGCTCAGCCGCCCACCCCCTCCTCCGCGTGAGCCCAGCTACCCGCGCAGCCGCACAAGGGCGGCCAACCGTGCAGCCGCAGAAAACTGAAAACACTTAAAAAAATACAGAAAAATATCACACTTTTATTAAACTTTTAAACAGTTTCATTTTTCATTCATCAGCCGCTTCATCAGCGGCTTCATCTTCCGTGAAACCGTCGAAGTCTTCGTCCTCCGTATCGGAAACCAGCAGTTGGACAATGGTGGGATCCAGCGAACGTGAGGCGGTTTCACCTGCACCTTCACCATCAGAGTTATCACTTTCGGTACTCCCGATGGCATTGCTGGTCAGTCCAGGAATGATGTCGGCTTTGGCGAACCCTCGGCTGATAGTTCGGGTAGTTACTTTACCCCAGGCATCCAGTATCCACTGGCACACTGTAGCGTAACTTGCCCTGCGCAGCCTCCCGGTGTTGGTATAGGAGTGTTCGCCTTCCAACATCCACTCTTCCCACAGAGATCGCACTTTAACCTTGAAGGAACGAATAATACCTATGTCCAGCGACTGCAGTTCTTTGTTCAAGCCACCCGGTATTACAGCAAGCTTCGTCTTCTTTATTCTCACGATTTCTTTCACGGTTTCCGTCGTATGGGCACGCATGGAATCCAAAATTAGCAGTCCCGGTAACTGATTAAAGAACCTATGCAATGTGCCACCGTAAACTTCCGTTAGCCAAATATTCATTGCTTTTTCATCCATCCAGCCTTTTGAATTAACATGAACCTTTATTCCCTTTGGAAATCTGTCTTTAGGGAGGGTTTTTCTTTTAAAAATGACCATGGGGTGTAATTTCTGCCCAGCTAGCGAAACGCCGAGGACGACTGTGAACGATGTCTTTTCATTCCCCGTGGTTCTTACCGGCACCGTCGGTGTTCCGCTGTGCTCCACGGTCCTCGTCAGCGGCATATCGAATGTGAGGGGTACTTCGTCCATGTTAATAATACAATGCGGCTGTATACTACGTTCAGAGATCTTGTTTTTGCAGTAACTCCGGAACCTGGCTACCTTTTCTTTGTAGTCCGCCGGCAACCGCTGACACACCGTGGTCCGTGTACGGACAGAGAGCTTCTGTCGCCTCATAAAGCGGAAGCACCAAGACGCTCCTGCTTGAAATTCTTCTATATGCAATTGCTTTGCAATTGCTTTGGCTTGTATCTGAATGGCAACAGTAGATACACTTCGGCCAGCTGCCCTTCACTCAGAAATCCACTGATAAAGTCTTTCTTCCAGCTCTGGCCATTGTGCTCTGCGGCGACGGAAACTTTTCTTTGTCTTCCTTGCGAGACGAAGTTCGTCCTCTTGCTGTCTCCACCTACGTACCATGCATTCATTAATGTGGAACGCTCTAGCTGCAGGTCTATTCCCATGTTCTTTTGCATAGCTAATCGCTTTCACTTTAAACTCCGCGTCGTACGCTACTCTCTTCTCCGCAGCCATGCCGAGGGAAGAAGTCGCTGAGGGGAGAACGAGCCGAGAAGAGAACACGCTGAGGGCAGAGCACGCCGAAAAAGAACGAGGCGTGGGAACTCATCCTGCTAAATACCCCCCCGTCCCCCAGTAATGCCGTCATCCACAGGCAGACAATAAACTGTTCTCTGATTGGTTCATCGTCGGAACACCGGGAAACCATGGATTTCAGACAGTTTTGGCTCGGGACTGGACCAGCATGATACTAGGTAAGGGCAGATATCACATTTTTGTCCATAGATTAGCCGCACCGGAATATTGGCCGCATTTCCGGGTTTCCACCAAAATTTTAGTATTCTTGCTGCGGCTTGTATTTGTGAAATTACTGTACTCGATAATGATAATGAAGGACTTGCTAAGATGATGACTGGTGTATTGTTTATTTTTGCATCATATCAGTGCAGATACATACATGTATAAATTGTAGTAGTCTTTGGCAGAACAATCTCAGTAACTGGCCTTTTTAAGCTTTTAATTCATACCTCTGTGTGAGCCTGTTATGCCTTCAGCCATGATAGTATGTGAAAAATTGCAGTTATTATGAAGAATTTATAACACTCAAATGAGTCCTGTACTGTTATGTGCATAAGCAAAAGTAGAAAGAAAAGTATTCCATTAGAGGAGTTTTAAGTAATAGTACTTTATAAAGAAATGTTTAAAATTAGAAAAGAGCCCTCACTAATTTTTCTGTTGCAATATCTGAAATACAGGTAGATAAAGGTTCTTCATAGAAACATTATCTTCACTGTAAGATTACTTATAGTAAGATTAAAAAATCAAAACCTGGTTTTAGCTACTTAAAATTCGGAATGGTTATTTGTCTGTTTTCTCTTTCTCTTTTCCTGTTCGTATTTTCTTTCCCTAATAAATGTGTGTTTATGGAGAACATATTTATGTGTGGTGGGGCAATAAATCTCTGGACATGTGTATGTAGCTGTCACTGAGTTCCTTGGGAAGGGTTTGCCTAAGAAGGAGAGTCATGGAGACAACACATGTACATATCTGGTATGTGCAACATCTTCTCTGAAAACTCCTAATCCAGATGAGTCCTGACACTGGTTTTGCACTTCAGAAATTCTCAAGGATGAGTGCAACCAATATGGTAATAATCCAAGTGTGATCTTCTGTACGGGTTAACCCAAATATTATTCTTTGTTTTAGTAACTGTAACATGGCACAATGTCTGCTGCAGACTAAACTTCTACTGCATTTGTAAAATGCTTGTCTTGAGAAAGGGTTTTATGAATATTCACTAAAACTGTGATCACAAGGAATATAAAGAAGAGAACGTGAAGGGAAACTCCAAGGAATTTAGCAGCTAAAATCTACATCTCTAGGGAATATATGCAAAGTTTGTTGAAAAGACTGCCATAAGAATGACAAAACCCAAACTTCTGCACAAGCTACACCCCCATCTGTCAAATTTCATTTGTCTGTTGTGAAAACAAAGTTTCTCAACAGGATTTTTGTCCAAAACAAAAATGCTGAGAATTGTTTTTCAGCAAAGAAATATTATTTTTTCTAGCTACTCAGAAGCTGTCGAGCCATTTTCTGAAGTTACTCTGATCATAAAATGAAACTAAATTTTCATTAAGACCATGACATGGACAATTCCAGTACTAATAATTTAGTTTTTGTAAGGCTGACATAGTGAAAACAGACTTATAACAAGGAATCGTTGATTTTCAATCAACATTTTCATCATCATCATCTTCATTACAATTTTCTTGGTATGAAATAATTGCAAATCACCTCCAGTGTGCACTGACCATTTTTTAGCGGAAGTGTAGTAGACCCACTATGGATCAGTATGATACCTTTTCTTTTTAAAGGTAGAGAATTTGTGAAATGCATAATTTGTTGGTTTACCTACAAAGGGACTATGTAAAAATAGCCAGTAGAAGAGGCAATTGTTTTTGATTCCTTGTACTTTGACTTACCTGTTCAGTCATGATGATGTAAAGAATCAATTTTCTTGAACACTGTTTTTCCATGACATTTCACATACATTTATTCATTTACAAATGCAAAATAAGATTTTATTTCTATGGGATCTCATTCTATTTAGAAAACAACATGCAATCTCTAGTGTCAGAGGAGGAAAATAATGAGAAAAAAAGTTAAATTACTTCAGAATAACTATTCATGAGCAGTCTTAATTTTAAATGAAAATACCTAACTCAAACCTTGGATCATGCTATATATAAAAGAATTTTAAAAAAAGAAAATAAAAAAAAACCTTTTCATTTTGTTTAATATTTTTCTTTGATCTTCCTTTTGAAAGGCAGAGGAATTTTTAATGCAGGCATTATTGTTCCCATTACCCACAGTTCTTTAGTGACTCTTTTCTCATGGGTTTCTAAAAAATGCCTTGATATATTTCCCAGGAATTTTAAGACTAGAAGAGTAAAAATTAGTAACATTCTGATAATTTTGTGAAATACCAAGTTTTGAAGTGCCTTTTTCTTTGGTCTTTCCCAAAAAACAAGGGAGGTAATGGTAGTTACAATGAGTCTCATATGAAACATGACTCTTCCAACTGTATGGTGATGAGCTGTGACATATTAAAGGTTTTATTCTAATACTAGTTCTCCACTATTTACTTAAGAAGAGCTAAATCAAGGATGTGTATTTGTATTAACCACTAAAGCAATATCTGTTACTGTTTAGGTATAACTTAGTCCCCAAAATATGATCATCAGGATGATGAAACTAGTTAACCTCAGGGTCTTAAAAATCATCTGGCCCTATAAAGACAAGGATTCTGTCATCTCTGAGCACTGCATATGGATAAACCCCATTAAATAATTAAGACGGTAGAGTTGAGTGCATTATCTTTTTGAATGTAAAGAACCAAACCCAACATGGAAGGATAAATGGCAGCAATACTGGTGTTTTACAGGGCTAATTATTTGCTTTTTGAAGGTTTCTCTGCAGGACTTTAGAAGGGAAAAGGTGATTACTCTGAATTTTTGCTCTGATAAAATATGTATATTGCTAACTCTGAAGATAATGCATAGGAGTGCCTTTTCCAGTTTGTAGCACAAAGCTGTTCAGGTGTCAGTAGTTATCAAGGTTGTCAGTCCTGTGTTGATTTGAAGAGCTGCAGGCTCTTGGTAAGTTTGTCAAATGTCTATCATGCTTCAGTCAGGGTTTTAAATTTTGCATAACAAAACTACTTATTGTGATCATCCTTGTCTAATGCATCCTTCACACCAGCAAAAAGCCATGAGACTTGGTAAAAGTACCTGTGCCAGTTTTAAAGCAATCCCCATGGGCTGTCTTAAGTAAAGACTTAAGAGACTTGAGAGAAGCTCCCTTGAAGTTCTAGACTTGTTCCTCCTTCTTCCTTTCATTGCTGCATTCAGACCAAAACATCTCATTACCTCTTTATTTAGCCAACTGTGCAATGAAGAAGTCTTACCAAGTTATCTGTTTAGTTGAGATGGTTGCCAGATAGTGCATTTGGAGGAGAGTTTAAAATCTTGGAGCTAAGCAGCTTCTTTATTCTCTTCAGTGTTTTTGGGTTTTTTTAGCTTTAGTTGGATATGTTGAAAGACATTAAAGAGTGAGGAGTCATAAGTTGTGCTGTATGAAATCAAAAGGGTAAATGTTTATTCATAAATATTTTTATATGGAAATTATTAAAAAATGCCATTTCCATGTCACTTAACTGCATTTTTTTAAGTTTGTGAAAGTCTTCACCATTACTAGGTTTTTAGGTTTGTTGTAATAGGATTGTGTTTCCTGCTATGTAAGATTTTACCAGTCACAGTTTACCTGTTCTTTTTTCCTTCTGCATATCTCTGAATGCTTCTGTAGAGTTATTTTAGACATGAACCTTTATTTCTCATATCATAGTTCTGACCTGAGACAATACTGTGATGTAGAAACCATTTTTGTTTAGCAGCTCTGTCGGTGTATGTGATGCTTTTCTTGGCAGAGGGTGGGAGCACCTGCAACAATCAGACAGCACTTTTGAAATAGCAGTATTTTTATGCCTTTTAAGAAGAAAAACATATTTTTAAAATACTCCACATTTATTTTCCTAAAGGTCTTGCTAGTCTGTAATTTCTTGGTGAAAAGACTTGCTTTCATTTAACCGTGCAGTAAATTGTCTCTCTTCCCTTGCTCTTCTCCTTGATACTTGTTCCCTACTGTGTCTAGAGAGCGTTACTTTGTAAATCTCTGCGTTCTTTTGATGTCTGTTGTGCTTTTGTTGTGCAGTTTATTTCTTTACAGAATTAGCTCTCCTTTACAATTTGCAGGGAACTGACTTATCCTGAACACTTCATTTCTTTGTACCAGACCCTGAACCAGACATATATATATATATATATCTGTTCAGTAATGCTTTTATATATATATATATGTGTGTGTGTGTAATAACTTATGCACCTGTGCAGCATTACCTAGTGCATGGTTAAGCAATTCTATAGTTCTTGTTCTTAATTTTGTTGAATATATTTAGGCTAAAATTATGTTATTAACTGTCATCTTTGAAGCTCTGAGCTAATTCTGAAACTTGACAGAATACTTTGAGCAAAATCATTTCAGTTTCTAAGGTGAGCTGAAGTACTGCCATGCAGGAACTAGAAAGATATAGTCATTATTCTTTGTTGTGTACTGATACCCTGACCTGTATTAAATCATAGATTAAATTCTCACTTTACATAAATAAGAACCATTCTGTTTATTTCAGCCTGTTCATATGGATTAATTCCAGCTGTGGTTCTGTTCCAGTAAATTCCTCTTCGACTTGCAAGTGTGTAAGATTGAACCATTATAATATACACAATGGCTAGGTATTGTTCCAGAGGCTCAGACTCCTTAGAGAGGTGAAAGAGAAGCTGTTCCCTAAAGGATGTTATTAAACTGTTTCTGTAACTTCAGTATATGAGACAAAAAACAGCTACGTCATTATTGGCTAATTATGGGCATTGCAAAGAGCACTAAATACAATGATTCTGCTACTTTATTTGTACCTTGCTGCTTTCTGAACTATAATGATTCTTTTGGCAGGGTTGATAAAGTTGATTAGGGACAGCAATTTCCTTTTCTCTAAATTAAGCAAAAGCAATTTTAACTGCTATCTTAGTACCTCTTTAATCTGCCACATATTAAGACATTTTTCTGTCTCTCAAAGATGGCCTTCAAAGGCTCTATAACTGCCATCTTAACCATATTAAGGGGAATTAACAGTTTGATATTTTCTCAATATTCCGCAAAAGTAATTGCTAGTGAAATGCATAGCACCCTAGTATCCAGGATTTACAATTTGCCAGTGTGATGAAATGTCCTGATATTATTCATTGGGATTTTACTTAACACAAATAAAATTAAGATGAAAGGTGTTCATTAATGTACAAAATCCAAAGTGAACTAAACACATTTTAATAAAGGAGATAAAACCATAGTTATTTCACTTATACCGAAAACAAAAACTTGTTGTGGCCTTTTGCTCCTTCCTTCATGCAACAGATAATTAATGTAATCAAGAATTATTGGAACAATTCTTTTAGCTTCTAATTTTTTGGCAGGAAGATTCAAATTCCAATTTTCCTCCTGAAAATGAGTGTAGATTGTTCAATGCTCTCCTCTTACAGTCTGCATATAATATTCTGTAATTAAGTTACAAACCAAGCTATAATTCCAAATTTTTTATGTTAACATTTTACACACAAGAATTGATTTAACCGATTTGAAAGAAATAACATATCAGAAAAACATTGCTCACAACTTTTCTCTCTTGTATCTCTCTGGAGTTTTTGTTTTGTTTTGTTTGCTAGGGTTTTTTAGGGGTTTTGTCTGTGAATATACATAGTCAGGTGAATAAAATGTCTGTGTCACATCTTTGCTTTACCTGCACCCAGCAGATTGTGCTTGAAAATATCTGCCTTTCTTTAATTCCTTACGCATTGTCAAGATAAGAAGTAACATCCCCTTTCCCTTCTACTCTGCTCCTGATGTCTAGCACCTCCAATTAAATCAAAGACTACAAACCCAGGAGTTTAACATTATTCTGTCTTATCTTCTTCATCAGAAGATAGTTTTAGAAATTGCTAATTAGCAGATATTCCCAAAAATGACACATCGAGTGGAATCTGGGTCTGTAAAGGGGTCTGCTGTTCTAGGGCATGTATTTGGCTTCCCCTTGCTGGATTTCTCTTGTTTCCAGTTACTCGGCACCATAGATGGGGAATGTTTCTTTGACCTGAGTTACTCAACATCTATAGATTTTGGTTATTACTACCAAATTGTCCAAAATGCATAGAGTTAAGAATTCTAAAGGCTGGCAGTGAGATGTCTGATATATAATCTAAGAAAAAGTCTAATTTGGACACTGTAAATCATGAGATTTGCAAACAGGCTAATACCCAGACCTTCTCTCATGAAAGTCAGTCAGTCCTGTGTTATTTATCATTCTGGTTATAAGCGCCTCTCGCTGATGACAAGATACCACTGATCTTTTCAGAGGCATCCATTGTTGTTGTTGTACTGGGTAACGTGATGGCTGGCTCTTGCAATTAAGGGATGAATGTTATGTGTACGTTAAGAGAAGTTTTTTTGATGTGTAGTTATGTTATTGTGATTTGTTCTCCCCACAGTCCCCTTTCCCCTCCCTCTTGTATGGGTACCACTGCACAGCCTTAGCAGTCAGGACATGTGTGGAAAGGGGAGCATGTGCCTGTACCTCTGGCATGGGTCATCCAGGAGGAGCCAGGCCTGTTACTGGGACAGCACTGGCCCTCCAAGCAAGGTGATCTCCTCCAAGAGAGAGATCTCCACCAGTGGACAGCGAAGGAGAGTTGGCAGACAGACTTTGGGAGGACCAGGGTTGGCTGGTGCAATCCCAGGGGTATAAAAGGGGAGCAACCATTCCATAGACAAGCTCCCAGCATCATGCCTTTTTCCTTATTCAGTCCTTTGTTAAGGTTTAATAAACCTTTGAAACTTTAAAAGTGAGACTCATTTCTCACATTATGAAGCAAGGATATCTGCTGTCATAATTTTTAATGTTTTTAATGAACGAAAGTTGAAAGCAGATTTAACAAAATTATATTTTTCTTTTTTTTTTTTTTCTAAAGTAGAGGCTAAAATGTCTTCTGAACAACAAACAGGAAAAAAAAGATAAAGCACTTTTTTTCCCTAATTATTTCTGTTTTCATTTTTCATCTTCATTCTTGGAAGAAACAAAGAACTACAGGTTTCCAGGATTTTAATTGCTGTTTATTAACTAGTACATCTAGCAGGAAGATTACAGGAAGATTACAGTCATTCCTGTAAATTTGTGATTGTGAATCAAATGCAGAATCCACTCTTGCAAACGATTCAAAACAACTAGTGACCAGTTTTTAATGGCCAAGTGGTGGTTGCATTGCAAGACAGATTCTAAAAACTAATTTTATACCTATTAGTACTCTTAAACTTGAACAGCTACAGAATATTTAAGTTAGATCATCTTTAGTTCCAGTTCAAATATTTTCTTTGCTGCATATTCTTACTTTGTTTTAATAGTCAGAATGTATCAATATTATTATATATCGCTCTCTCTTGCCATGCACCATGTAAATGGTGCTTTGATAAAAACAAAGTACTTAATAAATGAATTCATTGGTGAAAAGAAGAAAAACCGTGGAGGTGACTCTGAAGTCTCCTGCAGTTCATAGTAATTACTGTAACCTAAAGTCCTGCATGTGTAAGGGCATAGGCACTTCTGCTGAGTATTCCATGCTAATTAATTGGGGATAAGATCTCTGATCTTATCCCTTTTCATCTTCCTGTGAGTTTGATACATTATTAGTGGCTGTTTTAAACACTGAAAGACTCTTTGGCTCACATAACTCAAATACATTGCATAGGTGTTTTAAAAGTGTTTAAAGGCTACTTACAACATAAACCGACTCATTAAGGAGTATTACAATTTCAATGTACAATTAACATTCAAGTCAGATGTATGAAATTGCTTTTTTCACTGGCTTTTATTCCAGTCTCCTGTTATTTTCCTCATGTTTTTCAATGCCACTAAGTAAGCAAAAATGCTGCAATAATTTGAGTTGTATTTGGGCAGCTGATGTTTAATGTCAAATTCTTCTTCGATGTCAAGTCTTAATGTTGTTTACTAGTTAGCCTTGCTTTTGGAATTAATAGTTGTTTTCTTTTACATCCTGCCCCAATATTCATGAAATACAGGATCCAAATTTCCTAGAGTCATAGACTGAATTTTCTGAAATTAAAGCTTCCAATGAAGATGACACAAAATGCTTTGTCGATGATGGATCACGCTTTTACAGTGTAGATGATTTTTCAAGGGGTGCAAAATAAGATAAAAACCTTTTAATTATTATGTATGTTTATTTGAAATGTCCTCTTATTATCAAGTATGCATTTATTCACATTATACAAGCTATTAGTGTTTTGAGATGAGTCCAGTCTTACCTGGAGAATGACTTCATTTGTGTTATTTTTTTTTTTAATACAAAAACATTTCAGGACTGTATTTTCCTAGTAATTTATTAAGATCTCCAAAATTATGTTTTAACAAAGAACTAAACCCTAAACACAGGAGACCTGGCAAATAAACTTTTTTCCCTTTTGATTTGCATGGTTTAAGAATGTTAAGGATTAATCTGCAATCAGACAAGATGGTAAAACTCATAAATTCTATTTTGTTAAGTCCTTCAATAGGTAGGGCATATATAATATTGTGTTCTTATTGCAAAGGATTTTCCTGTGATGGAGAATAGAGTAGGGTACTCCTCAGCACAAGAATGTGTGCAGCTTTGTTCTTTGTTAAAAAGTAGAAAACCTCATATTGTTTTTATGAAAGGAAGAAAACAGTCTCTGTTCCTTTTTTTCTCTTTACTTTTTCATGTGTACAGTGCCACTGTTGAGTAATCAAAGTCATCTGGAAGTCAGTGTTCTGACTCTGCAAAATGGTTTAGGCATTTTCATCACTGATTATTTAGTCCAAATTCCTTCTGAAATGGGCCTTGCTTGTTTTTCTACCTAAATCTTCCACTGACAGCACTGCTTAATCAAGAGAATTGCTGTTATTGAAACTTGGCTAATAAGAAGGGTCTAGTACCAGCAGTTACTGTCTGTCCTGCCAATAATTGTTAAGCCGATTTGTAGCTGGATGCTCTCAATATCTTTTGATACATTTAAGTAACTAGAAGTGAGCTGAAAAGGAAAGAAAAATGCTGAAGATAACTTGTCATGCCCAGTCTAATTATACAATGTAACAGAGGGAGTGAGGTGCATGCTTCCTTCAAGGTCAGGCACTGCCAGTAACCATAGTAAATGTTGGGTCAGAAAGAAAAAGAGAATAAATATTGCAAGGAACTTTGACTTGAAATTTCAGTGTTTCTGGTGAAGGGAAAAAAATATACCTCATAATGCTTGTGTTGCAGACAAGCTCATGGTGTAACATCACTGCAGCTCCAGTACATAAGCTGTTGTGTATAAACACTGAATCAATTTACAAGATAAATGCTAGAATTGCACATCTAATTCCATACATAAAAATTAAGAAAAATAAATTGTTCAAAAGTAGTAAATTCAGAAGTGACACAGTAGGAATTTCTCAATAGATTACATGTCTCATATGTATTAATATATATGAATACGTATAATATAGTATATTAATTTTTTTTTTAATTTTTGACATTAGACCTGTATAAATGTGCTTAATTACAATTCTCTGGAAAGAAATATTGCTAGGTTATTCAAAACCAACAAGAATCAAAGACCCTAAGGTTCTCTAAAGTCTGGATATGCACTCTGTTTTATTTCATAATGGGCAGTAAAAGATGTTTTTATAGAGGTAGAGTAATAGAACAAAAGCAAAAATTATTTATTCTAATTATTGCTATACAAAACTTTTACATTTGACAATCTTTTCAAAGCTTGAAATATTTTTTTTAATTTAAAAGTAAAAGTCAATCTTTAAAAGATTGAAAAGTTGAATAGCTGAGATGCATCAAAAAGGCACTTATTTGTTCACATGCCCAAAAGAAAAAAGGGCCATTGCTTTGCAATTTTTGTATATGCAGGGCAGCTTATGAAATTTCTGCAGTCAAAATGCATTGTGTTCTGAATACTTGCTTATGTCTAAGCCCACAGAAACCCGGTTTGATACGAATTTCCATGTGACGAAACAAAGATGTAAATGAGGAGAATACAAGGGGAAAAAGAAATAATTTTTGACGGTGATAATTATTATAGCAGCCTCTAATGGTCTACATATAGAGTTGTATCAGTGGCCTTGGGGAAAGAAAACAAACCCCAGGGAGGTTTCATACTTGTTTCAGGAAAATGGTGCTTATCTACCCCAGAAGAAGACTATGAATATGAAATATTGAATATATTAGAAAGTGAAAAGAAATTTAACAGTATTAGATTTTAAGGATATATTTTAAGATGTCTAGTAGAATTGCCTGGTGTCTGACTATTAAGTAAAATAAATCAAAGTGTTATATTTTGTTGTAGTAGTTCAGGGGTTTTTTGTGCGTGTATTAGTAATAATAAATTCCTTTTGATCCTACGTGTTTCCAATGGCTTCAGTAATATAGGGCTTCTGTGCATGGTCTTTGACTTAATCTTATTGATCTGTATAGGATTTGTTAGAATCTGATATTTCAAGAAATTGGGAATCTGTCCTGCTTCTATAAATTTTTTTCATATTATTTCTCAGAGGTGTGGTAGTAGTTATATTTGCTGCAGAAAATTTGATGCAATGTGATGTTGCAGCTACAACCTGCTGAAAGCAGAGGAAATTTTTTTTTAAAAAGGCATTAGAACAGTGTCAGAAATACTAGTTGATGGGAAAAATGGGTGGGAATACATAACAGTGTCAGGCTGATTCCAGTAGGGTAGTTTCAAGGATGAAGAGTATTTGTTAAAGAAGTATGAGCAGAATCTCACTGTCCAAGCTGTCTCTCCAGCCCTCTTCCAGTTTCCTGAAACCTTTTATTTGTGAAAAATGACCTAGGACTACTCATCCCCATAACAGAAAATTCTTTTCTGCACATGGAACTGAGGAATGTTGAAATGGTTCTGGCAGCTACTGAGAAAATTGTATAAGGATCCCACTTTCAAATTAGTGCCTGGCACTCAGACTAAAAAGCAGCATAAGAAGTGCACCTCAACAAACTGGATAGGACTGTATTATATTTTTTCTTTCAAATATTTGAGCTCCACTACTGTTGTAATTCTTAAAGTTTGTTTTAAAATGTGAGTCTGTTGTTTTGGTAGCAAATGCATTTGTAAAAAAGCAGTCAATGGGAATTTGTTGTAGTTGGTAGCAGGGGAGGGAAGACTCATTTACTAGAAATATTACAATGTTCCAAACAGAAAGAATGTTACTATGCTAATAGTTTATTTAGGATGACAAGGCTCTGGATCACATTTCTGAATCTAGAAATTAAGTATTCCTCTCCCTGGAGAGAGAATATTTAGTGTCTATGTCAGTGTGGCAACCTTGAACGTTTGTAAGCCTGTCTTATGTCAGAAAGTGAGTGTTGTTTCTTGTTACAGACATATACCATAAGTTTCAAGAAGCGATAGGAAGTCTCAGATCTTGATTTCTATTGATCAGCTAATGACAGAAATTATTATATGTCTAAGCAGTCTCGACTTTTCATGTGATGTCAGACAGGTGTACTTACATCCTTTTCCTTTTTGAACAAGCAGTCTAGATCTGAATCTTGCATCTTTTCTTCGGCAATCTATCTCTAAAGCTGTATATATAAAAGAAAAAAAACTTTTTTTTCTAGAGAATGTTTGTTAGGACCTGTTTGATTATAATACTAGTGATTTCCAGTCATTATTATTTAACATGGCCTTTTCCTGTATAAAGCATGTTTTCATGTGACCAGACATTTTTTGTGCTCTCAAACTATTCTATTTGAGAATAATTGATGTGGTACAATATATAACAATTTAGTATATATTATTTTGTGATATGCAAAAACAACTGGGTTTTTTTTTTTTTTTCCATCTTTAGAAGACTGTTAACCAGATATCTGTCATAACTTCAGTTTTGTTGAAAACACCAAAGACTTAGTTCTCCAATTGTCTTAAAAGTCTTCATCCTTTTTTATGCAGAATTCCTTATTTATCTAGAGAGCTCTCAGGTTGCTTCTATGGGGCAAGCAAAACACAAATTTCTGTCAGACTCACCTCTGCAAGGATTCAATCTCCTTATTTTGGGCCACAGTGCTGTCAGATATTTCTGATCCTTTTTATAATTGTTCTATGTCTGTAGTTCAGTTCTACAGATTTTAATCATCTGATTACCTTATAGCACGCTGAAAGTGATTATATGAAGGTTTTTTAGGTACAGAATGTCATCCAAATTACAAAAAAGGACAAAAGGACAATTTTGTGTTTTAAGGACAAAAACTAGTGTTGTGACCTGGTTATAGCACCTGACAAATCTTGCTGGCATCTCAAATACTAATCATCTATCATTCCCTACAGTTTCTCCCCATTTATTTATTGGTAGTACAAAATGTTCTATCCTTAATTTTTATATGCAGAATCCAAACAACTCCAACTGTGATGAATCAATCCTTTAACTCAACCATGCAGCCAAACCACACACATACCACATTGTTGCTTTCACCAACAATCTCTACTGAACTTTAGTCCAAACTTGCTAATTTTAGAAATACTGCTTGATGCGATGTTACCTCATTACTCAGTTACTCAGCAGTTGAAATTCTTGGGTACAAATAAGGTGTAGATACCCCCAGAGGCTGGGAAGACTTCAATTCTATCAGCAGTCCTCTTCTGTTCATCTTTTTTGGTTTGTAGTTCTTGGTTGTGTGTACAGTAATTTCGCGACCATAAGGCGCACCGGACTATAAGGTGCACCCCCCGGGAGTCAGCAAAATTCCCAACTTTGTAGATCATATAAGGCGCACCGGACTATAGGCTGCACTTTTTTTTTGCAGTGAGGCTCCGCCCCCAGCTCCCCCTGCGTGGTTGCTTACAGAGGCCCCGCCTCAACCGGGCAACCATGGGCCCCCGGGCACACCTCCACCCGCCAGGGGCGGTGCTGCGAGCCACTGGTTCCACCTGGACCCGGGAGGGGCGGCGCCGCAGGCCCCCTGGCCCTCCTTCACCCGGCAGCCATGGGCCCCCAGGCCTGCCTCCACCCAGCTGCCATGGCACTGCCGGCTCCCCCCACGGCTCACAGCTCACACTTCTGGGGTGGCAAACGTCGCAACTTTGTACATCATATAAGGTGCACCGGATTATAAGGCGCACTTCCAGGTTCGGGGGAAAATTTTAGTCAAAAGGGTGCGCCTTATAGATGAAATTACTGTAATGTTTTGCACATTTAAGAATGTACATGTCAGCAGCTTACCATGAATATATTCGATAACCAGAGGAATCGTGAAAGGAATACAATTTTTAAACAGCATATCTGGAATGCTATCTTGATTTTAGAACTTGGGCCTCACCAGCAAGGTATTCCTCAGAAGACAATAAAATAAAACATGTTTTGGGAGAATCAGAGATGAGGGTAATTCTGTTCATGTCTTTAAATGAACTGATTCACAGTATGCTGTAGGATTTGGAGGGGAAGCAAAAGGCATTCATAGTAAACAGGTCAATTGTAATGAAATGCTGAGAAATAAAATGTCGGCGTGAATAAGAAGCACAGTTCTTCATCCCTCAAAATAAAAGCTGCATAATGAAATCCAATTATTTATGCTAGGATGAGAAGATAGGATTAAATTTCTGATTGGTACCAGAAAAGCAAAATCATAGTGATTAGACTAATATTTTCAATATTAAAATCTGATTGTTATTCTCTGATAACATTAGCATTCTCATATGCTTAGCAATGCTTCAGTAAGGTTAATTTTCTAGCATAAGACTACCCTATATATCAGCTCTCCAAAGCTGTAACAGATTAATTATATTTTAGTCATGCAGTACTCCATACTTGTGTGGTCTAATAAAACACATCTTCACTGCTAATCCAGACAGGTAATTAATGATAATATTGACACAATAAAATAAGTTATTCTTTGAACTGTATACACAAGAAGGGGTTGCACATAGAGGATGGAGGCAACAACTGGTTAATGGACAGCTGCCACTGATGGATTGGCTGAGGCAGTGATGGTGCCTCTGACAGAGGGCAGCTCTCGACTCACGAAGTAAGAGCAAGGCTGCTGCACTCTAGATTTTAGAAATGGAAAAAATTGAGTCTTCAGCATATAGAAAGGCAATGGGGTTGTCAGCTGTCTGATGCTAAATACTGGGAGTCTTATGTTTCTTGGTGAGTTAGATCAGGGTTTGCAAAGCTGTGTATTTGATGCTGTATCCTGTCAGGAGCTAACTAATTACTTGCTACGAGGATCTGCTATGGGGATGGATCACCTCTGACTCTTCAGCTGTTAGTGCTGTGAATCTCTTCTGAAATAGCAGACTATGCTGGGATCTCTACTAAATACCTGACTTTCTTCTACCAGTAACATTGATCACTTGATTGGTCAGACTAGGCATGCTATTTTTATAAGCCAGCTGTGCCCAAGTGGCCAAGAAAGCCAGTGGCATCCTGGCCTGTATCAGCAATAGTGTGGCCAGTAGGACCAGGGTAGTGATTGTCACCCTGAACTCAGCAATGGTGAGGCCACACCTCAATTCCTGTGCCCAGCTCTGGGCATCTCACTACAAGAATAACCTTGAAGGGCTGGAGTATGTCCAGAGAAGGACAAGGGAGGTGAAGGGTCTGGAGCACAAGTCCTGTGAGGAACAACTGAGGGTGCTGGGGCTGTTTAGCCTGGAAAAAAGGAAGCTCGGGGGAGACCTTTTTGCTCTCTACAACTGCCTGAAAGGGGTCAGCATCTTTTCCCCAGGTAACAAGTGGCAGGACAAGAGGAAAATGGTCTCAAATTGTGCCAGGAGAGGTTCAGACTGGATATTAGGATAAATTTCATTTGAAAGGGTGGTCAAGCATCCAAACAGGTTACCCAGGGGAGTGTTTGAGCCACTGTCTTTGGAGGTGCTTGAAAGATGTGTAGATATTGCACTTAGGGCCATTGTTTAATGGTGGTCTTGGCAGTGCTGGGTTCACACTTTAACTGTGATCTTGGAGTTTTTTTCCAAGTTAAACATTTCTGTGTTTCTATCATTCTTATTATTCTTTTGTTGCCTTTTCGTCTTATCCGTAAGCTGCATTATTGTGCACTTTGTGTGGCAGTGACTAATGCTTGCTGGTGCTTCTAGATCTGAGTCTCAGTGAAACTCTACCTATAGATTCATGGTTTTTGCATACATTTTGCTTCCTTTCTCTGCTTTTAGAATATGTTGAAGGGTAGAAATGTATAACAAGGTTGATATTTAGAAAAGTAAGTGTAATCTCTGCTTCCCTTAGCAAAGCTCTTAAACATGATGCACTCTCTTGGACAGAGTTCTCCAATCTGGCTCTAATCTATCAAAGGGCAGAAGGCCACATATCTTTATACTCATTCTTTTTGAGAAATACCACGTAAATTCCAGTATTTTGTATGAGACCATGGGCAGTGGATTATTGCAGTAAAAAAATCTGCTTCAGGTTTTGTTTAAGAATAATTGGATTATTTATGTATTATTTGCTAGGTGACATATCATTCTCTGTGTCTAGCACCTCTCCAGTTCTCCTGCACAGATAATGAAAATATTTCTTCTTTCTCTGCATTTCCTAAGTTTCAGAGTTTCAGTTCAGAGTTTCAGGAAAACAAAAGCTGGAGGACCAAGAAACTTGTAAATGAGTTTAGCTTCTCATCAGTAATGTATTCCGCAGGGTGTTAGTATTTTCTTTTCTAGTCGTAAAGATTCTGTTGCTATTCCTCTGTTTAAGCTGGGTTTTTTTCCTGAATTCATAGGCTTCCCTTTTTCCTTGCAGGGTTCTTTCTGTTGTTTTATTGTCTAGATTTTTCTCTGTGTGTCTTTTACATTGTATTTTAAACTCCTAAAGTAAATGGTTGCCATTTTGTACTGTTTCCAACTGTTTTAAACCTTTCTGTTCTCAGGAGGAATTCACTGCAGTGCTCTGGTCTCTATGCTTTCCACAGCCAGTGTAAGACAATATTCCCAGTGACTCTGCTTGTAGGCAGTGTGAAATGAGAAACTGGCAAGTAGTGCTCTGTTGGGACACAGTTATTACACTTTGGATCCCAGATGATTAATGAGATTTGGGTCTAGAAATGAATATTATAATAATCTGATCTCTGTTGTATACTTGTATGCAGTATACCTGTGGTTTTTAGCAGTCATGCTCTCAGCAGCACTGGTGTAGCTAGGATACATTTCCTCTCCCCCTGCACTGAAAATGTCAGCTTCAGACTAAGAGACTTGTTGTGTAACCAGACCTCTACAGAAGAGAGCAAAATTTATCTGAAGAGTTAATCTCTGACTGTGTGTTCTCGTTATCATCCAGAGCAGTGATTAATTTTTCTAAGAGTTTAGAGAGAGAATAATGCCAGTATGATTTCTAGTAGCTGTGTAATTAATATGGTGACATATTACATTTTTTGACTGCATAACTTTGTACACTCTTGTTTAAAGTTCTTGTGTAGCTGGCATTTTTTCTATGTGATTGTTTAATTTCAGCCTATTGATTTCTCTAAGAAAAGTTTTCCTGTCTGAAAATCGGGAGCGGACAATGTTTATCTTCTTGTGTTAAACCCATGTTGCATAAATTTTTTTATATCTGGCTGCTCTGACTTTTGTAATGCTGAAATCTCTGCAGGATTTCTAAAGCTCTCATCATTTTTTTCCTCTTGTCTTTAAAGCTACCAAGAGATAAAACAGAGAATAATTGCTGTCATAATTACTGAAATTGTTTACACAGCTATATTATTTGTCAAATTTCATTCTGCTTAAAAATCGTTCTTTATAGATCCAATTCACCAAGCATCAATAAAGAATAAGGACAATTAAAATTGAATTTTAATGCAAATGTGGCCTTTTCCCTGTTCTGCATGAACACACATTTATCAGGCTCATAAACCCTCCTGTTGACAGCATACCATTGAAATAACCAAGACACAGCCCTACTGTTATTGTTTCATGAGCCTTTGATATCAAGATTCATTTCCCACCAGAAAAAGATTGCAAAAGGTCAATAACATGTCAAAGAAGTCTGTTCCAAAACAGCTTGGGGACATATTTGCCTAAATTTGCAAAGTATGCAACATTGATGGGCTAGATCTGTGCAGTGACTTGTTTGAACGTGAAGCATATAACATAAAAGTGATCCAATCCTTTATTCACATATTCCATTATCACTGAAAAGTTGTGATTATGGAATCACAAAGTGGTTGGGGTTGGAAGGGACCTCTCAAGACACCTCATTAAGTGCTGTGTCTGAGCCTTAATACTTGTATTACTTTTATAAATTAATTAAATCTATACCAACCCCTTTAAAAAGGACCGAATGAAAATTAAGTTGTCTGGGATTTTTAGGACTACACTTTTAGATAAGATTCTTTGCAACCAAACAAATTTTTGGATCAACTCCACTGACTAAGAATATTAAAATATATTTTAAAATTCTGTAATGGGGAAATGTAGTTGTTCAAATTTTAAACCACACTGTGTAGACTTAAAAGCTGAATGTTTATTTATGTACATTAGGTACGCTAAAGTGAGGCCTCTGAAAGACAAATTATGACTTACAAAACTCATTCAATCTCAGGAAAATTCAGTCATATTCTCACAATGAGATGTAATAATAACTTCTGTGAATTCTAAAATCATAAGTGGCATTTAATGGATTGATGTGTTATATGAGTAGCAAAATTTTGACAAGTATCAGTCTTGCTGGGAGCAAACAATTCTTAAATGTGCAGGGAGAGTAAAGGTTAGAATGAGCAGGACAGTTTGTGACTGAGCACGTGTTGAGCTCCCAGAACAAGCCTCCAGCTCTAGGTCAGAAACACACGCTATGCAAGTTAAGGCAGGATTAATAAGAAATTGAATGATACTTTAACCTTTCTAAAGTATGGATTTATTTTTAAAAAGCTTTACTCCTTCATGAAAATTATTTCACGCTTTTTCCTTTTCTCTGTTATCAGGTAGAGGCTGGTAGTGATCATTAGCGACCTCCGACAATTCAGTACTAAAATACAGTACCATAACAGTGATTTTAGAGATTTCATTGTCAGGAACTTAGACTACATCCAGCAGCCAGATTCAGAGAGGAATTAAATGGTCTCCCATACTTAGAGCTAAACTTGCTCACTACATACAACATTGGATTAGGATTTTGTAATTGTAGTTAAACTTTGTGGTTAAAAGCAAGAAAAACTTGACATCATGTGCATTTTCTTACATTTAATGAACATTTCTTATTGTGTTCTTTCTACACAGTTAAATGTAGGCGTGTTTTGGTTAGGAGAACAAACATCTGAGTTGGTCATACATAGATATGATGTGTGATCCTCCTAGCAATAACAATAACCATGTGAAAAAATATTAGCCTCATTCCAGCAATGACACTGCTTAATAGATTTTCAATGCAAGCATCATCATCATATTTTTACAGAAAATGTTGAACTATTGTAATCTGAAATTGTGTCTGTGTTGACCTGTTTGCCCACAAGATGTCGGTGCTAAAGCAGTAAGACTTGAGCTGTGCAACCTGCACTTATTACATGTGAGCCCCATAGTTTATTTTGGAAGGGCAGAGCTCATTCTGAATGCAGAATGCACAATTCTGAATGCATGCACAATCATGATTGTCAACATTTTTCTGGTAAAATAAAATCTACCTTTTTCAGTTGTTTCATAAAGTCGTTATTGCTGCTGATAGAGTGAATGTGTTGACATTTGGGAATTACACACATGGACTCATTTATTTTTTTCTATACCTAAACAACAAAATTATTTCCTTACTTTTAGAGAGAACTTGTACAATTTCCCTTTACTTTTGACAGTTTTTTTCATTTAGAATAGAAATTCCTCAGATTAACTTCGTATTTTGTTCCTCTTTTGCTTCTTAAACCTTTGTTTAGGGTTAATAGCGCTAAATTCTACTGCTGAGAAAATATGATGGAGGATAAAGGGATTATTTGATCGCACAAGATGAAAAGCATTTGTCAGTTCCGAAGTCTTCTATGTGTTTTGAACACCAAAATGTCACCCTGTTACAACATGATCTGTGATTTAGCCTATTGGGAAGAAAAATCTGGGACTTTATTACATAGCTGTTGGAGCAGTGGATTTTTCAATAGATTCCAGTGGATTTGAATGGGATTTTTGTAATGAATCCACCTCTGTTAGGGAAGGTAACCTAAAAAAAACCCCAAGCATTTAGGTCAGGCCAATTTTACTTTTTACATCCAAACCCCCTCCAAAAAACCCACAATGTAAGGATACACAAGGAAAGTGATGTAGGAAGAAGGTTGTTTTCTTTTTTTCAGTAGGTACACAGACAATAAAAATATTTGACAGTTAAAAAAACAGCGTCAGGAAAAAATTCACATGGTTAACTTCAGTTAGGTTTCATGGAGACCATGGAGGCTGAAATGGCTGGGTGTGTTGCTTGGTAGTGGTAAAGGGATCATTATTGGCAGGTTAGAATATTTTATGGAGACAGCCCGTGATGTCCTGATAAAGACATGTAAACTCTTCATGTTAGTTTCATACTATTTCATACTAACTTTCACTGATGATGTGCGGCAAAATTTGCTTGATGCTTTTTTTGTAGGCTTTCATAAAGATGCCAAATGGAATTGCTAATGCATCTTTGTTTTTCAGTAATATAAATGAAAAAACTAGCTATATAAATATTGCCAGTTGTAGTTATTGTTCCGAGAGTCTTATTCATTTGCATCCTCCTGAATCCCAGTTACTAAACTAATAGATTTGCTACCAGGGGACATTAATTAGGGGTGGCACTACTTTAGTGCTGTACACATTCCTATTCAGTCATCTTTATTGTAACTTGATTACTTTTCATTTGATTCTAAAAACTGCATTATAGCAAATTACCATAGCTTAGCTTCTGACATCATTTTCTCAAAAATTAAAATACTTGTTATCGGTATGCTTGGGTTAATTTAAATCCTTAATCATGCTGGATTTCATTATTCTCTGAAGGAATGCTTCAGGAATCACTAACAGCCCAGGACTGCTGGGCTGTCATCATTAAATGGGGGTTACCTGTGCTTCGAATAATGTAGAAATAACTGCATTATTATGTTGGGGGAACCAGATTTTTTTTTTTTTAATTATGGAAAATATTTTTAAATGGATTTTACTTAGTTTGCAAGTTTCTCCTTAGTTGCTTACTTGGCATAGGAATAATTGCTGTAATGTGTAATGATTTGATTATTTATACACCTTAATTTGATCAGCTCTGAGCTGGACACAGCATTGATTTTTACTTATTGTACTGATAGCAAAGATAGAGGCATATAACACTTTCCAGTGAATGCATTCCGTATCTGTTGAAGTTTTTACACTTCATAAAACCTTTAGTAGGTAGAATTTTACTTCAGGCTGTGACAGTAACTTAGTTGCTAACAGAAGTGTTACAGACCAGCCCAGAGTCTGGTGGATGTCCCCGTGCTGCTGCACAGCACAAACCAATGGGACCTTTCTGAACCCCACTGCCTTTCACAGTCAGTTTCAGCCAGGTCCACTTGGAACATTTTAGGGCAGATTATTATTGCTTGCAGAGTGATTAGTTCTACAGGTGGTTTATCCTATGCATAACTTGACAGCTAAGTCATTTTCTCTAAGGTAAATCATAGTTCTGAGCTCTTTGCCTGGATCATTGTCTAGACATCTTTATGTTCTTTTCACAGTGTCCTGAGGCAGGCAAGCACCCTAGCCCTCTTATAAGCATGGTGAGCATACTCCTGAAATGTAATGAAATTAACTTTAATTCAGTTTTAATTTTTTTCAGACCATAGTGGTTAGTTTTATCTGCCCTGGCTCTATAAATTTTTCTCCTATATTTAGACTACAAACATTTCTATTCAATGCAGGTGGAAAATCTGGCAGTTTGCAGAGTAATGCAAAATGCCATACCCATCTGCTAATCACAGAAAAATATGAGCCACAACTCACCAAATATCAACTCATTTTCTACATTTTAATGCTGTGGAAGCTTCTTCAATACTGTTTAAAATGAAGCAGGCATGCACTTTTAAAGAAAAAGCTCCCTGTCATCCCATTTGACCATGGTTTGGCTCACTTAATGAACTGTTTCTATTCTGAATCATTTTACATTTGCAGCCTGGCTCTCTGCAAAGCCATCACAGACTCAAAGAATGGTGGAGGTTGGGAGGGACCTCTGGAGATCATCTTGTCCAAAATGAGGCAGGTACAAGTAGAATAAGTTGCCCAAGACTGTCAGACAGTTTTGAAATAGCTCCAAAGCTGGTGACTCCAAATAGCTAATCAGTGTGAGGTAAAACTGGAGAACAGAAGGTGGCAAAATAGATAGAAGTATATAAAGGAAAAAGTTTCAATAAGTAACCAGTTCTATGGCAAAAGTAGTCTCGTAATTATGAAGTGAAATTGGAGTCCTACATTTATTTCATTAATGAAGATTCTAATTAACACTGGTCCCAGTTTGCGCCTGGAGAGACATCCCTTATCATTGGTGTCCATTATGACTCTGTTGAGCACTACTCTGTGGATGCAACTGTCCAACCAACTCCTTATCCATCTAACATCCCACCCATCAAATTCTTCTCTCTCAGATTTAGAGAGAAGGATGGTAGAGGCTACAGATGGCTTTACAGAAGTTCATATCAATGCCATCTGCAGCCCTTCCCATGTGCACTGATGGAGTCACACCAACCCAGAAGGCCACTAAGTTGGTCAGGCAGACTTGCCCTTGGTGTAGCCATCCGGGCTGTCTCAAATCAACTCATCTTCGAGATGAGCAAAATTATTTTTCAGATCATAGTCAGCTATAATGGGTTATTTGATAATGTTTTATGCATCATTTCAACAATTCTTTTTCTCTGTCATAACAGTTTTCAGACACCTGATGTCTGATTAGAAGAATTATAATTTTATTTTTCCTTACAGTAAAATTAAAAATAATTTTTTACTACTCACAATTTTGATAACTTCTGTGTACTTGAGCAATAGTTTTCAGACATTCTGGTCATGAAGTGGTTCTGAATTTCAATTTAGACCAGTGAGCTTTTCTATTTGAAAGATGTATCCATGGTGTGGTAAAGAATTAAACTATTTTGTAGACAAAATTTTAATATGTTTCGGTTTATTTTTGAAAGATGGATAAGAACATCCTCTGATGCTCTAATTTCTATTCTGATTTCAGCAGAGGGAGGCCAAGGAGTAGAACTATGACTATTCTCTTAAGTGTTTAGCAAAGCAGTCTCTCACCTGTAATATGGGATTATGTGCTATACATATATAGGCATTAAGGCCCTTGCCAGAAGCAATGGGAGCTAAGAAGGAAATTCATACCCAGACATCAGAAGCTTTTGGTTAATGGGGCTCTGAACAAAGATCATCTCTCACTTTTCTTTAAGCTTTGATGCAGTCATAATGTTCTTGAGGTTTTCTTTCATACTACTTTTCATGTCTTCAATTTAGATAAAGGCATAATTTGGAAAGAAATAATTTGAAAGTAATTTTCTTTTAGCAATATTATTCTCACTCATTTTTATGTACTCTTTGTAGTTTTCTGTCCTCTGTTAATTTTTTTTCCACAAAACCAGTAAAGCATGCAGTAAATCTTTAATTGTTCTCTCTTCTTTCTCATTTTTTTTTTCTGAAAAATCACAGAATTTTAGAGTTCTCTGTTTTATTGTTTTTTTCGTTCTTCTGCTTGCTATCTAAAACACGGATAATGATGGATCTTTCTCCACAACAGGTTTTCAGTACCTATTGAATTGAGTCTTCCATTTTTTGATGTTCATGGTATCATCTTTCTGCCAGATGTGATACAATCCTTAGGAGCAGATATGCTCATAGATTCCTGAATCAGAAAATTGTGCTGATGTATGACCAATGTGTTCAGTGGTAAAAGAAATGCTCTCTATATATTCTAATAGCAGAATCACCCCCAATTTCTGTGACTAATGGAACAGTTTATGTAATTTCTGTGATGTCATGGTATTTGTCCCTTGATGCCAAAGGGCGATGCTTTCTCTTCCTTCAAATTTCTTCTGTAAGATAGCAGTATGTTCTTTAAGCACTGATGCCCCAAGGTGGAACTTCCATCTCCTATCACTGTTTCTGTTGGGTGGAAATTGAGTTGTTAGGTTTGGTTTGACCCATCTATGTCAACAAATGATATTCTAATCCTCTTAGTCAGAGATCTGCAAAACATTGGGTAAACCCCATATGCAAAATATTATTTCCAATTTTTCTCTTTTATGAAAAAATCTCTCTGCTGTTTTCTGAGGCCTGTGAAGAACATAAATGCTGTTTATTACTGTGTCCTCTTTGGCTTTTTTTTTTATTATTTTTATATTTTTTGTAGGCTGCACTTTTTAGCATGTCTTTTAAACACATTGATCCTATGAGAAAAAAATTCCCCTTAAACTTTTGAAGAATGAGAACTGAATAGGATTTAGATTTCACTTTGCCTTCATTTGTTTGAACAAAAGTATGTGCAAAAGTTGATGTACACTATTTCTAAAAAGTATGTTGAGATTATAGTCTGCAGTGGTCATTTAATGTAAAGCTGCTTATGTGTTTCAGGGAAGTTTATCAAAGTAACTTTAGCTGCCCCTTAACTTTGTATCTGAATGAAAGAATCTTCAATATAGATTTTAAAGGATATATTGCACTGAGACAAAAATCTATGATCTGGTCTTCTGAGGGGTACTGTGTCAAATTCTTTTAATCTTAAGCAGTAGTCTTAAAATAACCATATGGGCTACAATTCTGAGTAAAATGGGGGAAGCATTGTCAGCATTGTAAACTTAATAAGGTGGGTGATGTGGATCAATTTGTTCTGTCCTTGACTTTCTGCTTCTATTAGAATTCTGAAAGATCATTAGTCACCTCTGGGATGTATTTGATTAATAGGCTTGGTTAAACAAAAGAGGTGAGGTCAAGCGTGATCTGAAATTATGAAAAATGTGTATCCCAGTGGGCTTTCCACTTTCCAAATTACAAATGAGGGAAAGTGCCTTTTCTCTTTTGATTTAGAATAATTTAATTGGCTTTTATCATAATGATAGCCTGCAAGAGCTTAGTCTTGTCTATTTAATGCTACACTGCGCTCTTTAAAAGTAGTATGTTAAAGTTTGTACCAATAGTATCCGGGTTAAGGAATCATAAACTTAAATGACAGTTCTAGGAATATAGTGTACGACACAGGTTCTTTAACCTAGGAAAAGACAGGAAAGTGCATGTCTTTCTGATGGTCTTTTTTTGCTCTGGAGATGATGGTGTAGACTTTGTTTTGTGTTTTGTAGACTTTATTTTGTATTTGCATAATTTCAGCCAGAAAATAATCCAGTTGATTCACATTCCATTATCTAAGTGCATGCCTTTATTGTGTGCCAGAGAAGAAGCTATGGGCTGGTTTTTACAAATGGTGATGTGAGTGGTTTACAAAGAGTGGAAATAAAAACATATTTTAACTGTTAACAATCTCCATGTTTTTCTACTCCCCTTGCTCTTCTTTTTCAAAATTTATCAAACAGCTCATTCATTTCAAGCAATGATGCAAAGTAGAAATTACATAGACATATGTAACAATATAGGTTGCTTATCAGTGGCTCTTTTTTTTTCTGTTGCTCTTATTTTCCTCTTCAGGTCCATTGGTTTGTGCAGATCAAGTGTGTTTTATGGCTTAAAGATGCTGTTTCTGTCTACTTAGTTCCCATGAAATGAAAGCAATGAGTTTCATTGTCTTTATTTCTGTGCAATTCACAATTAGTTTTATGATCTATATAGAGCATGTCTGTGTCTCATAAATCCAATCCATAACTCTCACTTTTCTGATGGTGGCAGTGAGTCCCTGGAGATAGAATATGACTTAATTTTCTTATTAAAACTTCCTTTTCATCTTCTAAATTACTGCTGTCCTAAAAAAGCTGCCAACACATGTAGCAGGTTTGCAGTAGCCAGATCTTAATCTGGAACTTTGGTATCATTTTCTTTAAATAATAACAAGTCATTTTCTGCTTATTATGCTCCAAAGGCATGTTTTTGTCTTGTAAAAGACCCAGTTTTGCTTTTTTAATGCAATTTTTGTTTACAAAATTTTGAGTTGCATCAAACGCTTTACCTGTAAAGTTTAAGTTAGTTTTCATCTTTTCAGAGCTTGTATTACTCAATCAGCATGTGCTTGTTTGTATCTTCAAGATCTGTACTAAATTCTTTAATAAAAATAACTTATTACTGAGTTAATTTTTCTGCATTTGTCTTGGTTGCCCCCAAACAAATTAGTTTATTTTTCATTAACAAACAAAATTCAATGTAATTATATATGTTTACCACAACTGTTTCTATTATTGATATACTTCACAAAATCTTCCATTTCCAACTCCAGCTGCTGCTTATGAAACAAAAGCAGTAATATATTTTCTCTTAAACATAGTCACATCAGTGTAGAAGATGTGCAAGAAACTATTTGAAGCTGAGTGTAGGGATTTTGTTCAGTCAATGCAGGATTTCCCAGAGTTGTTCAGTTATTATGGACATATTGACAAAGACTGTGGATGTATTATGGACACTGACATGTGCAGACATTGAGTTATTGTGCAGTCAGATTTACAAAAACAGAATGTAGATTGAGTGCCTCCAAAGGGAAAACCCTAGATATAATCATGAGCAGCCATCAGGTCTTAATCGAATGGATATGAGAAATCTTTTTTTTGCAGCTGAATTGTATTACTGACTTACATTTAGATACTAATAATTTAGTATCTAAATTACTATAAACTTAAGTCACCATGACTTCTAGTATTTTTCTTGGAATGCAGGGAGAATCAGATGGGGCAAAACGGCCATTTTCCCACTACCACCTCAGAGAAAAGAGCATTTAAATTTATTTCTGGGAGAATAATATTACAGGAGAAAAAATTATAGGTTTTTCATTGACACTTTTAAAAAATATATTTTTCAAATATATATAACACTGGTTTTCAGACTTTTGCTGCAGCAGATTGGTGATGGTTCATTGGCCCAAGTACTGCCCAAACTCCTCTTACAGATTCTTCTGGGATTCTTCATGGCTAGCCATTCGCTTTATCATCAACAAACTAATGTCACCGTGCATTTTACCCTTGGTTTTCAGGTTATTTTTTAATATATGGAATGGTATACGTTCTAGGATTCACAAATTGGAAAACTTCACTGGCAATCTCCTGTAAGAAATAAGGTTGTTTTTTCTCCTCAACAGGATGTATTTCAGTCACAGCATGTTTATATATGTCAGGTTTTTCATATTAGATTGTGGCTTACTAAATTCCTCAAAAATAATGTGGAAGTCCAAGTGGGCTCTATTAGCTCAGTGCAAAGAAGTCTGAAATTTTGGCAGGGCAGTATTTCCTTTTGCTGGAGTCATGCTTACTTTTTCTGTAATTATCCTGCTGAAGTGTCCTTCAGCTGTACATTCTCATAATTTGTTACTGAAGCCTGTAATTCCCAAGGTGTTCTTTGAAGTCTTCTCTGCAAATTTGTAGCTGAATAAGTGAGTCTGAAGATGGACAGAGTTTTAAAGCCTTTGTTTTCCACAAGGTAGGCAGCTTTCATAGCTTTCCTTACAAGCAGAACTAATAGTGTACTTGTGCTGGTCTGAGGCTTTAGTGGGGCAAAAAATAGGTCTTTTCAATAAAACAAAACTGTATAAATCCTTGAACACCTCCTTTTAGGATGACCTATGTGCACGCATTTATTAGCCTTGCTGCAGGCTCTATGGGTGATTGTATACACACACACTCATATATAAAAGTATACATGTATATTACATAATTGTATGTGGAGTATAAGTGTATATTATATTATATAGTATATAACCAAACCTACATAAAGGGATATATTTGTGGCTGTGCATTTACATTTGAATGTGCATGCTTTTTTAAACTTATAGGACAGTAAGTTTTTCTTGCCATGTAATAGACCAAAAAAGCAATTTTTTTATTATGATGGGTTTTTGAATGTTGACCCATGCAAGTATAAAGGCTAAATCTGAGACCTTCTGAGACCCTGAAAATTAGGGACCACAGAAAAAAAAATCTGCCACACCAGAGAGCTAAATTTGGTTTAATGTCTTACTTGTTCCATTTCTTCCTATGTGTCTTTTCCCCTTACTGCTGATATGGAATGCAGTGCCTCTGACTGCCAAATTCTTTTTATCACTTTATTGCCAAGTGAAGGTCAAGTCACAGATAGAGAATTACCATAATAATTCTTTGTAGTACCTAATTAGAAAGCACATTGCTTCTATTATCCACACGTTCATCATCTACTTCATGCAAACTGCAACAGCTCTCTCTACTCCATTTTTGGATGTTATATAATAATAATGCTAATCTAATACTGTAAAAATAAGGAAACGACTACCTATATCTATACAGAGAGACATAGATAAATATAACTTTGAAAGCCTTTAAGCAACTTTTAATGCCACAGCACAGAGTTTCTGTTTCTTTTTTTCCCTTAATCCCTATCCTGTAATTACAGGAAGATTTGTAGGAATTGTGAAACACTTTTTTTTCTTTATTTTAAAGGAAACAGTATGGAGTAACTGCTATTGTAAGTGCTATCCATGTCAAACTGATAAAATTTGTTTTTAAAGAGATTTTAATTCATATCCCCATGCATTCTTTTTCTCATAACAATCTACCGTCTTTGCAGACACATTTCTTTCACTTTTTACTATCCATAGATTAACTTTGGAGAAAATATGAAATGAGAGAGGGGGAAAAAAACAGGGGCAAAAATAATGGGGTCAGAGGAAAAAGTCATCATTGATTTCCTTTATATTTCTAAAATACCAAATTCCTTCTAGTTTTAGGGTATTCATCAAAATCTTTCTGTAGTATCAAATAAGGAAATTAATTGAACTAAACTGAGAAATCTCACAGTGTTCAGCTGCTGCATATAAGTTCAAAAATTTGGACATACATATGAAGCCACAGGATTTCAGGTATAGCAAAAATGCAGAGGATCATACACTTTACTTTTCTAAGCCCATCTGAATTATCTGTGATCAAAAATAATAACTGTTTTAAAAATAGATTATTTGAAATTATAGAGGAGAAATACTGTCAAGTCCTGTAAGACATTCCTTTAGTCCATTTTTAGAATGATTGAGAGAGGAATTATTTCTGGCCATTAAGTACAGTAATTTCACGACTGTAAGGCGCACCCTTTTGACTAAAATTTTCCCTCGAACCCAGAAGCGCGCCTTATAATCCAGTGCGCCTTATCTGATGTACAAAGTTGCGAAATTTGCCAAACCGGAAGTGTGAGCTGTGAGCCATGGGGGGAGCCGGCAGTGCCATGGCAGCCGGCTGGAGGCGGGCCAGGGGGCCCATGGCTGCCGGGTGAAGGCGGGCCAGGGGGTCCGCGGCACCCCCCTTCCCGGGTCCAGGCAGTCCTGGGGTCCCATGGCTGCCGGGTGAAGGCGGGCCCGGTGGCTCACAGCACCGCCCCTGGCGGGTGTAGTCGGGCCTGGGGGCCAATGGCTGCCAGGTTGAGGTGGGCCCTCGGCCAGCAACCGCGTGGGGGGAGCTGGGGGCGGAGCCTCACTGCAAAAAAAAAAGTGCGCCTTACAGTCCGGTGTGCCTTATATGATCTACAAAGTTGCTAATTTTGCTGACTCCCGGGGGGTGCGCCTTATAGTCCAGTGCACCTTATGGTTGTGAAATTACTGTAATCATTTTACACACTGAAATGTGAGATATGATCATTATTATTAAAATAGTTTTCACAGCTACAAATGTAGGTGGAAGTTAAAATACTGCTGCGCAGTTCTTCCAGTCTAGGAATAAACAGCTTCTCCACTGCTCTCCCTGAAGTCAAATGCTGGCTTAAAACCTCTTGTTTAGTCTGGGCTGTCCATCAGATGGTGCTTTGTTCCTAAATTGGCTCCTGACTACATTTACATGGAAAATTGTTTCCAGGTGGTTGCAGGGATAGGTGCTTTCCTTGACATCATATAAATTAAGCTAATGGATTGCATGTGTCTCCTCTGAGCCTGAATATAAAGGCATGTTTCCATGTCATTATGTTAAAAATTTATTTTAAGGTTTTTATTCCTCGACATGGATGCAGGTACTTTTTAATGTACAAAGTCCTCGTACTACAGGTAAAGCCTGTGCAGCTTTATGGCCATTCCACTTGTAATTTAAAACTGATAATTGAAGTGCTACAATTTAGAGTAAAAAAATTAAATTTTACACTTCAAGTGGATTAAGGCTCAATTTTAATAAGAATATAATTTTTAAGATAAAACTGTGTGACATTTCTGCTGTGTAAGGTAGTATGATCATATATTGTTTAAAAAATTCTGATTTGATGCTTGTGCTTAAAGATGTTTTTATTGACTTAAATCAGTCTCTAAGAGTCTTAAAGGTGTTGCAGTCTGCAAACAAAGCAGTTAACTTTGGATGTTGTTTCTGGCCTTTTCACTTAGCCTAGAAATATAATTAGGAATTTCCCCCCTGCTGGTGTACAACTTCAATGGGAAATCATATACGTAAAATTTTTTGGTTTATATATTAATATGAAACTTTTTTAAGATCTTTAGAGAATCTTGTATACACAGAAGAAATCTGTATTTCTATCCATTTGTAAAAAGAAAGGGGACAGACACAGAAAAATGGAAAATTAAAGACAATTAGCATAGAGTCTTACTCTGTAAACCATTGTTAAAAATAGAAATTTAAATTGTAGCTGTTTGTGGTTTTCTGCATAGTTAGCTTGTACTAGAGCATACCACAAATGATTACTGCTCTTCTTAAGCTCACAAAACTTCTGTAGTCTGACATCATTAATTAAATCTCCCTTCATGGTAATGGTTGCTTTTAAAATTATCTGACCATATAGGGTTATAATGTTATTAGAGCAGTAACTCAACTAGCGATAATTTAAATATTAAAAAATGTAACATTTTTAATTGAAATACTAATAATTGCACCACTTTTAATTTTATAAGTTCTAGTGAATTTCTTGCTCTGATGTGTCTAAGCTTATAAAGAAAAGACTGTTGGGTCCATTTTTTTTTGTTTGTTTTGAAACCTAAATTGCTTCCTTTCCTAAATAGACTAGAATAGTGTGAAATATATTGGCAATAATATATAAAAAGAGTATGCCATATTTCTTGTACAGTTATGTCTTCAACAGTGTATTCTGTGGCACATTTATGAAGGATTCCACAATAAGAACGAAGGGTATGGACAGTGTATCTTTAGGAGAATATGTTTATAGGACCTCAGTCAGTGGGTTTGAAGTTTGATTAGATTTGTATTAAAAGATGCTTACAGCTCACTCACTTCTTTAAGGTGCTGTCATGTTTCTCTGGAATTTTTCCTCCAATGCCTGATGGCTGTGAAACTGAACTTGTAGTCTTGGAATAGAAAAATGCATCAGATTCAGTCCTCTAAAAGTCAAAGATATTCTTCATAAAACATGTCAAATTACTTTCAAAAGAGAATTTTTATACACGATGTATTAATTAAGAGAGAAGTTTCAGTCATTAGAAGAGAGCTTATTTAATAACTGCAGTTTAACATTTCTTGTGAGGTGAACCCATGACTGATATTGAGACCTCATTCCAAAGGTTTTGCAGAAATACTGGCATGTTTCTGTCAGTGTAGCGTTCTGGTTTAGAACTTGCACAACCTCGTCATCTTAACTGTAGGTATAGTAATTATGAGTTTTTTCCTGGCTGAGTATGTGCCTGTTGAGTACACATTGATAAGAAAAAGGTAGGGGTTCAGAGTAACGTTTCACAGTATAATTTTATTAAGAATGGATGGGATGTATGCTTTTTGCAATGAAATATTCAGAATGGTTCTGAGCAGTTTCAAGCTGACCCTGTCTTTGTGTTTTATCATGCTGATTCACTACTCAGTGCTGATATTTATTTTATAGAAAATGGAAAACTCTTCAATAAAGCATCTTTAGTTTATAAAACAGCAACAAGCAATTATAAACCCCTTTTTATTCCTTTTACCGAGTTCATTAGATTGCAACTAAACACCTTAGAGGAAATGGTGTGAATTTCCATATGCTTAATCCCCTTTTGTAATTTTACATCTGAAGTTATTAGTGAAAAAGTGCAAGAATATAGTACAGCTACTAAAGATGTCGCCTGTGATGTCGGGAGCACTTATCTAAGTAGGGAGCACTTAGAGTTGTTACTCCTGATTGAACCAGTTGAGAGCAGTTGGGTCGCTGAATGGCAGGTCCCCTTTTTGAACCAAGCACAAGTTGTTCTTAATGCTACAAGAAAACTGCCTGAAGAGATCTTTTTTTCTTTTTCTTTAAAATCTTTCTCATTTTAGCCTGCTACTCACATGTGATTAAGTTTTGATTTATGACTTAAGACTGTACTATTATATATCATAAGAGCACATCTATATACAGCTTTCCCTGCAGCAGAATTTTTCTTCTAGAACCCCAGCATTTTCGGTTTTCCTTAATTATTCATAATTCCATTAAAAAACAATTCTCCTCTCACTTCTGGAGAATAAAAGGTGATGTTTCAAAGGGCCAATTCATTAGGTGAAAACAAATATGCCTACTTTTGTTTTTTGGTTAGAGCAGATAGTAGAGCTGAATGCTCCTGGCTGTCTCTTCCATAAAGCATTCCCTTTAGACGTCAGACATAGGAGAACCCTCCTTTGTGTGATTGAATTTGTTCTAGACTACTGAAGGGTGAAATAGTAAATAGTGTCTAAGCCCATCAAAAATTTCAGTTTTAAATTCTGAGAATGAAGCTTCAGCCTAAATATAAAGTAATGCTCAGAAAATTTACAATGCATCATAGTTCAGAATCCAGTTTTTCTTTGTCATCCTAAGAAGAAACAGCCATGATCACTATAAAAGTTTCTAAGTTTCCAAGTTTTCAAGTGTGTTTACAATTACAACCGTAATTCATTCCATCAAGAGTCATAAAAAGGGACATGATTTTTAGAAATTATTAAGCAACAGTCAAATGCTAAGTATTGGAATCTAAGTGTACAAACTCAGCATCTAAATAAGCAGCCTTTCCTAAATGATTTCTTGTGAATTATTCACTCTGCTGTCAGCGATCAGTTGTTCCCTAAAACTGAGGGATTATGCCATACTTTGGTATGTCTTCCTTTATCTAATTGCATTTCTTTGCCCTTTCTTACAAAGTATTTTCATTCACCTCTCAATCTACTGGTTGGTTGCTCCAGTAGCAAGGACTGTCAATGACTGTGGTTAGTAATTATGCTGATGTGGGCAGACAATCCATCATAGTGGATTTTGCATGTGGCGCCTGATAATTAATCATGGGACCATGGTGCAGAAACTACACAGTAGAGTAGAAATTTGTCTTTTAAAGGCCAGTTCAGGGTTGTAATATAAAAAATAATGAGCCCATAGCTGGTAACTCCTGTTTACCAATCAATCTTCCTATTTTGTCTCTTAAACTCTTCTGTGGGATTTGATTAAATCATCCATGGAAGTGATAATAATAGTAGAAAAAATTGCACGTTTAAGGATTTCACTTTTAACACTCTGGGGTGTTATTTTTTATGTTTCCATCAAGTACATGTAAGAGGAGTTAAACACATGATAAATTAGAAACCAGATATATTAGTTTTGGCACCAGGTAAAGAGAGAGAAATTTGTGCAAGGTAGAAAGGTGTTGTTGCTATAGTTAAGACAGACATAAAGTAACCCCCATAAGATCAGCAAAAAATACCATAAAATAACATGAGTATTTGTGATCTTGCTTTGGCAGTATATTTGGAGATAACTGATGGTCTGCCAAGGCATCTCCACTCAGGTTCATTGAAAATGTTCTTGCTTCTAAGGATTTGGTATCTTGGCTATAGGTCATTCTATGAAAACCATTGAAAAGCATAAAATGCTTTTAGGCTTGTTCCTTGGGCTTGCCTAGTACTGGCTATGAGTGTTTCCATAGGCATTGTAGCCCAGAGTTTCCATAAGGATAGAATCCCTCAGCCACACTGTCCGTAGTGGAGGAGAGCAGGTTGCTTATCTGCAATAATAAAGGTTTATGGATATTCAGAGAAAAAAGAAGGGGAGAAGCCAGCATTCATTTTTGGCACTTGACAGTACCATCTTACAGCTTCTCTTTGAAAATGTTATTATGTCATTATATTATATTTTGATCTATTTACAGTAATTTCACGAATACAAGCCGCAGCAATTTGACAAAAATTTTGGTGGAAACCCGGAAGTGCGGCTAATAGTCGGGTGCGGCTAATATATTAATAATTTTCTGACATTTACAACCCCAGACGTGCCAGCCAGAGTGCCGAGCCAAGCACCGGCCAGTAAAAGCCGGCATTTCGCAATTGTTACAGTGTTACCGTGTTGCCCTGGCTCCCTGCAGGCAGCACGGGGGGCGGGGAGAGAGGCGGGAGAGCTCTCTTCTTCCCTCCTCTGCCGCAGCCCGGGGGTGGGGGGGGGGGGGGCGCCGCCATTGCCGCGGCCCGGGGAGCCGACGGGGGGGGGCGCCGCCATTGCCGCGGCCCGGGGAGCCGACGGGGGGGGGGGGGGGGCGCCGCCATTGCTGCGGCCCGGGGAGCCGACGGGGGGGAAGCGCCGCCATTGCCGCGGCCCGGGGAGCCGACGGGGGGGGGGCGCCGCCATTGCCGCGGCCCGGGGAGCCGACGGGGCGGGGGGGGGGGGGGGCGCCGCCATTGCTGCGGCCCGGGGAGCCGACGGGGGGGAAGCGCCGCCATTGCCGCGGCTCGGGGAGGACGCGGGGGGGCCGCGCCGCCATTGCCGCGGCCCGGGAAGCCGACGGGGGGGGGCACCGCCATTGCCGCAGCTCGGGGGGGCCGCGCCGCCATTGCCGCGGCCCGGGGAGGGGGGGGGAAGTGCGCGCCGCCATTGCCGCATCTCGGGGAGCCAGCGGGAGCCCCGCGCCACCATTGCCGCGGCCCGGGGGGGGGCGGAAAGTGCGCGCCGCCATTGCCGCGGCTCGGGGAGGAGGCGGGGTGCTTTGTCCGCGCCCGCCGCTGGCGCCATGGGCGCGGGAAAGCTCCGTCCCCGCCCGCCGCCGCTGCCGTAGGAGCGGGGGAAGCTCCGTCCCTGCCTGCCACCGCGGGGCAGCGCCAACCCGGGGTGACCGAGCCCAGTGGCAGCGGCGACCGGCGCTGAGCGGCAGCCAGCCCCAAGCCCAGTGGCAGCGGCGGCGGCTGGCCCCGAGCGGCAGCGCCGGGCTGGAGCACCTGGCCCCGTCAGCGGCCCCTAGCGGGCCGAGCCTGCACAGCCTTAGCTCAGCCAGTAAACCCCGCCCTCCCGCGGTTCTGTTACTAATTGCACGCGGGTCCTCGCTGCGAACGACAGAGCGGCTTATATTCGGGTGCGGCTTATCTATGGACAAAAACCGAAATATTTGCCAACACCCAGAGATGCGGCTTATACTCAGTGCGGCTTGTATTCGTGAATTTACTGTACATAAAAACACATCAGCATCTTAGTATTGCTTTAGGACAAAATTCAATGTATGTTCATTATTAACACAGTATCATTTACAAGGATTGTCTACTCTGCTTCTTAGTCAATTTCTGACATAAATATTTTGTATAATGTATTTTATTGAATGAAAAGCCCTGTTCATCATTTCATTATTGTTTAAATCTCCCCTTTAAGTGTCAAAATTCACACAATGTATGTGACCCTTTCTGTCTCTGTTTTGAGTGACAACTGTATTATTCTCTGTATTATTAATCCTCTCTTTTCTGTTCCACTGAAATCTTTTATAATTTTAGAACACTACACCAGAGTGTCATTTCCTGTTTGGGAAGCTTCTTTACCTTTCTGTTACAACTGTTCTCAAGCTATTTTACTCAGAATCTAAGTGCTTGAAATCTATCTTGGTTATTAATAAGATTTCTGTAATACTGATATATTCTACATTAAATAGTAATTCTTTTGATGAACTAGAACCTTTTCAGAGATATTGTTGTCTTACCATGAGAAAAGAGCGAATTTTGTCCAGTGGTCTCTGTGTTTGTTTCGTGGTCTGTTAAGTGTGGCAAGATAAAGCTCATCTTTGACAATTCCAAAAATTAATTTTTCTTGATTTTGCTGTTATTTAGGCACCCATAGCAAAAATAGAAGAATTATCCATGAAAATTCTTTAGCACATAAAAGACCCTAATTAAAGATTTGTCATCAAGAGAATGAAAGGTTAAAGAAAGGTGCCTGTTTTACCCTTTACCAGAAAAGTAAGACTCTATCATATAGCCTGAGATCTTAATCTGATCAAAAGCACTGCTCAGTCAGCAGGAAGATCTGTGAAACAATACAGCAGCCAACAGGGGGAAGTAAAATCTGGATTTGCTCTGATGAGGACACACACATCTGGAATTCGTTGTAAAAACTTTTAATATTGTAAACTTCAGTGATGCACATGGTTTTGTCATCATACATAGTAAGCATCTGTGCATGGAAAGATGGTTATTTTTAGTGATAAGAGCTGAGATAGGTTCTCTGTCTTTTTTTTTCCTCTGTCCTAAACTTCACAGAAAGAACTCAAGGAAGAAATCTCTCCCAGTAGTTTGTTATTCCATTACTTCTCAGTTGCTTTTCACAGCTTCTGAACAAACCAGTGTTTTTTACAGTTTAGTGCCACTTCTGCCTAAGCTTTTATGTCAACCTGTTTCCTGATATGCTCATCTTCCTCTAGCATTGTATTATAACATTAAATGTATTGAATGAAGATAGGAGTACAACTCATCCTGAAATTATCATATTTTAGGTCTTTTTTTCTATTAAGTAATATTTTGTCTATATCTGAAGTATTATCATCATCTCCTGAAATTCCTTTCTTTTTTTTTTATACTACAACAAAAATGTTTTCAGATTTGGGTTTTTATTTTTCATAAAATTTCAGTTTTCCTTTACAATTATAAAAGCCCTGATACTCATTAAAACATTGTCAGAATTGTCATTGTACTTCTTATAACCATGTCAAATGACTAACCCAGTGGTCTGAGTTTACTTGCTGGCAGCCTTTAAAATAAAACAAAAAGCAAACAGTAAAAGTAAAGCAAGAGAAAGGAAAAAAAAAAGAAGAGGCAAAAAGCAACACCTTATTTGTTTGTTCTCTTCAGTGGGAATTGTATAATATGGTTAGATTATTTTCCTGTCCTGACATAAAAATGAGGTAAATAATAAAGTAGTGCCTTCATATCTACTGACTTCATTCTTTTTTTAAACCATGAAAAATAGTATGAAATTAAATGTGTGATAAAAATTAAAATGCACAAGTAAAAACATCACTGACTAGCACTTAATGCTGTCACAAGTGGTTATGCTCTAAGGACAGCTTTAAAAATTGCAAGACCATGATGCATTTTAATTAAGGGAAAGATATCTGTTTAAAAAAAAAGGAACTGCAAAGCAGAAATGGTCTCTGAAACTATTGTGTAAAATACTGAGATCTTACATGACTTGCAACTGCTATACTGCATGGTTTTGCATTTTCCTTTGCTTTACCCAAAACACCAATCCACTTCTCCATACAATCAGTCTTTCCATTGTATCTTTTCACAAACCTACAACCATCTAAGATGGAGCTTCTTTTCTCTGGTCTCATCTCTGTCTTGGCTTGTGTCTTCATTTAAGTCATTAGGACCACAGTAAGAAAAATAATAGTGGCTCTCAAGTATTTTAAAAGAGTAATTCTATTTGCCTTACTGTTTTAAAAGAGCAAGGAAATGGGTAAGTTTTCTAAGATGAAATACAGGATATATATTTAGAAGCAGCAGCACTTGGCACAAGTATCAGAGGCTGTCTGGCTTATTTATAAGAGTTTTACAGATTGATGAAACTTCTTTCAAATTCCTATGTGTGCTGGTTACAAGCTTTTGGGCGAAAACATTAAAATACAGTAATTTTACAATTATAAGGCGCACCCTTTTGACTAAAATTTTCCCTCAAACCCGGAAGTGCACCTTATAGTCCGGTGCACCTTATATGATGTACAAAGTTGCGACATTTGCCCCCCCGGAAGAGTGAGCTGCAAGGGGGGGGGGGGGGGGGGGGGGGCGGTGCCGCAGGAGCGCCGAGTCACAAGGAGGGGCAGGAGTGGGTGGCCATGGCCGACAGGAGCTGTGCGGGGAGGGAGGGAGCCAGCACCAGCCCTGGCACGGGGGCAATGAGGAGCCGCCGGCTGCGGGGGGAGTGAAGAGCTGCCAGACGCTGCCAACCACGGGGGGAACAAAGCGCCACCGACCACAGGGAAGGGGCGAGAAGCGGCGGTGCCACTTAGCTGAGCAAGGGACGGGCAGCAGGGTGGCTCCGCGGAGCCGCCAGGGGGAACAGCATGGCGGCACAACAGAGCCATAAGGGGGACCGGCACGGCAGGAGCGCTGAGCCGAGCGAGGGAACGGCACAGCGGCTCCGCGAAGTGGCAAGGGGGACCAGCATCGTGGCAGCACCGAGCCGTGCCTACTGGCACCGGGGGCGGGCGGGAGTGCCAGGGCCCACTGCACGGGGAGGACGCCTGGGGCTACCTTTGAAAGCCTACGCTGATCTGTGAAAAATGTTTCCAAATTGTGCACCTGCCAGTAAACTCCACGATCGCAGGTTTCCATTACTAATTCATTATTTTGTTGGGAGTGGCACGGATCTTTGCAGCCAAAAAAAGTGCGCCTTGTAGTCCGGTGCGCCTTATATGATCTACAAAGTTGCAAATTTTGCCGACTCCCGGGGGGTGCGCCTTATAGTCTGGTGTGCCTTATGGTCATGAAATTACTGTAATTGCCATAGTTTGAGGGATGCAGATGCCACCCAAGACGATTGTTTCCTGACCCTTCATCTGGTTGCATTGTGAAGTCACCATCATGTATTTCAGTACTTGAGCAGATGATGAGAACTGACTCTATCACAGGCAACCATAAAGCAACAGAACTTAAAATGTGTCAGACTGACCTGCATGAAGCTGCATTAATGGAAGTCAGTACACTCTAAACTGGCAAACAGAGTGATGCTAATTAAATGCTAAGTTTAAACATGTATGAGTTGGCATAGCCGTTATCATTAAAATATTATAAAGTCAACAGTCTCAATGTTTTGAGACCAACGGTTTTTGCTGTGCTGTTAAAATTAGTTTTGTAAAAACTCCAGCAAGTTTCTGTAGGCTTTTGTATGATGACACTAAGCATAAAGATTAGAGGTAGAGAATGTGTTAGTAAGGCTTTATAAATTTTGACCCCACAAAGTTCTAAATTCTCCTAAGTTCCTGGAGTGCTGCCTACCTCTGTGATAAAAGTATTAGCACAAATGACAGATCAGTATAAAATAACCCATAAAAACAAAATTTTCAGCTGTATTTGCAATGGATAAACATGTTCTTTGGGTGTAGCAGAAAGGCCTAATACTTGTTGCATCCTCCTGCTTAGCATTTCTCACTCATTATGTCCACAGTGTCAGTTTTTAAAGGTATTGCTGTGTCATTTACATGTGAGGTTCTTTTCACTGCAGTACCTGCTGTAAATCAGTGCTATCAAACCTGTGATCCATGTAAGTTCTGTATACGTTAATTTTTTTATTAAGAACCATGTCCATATGTTTTTGTGTGGTTGAAAGAGATGATGCTGGATTTATTGATGTCTAAGGTGAGGATATGGTTATAAGTGAGAAGGGTGTTATAGCCAGACACTTGTCAGAGGGGCAGAAAGGGACTAACAAATTGCTGCAGCAATGAGGCATGAAGAAATTGAGTCACATGTGTCCAGCAAGAGGGGTAGTCAGGTGAACATCTAGTTTCGCAGGTCCCCAGAATGTTTTGGCTCTTAAGGATGGTTTCCAAACTTCAGTAAGTTTTACTTGGTGGGGTGGTCTAAAGGAGAGCAAACAAAATCCTTTTGAGTTGGATCAAAAGGAAACTAGTTTGAACAGAACACCTCCTGTGACCACTGCAGAACCCAAAGGCAGAAATACTGTGTGTTTCTAGAAACTGCATTGCAGGCAGAAAAATTATAAGGAATTTTCTTCATCCTTTGGGTTGAGAAAAGTGGCAGTGATATTAATTGTAGGAAGAACATTGTGATGAACACCTTTTGTAGACAAGGACAGAAAGATTTGAAAACTTAAAATTACTGCTTCTTTTCCTTACCCTACAGAGTTTCTAGGATTTGAGCATAAAATTTGGTATATGAAACAGGCTAAGAATTGGTTAAGAGCCAGCTTCTGATCTTCAAGTCAATTCCCAAGAATTTAGGAAGAATGAGGTGGAGATCAAAGGTTAAAAAGGGCCATTTGACTTAGCTCCTGTCTTCTTTATTTCTTCCAAGGAGAATATGCTCCACATAATTTCTGAAGATTTCAAAGTTGCAATAGTACAGTCGAACTTGAGAGAAATTGAGGTTGTTTCTTTTTTTTCCCCATAAAGGTGTATTGGACACCTATTTTAGCAACAAACTTGGAAAGGGAATCATGTTTCCAGCACAAAGAAAATCAAATTATTCAGGGAAGAAAGAACTGTTCATGTTTTCTACAGCTTGCCCCCATTTGGGAAATTTTCTGACAGTAGTATTTACATTTATGCCATGTTTCTTTCATTCTTATCAAACTTTCCCAGCAAATTGACAAACCTGTGGATGTTATTCTGGGGACAGTTAGGAGTATGTTCATTATCTGCCAGGATTTTCTGTTTCTTCAGAAATAATATGGAGGAGTCATGATTGCATGTGACACTGCCATCTGGGAAGGTTAAGGAAGATTGTTGTATTGATTGTCCTGTAAAAACATGATTGAAATGGTAACATGTCTCTAGAACCTCAGTTTTTCCTTAGGCAGAAAATACTTTTCTTATAAATATCAATAAAAAGTATAGGGCCAAGTATCGTTTCAGATGTAACTCTATTTCAACGGCTACTTAAAATCTATGAAAGAAAAAAAAGAGGAAAAAGAAAGAAAAACAGACAAAAACTAATACTTATTAGATAACACTTACTAGATTTATTCCTGAAAGCCTAAAATGTGGGAGCTGGTGATGGTAATGTTTTCAAGTCGTATCAAAGTCCTAGCTATATAGAGTCATAGGATTCCTTAGTTTGGAAGAACCTTTAAGGTCATTGAGTCCAGCCCTTAACCCAGCACTGCTAAATCCACCACTAAACTATGTCCCTAAGTGCCACATCTTCATATCTTTACCTTCAGGCATGGTGACTCAAATGCTCCCCTGGGCCGCCTGTTACAACACTGACCACCTTTCCATGAAGAACTTCTTTTGAATATCCACTGTACACCTCTCCTGGCATTACTTGGGGCCATTTCTTCTTGTCCCGTCTCTTGTTACTTAGAAGAGGCCAACCCCCACCTGGCTACACTCTCCTTTCAGGCAGTTGTAGAGAGCAATAAGGTCTTCCCTGAGCCTCCTTTTCTCCAGAAAACAACCCCAGCTCCCTCAGCCACTCCTCATAAGACTCATGCCCCAGCTCCATTGCCCTTCTTTGGATACACTCCAGCCCCCCAATTTCCTTCTTTTAGTGAGAAACCTAAAACTGGAAACAGGATTTGAACTGTGCCTCAGCAGTGCCAAGTACAGAGGGACAATCTCTTCCCTGCTCCTGCTGGCTACACTGTAGCTGATACAGGCCAGGATGCCATTGACCTTCTTGGCCACGTGGGCACACTACTAGTCTGGAGTTAAACCATGATATAACTAGCAAATTAAATGGTTTCCATTTCCCTCAGTTTTCACAGAATTAATTACAATGGACATTTGTCCTTTGGGCAGTCAGAGCTCAGCATAAGTTGTCTCTCTTCTGAGAAATACTAGTACTGCGCATATAACTTTTTCTGCAACCTGTAAGAGCATGTTAGACTGTTTGCCATTTAAAATAATGTTTTTAGTGGTACTGTGTATGATATGACCCAGAAGTTAGTTTAATTAGCCTTTGTCCAGCAGGTTCATTTGAAGCTAAAATTATGGCATGATCCAGTACACTTAAACCAAATACGTACAAATGGCTTTAGAATCAAATAATTAATTGAAGACTCTTAGGGACATTAAGTGAGGTAGGTGCACAAAAAGCACAGGCAAGTGCCAGAGAAGAGTCTGTAATCAGGAGTCCAAATGGTTTTTAATGAGTTTTCCATTAACTCAAAGTAAACTTGATGATTACTTAGGGAAGCACTCAACTTTTATGCTATACTATATGAGAGGGAAGTCCACTAAATAAACTGGGCTTGGTGAGTCTGTGGAAGATTCACAATAAGTTTTCAAGACATCAAAACAATGGTGTAATGATATGGGACTGCTGCCCCCCATTAAGAGAAACGTGTCTTTTTGTGCACACATGTAGTCACACTTGGAAAGCATTTGGATACAAAGCCACTACACTGAAGACACTAGCCAGAGGGAAATTCCATACATGGGGTGATCCCAACCATTAAGTCCTGGGATTCTGTTGTCATGTTAGAGATGTTTACTTTCTTGGGACTCTTCCAGTTACAGGCTGCAAAGCAAGTAATTGATTTTGTATGGAAATCAGAAATAATTGATATTTGATAAAATCTCCTCAAAGGATTTAGAACTACAAGAATTTTATTTCTTTTTTGAAAAAGAGGGAAGTGCAAGGATTTTGTGAACTCACTAATAGCATCTGTTACATATCTGCTTATTGTAACTTGCACGTTCTTACCATTGTCAGGTGGGTTTACTTCTTTGTGTTTAAAAAAATCAACTGAGATCAATCTAATTATATATTGTCCTTCAGGCTTAAATAAATATTTGTCAGCATTAAAGAGAAAACCTGACCTCTGTAAAAAAAAAAAATAATAAATCCATTCATTTTTAATTATTAAGACAAAGTAAAGCATATTTTTGTCTGAAAGTACAGTAATTTCACGGGTATAAGGTGCACAGAGTATAAGGCGCACTTCCGGGTGTCAGCAAATTTCTGAACTTTGTCCATGTATAAGGTGCACCGGCATATAAGGCGCACTTTTTTTTTCAGCAAGGATCTACATGCAACAAAGTAAGGAATTAGTAACAGAATCTCACGATCACGGGGTTTACTCACTCGGCTCGGGGCCAGGCGGGCTCAGCCCCACTAGGGGCTGCCGCCCGGGGCCAGGCAGCCCCCGCCCAGCACTCCCGCCCGCAGCCAGCTGGCCAGCCCCCACCCAGCTCGGCGCTCCCACCTGGGTCCGGACAGGCTCAGCTCAGCTCAGGGCTGCTGCAGGCTTGCACTTCCAGGTTGGCAAATTTCCAAACTTTGTCCATATATAAGGCACCCCAGCATATAAGGCGCACTTCCCAGTTCGGACCAAAATTTTAGTCAAAAGGGTGCTCCTTATACATGTGAAATTACTGTATTAATATGTTCTTCTGAAAAGCACGTTGTACAATTTAATTCATATACTGGCAATTCTTAAGCAGAAAACCATTTAAATTCTGTAAATAAATAATTCAATTAATGGATAACTGAATTAATTACAGTTTCCTGTGAAGAAAATACTACTTAAAGAGAGGACATTTGGGCAGCTGATTAAATTATTGACTATAACAGCTCTCATGCCTGATTTTGGCACATTTCTGATTGTCTGTACATCATCCCTGTTCCTTAACTAGAAAATCATCAGCTTCCCTGATCTCCAGCCATGCCATCAGGAGTAATTCTCTAATGCTTATAAAAGCAAAATGGCATAAAAATAAATAAATAAACAAGATCGTTCTGACTGGGATTTCCCTAATCTGATTTGCAACACAGCTGCATAAATGCTAGTGCTAGAAAGTGGTCGGGTGAAAGGGTGTGCAAATTGCTTCTTTTGGAGCTACCAGCTTTGTTTATGAAACATCATCTCTAATGGATCTTAGGGCCCCTGTATACACAAAGAGGAGTTGCAGTATGTTTTAATCATACATGAGTAGTGAAAAGGAAAGCTTACCATGACTTCAAATCAAACAAGGTTTTAACTCACCTGAAAAAATATAATTGCTTCAGCTATTTCCCATCACAGCCATACAACTCAAGCTTAAATATGCTAATATGCTTAATAGTACACAAACTCTTCACAAGTACAGTAATTTCACAAATACAAGCCGCAGTAATTAGACAAAAATTTTGGTGGAAACCCAGAAGTGCGGCTAATATTTGGGTGCGGCTAATCTATGAACAAAAATGTGATATCTGCCCTTACCTAGTATCATACCAGTCCAGTCCCGAGCCGAAACAGTTTGAAATCCATGGTTTCCCATTGTTCCGACGATGAACCAATCAGAGAACAGCTTATTGCCTGCCTGTGGATGGCGGCGTTACTGAGGGGCGGGGGTTGTTATCGGGGTGAGTTACCTCGGCAGTTCGATAAAAGTGTGTGATATTTCTCTGTACTTTTTAAAGTGTTTTCAGTCTTGTGCGGCTACGGGGCTGGCTGGGCTCGCAGGGAGAGGGCTGGGGGAGCCACTCAGCCCTCAGGGAGAGGGGTAGAACGGCCACTCGGCTCACAGGGAGAGGGCTACAACGGCCTCTCGCCCCGCGGGGCTGCGAGGGCTAAAACGGCCGCTCCCCCCGCGGGGCTGCGAGGGCTACAACGGCCGCTCGCCCCGCGGGCCGCGAGGGCTACAATGGCCGCTCCCCCCGCGGGGCTGCGAGGGCCAGAGCGGCCGCTCCTGTGCCAGCACAGAGATGTGGCTCCGCTCGGAGCTCAGCTGCCTGCCCGCGTGGCTGAGTGGCTGTTTAAAGGCAACATGGATCCATTGGGAATGCTCGCAAAATGACCACACTATTGTTCCTGTCTTTTTCGGCTTGTAAATAAAGGGTGTGTCTTTTTTCACTTGGAAACAATGTTTCCGAGGTCGGCAGTAAGCCAGTAAGCCCCGGCGATCCCACAATTGTGTTACTAAATGACAACTTTGTGAAAGTTCGCCGCAAACTAAAGTGCGGCTAATATTCCAGGTGCGGCTTATTTATTGACAAAGACATCAATGTTGCCAACACACCGGATATGCGGCTTATACTCCGTGCGGCTTGTATTCGTGAATTTACTGTACCTATCGATTCCCAGACTTGGAAGTGTTTTTTGTTTTGTTTTGGTTTTTTTCCTTTTTTTTTTTTAACTTTTCTCAGAATCGAAAGGTAATTGAGTATTTCTAATTGTGAAGATCCTGCAATCTGTGTGGTCAGGTATTCAATCCATGAAACATTACTTTGACAGAAACAACAATGACAATCAAGTGTAAGAATTATGTATCTTGGTAAATCTTTCCAGGCTTATCATGTCAGTGATTTTAGAGAATTGCTTCAGATCATTTTTATACAGTCTGACCTGTTCTGTCATCGTTTGAAAATAACACCCTTTCCAGGACTGATGTCCCTGCAGGTTGTCACTCCTATAGCAAAGTTCAGTAGTTACTGTGAAGGAAGGCTGGAGATAGCTTTATGCAATTAATTCTTTAACTGTGTCACTTTATTGACAGCATGCAATACCATTAAAATAGTAGTATAATAATAGTTCATTCACAAAGAAAAGAAATACACAAGTAAACACAACTGCAAATTTCCTGTAAAAATATTTAGAAGGAACAAATAATTCAAAAGGGATTTAATTAGGCATTTAGAAGTTATTTTAACTAGTATTTCTTTATTAAGTTATTGACCTTTCACATTAACTTGTTCTGTTATTGCACACTTTCTTCTGTCTCTGTCACCTGAATCAAAATGGAGTGGAGATCCATCTTTGCTTTTAAACCATTCCAAGCGAAATCCTTTGGGTGCCGAGTCTCTTTTGCAGAGATCCCAGTATGAAGAACTGTGTTTTAGCTGTCCCACTGCAGTGTGTTAAGGTGTGGCAAGCTGGGTGTTGAGAAGCTGGAGAGCTGTTGCTGTTCAGTTAAGACAGCTGCAATGTGTTATTCATGCTGTAGTGGTAGCAGCTAAGCTGAGAGGGATTTAGGAAATCTTTCAGACAGGAATCCAGCTCTCCACATTTGAGAGCTGCATGGAAAGTCAGAATATGAGGTGCACCTTACCTTGTTCTGAATTCTGTGGCAGATCTGAACATGATCTGACAAGGCGTAAGTGCTTTGCTTTGCAATATTTACACACTGGGGTGCCTTACAAAAGCTCTCAAGTATTTTGTATTTCTGTAGTCTGAAAATGGGACGTATAAATATGCATAATGGGTTTGCTTTGCTTCCAGACTACATTAGGATATATTGCTTTTCCTATACCATTTTGTACAGAATGTGTGCAGTACTTTCTTTTTATGAAGAGAAAAACTAATATCACTTTGTTTACTGTTTTGGAGGGGGAGTTTATGTCTACTTTTGTTGGCAGTTACTGGCAAAATAGTTACATTCTCCCTTAAGAGAAAATATATCATTGCTGAAGAAACTGTAACTAGTCTAATCCTTGGATTTTGAAAGAGAAGGAGAATAAATATAATTAATGAAATTAACTTATTGTTTTTGTTAATGGGTAGGTACATTCAGAAGATCAAGGAAGATTTTATTGCAACACGTGCAGGTAACAGTGTTCCACTTACTAACTCCAAGCTTGATTACATGTAATCTCAGCTTGATTACATGTGGAAAAAAATGGATTTTTCTCCTATAGATTCTGGAATTGATAACACTCTGTATTAAGCACAGCAGAAAATCCAACATAACTGGGAATAATGTCAAAAGATCTATTGGTGTACGTGGCTGTTTCCATTTATTTTTTTAAGTGCTATCTGAACTATTTGTGGCAAGAGATGTAACTGTGAACCGAACAGTGCTTGTATGAATATTACAATTCAGTGATCCAGATGGATAAACACTTTAAATTTGTAGAAGGGTTCCCATTATAGCTTTAGGCTGAGATAACCAACAATATGAAACAGTTCCCAGACATGGTTTGGGAGGTACCCAGGACCAAGGCTATTCCTGTTATGCAGTTTGAGAGTCTTTGTGATGGTTTGAGAGGTTCAAAGAATTTAAGAATACAGTTGCTACCAATTCTTAGCTGACCATGGCAAAATTTGGCAGCGTTTCATTAGCATAGACCCAGACTATGAGCTGTATGTCACACTGAACCTTGTTTCACAGGCTATCTCATTTTACCTACCCGTACCCTAAGCTCCTCTACAACACACCAGTGCCATGCTAAACCAACAGATGTCCTCAGGTCCTTGAAGCTCCACCTAAGGCCCCACTTTCAACTTGCAAGTGAAGGCAGACTTGGATCTGCTCGTAATTTTGTCACACCTCAGGTGCAGTCTACTGGGACTACCTACCCATTCCAGATTTCTGCAGTCATGGCAACTCTGGCAATAACTAAAAACCAGCTGGGGAGGATGAAGGAAAAACTCAAACAGGAAGGGTGTTAGCCATAGTCTGTGCATCAATGGCGTAATGCATACAAACTTCCATGACTCCATCTTGTTCTTTTTTGGTTCTGTCAGTCCATTGCCATGAACTCAAATGCAGCTGAATTTTGCAGCTGAATAGCGTTAGAATCAGCACAATTCTGATCGTATGCATAGCAGAATATAGACATTTGATATCCAAGTTCAGTTTGCCCTGGAAGTGGAACATTCCTACCGTTTTAGACATGGAAAAGGAAATCCCTGAGTAAAATTTTGTGATCTGTATTATGTAAAGTGTTTCGTTAAATGGTAGGAACTTTCTCTTCTGATCCTAAAACCATTCTTTTATTCCCCTGAATGCAAACTTTTCTGCAGTCCCTTCACTATGATGCACTAACATGTCATAGTTATTAATCAATGCATTCACCCATCATCCTAATCAAATAGAATTAAATATGAACAATTTGGATTTCAAGAGAAGGAATTTAGCAGCAGAGATCACATGATTTATTGAAAGCAACAGAATCTGCCCAAGTAAAGCAGAGACCAGCACAAAGTATTGTGAGGTGCGGTAGACAGATACACAAATACACATATATTGTAAATCAACTTTCTATTCCAGAAGGATTATTAGTGTTTAATAAGATTGCAGCTGTCATTGCAACTGGAAGTCAGCTGAACTTTTTGTAGCAGTTACAAATACAAAGACCTCAGTTTCTTACTATAATATGTCTGGTGTGATGGTTTGTTGCAATCAAATACAGGGGTGTGTCTGTTCTCTCAGACTTTAGTGTACAAACCCATAGCAAATCATGGATAGCAGGATTGGAAGGTTCCTCATGAAACCAGTTTGTCTGTCTCCCACTTCAAGACAGGTTGCTTGTGTGCTTGTCCCTGCTGAGATGTTAGGTTAGCTTGCCAGTGTCATTCTCCCAGAATTGCTTATGCTTGCCTATTGTCTACTTGCTTCCCATTTCAATATTTCCCATTTCCCACTCACTACTTCTAGACTGAATTCACTCTATTGCACTTTAAACACATTCCTTCTTCTCTCATGCACCATGGGTAAAAAGAAAGAGCATTCTGTTCCAATTTCAGTTTTAACTATTATAATCTTTCCTCTTGTTTTCTAGGTCCCTAATTGTTCTCATTTATGTTTTCTGGAGCTACTCCAGTTGGCTGATATTGGTCACAATGAGTGGTGCCTAAGAGTGAGCACAGTATTTACCTCAGATTCTGTCAATGCTGAAGGCAGCTTATGGATTTCTTCTTCCTATTTTGAAGACAAACGTTTATACAAGTCTTATATGCTTATATTTTTTTCACCTCTATAATGTTGTCTTTAATAATCTGTTTTGCTTATATTCAGTTTCTGATCTACTAGGAATCAGGGAATTGCTTTAAGGAACTACTAGATGAAGGAAAATATTTCCTGTCCAGTCTTCGTACAACTAGTTGCCCCTCAGTGTTGGAGGCTTTCTTTTGTTGAGTGAAATCCCTTTTTCTTCAGGTCATGTCTCCAGTTTGACCAGATAATTTTGAATTCTAAGCTCATGGTTACATATATTTTTAGCATTTTAGGTCCCTGTCATGTAAAACCTATCTGATATACTTTTGAATAAACAGTACGATCTTTCTCAGATCTTAATGGAAAAAAATAGAACAAATTCAGGACGATTGTGTCAAATCCACATATGATACCTCTTTATAGTTTAGAAAGTGAATGATTGGCAGTTAAGAAAAAAAAAATGAAGTTATATATGTATAATTTTCAGTGGCTGAAAAAAAGTATGCAAAGTGATATACACATTAGTAAAAGGTGTGTGTTTCAAGTTCAGTTCATTTAACCTCCTTTAACTTAAACTGTTCTATATGAATTTGAAAGGTGTGATAGGAATGAATGACAAGTATCTGGCTCTGAAATTCAATATTTGTTAGTTAAGTGTTCATATATAGCCTGAGTATGTCATTCCTTCCTGATAGGACAATTGTATTTTTTAAATATCTCATTACCGTTCCTTTCTGAGACCTATAGAACTAGTATACTGAAAACTGGAAGAAGGAGGAGTAAGAAGGTAGTGGGACTTCTTTCTGGTATCTAGAATCAGGAACCATGTACAGACCACGAAGTCATCTGAAAACTTCAAAGTTGCACAGAGGAGCTTGGATAGGATAAAGGCAGTGTTTCATTAATCAGTCAAGTGAAAGTCTAATTTCCCCTGCTAAGCATTTTTTAGGATGTTCCAGTATTATCCTGGAGTCAATTTTGGTCAAAGGAAGACCTTGTGAATTTCTCATATTGAAAACAAGCAAATTATACCATGGGGAACCAAAGTTTAATAACCCTGATGCATGTTTTAACATGATAAAAAGCTAAAGAACTCCTAAAGTATTTGTTCCTTTAGCCCAAGACTCCGTTACCACCAAAGCTAATTATGTACTGTTGGTACCTGTTCAACCTGAGATAGGAAGAGAGAAGTTTAATCATTCTTCTGATAGACTTGTTGAATTCATAGCTGTGATTCCTCCTGCAGGCTAGACAAACTGCTTGAGAGAGTGGGGAGACTTCTTTCTTTGCCTAGCAGCTAACTGCATGCCAAAGAATGTCAAATTTTGTTCATTTCTTTAGGCTGTGAGGAAGCATCTGAGGACAACAAATTCTGTCACGTATTCACAAGCTTGCAAATAAAGAAACCCTTGGTTTTCTTTGTAAAGACAGCAACTATATATTTTTATACCCATAAATAGAGCTGTGAGTATACTCACTGATTGCTTTATCTGATTGCTGTTTTAGCATATATCTAAAAAAATTACCATGAATAACTGACATTAATAGTAGGTTAAAATGCCTTTTGAAATTTATACATAGAGATAAATATAAAATGGCACTCGGAGATGTTGGATATCCTGCTTCTGTTTTCCCTGCACCACATACTTTTCACCTGCATTCAGTCAGCTGTGGAGAGATTCCATTTAAATCCAGTGGAAGGACATGGAAGCAGCTGTGCCGGACAAAGCCTGCACAACTTTTCCAGCTGCAGAGGAGCCAGTGAGGACTTGTGTATGACAGGAAGGATTTGTGTTTAACATAGTGGCTCATGGGGATTACAGAGGATTACTCTTCTGATCTGCAAATTAGTTTTCTAATGCAAAAACTTGCCCAAAGAAAGGTCTCCTAAAACTGGGAAGAGTCAGGAGATTACAGACCAAGGGGTTTATTCTGTCCCACTGAGCTCATGAAAAGAGCATGTAGAGGCTCCTGCAGCACCACTTGCTATCCTGGTGTGTTTTTCCACTGTAAACTGGAAGAAATGGGAGCTGTTTTTTCACAGGCGACTTTAAAAGGCTTGTTTTTTGCTTTCAGTTAGATCAAATCACAATAGTTGTGAAATTTCTTATGCAGCCTTCTGGGAAGTTAAGCAGCTTTAAATTTTAAGTCTGGAAACCTTACAGATTTTTTAGGCTGATCAAGCACAAAGCAAATCACTCACGTGGGAGAAGTTGTTGGATACCTATACAGACATGATTCATGATGTATTTTTGTCTCATGTGGTTTTATGTAGAAAATGTCTTCACTTTCCTTAGCCATCTATTCCAGTCCTTTATGTGACAAACTTTTTGTTGCAGTTTAATGTTAATCTAAATTGCTGCAAGGAGCTAGGCCCATTTTGTTCTGTCTTGTCTACCATGAGTTTGGGATGTCTTCTCCTTTACAAACAGCTTTTTATGTACCTAGAGCCTTGTCACTCCCTTCTGTGCAGGTGTCTAAGGCAACTCATTACCTCTTCAAACAATCTTCACACATCTGAAACGTTGCCAAATTCGGGAAGGACTTCTAGCTCAACTCTGTTGGCGACCAGTGAACAACTTCTCATACATTTTTGTGCTTGGAGTTCACTCTTCCCAGTGTTTCACTTTCCCCTCACACTACCATAATGTACCTATGAATGATAAAGCCTTCCATTTGAATAGCTCTTGCATCATTTCTTTTATGAACTATTGAACCATGAAAGGACTTGCACATATTGGGTGCTGAATCTCAATCTTTTCTATGTGCAAGCACACTCTTCTGTTCCAGGCCAATATCCGTTAAGAAGATGATTTCCAACTTTAGCATCTGTGGGTTTATCAACCCTTTTCCAGAAGGAATTCATCTGGAAAAATACAGTGTGAAATATTTAATTTTAAGGAAAATATAATATTTCAAAATATCATCAAGAAAAATTTCCTGCATTCCTAGAATGCCTTTCCAACCAGAAGTATATCTCACTTTTCTTCGGACATATGAAGTTTTACAAGATCTCTCTTTATTTTCATCCAACAATGTTGAAGTTCTGAATGATAACTCTAGCTTATTGGAGTACTAAAGGACTTTGAGCATTCAATAACACTGAAGATTCCTTGCCTGTGTTTGAACCTCTCCTTGAGACCTAAATTATCAGAAAGAGCTAAAAACTTTGGAAACAGCAATGGCAATGTTATAGTCTCATTTGAGCACAAATCATAACAAATAAGAGTTTCCTTTATGTTCTATGAAAATAGACATGGTTTCCCCTTTAATACTGCACTGTCATTAAGTTTCTGTACTTTTGCAAAGTTGCACAAGCAGAGGCGTGAACCTTCAGCTTGCTGCAACAACAGAGAAAAATCTTTACTCTTCAGCAAAAAATTGTTACAAATAGTTGAAGAATCTTTACAGATGATAGAACCAGCTGGGGCAGAATTGACAGCAGTCTGTGAGTCTCTAATTTTGTCCTCAAACAACTCCAAGCTAAAGATAATACAAAAAAAATTTTAAAAATAAAGACTTGGAGAGAACTGAATGGAAAAAATCCTGCATTTCACACAACACTGCATGCATCACTCCTTTGACAAGCAAGTCTCTAGGAGACTTTATGGATGAGACTTTTGTAAAATTGCCAGACAACTTTGAGTTTTCACTTTGATTTGAGGAATATTTTCACTTTGATTTATGCTGTAATACGCATCAGAGGAAAGTGAGCTGTATCAAAAATTGAGATTAAACTTGTAATGTTTACAAGCAAAATGAGCAAAATTTAAAGTGCAACCAATCAATGTTTGCTGCAGTTAATCTGTCTACATGATACATATGGGAAAAGTTAATTCCAGAGTCTTGGTGGCAATTTCATGATGTGATGGCATTTGAAATGCAATTTAGAGGTTCACTTTAATTTGAAATATTTTTAAGGGTTTGTGGGGTTTTTTATGGGGGGGAGGAATAATTTTGAGTAAAAACTGTGATTTTGAACTGTATTCTAGCAACCAGTTTCTACTTCAGCGCCACTATTTGAATGAAATTCTGCTTTGAAAACAGAACACTTGGAAGCAAGTCCAAGACACGCAAGTGGTGGCAGAAGTAGAGACACCAGTCTTCTTCAGTACGGATATTGTATGTTATGTTACTAATTCTGATGTTTTTCAATAACAATGCAAACCTGAATTCCCACTATGAATCACCTGATATGCCACTTCTGTCCCCATGCCCAGCTACCACCCACTGGTATCATTTGTGAGTTAATTACATTTTCTTGGTTCAATTCTGTTGTAAGAATTGCTTACAAAAGTATGATGGCTTCAATAGATTATGGAGCTTTTTCATGCTTTCTGTCTTCAGTTACTATGATATTGTTTGTTTTGCTCTTGGCTTTACTGACAGACTTTTATGAAGAGCATATCTTTTGAAATTAGCTCAGTAATCAGTCAGTCAGCTTAAGAAGCTGGCTGTTTACTTGATGTCTCTTTTCTCCTGAATGGAGCAGGAACATGAGATGCCTTCTCACACAGACTAGGATGATTTTAAGGATGAGGTATCAGGTTTGTTGTAGATTAAATGTGCACTGTGAAACATGCTGAAAGTTAGAAAAACAAAAATAAAACAACAACAACAAAAAACAACTCCCCCCCCCAAAAAAAAAAACTCCATAAAAACAAAGCAAACAAAAATATCCCACAGGGACGTGGGCAGAGAACAGTCTGGAATTCAACAAAGACAAATGTGGGGTCCTGTACCCAGGAAGGTATGACCCCAGGCACCAGTTCAGGCTGGGGGCTGATCTGCTGGAAAGCAGCTTGTGGAGAAGGACATGGGGATCCTGGTGTACACCAAGCTGTCCATGAACCAGCAGTGTGACCTTGTGACCAAGGCCAGTGGTGACCTGGGATGCATTAGGAAGAACATTCCAGCAGGTTGAGGAATGTGATCCTGCTCTTCTACTCTGCCCTGGTGAGGACATATCTGGAGTGCTGTGTGCAGTTCTGGGCTGCTCAGGACAAGAGGGACATGGAGCTCCTGGAGAGGGTCCAGTGGAAGGCAACAAAGACAGGATGCAGGAGCATCTCTCTCATGAGGAAGGGCTGAGGGAGCTGGGCCTGTTCAGCCTTGAGAAGGGACAACTGAGAGGTGACCATCCATGTCTGTCAGTATCTGATGGGAAGTGTCAAGAGGATGGAGTCAGGCTCTGCTCATTGGTGCCAAGCAAGAGGACAAGTGGCAATGGGCAGAAACTGCCAGAAAATGCACAGGAAATTCCACCTGAACATGAGGAAGAAATTCTTTACTGTGTGGATGACTGAGCACCAGAACAGATTGTCCAGGGAGGTTGTGAAGTCTCCCTTACTGGAGATATTCAGAGACCATCTGGATGTAATCCTGTGCCACATGCTTTGGGGTGACCCTGCTGGAGCAGGGTGGCTGGACCAGATGACCACTGTGGTCCCTGCCAGCATTACCGATTCTGTGATTCTCTGGTTCTGAAATGGCCAAGATGTAGCTTAAGCCGTTCTTTGCCATTGGCCACTGTTGCTGTCTGGCTTCTGAGATTAAATAATTAGCATTCATGCATTGTACTCATCACCTAACTCATCATCTGTTTTATTCCACCAAAGTGACATTTTTGCGTTAGTTGCATTAGATATTGCAAATCTCTCTAGCTGAGCCTGAATATCTACTTATTGCTTAATTTTAGTTTGCACTGTGTTTTACTCTGAGAAGAGGAATATATTCTTCTTGGACTTATGAGAAATTTTGCCATAGATTATTTTTTCAATGTAATCATTCAGACCCCAAGGGTCTGAGCTCTGGAGTTCATGGGGAGAGTACAAAATTGAAAACATAGACTTCAAAGTTGCTAGCTTTCAGGTATTTTTCATCTTTGTATAAATCATATCAATCCACTAATGAATTTCAATAAATTCCTTTTAAAGATTTTCACATAAGAGTTATGAGCTAAAGCGAGTGACTTTCTCATGGGTTTGGATTTATTTGCATAAACTTCATAGGGTCACAATGTCTATGCTATTAGCTTTTGTGAGAATTTGCACAGCCAGTTCCTTTAATAGGTTTTGTGTCTGTACATTTTGCAGGAAGAATCAGGAAGAGTATTTTAAGGGAGTGATGTCCAGAAAATATGTTTGACAGTACTACAGAACTATCGTTTTCTTATTTTGTTTTGTTCTCTATTGCTGGTCTTGCATCAGTAGCGCAAAGTACTTTTTTGTAGAGTGGTGTATTACAGATGAAAACTTTGAACCAAAGTGAATGGCTAGCAAAATAAAATGTTATGTTAAGCCTGAGCTGACTCAGTATTTCCTGTTGTCTTTATACCAACATTCTGAGCTGCTGCCACTTGATAATTTCCACAATGTTCCTTTTGCATCTCAAAGTTTTGTTGAAAGCACAGACTTTACTGTTACAGAAAAGTCAGATTTTTAGCTAAAAGCAATAAAACAGGGAAAAGGGCTACCAGAAACATTATCCAAGCTAATTATTTGCTTGTTTTCGACTCAAGGTGTTGAAAACACCATGATAAACTTTTAATTACTGCTGTAATTAAATGGACTTAATGGACCAATGAGTGTAAATGGCTAATAGAATAACCAGTTAATGTACTGTTATTTCTTGTCACAGTGTAGTCTAATCAGTGAAATAATTCAGAAAAAAATATCATTGTAGTCTAAAACTAGAACTGTAAGACTCCTTTCTTGTGTGTAGTCACATAGCTGGTGCTTTTGCCTGTTCATTCTTGCTAGCTGTGAAAAGCCAAGGCAGCTAGGAATGATTGAACAGTGTTTGTTGTATTGCAATTCAGCAGAATTGCTTCTCAAAACAAAGCCAGCCCAGCAAATAAGTTGGTAGAGATTCTTTGGCTCATATCTGCAGAATGCAGAATGCATTAATAAATAATATACTGGGGGGAGAGGGGGCTAAACCAGGATGAAAATGTAAGGTATTCCATATTGTAGGAAATAATCTCTCCAGGGGCGATTATGATAATTTTTAAACATACAATATGGCAGAATTATCCCTCCTGAGGGTAAAGCCTTTCAGATAGATGGAGACACAAAGACTCTGTCAGCATCCTTTTTAGATACTTGGAGAGTGCTTTCTCTGTCCCTGTTGAGGCATTTAATGACTGCAGTGTTTACACCTATGCATGTCTGCACAGTTAGGGGCTACTGCTGCTAAGGGGCATTCCAAAGCACCAGTGTACAGCCCTCTGCTTCTGGCAGGAAACTTGTATTTAAGGGATTTATGTAATATCCCTTCATTATCTTGGGCAGGCTACAAGTGCCTGTTTGCATGCCTTTGGCAAGAACTGCTCTGATCTGTCTCCTGGAGTTACATGCTTTCTTGCAAACAATAGGAAAGGCCAAGACCATTTTTTTAAAGTATGGTAAATGTGGGAGTGAAAATGATGCCATTATAATTGCCAGAGGAGGGGGAATTTAGTGAGTATTAGTGTGTTTTTTCCCTGTGGAAGTGAAAGTTTTTATTCCACAGACTGGTTGCATATTTTATACAATGGATGTTTATTATGCAATATTGGCAGCAGGGTCTGAAACAGAAACCCTTTATCAGGCAAAGAGGATCTTTGCCATGTAACTGGATATAGCATGTGCAAGCTCACACACATGCACACAGATAGCACAGTGCTGGGAGCCTTCTAAAATCTGTTACTGCCTACTTAGGTGCTGCAAATATTTATATAGATTCTATGGACTGCAGCCTTAGACAGAGATACACATACTTTACAGAGAAGTTTTTGTCAGTCTCCTCTTAATATTTGTTTTTATACATCAAGACCAAAGATCTTTTTGTACATCGGTTGTCTAAAAATGATGGAGGCTTGTTCATTTAACTATTTGTATGTTGTTACAGAAATATTTGAGAAGTGTCCATAATTTCAGTATGCATAGTCTGACAGCAATGCATATGATATCTTTTTAATTCTATCATCCAGTTTTTCATTCTCAAGTAATATTGTGACCCAAACTATCAAAATTAATTTTCTCTTCAATAAGTACTTTTTAAGGATTATTTCTGTGCAGTTAAATCATTATAAAATTCAAATCACTATTGTAAAAGCAATGAGTTAAAAAACTTACTTTTTTTTTCAAAAACACTAGTCTCACAGTATCAAAATGGATATAATACAATATTTTTCCCTTTGAAAGACCGCTTGGCATGAGCCTGGTGAATTTCTTGAACATTCTATAAATATAACTTATGACCTAGAGTGGTTTACAGCTTTGAAAGCTAACTGAAGTGGATTTGTTGGACTGAGGTGTTAGGTATGACATTAGTTTAGAGCCAAAATGTTGTTGTCTATGGTTTTCAACAGTTATACATTTATTTATGGGAAGGTGACTTTATGCTGTTCAAGGTGTTAGTCTGAAGCTTGTACTGGTGAAGATCATCTCACTACTCTTGAAGTCAGGAGTATTGAACACCAAATCTTCTCCACCACCCAGAGGGCACCTGAACTTTTTGAGTTTTTTTTTCTTTTTTGAAATCCTGATTCTTTGCTCTTAGGTTCATAACTCAAATATCTCCTAATTATCAGCAACTGAATTCTTTACAGGAAACTGCAACCTTACCTTTACTTCTGTGCTGGGCAGCTCCCTCAGGAGACTTCACAAGGAGGGTTCAATGTTTCCTGTCTTCCCAGCAAGTTGATAATTGTTTCCCTAGTGTAACTCAAAATGATGCTAAGTCTTTACCTAGCATTTTTGTAGTGTCAACACAGGAAATTTTAGAAGATCCTTGTCTTAACTCAAACTAGTTATTTCAGTTCAAATTATGATGAGCTGTGTTGGTGACGTTTGCCTTATTTTAAAATACCAAATAATTTCACAGAAAATTAGTAAAATCTGCTTGCTATTTCCTTAGCCAGCTAAAAATATTCCTGGGTATTAACTGCTGTCAGACTACTTCCCCTACCATACCAACCCCTTCTTCTCACACCACTGATGGTATCAGGGGGTCGCCAGAGGAGCCCACAGTTGACTCTGCTTCATTTACCACAGCTTGTGTCACCTGCCTGCCCATCACTGGAAATATACACCAGCCAGAATAGTGCTGACTTTGGCTCTCCAGTGCAGGTCTCACATGCTATGAACTATGTTTCAGTGACTGAGCTCAATCTTACCTGATACTGCCCTAAGTCTAAAATGCCCAATCCCAACTAACATACGAAGAACCTCTCTGTTCCAACCTTCTTCAGATACACACACAAACAGATCTGTGGCATGCTTCCTGTTACTCTGTACCAAAGGCACTTGTCCTCAGTTTTCTGCCCTGCAAGTCCTTCATTCCCTAAAATATCAAAACCTTGCTTTGCATCTTTTTTCTGCTTCTCTTCCTGACTTTGTTTCTGTCAGAATCAAAATAAGCCTATCACCCCAGCTGTCACTAGCCCCTGCACTCTCAAACCTGAACAACTCTTTCTCATTGCTACTTCTGAGGATGTTGGTGGCAGAAAGAACATGTGTTCTCTCCTTGACACCATTGATAAATCTGTTGCAGGACATACTATAAGTCTGAAACATATCCATAGTGATGGGGTATCAGAAAGTTCCCTAGGGCCTCTACTGCCTTGAGTTCACTCCTCTGTCATAGACCAAAATCCTACTCATGACGCGCACTGAGCATCCTTTTGTGCTGAAAGGCAAAGTGCCTGAGAGAGACCAGAGTGTGCCAGTAATGCAGTGGGCTGACATCTCCTCTTTCGCCTGTAAAGCAACTAAGGCTCAATGCTCATCTAGAAATACATAAACTCATAATGCTTAAAGAGCAGAGGAGTTCTGGTGTTTCTGAGCTCTGCAGTGGTTTGAGGTGTATGCTTAAGACACTTGGGTTTCAGCAGGCCAGGTACCTCCAATGTGAGCCAGAAGCTGTGCAGCAATTGCAGTCATAGCATCAACTCCACACAAGCACAATTCTGTTGTGCAGAAATGGTGTCTGTTTTGGAGCTAGATATTGTAAGGCCTGTTTGCACAGTGGTCTAAGCAAATGCACACCAAGTCTCCCGTGTACTCACATAAACCTTCTGAGTGAATCTCAGTTTAAAAAGCCACTGTATTTTTAGGCCTTTTGGGTTAACTTCCAGTAGCTGGTCTTGAAGTCTGTCCACCAGAATGAGGATGATCCAGGCTCTCTACTGTTGATTCTCAGTACATTATTTTTCTTGGTTTTACTCTTGAGTTTTTTGGAGGAGCAATAAGGTCTTGACCTTTTAGCAGAATGGAATATGATCTCATTTATACTACTGTATTTTCTGGCTTTGATTCAAAGACGTTATTAGAAGGCAGGACTTTGGGCACTGTGATTTATCTAGATTTATGTTAGAGTACAGTGTATGAAAATCTGATCTTTTTTATTTAAGAGTCAAAAAATTACAGGCATTGGCCTTACTAACTTGGGAATATTTGAATTCATGTGAATTTTGGTAGAAATGTCTGTACTCTCAATTATATGTAGCAGTTTTCCCATTCTCCTCTGTACCTCTCCCTTGAGTAATGTGCTGTGAAATATTTCTTAAGCTGCTTGAGAAAACCAGTTCTTAATCTTGAGAAGCAGTTCCTCTGGAGTTTAAGAAGAAAATTCAACACTGAGTTACATGAATATAAATCTTGGTTAACTTTGCTATTTTCTGTTAACTGCACTGTAATGATATGACCAAAGGCAAAAAGGTTCCTGAAACATTTTTGGAAGTCAATTTTAACCTCTCTCAGAACACTATTTTATACACAGTTGTTGGCACATAATCATGTTATCCAATGCTCTGATAGGGACATCACGGATTTTCCCTAGCTTGCGCACTATTTGCTTCCCCCATATTAAAACATGTACATGATTTACACTAGAAAATATTTTGAGAAATGCTACGTGCCACGTATGGGTGTGCATTTTTCTGCATTGCTTAATTGTGTTTAATAACCATGAATGCTATGCAATGTCATAAAGGCTGAGCATAGTTTGCTCGGCCAGAACCCAGAATACATTTAACAACATATTGAGAATGAAGTCATATCAATTCAAATGTTTAGCAGCTATGCATATTAAATGGATGTTAGTAGAATCACCAAAATCAATACTTAATTTGTGTCTCAGGATGTGACTGCACTGGAGTTTCATTCATTCCTTGTCTAATTATCCATAATCTGCTGCTCCACATGCTCAGCAAGTGAAGCAATTGAGATAATAAAGTTGTGTTAAGGCGACCCTGGCAATAATGCAAGTGTTTCAGATAATAGAAGAATTTTGTTCATTTTGTTGCTTAGTAACAAAAATACTGCAAATAGGTTGTGTGGGGAAAAAATGGAATTTTTAGTCAGGTATTCATATTTATAGCTCATGATTAATGTTGCTGCTCAGTTTTGACAAGACACCATGTTTAGGTTTTTGAATCTGCAGTAAATAAGAAATGAAAAAGCCACTTGGCTCAAAATGGTATTTTTGTATTTTTTCATTAAGATCTCAAAGTAAGTGGCAAATAGGATTTTGTTTCAGAGCAAAATTTTTTTTAATTTTATTTGTAGGGTTTTTTTTTTTCCCGGTAGGGAACTCAAAGTACAGTTTTAAAAATTTCTGCTGGTATTTTCTTAGGCTAGGCAGGAGACCATCTAATTGATGTGAATTCTGGCAAGAGAGATCTGTAGAGCATGAGAACATGATAGAGCAAATGCATATGTGTAACTTTCTGTATCATAAGAACATCCATGTATGGTGAGACCACATTTATTTGTCCTTGGGTTCTTCATGCTGCATACAGAGTAGGCACAGGAGTTTGTAGCTTTGTACAAATGGATTTTTCTACTTCTTTGTTCGTATAATGGGAGAGGATTTTTACAAACCAGTAAAACCTCAAAAATATGCTGTTGCACTTCAGCAGCAGTTTTGTTCAGAAGAGCCCAGGACAGTGCTTCAGTAAGAGACTAGAGCAGGCAGTACTAATTTCAACAGAATAAAATAATTATTTACATGATAAGAATAATATTTTTTTAGAATACTACTAGCCTATTATGTGTATGAGTTAGTGTGCAATTTTTTACAGCTTTGGCCTTATGATACAAAATCAATTTCTGAATTGTAATACTGACTTCTGTACTTAATGGAATGGCCAAGGGTAGGGTATATACCCCCTTGACCCATAAGAGTTATTGCAGGGTATCTTTGTGTAAAAGATCTGAAATGTGAATAAAGAGGTAGAAATCTTTGTCTTGAATTGTAGGAGGTTTGCTGTTCAGCTCGGTAAAATTACTTTACTAGGGATTTGAGAGTTTCAGGCAATTTTCCCCACATAAATAGTGTTATGAAAAACTTGTAGTGGATGTTATTTGTGAGTTTTTCCATTATAAATGACTGGGCTAGAGGTCATTTTCAGCGTGTGCTGTTCTTTTTGGGCCAGAAGCATGTCTGAATCATTTGCTGTTGCTACTCATCCCAAAGTAGTTTAGAGAAACATATTTTTGAGTTCTTTCAGAAGCCTTAGAATTACAGAATCATCAAAGCTGAAAGAGGTCTTCAAGATCATTGAGGCCAACTGAAACACTAACCTTAAAGAAATAAGGATTTTAGTTAAAAGTTAGAAGAAACTGGGCTTGAGATAGTTACCTGAAACTTAAATAATTGATTGCCTGTCAATTTATGTTTGCTTAGCTGTGCTTACAATAGGAAAGGATGAAACTAGTAGTTGGGTCCAAAGAACACAAACAATTGCAACCAGAAACTCATTCTTTGCAAAACTGGAGTTGCCCCAAAAGCCATTTGTATTGTCATTAATAGAAAAGGTCGAGAGTTCAGGGCAAGGAAGACTCACCTTACTTCCTCCTTTTAAGACCCCTCCCCACAGAAACGACCCCAGATTTAATTCAAGATGCCAACCACTTATGCCTAATAGCTATTCAAGCCAATTACCATAGGAAGCAGGGGATCTGAGGGACTGATATTATGAATATGTATTTGTTTGAACCTTTTGTCAATAAACAGACTTTGTGACCACCTGTAATTTTCAATGCGTATTAGGGGGCTACCCCACCTTGCTGCCCAGCTCTGAACTCCCCAGAGACTGTGACTCCACCATCTCCCGAGCAGCTTATTCCAGTGCCAAACCACTGTTTCAGTGAACACTTTTTTTCTGATACCTAATCTGAAACTCCCCTGGTGCAACTTAAGGCCATTTCCTCTTGTCCTTTCTCTTGAGACATGGCAGAAGAGAACCTCACCTCATTACAACCTCCTTTGGTAGAGAGCAGCAGGATCCTCCCTGACTTGTTAAACATCCCCAGCTCCCTCAGCTGGACCTCACAGGACTTGTGCTGCAGACCCTTCACCAGCTCCATTGCCCTTCTGTGGACACACTCTAACCTGTACAGATCTCTCTGTAGAGCCTTTCTGCCCTCCTGCAGATCAACAGGCTGATAATAACTTATTCCACTTATTATAGTATCTGGTAAGGGTGGAGTTGCTCTCTTAATCACAGAATTACGACTGCCAGAAAACATGATAATCTAAACCCTGAGGTATTCTAATAGTACATATACTTTTAATGAGCAGTCAATATTTTGAGAGCAGCATTCACTCTTTCTGACTACTGCTGACTAATAAAGCATGTGCTGAATTATGCTAGAAATCTAAATATAAATTTTTGGGAGGTTATGAACAGTTCACTTTTGAATTGTAGTTATTTGTGATGCTATTTTAAATAATATTATTTATTTCCATTTTGTTTCTAACCATAAAATATCTATTCATAGTAAAAAATTCAATGGGAAACAAAGCAAACTTTAGATTATTGTCTTTCAAGACACACTGCATTACTTACAACAGCAAAGTGTAGGAAGTATTGATCTTGAATGTTAACTGTCTTTCTGTAACAGGCAAAACTTTTCAAAACTGCTGAGTTACTTCAGCATTTCTGGGAAGTCCAAATTGTTGGTACCTGCAGTAAAGGCTCTGAATGTTTACTTTTTCCTAAAGGTCAGTCAAAAATAATTGTTATAAAGAAGCTAGTGCTAGTGAAGCAAAGAAAAGACATTTATTTTTGTAGAATAGGCATTATCAGAATTATTCCAGGCCTTCCTGCCTTACCAAGAATTCAGTTATGATTGAATTTTCATAATTTTACAGTTTTAGAAAAAAAACCTTAATTACTAAACATTTTGATTCTTGTACTAAATTGGTGAAACTTTAAGTTTTGTATGAGAGGTCCATTGAAATTGTTGAAACTTCACGTTTCCTATGAGAGGTTCATTGCTGGAGGACTAAAACTCAGTTTCACACATGGGTGAATCTTAAGCATTCAGAGTGAATCCCAAAAGCCACCTTCTTATTTGGTTTTCAAATCAATTTGCATTTTAAGTACATTTGATAACATCCAATTACTCTAAGCTTTGAGGCAAACTCGTGCCTTTTTCCTTCTTTTTTTTTTGTAATTATGACATTTCCTTGTATTTTTTCTTATTTCTTTAAAATATGCTGTGAGGGTAGGATTTAAGTAGTGATTTCAAGAGCTTGTAAAATGTGTAAACAATCATATAAGACATGGTTTATAGAGCAAGATGCTGAATTTCTTTTATTTCCAGTTAGTTGACAGGTGGAATAACTGTGAAATGCTGTTACAATGACAAGGGCAGAGAAAGCTTAGATGTGCTGCCTCAAAGGTATGGAAGAAGAGGCATCAATATTTGTGGATAGTTCCTTCTTGGGAGCTGGCTGTATCAAGTAGTAATTGTGTTCTTTGTGTTCATTATGTGCTTTACAACCATCCTTGGAACAAATTTGCACGGTATTTATTTTGTCTGTAAAATACTGCTAACCCAATGTCTATAGCAGATTGCTCATAAACTTGGATCACCCACAATCTGTTCAAAGACTGTTTTTTCTTCTGCATATTTCTGTTTCTGTTTTTTTTATCTTACTCAAGGATGGAACTTCTCTTGCTAACATTGGTAGCAAAAGCTCTTTTAATCTAATAGGTCCATATTCAATCCTTGAAATTTTTGTGTGCTGCTTAAATTATTCACAGCAATATTCGTGCAAAGTCTTTCCTGTCTATAAATGTTTGAGACATTGTGATTTAGCAAGCACTGAATTTCTCTTTATTATTTTTCTATTTTCAGAGTGTAAGGAAAGGATTACATTTTTTAAATACAAGAGTCATGAGCTATCTTCTACAGGCCACTTCAGCACTGTGTTACCTAAGAAATTAAAAATACACTGTTTTGATATCTTTAATACCTAGGAGGGGTTTTTTTGCAAGTATATGTTGCTAAATGCCTTGGACATATATCACTTTAAATTACAGACTGCTAGCTTGAATTCATCCTACTCACTTCCTTAAAGTGAGATTATGTTTTATTAATATGTATTTTATTTATGTAATATCTTCTGTTAGACCTGATGACCTAATTGAAAAAAGCTGTATTTTACATATCACCTACTTTAACGAAAGACCTGATCTATAGTGCAAACCTGTTTCCCCTGTACTCTTTGACTGTCACAGGTTCCTAACACCGATGTTTGAAATTCTTATGTAAACATAATTTTCCTAAAGCATGAGAGACCCTCTTGCCATGAGTGACATTAGGTACAGTAATTTCACGACCATAAGGCGCACCGGACTATAAGGCGCACCCCCCCGGAGTCGGCAAAATTCGCAACTTTGTAGATCAGATAAGGCGCACCGGACTATAAGACTTTTTTTTTGCAGCGAGGCTCTGCCCCCAGCTCACCCCGCGCAGTTGCTGGTCGAGGCCGCGCCTCAACCCGGCAGCCATGGGCCCCCGGGCCCGCCTCCACCTGGCAGGGGCGGTGCCTCAAGCCACTGGGCCCCCCTGGACCCGGCGGCCATGGGCCCCCGGGACTGCCTGGACCCAGGAAGGGGGGTGCCGCGGGCCCCCTGGGCGGCATTCACCCGGCAGCCATGGGCTCCCGGGACTGCCTGGACCCGGGAAGGGATGGTGTCGCGGGCCCCCTGCCCCGCCTCCACCCGGCAGGGGCGGCGCTGTGGGCCTCCGGGCCCGGCCCCAGCCGGCTGCCATGGCACTTCCGGCTCCCCCCACGGCTCACAGCTCACATTTCCGGTTTGGCAAATTTCGCAACTTTGTACATCAGATAAGGCGCACCAGACTATTAGGCGCTCTTCGGGGTTCAAGGGAAAATTTTAGTCAAAAGGGTGCACCTTATAGTCGTGAGATTACTGTAACTAAATTATCTGTGTACTATTTAAAAAGAATTTACACAAAGAGTGAAAAGAAAGGAAACTACCAGCAACAACAGCTTTAACCATTTTCTTCCTCTTTCTTGTTTTGAGGTTTTATCTTGTATCCTTTGACTTTCATATTTTTAGACTCCTGCCATAGCATAAAATAATGGTTGGTAGGAACTTGGTGAAACTTGCTCTCATCTTCTCTGGAGTCTTCTTTTCTTAAATTAGAAATTAACCTGGATCTCTGTTATTTTGGAATAGCATTAATAGTTCCTAACATTATGTGTGCTACGTATTTTAAATTACCTATACTTCTATAAATATACTGAAAGAACTTCTCAGAATTGATTTCTCATAACATTCAATCAATATATGATGCAGCCTATTCTCTGATCACTCACCTGAGCAGTAGATGATGAAATTCTTCAGCTAACTTGAGTAAGAATGTTTAAAAAATATCTCTGAAAGCTTAACATTTGGTTTTATTTTTGTTTGCTTTCTTAGTCTTATCACTGACTATAAGCTTATAAAAAGCATTTTAACTTTAAACAATAAAGTCCAACTTAACAGAGACTACCCTGATTACTAAAGCAAAGACTGAACATAAATGTCTACAGCATTAAGGCTTTTCATGGTTACCTCAACATAGATGAGCCTGCAAGATGACACCAGATTTTCCAAGTATTGTGGTAATGGAAGATGCTTCATATAGTCTGTCTTTCTTGGAAGCAAACATTTTATAAATCCCTCATAAGTGATTGTTAGGTGTAGTTGGACATAAACTGAAATGTTCTAGCATAGAAATGAGTGTGTAGATAATTGTGTCAGATGCAAAGCATGGAGTGCAAATATGATGATGGGTGTAAAGTGTAAAAGTTGAAATTAGCAAGAGAAAACCACCAAACTTTCTGTGAATCCCAAGTTAATGTGCTACTAAAACTTCTAGTTCACACAATCTCAATTTTGTGGATGCTATGCATGATGCATACAAGCTATTTAAGATATTTTTCAAACTTTGAAGGATGTGTGATTTGGGCATTTTAACTCCATGCAAGGGATTGCTGCTGGGATAAATGTAATATTCCCTGAAATAATTAATAGCTTCTGCTATTATTAGAGAGTGTGTGAGAATTTATGTTCATTATAAACACCATTACAATTATCATCCTGTATTATCATCATTATCAGCATTTTCTTCTCCTTTATCCAGCTCAAACATCACAGATCTCTGTCCTCTAGGGTCTAAGTCTTCTCCTTTCAGACCCATATCATGACTGAAGTTATTAACTCCATTTGTTCACTCCACAAACTAGTCTAATTTGGCAAATGTGGACAGGGAAATATTTAATTATGGAACTAAAGGTATGGGGAGGAGTGGGAGGAAAAAAGTGAGTCTCTCTAGAAAACTTAGCAGACTTGGGCTGAAGTAAGCTCCAAATCACACCCAAAAGAGCCTTATATAGCAAAGAAGGTTTTGCACAATCAAATTTGGGCCCACAATTCTTAAGTACCTATCATGCTAGTGCTTAAATAGCTGTATCATGATTGAATTTTTAATGGGTAAGGACTGTATTTTAAATCCCTCTGTTACATGTGCCAAGATTTATCCTTATTTCACTTTTTTTTTTCTTATTCCGATTATTTTTTCCAAAAGTGACTTCCTAATGCATAAGGCATAATATGATAGTGAAGGTCATGCCTCAATTCATTAGACTCACAAGTTTTCATTAATAAACTTCAGTAATTTGGAAAACCAATCCAAACTGTCATATAGGGAAACAGATTATATGTTGATTAAGCTTAGTCCAGTTCAAGCTCAGAGTACTGCTTTATTTGTTTACTTGTTTTTCCCAGCATGAGAAAAGAAAAATTCAAATTCATAATGATATTTAGAATTCTTCCTGGACCCATGTTCAGAAGTAATAACCATTGGATTTCTTATTAGCTAAAACTAGTTTAATGTGCTAGATTTGGTATGATCTTATACTCAGCCTTCACAGCCAGCCAGTGTCAAACATTTCAGAGTTCCAGGCATCCCTAGGCTCATAAAGACGTGAGTGCATGGCTGACTGTATCCTGATTTCACTGCCTGGACATGTAACTCCTGTTGTCTGGGCTCTGGTTTCCACCTACCGAGGTAGGAGCTGCAGAAGGCTGCTTCAAAATAGGGAGGAGGGTAGGCTAGACCAGAACTGGAGTCATCCTCCACACAATCTGACTATCAGCAATCTGAGTATCAGTAAGCCGCAAATGCTGATATACACAGTAATTGCTAAGGCTAAATTGGCCAGTAGAACTTACTGCTTTTTCAATTCTAATAGTACCTAATGACAAGAAGTCATTTTGCTGCTTAAACTGCCTTGTACAACATTAGGTGCATCAATAGGAACTTTGTCAGAGTTAAAGCTGTTGGATCAGGTTGTTAATTTGTGCAGATATTGAGACAACTTTGCTTACAGTACACTTATTCCTGATCAGAGAGTTTCTTCAGTAGATGTAACAATGTGTAGTTTAACAGTAAGATGTGTTAAAGCAGAGGTAAAATGTTTAGTCCTGCACTTTAAGTATCAGAGGCAATAAAAATATCCTTTCTGTGGCATATGAAATGCAGCTATAACCATTTTGTGGAAATTTGTCTCAAAACTTGCTGAATAGTTTTTATTCACAACAACTTGGTTATGGTCAGCAAGAGAAAAAAGGAAGTATTTCTGTTAATTTTCTACCTCTTTCCCCCTGTTTTTGCCACTGAATAAGTGCCAACTAAATATGCTTTACTGGCTGTATTTTAACAATCTGTAAACAGTTCCAGAGGAAGATCACAGTGTCAGTTGGAGTGATAATAATCTCAGTAACATATGCAGCTAGCTTGGAAGCTGATGATAAATTCTGAATGTCATGAGTCATGAAGTGATAATTATCACTTCTAATGAAGAGCGTCGTTTAAGATTTTGTTTGGGATGTGCAGATTAACATTCTTCTTTCAAGATCTGTGAAGATCATGGATCATTTCTCTTTTTTTATTTTTTGTGATGAACTGCTTCCATATTATTAGTATTACTGGGTTGTATTATCCAGTAACATTTGCAAACTTACTTGAAAAATTAGAAAGCCCTTTTCTGAACATACTGAACATTTCTGACGGTAATATATCCTCACGGTCTTTATAGCCTGAAGCTATGTGTGTGCAAACTTTATTTCTACTTGTTATCTACAAAGTAGTTAAACAAACCTGCAAAACAGTTTGCATGTGCAGGAACATGAGATTTTTAGTAACTACCAATGACCAAAATGTTTCATTCATAAAGGAAGATAATTCTAAAGCATAGATGATTCAGAATGTCATAAGGCAATCAAATTAATAGCAATACTCAAACTTCTGGGTTTGCTCACCATTTTCCTCCTTATCTGAATTACAGTGCTTTGGTTAGTCAGTACTCATATACTGATTTTAAGCCATTGTACAGTGATAAATACTGCTCTCTAATTATAACCAATTCCATTTTTCAGGTAGCTCTTACAAATGAACTTGCTGAAGAAAAATAGCAGGAAGTAAGGTCAGAATAGTCTTACCTCTTACACTTTTTCTGTTATTAATGAGAGTTTTAGAAGTATTTAAATACTTATCTCTCATTGTTACCAAGGACCACTCAATGCTTGAGGAGCTTTAGGATTCTAGCCATTACTTAACAATTAGTTTCTCTGACATGGTTATTGTTTGTTAAAAGATTTCCTGCATTTAGTTTAGCTGTATTTTTTTTTAATGAGGACTTAAAATGTAAGCAATGAAACTTCTAAAAGCATCTGACTGACTACTATTAATTCCTCTCACTTCAGATAAAGAGACAGAGGTATCTTTAGAGATTAAATAAATGGCAGCTCTTTTCCTAGTGCTCTGAAACACGTGGCTGAACTGTGAAAATTTTACATTATGTAGAAAAATCTTTCTGCCTAATGTGTGCAATTCATAGCTGTCTGAGGGTTTTAATGTGAGGAATTGTTGCTAAAGCGTATCTTCATAACTTATCCTTGCACAGATGAATTGTGCAAAGTAAAAAGAACATGAATATTTCAGTGAGGTCTTTTTGAAAGCAGTCTTCACAGTTTTCCCTCAACAGGAACATTTATAGGATCTAGATTATACTTGGGGAGAAATTTTCAGTTCTAAATGGCAGTAATTTAATTGCTGCCACAGGGTATACCATTCCATGCTTCCTATAAGCACTGATCTGTGGTACCAGCAGTCACAGTTTTCCAGCTGTACATTGTCCTGCAGAAAGGTCGCATTCAAGAGCAGGTGTTCCTGTGGCAATTACAGGGGAAAATGCAGCAACCAGGTAGAAGGCAAGTCATTTAAATGGCATGAAAAATGAGGAAATATGGATCAGTGATACAGAAAAAATTAAATAAAAAGAAAAAAAAATCCAAAGCCTAGACACGTGTATTTATGATTGGCCATATGCTGTGTTGTTTCAAATTGGGATGTATAACAGAAAGAAAACAAATAAAGAAGTCATTCTTTATACTGAATTTTCACGACTGATCGAAACATCTGAGAGAAATGATGCTGTGAACCAGATGAATATTTGTGTTTTGCTGTATTAGCTGAAGTTTTCCAGGAGAAATTCAGTGCAAGATACCATTTTTTAAAATGCATATATTCACCTTGGGTTTGTTTTCAGAAAAAAATCAGAGCACTCATAAAAATTAATTGGGTGTTTAAAAGTGCATGTGGCAGTACTGTAAAATATTAAAAGGGAAAAAAAGTCCTGGAGTGTCTTTATGGTTTAGGCACTTTAGTAAGTCTTACATGACATGAAATACATTATGTCATTCCAGTACTGAATAACTAAGTGTTTCACAAAGTAACCAATAGTCACCATTCTCCCATTTTCACTAAGGCAAACACCTTTTCACTCAGAAATATGAAAATTAAATTACTTGTAGCTTATATTAATAAAAAATAACAAGTGTTGTCTGTCTTTTCCCCTAAAACAATGCCCACAGTCCAATTTTATTCTTCAATTTCATGTAAATGTAGCTATAATGGCACTAATGTAGAGTGTATGACAATGTATGAATATGTATTTAATTGAATCTAAAATCCGCCTCTCTATTATTTTTTTTTTCAATCAATCCATTTTTTGCTCAGGAAGAGTGACTATGAAGAAATGTGAAACCTATAGAAAGAACAAGACTAAATTAATCAGAAGCATACAATAGATTCAGAGTTCCAGTTATTCTCTCTCTAAAGACATCTTCAAAACATAGGTGAAGTGTGGGAAAAACAATCAAATTTTGCTTCACTGAAAACACAAATTAAAATTTCTGTAGCCTAACAATTAACTTCGTGAAAACTCCAAAGTGAACAGAAATACTCAGTCACAGTGTTAAACTGGCTCCTACAAAATAAATAGCCCTAAGTTTGAGCTGAAGTATTTGTTCTGTGCTTTAGCCACCTGAGATGGAAATTTGTTCACTTTTGTTGTCTGACCAGTCACCGGAGTGAGACGGGAGCTTCACGGACAGTGAAGCTGTCACCTCCTGTCTGCTGTCACCTCCCATCCTCATGTGTATATACCCACAGGTAGAATGTCTGTATTGCTACCTGGGGACAATGTCTTAAAGATTTTGTGATGCCCCGTGCAGTCCTTAGGCTGCCCTGGCTCATTGGAGTCAGAAATTTCCCTGCTTTGTCAGAAATTCTTAAAGATGTTTTTGGTAGTCACCTTGAGCCCTTCACACTCCCCAAAAATGAGATCCAGGAAAAGTGAGATGAGACAGGGATTCAGCTGGGGTCCCACAGTACCTTAAGCAGCTCTGGTGAGCAGCAGCTGTCAGAGTTTGTACATGGCTGGCTGAGGTTAGTGAAGCTCATCTGAGCCATCAAATATGGGGATGGCTTTATAGTTTTCTATCTACCTCCTTATCTTTTGTATATGCTGAAGTTTTCCCTGTACAGTTCACAGATTGTGTTATATGAAATTCCTTTTCAAAAGATCTTGGCTTAAAACAAAGTGCATTTTCATAAACATGATAAATGTATAAAGCAATTGCTTGTGCGTGTAAAGCTTCCTCAGTCTTATGGCAGATACTGGCTCATTACATTAACAAGCCCTAAGTCCCATGGTAAACTGTTGTCTGATGAAACAGATAGCTCTGGTGTTTGGTGGCTGCAAAGGACCTTAAAAGTAAAAACAATATTGACATTGACGAATAGATGAAATACTGGCCTTGCTGACTTAGTTGCTTTCAAGGTATTCTGCAGAGTTTTGCTGGAGTGGTTGCTAAACGAAACACACAGTAGGGTTATTGAAACAAGATCTTATGAGAAGTTTCTAGGACATGTTCAAAGGAAACTGAAGTATTTTTGATTTTCTCACATTCTCTGAGATTCTTCCAAAAGCATAGTGTAAGTGTGCTGTTATATCATATATACAATTTATATACAATTTTGGTAGACAAAAGAGCACACATTTGTATCCAAGAATTAAAATGTACTCTTGATCTAATTCTTTAATTGCCTAATCAAGATATCACAGCTAACTTAGTGCAATTTAAATTCTATTTACACTTATGTAAATTATCTAATTATTCCTTGTTGCTATTAATGATGCTACTAAAGTAGTTTTAGCCAGCATCTTATTATCTACCCTTTTCTATGGTGATATGCTCACCCTCCTTATGTGTTGCTCCACTGAGTTGAGTTTTTGCCATCAGGAGCACAAAGTAGGGGATGAGGGTTTCTTCCTCACAGGGCTGATTAGTCAGGTTCTTTAATCCTTCCCTGTAGATGCTATGATTTCCTTTTAGAGAGAGAACCATGCAACTACACACAGCTAAAAAAAAAAATAAATAAATAAACCTGATAGTGTAACTAAAGCTTAGAAACACAGAATGAGCCGCAGCCAATTTCCCACCAGTAATTGTAGTATTACAACTAGGGCAAGCTGGGCAATAATCATGAACTCTTTAAGCAAATTGCAGGTATAGTCTATGTTCCTTACTTATGTATTTTTACAGATACTGCAAATCAAGATAGAATAACTTCAAAACACAGCACAAGTCCCATGTCCTGATGTGTTTAATTTTTTTTTTTTAATAAAAACTGAGGTCTACTGCTAGCACTTGACCATGCCACACTGAGTGGTCCACAGAACTACAATATAAATGAGTCCTTCAATCCTTAATTCCCTCGGAACTGAAATTTTCATTTGTGTAAAACTCTTGCTTTAAAAAAGTTATCTGGTAATCTTGATAAATGAAGTACATCACTTTCATACCAAGGGAAATTTCCTGTTAAGGGAATTTATCTCTCTTATCCTACAGAGAATTTCCTCACGGCAACCTGAGCTAAAGAAACCAGGTAGCATGTTGGATCCTT